>NC_135485.1:74282039-74894720 GCF_052094955.1 Ictidomys tridecemlineatus | reverse complement strand
GGTGACTCTGGTAGAAATGCCTGCTCAGGGAGCAAGAGGTGTGCTCAGCGGTGCGCACCTGCCCAGCATGTGCGAGGTCCTGTGTGAAGTCAGGGCTTCCCTCCTGGAGCCCAGCCCAGCAGGTGTAGGCAGTAAGCACCTCAGGAGGATGGGCAGAAGCTAGTGGAGACTGGAGAGGGACTGGCCTGCAGGCCAGGGAGCTCAGGTCCTGGTGTGTGGGACTGTGGCAGTGGCCCAGACTCCTAGCATGGCCACACCTACCTGCTATCCCCTCCTTGGCAGCCTCAACTCATCAGTGAGGCCAACCATTGTCCTGCTGCTAAGCAAGGGAGGCAAGGCTGCTGCCCTGGAGCAGGAGTCCTGCTGAGATCCACCAGGGTGCTCCCAGGGGGCTTCTGCCTCTGTCCCAAGCAAGGGAGGGCTGAGTCCTGAGGCCCAGTGCTCCCCAAGATGTGGAGAGGGAAAGGAGGATTCTAAGCAGGGCACCCCTCACCTTCCCAGAGAAGACCACCCTGCTCTGCTTGGCGCCTAGCACCAGGAGGCTGGACTCCTCTGGTCCCCTCCCCTTCCCAGGTGAGGCAGGTAGGGCAGCTAGCCTCGTGCATGGATGGGCCTGCCAGGCGGTCCTGTCCATGTGCAAAGCTGGCTTCTCCAGCTGCCAACCCACCAGGCCCAGGGAAGCAGGTTGCCCCAGACAGCGAACAGAGACACAAAGTGTGAAAAATTGGACTGACAGCCCTGCGCGGGAGCTCGCTGAGTGAGTGAGGGAGGGCCTGGAGATTTCCATTTATATAGCACATTTCACCAGGCTGGGCCCGTGCCCGGGCCTGTGCCCATGCCCGTCCACCAGCCCCACACCACCAGCCGGCCTGGGAGTGCCCACAGTGGGCAGAGCTGGGTGGGCAGAGGTCCTCCGATGAGTCTGCCTCTGCCCTGCACAACAGGCCTCTCCAGAGACCTGGGCGAAGCAGCTGCAGCCCAGGCCCAGGATGAGGACCGCTGGACACCCAGAAATGAGCTGCGTCCCCTTCAGGTACATGTGCCCCACCCCCATCATGAGGCAGCTGGAAAAGGACCTCCAGGGGTGACCCGGGTTAGGTGAGGTCACAAGGGGGCAGGTCCAGAGGACAGGAAGACACCAGAGGTGTGGGGGTGCAGTGAGAAGGCGCCGCCTGCAGGCCACAGGGAGAAGCACAGAGCAGGCGGCCTGGGCTCTATTCTGCCACCTGGGCATCAGTGGGGAGAAGCAGAGGAATGACTCCACAGGAGAGCCGCCCACATCCCTGGAGGCAGCAGCCCGCGCTGGGGCAAGAGGAGCGGCAGAACCCACACCCAGAGGCAGGAAGAGGACCGCCAGATGCTCAGAACTGAGCTCAGCCTGGGGACAGCGAAGGCACTGCTAGGCTGGCGTCACACCCGCAAGGGGAAAGCCCAGGAGGTTCAGGGCTAGACCCAAGTTCAGAAGGAAGTCCAGCAGGAGTCCCCAGGAAAGGCCCAAGAAGGCGAGCGTGGGCTCCAGGGTCCAGGCTTGCCGCAGGCGGGCAGGAGTGTGCAGAAGAGCCACCCAGTCGCCAGTCGGCCACACTCCTGGGAGGTAGACACGAGGTTGCCAAAGGCGGGCCAGGACAGAGGCTGGCAGCCTGGCGCACCCGCCCCTGCCAGGAGGAGGAGCGGGGCTGCCTGGGCCTCCTGGCCGGAGACTGGCCTGGCTCTGTCGGGCTTTTTCTTCCTTCTTCACGGGAGCTTTGGATCTTTTTCTTTATGAGTTTTCTTTTTAAACCAATTTTAGCCTTTCATCTCTCTCTGCCACCTTTTGTCTGTTTGGGGGAGAGTCTTGTCATTTGAAATGCCAGAGTTTATGTAGTCACATTTGTCAGTCTCCTAGGTTGTCTGTTTGTGTCACATGGGAAAGTCTGTCCCCTCTGGAACCACGTCTTAGGAACAGGGAAGTCCTCACTGCAGCCTGTTTTGATCCAAGGTGCATGTGGGGTGCCAGGCAGAGGCAGGCAGGCGGCTTTGGTCATATTGCCCCTCAGTGCCCATCCAGTGTCCACCCCAGTGCCCACCCAGTGTCCTCTAGTGTCCCCATTGACCACTCCAGTGTCCCCCAGTATCCATCCTGTGTCCTCTAGCACCCACCCAGTGCCCACGCAGAGTCCACCCAGGCAGGTCTAGAGCTCCGGTTTGAGCTAGACTTCAGGCTGTGGTGCCCTGCGTAGGTCTGGTCCTCTCCACAATTCCCACAGTGTAGCCTGGCCACTACCCCCTCCTCGCCCTTGGGGTGGGGGTCCCTTCGGAGACAGAGGGCAGCGGCTGGGTAGAGGTCAAGACAGACCCTTCAGAGGCTCCCTCTCCTCTCACCTGAGGATGTTCTTGCCCACCCATCTGCACCAAAGTGGGTCCTGATTGGCTCACATCGGGAGTGGGCACAACCTGGGCAGTCTGGTTTGGCTGGGTGCTCTTGACCCGCAGTCCCACTCAGTCTGACGAGGGGCTGAGCCACTCCCAGGTGGCCAGGGCTGGGTGCTAGAGGTAGTCCAGAACTGGCCCTGGGAGCCCAACACCTCCTGCAGAGCTCCTTGGGCCTGGCCACTGGGATAGCTGGAGCCCTGAGGGGTGTCCACTGCCACCAGGGCCTCCAGGGGGGGGCTTCTGGGAGGGGCTGGAGGGTGAAGGGTCTGTCCTCTGGTCAGATGGAGGAAGAGAATGGTGGGAAGCCCCTGGCTGGTCTGGGGACTGTGGTCACCCTGGGACTCCAGGTCCCTTAGAGGGACACCTCAGAGGAGGATTGACAGGTGTCCCTCTGCTCCTGTTGGGGAGTTGGTGAGCCTTAGAGGGACCACTTGGGAGCAGACAGGCCTGTTGTTGGCCACTGGGGGAGAGTCAGGTGGGCAGGGGAGGTCCCAGTGGATGGGCTATGGGACTCAAGCTGGGCACTGGGAGCACCTGGCTCCTGCACGAGGGCCACAGCTGCTTGCAGACCCACCTGGGCCCACAGGTGGTCAGCCTCAGGGCAGGGCAGGGAGGGTTCGCTGGCTACCGTGGCACCCAGACGCTGGGTCTGCAGTCCCAGGTACGGCCCAGACAGAAATGCTCCAGGATGGTAGGCTTCCACTTGGGCTCTGCCTCCATGTTTTTTGCTGCACGTGAGTTATCAATCTCCGCTCCCTCAAAGACAAATGCCACGTCAGGCTGGCCGCCCGGACCCCCATTTATCACCATTTAATATGTATTAAAGCGCTCTCACCTCTGATTGCAAAAACAAACAAAACTGCATCGACCACAGGCCGGCAACAGGTGGGAGGCGGCCGGCAGGCTGGGCACCCCTTCCCTGGTCCCTGGCCTCGCTGTGCTGGCCAAGGCTGTGGGTCCTTGCCAGGGGCTACAAGGGCAAAGACAACCTTCTCATTCAGCCTGGGCCACAGTTAGTGGAGGACACGGCCTGCCCCCCAGCCTGACCTCCCGATGAGGTCCTCATCAGTCCAGAGGAGTGGGTTGGCCCTGGCCAGCAAGTGTCCGGGAAGGCCCTGGCATGTCTGCACAGGTCTCCGTCCTGCGAGACTCATGACTGGCACAGGTGGCCTGGGATTTGGGGACCCCACTGCAGGGAGCCACCTGAGAGCACAGGAAGGGGTGGGGTCCTGGCTCTCCCTCCTGAAGCCCTTGGAGCCATGGCCCCCCTGTTAGAGGGGGAGCTGAGGGACACTCACGAAGGGCTGGGCTGGACCCAGGACCAACTTCCACCAGGAGTGGACCTAGCTCCAGGGAAACCTGGACACCAGAGCTGCAGCCGCAGACACTGGCGTGAACAGAGCCCCTCCCTGGCCAGTGAGGAGCCTCTGGGAGCGTCCCCTCCACAGATGGAGAAACTGAGGCACGGGGCAGCAGCTCCTACCCAGCCTGTAGACGGGACATGCCGCCACCCCTCTTCCAGTGGGGACCCAGGCACCCGCTCCCTGTTCCCTCTCAGGCACCACCAACCATTCCCTCACCCATCCCATAATACGCCAGGCCCAGTCTCGTGGGGGTGGAGCCTCTCTGCGGCCCCAGCAGTGGGGGCTGCAGGGCTGCTGTGGGAGGGAGGGGCACGGCTCGGGCCACTAAATCAGCCCACGCCTGTCACCAGCATGGCTGCAGGAGCTGCCCGAGCGGAAATAACAAATGGCTGTCATTGTGGAGCTCAAACCTGTGATTATAATTATCACCCCTTCGGTGACCTTGCGTAAACTTTAATCCCTCTCCAATGGAGCATTTAAATAGCCTTCGCTGCTGCTCGCAGAGGCCGCCCGCTGCTGCCCCAGCGCTGGCTCCCAGGGGACAGGGACGCCTCTGGAACCACTGTGCCTGCTGGAGCTGCGCCTGGGCTGAGCTGGGGTGCCCAGTGGCCCCGCTCCCCAGGCCAGTTCACAGGAGAGGGCACTAGGGGTTGAAGCCCAGGAGGTGGCGCCAGGCACTGCCCCAGCCCTGTCGGGAAGGTCGGAGGGGTCAGAGGTGGTGGAGCCTTCGTCCCTGGCCCTCATGGGGCTGGGGACCCAGCCACCTGCCAGCTCCTGTGGCACTCAAGGCCCTGAAGCTCTTCACCAGCCCGGGGTCCCTGCCACCTCCTGCTTGGCCAGGCCCCCTGCTTCCATCGTCCCCGACACTCATCTGCCATGGAGGGTCCAGGCCCCAAGGACACTTCAAAGATCTGGCTTTGTGGCTTTGCCCAAGGCACCAGGGAGACCCTATCCTGCAGCTCACGGTCCCTCAAGAGTAACTCCCCTCCAAGGACAGGACCCAGCACATGAAGCCCAGGGCCCAGCCCTGCTGGACAGCCCAGCCCTGCTGGACGGCCACACCTGGGAGCCATCCTTGGGGCGTGAGGGATCTGGACATGAATCAGTGTTCCTCTATGGCCCCCGAACACATGGCCCTCCTACCCAAGGCTGCCCAGCGTGGCCTGTTCCCAGGTTGGGCTTTGGACTCCAGGCCTAGAGGACTGGGCCCATGACCCTCGGGGCCCAACAGACTGGGACGCACAGCTGCCCTGTCCAGCCCTCTCACACACAAGCCCTTGGTTGGGGGCAGGTGTTGGGGGGTGGTCTGAAAGCTTCCCAGAGGGCCAGAGCAAAGGGTCCCAATGCCCACCACCAAAGGCACTGATGAGTCGTGTCCTGGAGAAAGGCTTTGGCTTAGTTGGAGCCATGGGCTCTCCATGTGGGTGAGAGGAGGAGTCCCTTATGTCTGGAGCACCCCCTCCCAGGTGGGGGGATGGGTGGAGCACTGCCCTCCCTCCGTCCCTCCCTCCCTCCCAGGGATCGACCTGTGCTGGGAGACCCCAGACTACACTTCCCCTGGAGCTGACAGGCATTGACTAACTCATGACAAGTGCAGGAGTCCTCGTGAGGGTGGCCAAGGCCTGCAGGGGTTAGTCACTGTCCTGAGGAACCGTCTGAGCAGGCAGTGGGGAGGGAGTTCCAGAGGGTGTCAGGGGACTCTGCACAGAGCAGCCAGCTGCTCTGAGAGGCAGGGCCAGCCCAGGCATGGGGCCAGGGTCCCCTCTCCTGCCCTCACACGGCACATCCACCACACATCTGTCCCTACTTGCTGTGATAGCTGGAGATGCCAGTGACGTGCACCCATCTTCCTGGGTGTGACAGCCATGCACTCAGGCCCCCTGAGAGCCCCCCTGGCTCCTGCTCAGGGCCTGCAGGGTCAAAGTCCCCACAGCCACAGCCCCTCTGTTGCTTCCCCAGTGCCTGTCCCCCACGCGCTCCTCCAGAGCTGTTCCTGCCCCTGCTGAAGGTGCTGGGCTTGATGTCCCCTGCTCGGGATCCCAGCTCACCCTGGAAACTCACAGCTATCCTCTGGCCCTGGCACCTAACAGCCAGGGCTGTCACCCCAGAGTGGCTGGAGGGTGGCAGGAGGGTGGCAGCTCCAGAGAGCGCTCCGTCACAGTCCCTGCCTACACAGGGCTGGACCTGCAGGGAGACGGGGGCAGGCCGAGTGTCTGCAGGCCCCAGAGCTCAGCCTCACCAGGACTGGCTCAGGTGAGGTGCTGGGGCAGACCCCCATCCGCACCCCCCACGGCTCTCGCAGGGCTCAGCTGCACCCAAGAGTGGGAGTGTGGTGCTGTTTGAGGAGGGAGCACCCCCAGCCCCTTGGGGGCCTCAGGTTCTGGCCAGTCCTAGGCGAGGGCAGAGCCGGGGTCCCTGAGGCAGGTGCCTCTGGAGCTGGGAAGCACAGTGGCCCAGACGGCCGCGGCGGCACAGGTGCTGGAACTGGGAGTGTCACGGTGCCCGTCGCCCCACCGCTGTGTGGTGACAGCCCAGCCCCAAATGAGCCACTCTGAGGCCACATAATTGCTGGCTGCCATGGGATCACCCTTGACCCTCACAGGAATGGCTGTCAGATCAGTGCCAAAACCTAGCTCTTGGGGCTCAGAGGGGTTGTCCCCACCTCTCCTGGGTGACGGTCTCTGTTCCTGGGGGACCTTTCACTGTAAGAGCAGCCAAGTGATGCTCCCTGTCGATGGGGGCTGCAGTTCTCCCCCCAGACCACCTGGGTCCTCAGGGACTTCCCCAGCGAAGCCAAGGGGCAGACCGCTGGGGTGCAGACCCCACAGAGCCGAAAGCAGACAGAGTGCGCCTGCGGTGGGGGCCCTCACTCCAAGGCCACCATGGGTAAGTCTGGCTGTCCCCACCCTCACTGTCCTCCTGGGGGAGCCACCATCTATCCCAGAGCTTACTGGGCCCCTCCCTGTACCCACCTGTGGCCACACCCACCAGGAGGCTGGTCATGGGAAGGCTCGAGCCACCATCCGAGATGTGTCCCAAGGCCTGGGTGGGAGCACCCTGCCACTCTGCTGCCTTCCTCAGGCCTCCCTCTTACAGCGGGCCCCTGGCTCCAGAAAGGCAGGTGGGAGGTGGCCCAGGCCCTGGGCAGCCCTGCAGAAGCTCTGGTGCTGTCCACCCTGTGTCGGGGCTTGGTTCCCTGACCAGCTGAGAGGGTTCTGGCCCAGTCTCTCAAAACAATCAAGAGGGGAAGAAGAAAATACATGCAGAGGCCAGGACCACCAGAGGGCCACATCACTCTGGTGGCCAGTTGTGCTGTTCCTTGTGGCCACTGTCAAGACACTGACTTTTGACTGTCACACAGTGTCCCTCCCTTGTGCAAAGCCCCGGGGCTGTGCGGAAGGAGCAGTGAGGCTGTTGGGGGGGGGGGGAGACAATGATGCAGACACGCATGCACACGTGCCATGCGCACGTGTCCAGATGTGTGAGCGCATGTGCATGGATGTGCACTCAGACCCACACAGCTGGACATGTGTCTGCAAAGACAGACGTGCGGGGCTGTGCACAGGTGCACACACACAAATACTTGGGCCTCTTTCCCCAGCATGCACTCAGCCTTGGCCTGAAGCACATGAGGAGTAGTGACCTGAACACCCTCTTGGGGGCTCCACCTGGTCCAAGCTGCCAGAGAGAGGGGTAGTCAGAAGGGGTATTCAGAAGGCTGGCATGGGCATGACACATGGTGGGCCCAAGCCATAGGCCTGGTGGGCAGGAACGAGCAGCTCCAGGAGGGGTGCTCTGTGCGTCCATCTCCGTGCCCATTGGCTCAGTGTCCTCCCTCTCCTTCTCCGCCAAGTGCTCACTCTTCCATTCCTCTCTTACCCACTCTTCTATCCAACCACAGATCTGGTCTATCCGCCCATCACTAGTCCATCAGCTCTATCATGGGCCTGTCTATCTATCCACCAAATCTCCATCCGTCTCTGTATCTACTGCTTCCACTAACTTACACGTGAATCAATTTTCCATCAACCAATTGACCTATGGATGTGAGAAGCCTGGATTCTGGTGGCCACAGGTGGTGCTGGCCCTTTCCAGAAATGCACAGAGTCCACCCATGTCTGGGCGGGAGCAGCTGTGCAGTTGGAGATAGAGCTGGCAATGTGACAAGGAGATGTCCTCTTGTAGGTCATTGTTGTTCTCACTGATTGAAAAAGTGGGTCCTCAGCTGAGAATGAAGAGGATGCAAGGACACTGGGCAGTTTGAGGAAAGAATGGAGGGGGCTTTCTCTGAAAGCCAAAGAGCATGAGGAAGAAATGAATAGGGTTGCTTGGCCGAGCTAAGCACCTCTGAAAAGCTACAAGTGACAGACAGCTCAAAGACATTGTGTTTGGGTTCAGCCACATTCAGCTGCTCAAGTTCATGAACATATCCACCCACTGGCCAGCAGTCCACCCACCCAGCCATGCCCCTCCACCTGTTCTATCTACCCAATCACTATCCACCCATCCATCCATCCACTCATCCACCCACCCACTCATCCATTCACCCACCTGTCAACCAACCAACCATCCATCTATCCATCCACTCATCTACCCATCCATCCACCATCCACCCGCCCACTCATCCATCTACCCACCCACCCACCCACTCATCCACTCACCCACCCACTCATCCACTTACCCACTCATCCATCATCCATCCATCCTTCCACCCACCCACTCAACCATCCACCTATTCACTGGTCCACCAAACCATAAACCCACTTATTCATCCACCTACCCACTCTTCTATCCATCCATCCATCCACCCACCCAACCCACTCATTCATCCACCTACCCACCCACTCATTCATCCACTCACCAACCCTTCCATCTATCTTCTACCCACCCACTATCCACCCACCCACCCTTTCATCTATCCACCCACCCACCCACTCATTCATCCATCTACCCACCCACCCATCCTTCCCCCCCACCACCCATCTTCTCTGGTGTCCATCACATGCCCCCCTCCTCCACTTCAGGGAAAGGCATGAGCAGCAGGTGCTGACCCTGCCTTCAAGGAGTGTGGAAGAGGCACAGTGCGTGCCTGTGGTGGTGCTTGGTCCCTGTGTGTCAGGCTGCTGAGCCTCTGGGAATGATTGCCTGAGCCCTATCCCCCACAGAGTGTCCCAGCACACCCTGGACACCAGCCTGGGTGGCCCAGAGCAGAACTGTGTGAGCTGTGCTTGGGGCTGGGGGCACACTCACTGCCCCCTTGCAGGCCAGGCTTGGTGCCCCGGGGCACCCAGGTCCACGGCCCACATCCTATAATGGCAAGATGGCAGGACATGAAAACGTTCATGCGCCCTGTGTGGCCCCAGGTCCCCTCTGCCCGCTGGGGGCTGAAGTGGGGCCCGGGAGATGGAGGAGCCCCGAGTCCCGGCGCCAGCATGCTGTGACAGTGGTCCTGGGGAGGGCTGCGGGCAGCATGGCCATGCTGGCTGTGGCTGGCCCTCAGAGGAGAGGCCCAGAGCTGCCTGCAGAGCCCGGTGCATGGAGCAACCCAGCCAGCTGGGTCTTCTCAGGACCTCCTCCCAAGGCACGTGGGGGTGAGGAAGAGGCACGCCTGGGGAGACCCTTCCTTGGGCCAGGCGCTTAGCACTGCCCCCTGTCGGCTGGACACGGCTGGTCAGCCAACAGGCACTTGCCCCCTAGGCAGGAGGAGAAGGCTGTGGCCAGCTGGGTTAGCTGGGCCAGACCAGCTGGGGAGGGGGCTCCGTCTGAGCCACAGCAGTCCCTGGCTGAGTGCTGGGGGAGGAGGCGGGTGGTGATAGCGGCTGTGACGCCACACACAGGAGCACCCTGCAGGAAAACGGGCTGGGGACATGGGACTCCTCCCCAGTGACTCCTGTCCCACAGGACAAGGCCACCCCTGCCCTGTCCCACGCTTGGTGCCAGCTGCCTGACTGGGCATGGTGTCTGAGCCTGGACTGAGCACAGCTCTCCCTGGCTCCTAGCAGCTCCTTCACAAGCGTCACCCGTGGGACCTCAGTCATGAGGACCAGCTGTGGCGTCCCCCTGAGCACGCCCTGGGTCCCCACCCTCCTGTCCTGAGCCAGTGGCTGCCCCTGGGTCACTACAGCTCCCTGTCCCCACCTGCAGCTGCTCTGAGACTCCAGGGGACATGCCAGCTCCCTGCAGGCTCTCACACAGACTGAGACATGGGTAGCCTCGCCAGAACACAGCAGCCAGTGGTCAGGCACAACCGGGCTGGCCTGTTGGCTCTTGGCTAGCAGAGGGCCTTCACGGGGGCACAGGAGTCCATGCCCACCTGCCATGTGGATGAGATTTCTGCATGGTCTTGATACTTGCTCTCCAAGCCCTGGGGACATTGGTTGGAGACCTGGAACAATGGTGACAAGTGTTTGCCCCCAAAATACAGAACCAGCAGGTCTGACACAGTAATTGCAAATGTAACTTCAACTTCTGAGATCAAAGACCCCAAAATTTTATAAAAATCCATGGAGTGAAGTGTATCTAGCAGCCAATCTGTCTGAAGAGATTCCTCAAAATTTCTCAGCAGAAAATAGGGTTAAAGAAGAGTTTTCCAAATTTCAAAGAAGACATTTTACCCTCTCATGCAGGTGAAGACCACTTTATTGTAAAGATTCTCAAGTTATTATTCTTTTGTGA
The DNA here is from genome assembly GCF_052094955.1 of Ictidomys tridecemlineatus. Taxonomy (NCBI): domain Eukaryota; kingdom Metazoa; phylum Chordata; class Mammalia; order Rodentia; family Sciuridae; genus Ictidomys; species Ictidomys tridecemlineatus. Next base: position 74,884,269 of record NC_135485.1, on the reverse strand, counting down.
ATAATCAACTGATTGAGAAAAACCAACATTTTCTTAATCTCATTAAACTCCAAAGAAACCAATCAAATTAATTAACTTTCTACATCAATTTTCAGTCTAGATTTTTCTTAGACACAGAGTATAATACTAGTTTTGTTGCATTCCAATATTTTTAATAATTATTCAAAGTAAAAAAAAATAAGACTGCTTCCTTCCACACCATCCTCAGCAGCCTTAAAAACTCAAAAACCCCAAAGCTTGTGGACATTTATTTATATCTAGTTTTTATTTTTGCTTTAATAAATTGCTAAATCATATGTAATTCTCTCTCATAAGCAAATATTATGCCAAAGGCTTTAAAAACAGTCCTTTGAGTAGAAATATGGTTCATGAATTATGCACTATTTTAAATTGCTTAACAATACCATTCCCCATACATAATTTAAAAATAAACTTCAGCCAGGTAAAATTACCCCAATTACAAATTAGCAATATCCAAATTAATCATATTTTACTATCCTGGAAGATATTCTATTAGCAACTATGATATATTTATAATAAGCTTTATACTCTAGAACTAAAAATTGTTTTCATCTACAGAAAAAAATGAAGAAAATGATAATGTTTAAAAAGTAATTTTATGCAAGCTTAGTGCTCCACTACTTTAATATTGAGACTGGTAAATGTCAAAACCCTCAAACACATCATAAGAAATTCTGATTTCACTTACAGAACACTTGGTTTCTACTATGGACCCCTGCATAAAACAGGATAGAAAGACAGCATACACAAAAGATATTCAAAGCATTTTATGAACATTTACTAATCATTAAAAATTACCTATGAAATACATATTTTAGAGAAATAATAAACAAAAGGCAATGATGGTTCTTGGCCAAGGCACAGAAAGAGTCACTCTTGGCCAAATCTTACAACACCAATTCCTGGCTCCTGATAAAAGAAGAAGAGATTTTTCAGTACTTGTGCAACTCTTAGAAATCTCATTATATAGATAAAAAAAACTGAAACTCAGAGATGTTAATTTGTCCAATGTCTCCGTTATAATTAGAAGCAAAACTGTTATCAATCTCTGATCTAGGAATCCCTCTCTAGAATCTCTGATGTCTCTCTTTCCAATCAGACCATTCCACAAGATGTATGTTTTTATCTGAACTGAATAATATTCTTAAATGTCTCACCATATTTCAAATAAATAAGAATTAGAGAGAAGTATTTACTCTACCTATTAGATGTACTCAGAAAGATCAAAGTAGGAAAGACCAAAAATAAAAAGGTGTACATAAGGAACTATTTTCCAAAATGTCCCAATTTCACAAAACTGTTTAAATAATAATCAGAGAGAAAAGTGTAAATACAACTTAAGCCAGTCATAGCATGGGACAAAATGGAAAAGCACAAATACCAGCCAGGCAAGGTGGTGCATACCTGTAATCCCAGTGGTTCTGGAAACTGAGGCAGGAGGATAACAAATTCAAAGCCAGCCTCACAAACAGTGAGGCAGTAAGCAACTCAGTTTGATCCTGTCTCTAAATAAAATAAAAAATAGGGCTGGGGATTTGGGTTAGTGGTCGAGTGCCCCTGAATTCAATCCCCAGTATCCCTCCACAAATGAAAAAATTAAGAAGAAAAAAAGCACAAATAATTGTCTGAATTTTTCTTGGTATAACTATCCCTAATAATTTTAAAGTAAAATTTAATTTGCCTACTAATTAGTACCATCTAATAAATACATTGTGTACCTAAATTCTCTCTCCATTTTTTTTCCTGATATGCCCTAAGAACAGACCTACCTTTCCTTATAAGGAAGAAGTTAACCTATGATTAACTAAAAAGTTACCTGTGATACAACTAAAAACTAAAAACATCAGCCACATTTTATGTGAGCAGGAACTATGTGATCTCTTTAGTCCTGACAATGTTTCTGCAAACTTATCTAGAATATCAGTGTTACTCATATTACCTAGACAACACTGCAGATTATGTCAAACTATTGGCAACCAAGAAGGGCTGTTAAATCTGTTAAAGCATACAAAAAAAATTTGGACAAAAGAGCAAAATTGTTAATATGTTTAAATTTCTTCTTACGAAAATAGATCTGTTCATATTTATGGATATATATGTATAGCTGTTATACACATTTATGACTATATATGTGTCTCTGTGTATATGTGTATATGTATCACTATTTGGTTATGTCAAATTGAATATAAAATAAATTAAAAAGTTCTTACAACATATATATGTAGTCTTGCTTCAATCAAAATGGGAAATTCCAGATGTTTTTCAAAGATAACTATGTTAGAAAGTTCTATCTTGGAAATTAACAGAACTGGATCCTTATAGTCCCACAAAGGATCTACGAAGACATAGCACAACTGTGGTTATGACCATGCCTTGGATTTACAGAGTACCTACCAATCTTTCATAATACAAATTGAGTATAAAGACATAATTGCACAGGCATATACTCATGCACATGCATAGGGAATTCTTATTTCATGAAGACATAAATAATGTAAAGCTCAGGATTCTCTCAGTCTGAAAGAGTTTCATAGGCTAAGAAGGATACTAAGTAAGGTAGCAATATGAGGAACAGGTATGTTGAAAAGTCGGGAAACACTAGGGAAGGGTTAAAAGAAGAAGGCAGAAGCAGGGACAAGGAAGATAATGATTGGCTGGCAGGAAATGGAAAATCAGAACAGTAGTAATTCCTGATACTTATGTAACACTTCCTATAGTTTCGGAAACAGTTGAAAGACTTTAAGGTGTTAAGACAAGTATGTGTGTGTGTCTGTATGTGTGTGTGTGTATGTATATATGTGTGTGTGAGAATACGTGTGTATTTATACATACACACACACACACACACACACACACACCAGTTGCAGTGGCACTTGCCCATAATACTTGTGGCTCAAGAGGCTGAGGCAATAGGATGGCAAGTTTAAAGCCAGCTTCAGCACCTTAATGAGGCCCTAAGTAATTCAGTAAGACCCGGTCTCTAAATAAAATATTTTTTAAAAAATGGCTGGGGATGAGACTCAGTGGTTGAGTTCCCCTGTGTTCAATGGGTCAATTCCCAGTACTAAAAAAAAAAACAAAAACAGGTATGTGTTAAAGAAAGCAGAGATTATATATATATATATATATATATATATATATATATATATAATCTCTATTCTCACATTGAAAAAAGATTTTTATTTAAATATGTTGACCATTTCTCAGCAACTTCCTAAGTGCATCCTTCAATTCCCTTGGGTAAATAAAATAACAAGCCATTACTAGCTTTACTGATGCATTGTATGCAAAACATTCAAACTTATTAAAATAAAAAATTCATTATACGTGTACAGTGTAGACTGGGTGTGTTGTTCAGTGATAGAGTGCTTGCCTAGCATGCATAAAGCTCTGGGTTTTATCCTCTGTACTGCAAGAAAAGAAAGAATAAGATAAAATGTACTTGCAGTTGAAGGAACAGTTAAGAATATGCCTATACTGGATAAAAATATATTCATATAGAGCCTTTCTAATAATTGCACAACTGTGTTTTAATTTTGGTAGCAGCAAACATAGAAGTAACATTACCAAAGATGCATGAAGACTGTATATATATATAAAATTCACAAGTTTTATATTTATGAATTCTGCACTATTTTGCTAAGAATAAACAATTGCTAATAACTTTTGTTTATTATAGTTAAAGCCTTTTCAACAATAAGTTTATCGCATACCAAATCTCAAAAGACATGCCAGCCAATACTTGATACATTCTAAAGTATTTTATAACCACCTTGATTTTTTTTATAAACCTGAGTTTCTAAAAAAAAAATCTAAAATAGTGTATCTTATTCAAAATTCCAATTTAAATTGATGAAATAAAGATACTATTTTGAAAAACATATACTTATATACAAAATGTTAAATGCATATGTGAACCACTGGTGTTCCCACTAAAAAACATGTTAGACAATTACGTGCTTGTCAAATCTCTTTTTCTTCTACCTATTTTAAGTCTTGATTACAGGTTTTTATAGTATAACCACAATAATATTTGAATAACCTGAGGTAATACTTTCATGGAAAGCTAATCCTAATGATTCATCAAGATTATATACACTTTAAGGTATCCACAAAAAATGTTCTTTATTTTCAATTATTTTATTTTTTTTACCATTAAAACTTTAAATTCCCTAAACTTATATTCACAGACAGTATCGCTAACTAAAAAGAAAAGATTTAATTTTATAATATGTGAGAAAATCTTATGCTTCAAAAACAACTCAATATCAAATTTGAACTCTATGACTCATTACTCTAACATGAAGCCTAACAGTTAAATTAAGGGTATAGTTCATAGTAATGCTATTTGGCCTAGTATGGTAGTAACCAAGAGAATTTTAGCAAACTGGTCTCTATTTTCATGACTATTTACAGATTCTTTTTATTTTTAATTTAGAATTCTTCTCTTTGTCGATTTTAAGTTCTCAAAAACAAGTTAAGAATGAAGAAACAGTTGTAGTGAAAGATGCTCAATATATGGTAGTAAGTCTAAATTATAGAAGCTAACTAAAACGTGTGTAATTTAAATTTTCTATGCCTTCAAATAGCATTTTAATTAAAATCCTGATATAACATATCACTAGCACATGTTATAAAAAGTGGTTATGTGCTGTGATCTAACCAAAACATTGCTTTGGCATTATGCCTAACTTTATTTGAATGCAATGGCTATCTCATAGAGGATAAACTGTTTCTTTTCCTTTGTTTCTTATTGTATTATTAACTAAAGTGAATGAAATTTTGAATAAAAACAAAATTTATATTCTAGATTGACCCTAGGTTTAAGTTAGTGGTAATTTAGTTTTAGGTTTCCTGACAGCCTTTCTAAGGCTATTTACTATAATATGTACAGAATCACTTTGAGTCTTTAAAATCAAACGAATGTTTTAAATAATCAGTTATTTTTAGTCATTTCTCCTGGAATACTGAAACAACATAACTTGGGCGTGAAAATATTTTCCTTTAGCTCATATATGTTTATTCATTCATTCCTTATTCAGCTTTATCTAAGTCAGAGACACTGTTGAACATTTTTGTGTGTCTTCCACTGCAGGATATAGCCATTTTATTTAAATTCCTACAAAACTGTTCAGACATTCAACAAAAATATTTATGTTTAGGGTTGTAGTGATGGCTCAGTGGTAGAGCACTTGCTTAGCATGTATGAGGTACTGGGTTTGATACCTGAACCACATTTAAAAAATAAGAATAAATAAAGTAAAGGTATTGTGTCCATCTATAACTAAAAAATTTAAATATTTATGTTTATAGGTTTCAAAAAATACCAGTTTTTGAGATTCAGACTCATAAAATACAGAACAATAAAACCCATATTCCAAAAGGCAAGATTGAGCTTTCACTGATACTCAGGGAAAGACATTAGCAAATTTATTAATTAGGACCATACTATTTTATATGTTAACTAAAATGTGTTTTAACAAGGCCTTTTTAGTATATTAGCCTTTGTGGACAGTGCAACATAGACTGATGTCAAATACCAAAATCAATCAGCTCACTATGCCCACCTCCAACCCTCTAGAGAGAAGGTACATGCTAATTTAGTTCAATCATCAATAAATATTGAAAATACATGACTTTGCTAAATGTTACAAATATACAAAAGAACACATGTGTCCTGGCTATTAGGCCTTTATAATCTAATTAGGCTGACTGGATATTTACATATGAAATATAAAGGAGTACAAATATACTGATAGAGTAAAGCCTGAACTCTAAGAGAACCTTGGATTGCCTAATTTTCTGGGCAACTTTAAAAAATTTATTTAAAAATAAAACAACTAAGAAAGGTGAGTTATTGTAATATCAACATTTATTTTTCACCCTTTGATGGGAATCTGTATGCCTTTCCACCTTCTTCAAGTTTAAATTGGAAATAATCCTTTTTCAAAAATACCTCACAGTCTCCAAAGTAAGCAATACCTATTGTGGTTGCTTCAGATGTGGACACAGAAATGTGGGTAAATAATATCTACTATTCCTCACACTTGCCTACCCCTTGGCTCCCACTGGCCTAGTTGATGTGCTTTCACATGAAACACAAATGTAACTGAGAAAAAGGGTCTCTTCTTTTGCCTCTTATACACTTGAAACAGAAAGAAAAGTTTTAACTTATAAAGCAGATGCTCTCAAACATTAAATGTATGCTAAGAATTAACCAGGTTCAATAAAATGTGAAAGTCTGTAGATAGGTGTTTGTGCTCTGCATTTGAAACAAGTACTCCAACTGCTAAACATGCCATGTCTAATAAGCTTAGAGAAACACTTCTTTAAGGTCAAGGTTGCTAATCCCTGCTCAGAATGCCCCAATTATACTAACATTCTGTTTTCTCTCTCAATCTCCACCAGTTGTCAAATTGAACTGCCTACAGACATTATCTTGCCTTCCCATACTCCAAATTCTTTCAGGTCTGCAAGAGTCTGAAAGCAATTGCATAAAGCTGGCATTACTAGGAGAGGAGCAGACAAACAGATGAAAGTGGGAGATAAGGAGGGACATGAAATTTTTAAGTAGTACAAATTATATTGATTCTGTATTACAAATTAAAAGCTAAAAACATTTCCATGAGGAAGAATGCAATAGAACAGCAAAAGTTACGTTGGTTCTGGCTGCAGTTCTGTCACTAATTAGCTTTATGATCTCCAGTGTTATCTTTATTTACCTGTAAATTAGGAAAAATGCAATTTTCCTTGCTCATCTCATAGCAATGTTATGAAAAACAAATTAACTTATTTGCAAAAGCACACAGGAAAATATAAAGCATAATACAATGATATATGGTATTTTTAATATTTTTTATAAACAAACAATTCTAGACATTATGGAACTGTATAACTAAATGTCTTCTGTTTTTTCAGCATCTTTTAAAAAATACATTCTAATTCTCATTGGAAAAAAAGGTAAAAGAAAATGCAGACCCTTAGACATTCCCTGAAGTTGTTTTTTTAAAAAAATATAGCCTTGAAATTGACTTGTTTTAAAGACAATTACCCTCCATCTCCTGAAAGTGAAGTGCAAAACAAAAACCCACAAACAAAAAAATATGGTTAATTGTGGCTTCATTGTATTTAGTTCAAATTTTTCAAAGCATACCCTAAAAGCATTTTAGCTGTAAATTAATAAGTATTATTTATTAACCCTGAACAGTTAAGGCTACACAGAACAATTCAAAATTATGGAAATTAACTTTTTAAAAACTTAACTAGAAAGTCATAAGATTCTATTTGTGTTTGGAAGCTCTCTTAATGTTTTAGAAACTCTGGAATAAAGACTGACACTAAGTAAAACATTTATTACAATAGATCTATAAGACTAAACTAGTCAAATTTGGACACAAGAAAACACGTCTCCAGTAAACACATATTCAGTACTTGGAGTGATTCCTTATTTTCTAACTTTTTAAGCCTATAAGTAAATTCTTTGCTGATATACCACCTTGCCATAAAAACCTGAAAGCAAATGACACAATTACAATCTTTCAGAGAACAGATGGCAAATGTTCTTCTGGGCTCTTTTACTACCAATTTTCATACTGCTTGTAATTAATAAAAACATACAAACAGATGCACTATCTCCTAACCCAAAGATTTCCTGTTGGGGAAGTTCTGCCATTTAACTAGCTGCTTTAGGCAAACACACAAAAAAGCAACCTTGGACAGATACTTCCAGTACTGCCTCAGGAATGTAGTTTTAAAAATAGAGACTACTATAGAAACACCTCAGTATGTACTGGGGACAGTCAACTCTCTTAAAAAATTTGAGAAGCTCTAACACAATATGTAATTCATTTACATTTATTCTATTTACACTGTTATTAGCTTCTAGAAAGTAAACATTAGCCTCATCTAACATTTTGTTTGAAATAACCTGTCTCAATTTTTTCTGGGTCATCTCACAACCTTTATTGTGTTATTAAAGTCATAACTACATCAAAGCTATAGTCTAATAGTATCTTTAGACAGACATTGACAAAGACCTTACCTAAAAGATTGTCTTAAATCTAATAAATTTCAATGAATAAAGGTAAATGGTGAATATTTAGAATGATAAATTCAAAATATCATCACCTTGCTGACAATATTGTTTCAAAGTCTACTTTTAAAATGCTATGATATAAATATTATTGTTGAATGATTAAAAGCTATAATAATTTAAATTCATATTTGTCATATTTTAGCATGAGCCTTGTTAACCAAATAACAATTATAATGTTTCCTTGCTTAAAAGTACATTAAATTTTTTTTTAAAGAATCTGCACTTTTATTTACATTTTTAGTTGTAGATGAACATGATACATTTGTTTTATTCAATTATTTTTATGTGGTACTGAGGATCGAACCCAGGGCCTCACAGGTGGTAGGCAAGTGCTCTACCACTGAGTCACAACCCCAGCCCTTAAAATATCTTTAAATACAGCTTATTTTATATTCCTATTAATATTATCCCTTTTTGTGTGTGTGTGTGTGTAAGAAGAATCTGGTGTTCCACCTTCTGGTAACTGAGTGAAATTATGTATTGTTTCACAAGTAACTCTTCTTTATTTAAACTTTTCAAATATATATTAACCTGGATTACATTTAAGCTATATAAGAATCTATACCACAGTCCAAAGCAAAATAAAATCTCCTTAGAGATTTTGTTAAAAATCAAGCTTTATCTAAGCTCCCTATAATTTTTACATGGTTACCAATATGTTTCCAAATTCTACAATACATGTAAAATTGATTTTTGTATACTACTTCACAGCCACATATGAAAATAACAGTCTTGCTATTTCAATGAATAAGTAGCAACAGTAAATAAAGAAAAATAAAGGTCTCTTACCAATAAGCCCATTTTTCTATTAAAGTTTGAGACTCTCATCATTTGTCATGTTCTTGTGGATTCCTCTCTCATCAAATTCTGTGGGGTTTTATTGAAATTAAGAGCTGGGTTGCACAGCTAGGCTCTGCTACATAGTAGAACACCCCAGTGCATCTGACTGGTATAACACTTCAGTTGCAGCTCCCAAAATGAGAAACAGGCTTTATATATTCAAAAACCTATGCACTGTTCACTTTTCCTTGACAGAAAATTATAGTCAGTGTGCTTGAACTATTTATACTTCACATGTAAACTCCGGGTGAGATATGAAAATGGGGATCATGTGAATTTTGAGCTCAATTCCAAAAAACTGAACAGGAATGAAGTGTTTATCTTTCGAGCAGAGATTGGGTGAGGCAAATTGCTAACATGAGATCTCACTTGGGGAACAACCTGTTTACCTGAAAGTAATCTTATTTTTTGCAAGGGTCACTGTCCTTCTGTTTGTCATATTGAATATTTATTATCTTTCCTCTCTCTTGCCTATAGAAGCCAGTCATGAATCTTCTCATTTCTCTTTATTAATTTTCTAGAAATCTAATCCCCCTTGGTGTTTTTAAACAAATAAGTTACTTCAAAAAACACATATGTAACTGGTCTCCCTTCTTAGTCTATCAATCACACTGCTTCTAGATCACTTTTTTAAAATGAAACTATACATGACGTAAAATATGTTCAATGAGTATTTTATTTAAAAACATTAATTGAATTAGCTATTGGTACTATATTTGGTGATATGGCTATAAAAATGAATAAATGACAACCTCTTGGTCACAGGCAGCTCCTAGCTGAGTGAAGGAAACAAACATGTATTTCAACAACACAAAATAAGATGCAGAAGCTTTAGTAGTACAGACTCAGAATTCTACAGCAACAGCAGAACAATGAAAATCCTGCTGCAACTGAGGCTGAAGAATGAGGAATTCATCAGACAGAATCTAGAAGAAATTGCCTAGGCAGAGCCACACAGATTTTAGGGAGTACAACATGTTGAAAGGACCAGCAAAGTCTTCAATATAACTGGAAAGAGTTCAATATGACTGGAAAGAGGGTACAAAGTGTTGAGAGCAGCTGATTTTAAGATTATGCAGAAACGCACACAGCAAAATGCCACACGTGAGAGTGAAAAAGTTTGGATTTTATCCTCTAGCTATGAGAAACCATTTGTTCAATAAATGGATCAATCAAAGAATTAAGCAACTAAGTCCAGCACTTAGAAGTCACCATATGCTCTAGCAGTTTGCTGTCCATAATATTCATAACAAATCTTGCCATTCTCTACTGTAAAAGCTTTTTTTGTTTCTTCTCACTTTGCTCCAGGGGTCTGCCTTGCATAAAATATTTTCCTCTCTCATCTTTTCTACACTCAATTCACCCTTCCAGGTACAGCTCAATTTCTCTTCTTTTCTGTGATATCTTCCATGGCAATTGGACTACACTTATTTTTACATTTCTCCATTACAGGGACTGCATAATTCCTAACATTTAGCACAGATTGTCTAAGAAATCTCTGTCAATGGACTAGGAAAACTGTCAAAGCAGACAGAAGTACAGGGTTGTATAAACTCTCCATGTTAACTGAATGAATCAGAACCTTCTTGTATATCCGAAATGAAACAAAATTTAAATCATACAAGTATCTAGCACCACATATGATTCAGAGTAATTAAAACTACTTAACAGTTATTAATTATCAAAGTTTACCATGAAATATATTAACTCATACATATATCAACATAAATCATATATATATATATATAATATATATCTATATCTATATCTATCTATCTATCTATATATATATATAAAAAACACTATTTAATAGTTACAGTGGGAATCTGAATGTGTCTTGTATATATGTGCTAAAACACAGGGAAGTTTAAATTTTTACAATGCTAGTTTTAAAAACATGAAGATAATCTAAATAAAGCCCCAAATACATAAAGGAAGTTATATGAGGTTAAGGAGGATGCACAGTATTTCTATTTGAAAATTATTGTTCAACCTAATTTTCCATCCAAATACTCCTCAAAATATTTTACTTGTTTTAAGTGTCAGTTTAAACTCAACTAACAGAATTTCAATTAAAAGATTTTACTTCACGTGTTTATTTTTAAGTGTGCCATTTTCATTTTTAACCTGATCCTGAGGTAGACAATGAAGATGTTAATATTCCCATTTCACGAATGAAAAAGCAAAGTTGTTAAATGATTTGTGTCAGGTGACATCTCCTGAGAGAGCTGGGAAATAAGAGTCCAAGTCCCCTGATGCCCAATTCAGTGTTCATTAGTCACAACTGTATTAAACTATATATTTTAGGGGAAAACTACAAAGATGGCTCCTAAACATGTCCTTGCCCACAAAAACAAAATTCTTCACACATTAATCATGGGAAAATAAATTGTTTGAGGATTGGAGGGCAAAAAAAAATATCTCACAGAGACTATAATTGGGCTATGAGAAAAATTAAAGAATAATTAATCTATACCTATGCCAGGGATATCTCCTCAATGCCGAATCACAGAATTCCCTTTCATCCATCAATCAGGAATTTCTTGGCACAGGCCCCAACATGCCATACTCTCTCATGCCTCATTGGTTTTTCATAGGCTTCAACTTGGAATTCCCTGTTCTCCTTGTCAACCAAGCAAACTTCTAGTCATGCTTATGTGTTCAAGCATACCCCCTTCCATGAAACCTCCCCACACATCCCTTAGCAGACTCACAGCTTGGCTTTGTGTCCTCATAAATATTATAGCTTCTTTCTCTTTGAATTATAACTGTTTCTCCGCATCCCTACACTATAAACTCCTGAGAGCTAATATTGGGTCTTCCTTGTGTTTTTATGATACCTACCTCAGTGTCTATCACATAATAACCCAATAGGAGGTAATTTTGGTTAAATCAAGACAGCAGAGACAAGTTTTTTTTCCTTCCTCCATGCCTATGCTCACTTTTCTGATGAAAATTAAAAAAAAAATTCTTACTTTGCAAAAGTAAGATATGAATCATAAGAAATAAATCAATATTAAAATTACAAACATTATTCTTAAATGATTCCATTTGATGTTTGCATGATAGAGCCTGTGTGTGTCTGGCAGGGTGCCCAGCATAATAGATATACAACAACTTTATGATCAATGAATATAGGGGTTGAGGGGCTTGTTCAATAAGTAACTGCTGAACTGAACTGAGCAAGGGAAACACTTAGCTCAGACAAGTAAAGGAAATGCCAGTAATTAGTTTTCTAAGTCAAAAACAGTATTATTAATGCTAGAAAGTGAAAAAAATGCATTTCATTGGTTTTTCACCAGCTAGACCAGTGAATAATGTACAATAAAATAGTATCTTCTAAAACTAGTCATTTCTACAGACTGGAAATTGAAAAAAGATGAAAGTGTACTCCTTGGATTATTAGGTCTTATTGAATTATGGCTGCAATCAGTGATGATTAAAGACTAAACCACAAAATGCAATTTTGACAACAACTGCTCCATTAGATGGAACAAGAAAACAAAATAGCAAATTACACCAAGCAAGTCACTGCCTATCACCAATACCCAGTATCACAAATGATATGGCAAGCTGTCAAGAGTAAAGTATGCAAATGAGATGCCCCAGGGTATAATGTTAACAAGACTCTTTAACTTTCAACATGTAGAAAAACATATGCATTGATTAAAGCCTATGAATCCTGTTCCAGTTACAGTATTATAATTTAGGCTTAAGAAAGTGTCTCAAATCTCTATCTCCCCACTACCTTGCCTCCTCCTTTCTTCTGACTGGGAGGGTAGAAACATCAAAGATATTAACATAATGAACATTATAAAGAAGAAAACAACAACAGGGTTTCTCAGGGGGAAAGTCTATTTGCAATATGGTTTACCATGCATAGCTTGGGGAAGAGGGCAGAATCTCCTGCAGCTGTGTGGGCTAATGGATGCAGATCATTAACTGCTATCTCTGTTGTATTCCGGAGGACAGTTGCAGGGGCTGAATACTTTTACTAAGAAGAAAAACATTGTCTTATAAAGTAGTCTTGACGTTTTTGCTAACATTGGGTTTGAATTTTAAAATATAGAAACAGGGTATAAATTCTTTGGGCTATTTGGGAATACAAGAACACAAAAGCCTCAAAGAGCCTTAATCTTAAAGAAAGACTGTTCAAGAGCCACAGAAAAGATTCAGATGACTAGGGAACCAGATATTAACAGTTTTAATAAAAACGTAAAATAAAAACAGCAGGTACAATAAGATTTTATATTAACCATTACAAGTCAAGATTCAAGTAGACACTCCATAATTTCTAATCCAAAATTTAGAATTAATTGTGCCTTCTTTATTGCTTTCATCATCTTAATATTCTATTGTAGGCTCCACTTTCAAGGGCCCCTTAACCATAGCTCCTGCCTTTGTAATCAACCCTATTTTCCATTACAGATTGTCCTAGTTGTGTGCACAAATGAATAACAATACTTACCAAGAACTGCCATGAAGCTATGAAAACAAAACTATACAACTTGCAGCTCTGTGTAGAAGAATACACAAGAACAACTTGGGGAGGGAGGTGAAGAAGAAAGGGAACTATGAAAATCTTTTATCCAAGGTTTCCCTTATCAAAATATCTTATGTAGTGAAACTCTCTCTTTCTTCAACACTTATCCCACCCCATTATTGGTCTGTACTACTGTCAAAAATTCCAGCAATTACAAGTTCATTTGATTTGAGCTAAGGAGAAGGCTGTTAAAATTATAGTAAATAAGCTGCCAGAATGAGGTAGCTATCAGTTATTCACACATTGTCCTGAATGAGTTCAATCAAGTCTCTCTCTTTTTTTTTTTTTTTTGCAATTTGTCATGTATATTTAATGGACAGATAACAGAGAACAATCATATTAAGACCATAAATGTCAATAAGTATGGAGGTTCTTTGCTCAATAGCTTAATATGTACCCAGCCCATCTGATTTGTGGCAGGCTTCCATTTCACTCAAGCCCACTCAAGTCCAAATGGCCTTTTTAATGCTCATGAAGTACACCAAACATTATACCATCTCAGAAACTGTGTGGACATTCCCTCTGTCTAGAATATTCTTACCTCAGATTTTCACATGACTTCTCTTTTATTTCCCTCAGATCACTGAAAATAGGTTACTATTAAGTATACTCTCTTGAAAGAGGATTACTTTGACCTCCTGTCAAAAATACCTTCCTATCTCTACTTCCTCTCCCACTATGTGTTATGCTTTCTATTTTTTTTTTATTGATCTTTTATTTATTTATTTATTTATTTGTCTTTAAAAAATTTTTTTTTTATTGGTTGTTTAAAACATTACACATAAGAGGTTGTGTGGGGAATGGGAAAATAAACAAGGAGAGAGATGAAATACAGTAGATGGGGTAGAGAGAGAAGATGGGAGGGGAGGGGATGGGGGATAGAAGAGGATAGGAAAGGTAGCAGATTACAACAGTTACTAATAGGGCATTATGTGAAAATGTGGATGTGTAACAGATGTGATTCTGCAATCTGTATTTGGGGTAAAAATGGGAGTTCATAACCAACTTGAATCTAATGTATGAAACATGATATGTCAATCAAGTCTCTTTAAATATCAAAGAGTTGTCACCCTGAGGGAGTGGGGCAGGCTGGAGGTGAGACCCAGCACCCTCAGCTGTACTGCTTTTTTCAAGGTAGTTAGCAGCACAGAGATCTTGGGAGATGATAGAGGAACTGAGCTGTAGAACCAAGAATTTGCCATGTAAAAAGGGGTGTAGAGAGAGCCATAGGCTAAAGACAAAGCTTGACTTCCTCTACCAATTTATCTTCTTGTCCCAAATCCACCACATCTTTTCTGATCCTCTGCTTCTACAGGCCCTAGAGCTCAGACCAGTGCTGTCCTAGGCCACTTGGACTACTTAAGTAGGTTAATTACAGTATCTTGGGGTGGCTCAGAAATCTCATTATCATGTATATGATCTCTAAAGTCCTAATAATTGCTAAACATATCCTTAGAACACACACTGTTTACTATAACTACTTGTAATTTTCAACATATAACTACCACCCAAACAACCTAGTTAGACCAGTGTCTTCTGTTTTGCAAATGTTACATGTTTTTTATGTCACCATCCATTGAACACATAAAATATCTCCTTTGCACAGATGGTGGTTGCCCTTCTTTTCAAGTTTTACTTTTTCTTCAATTCCAAATCAAGCTCTATCTTTTTGAGGCCTAATTAGATTACTCCAACACTCACCAAATGCCCCCTTTTTCCTGAACTTTTACAGCACTTACCACACAATCTTCATAGTTATTTATTCTTCACTGTGTTTACCTTAACTTTCTGAGTATAGACTGTGAGCCAGCAGTCCTCAGGCAGAAATCATCCATTCATCTACTTAAGCATTCAATAAGTATCTACTTTGTACCAGCAACTTTCAAGGTTTCATAGCCTAAGGATCATCAAGTAGTCATAGGACCATGAGATGTGCTATAATTGGGGTATTCTTAAGGTGACATAAATGCAAGTGGATGACTGTAACTGGCCTAGGGTAGAGGATTGGGGAAAGTTTCAAAAGATGTCACCTGAGTTGAGACTTATATGAAACTAAGCAAGAGAGTATCAGGATGTTGTTAGCCCTCTGACTTTGGGTGGGATGAAGCAAGACCAGTTAGAGTAAAATTGCAACTCTGACTACATAATGTCTTAAACTAAGGCAGTGGGATTGGGGGATATTCAACCATATTTTTAGAAGGTAGATTGTACAGGACTAATAGACCAAAAATGATGATAATTGCTATCATTTATTCATCACTTACTAAATTCAAATCAATGTTAAAAGCATTTTGTCAAGGCTGGGTATAGCTCAGTGGTGAAGCATTTACCTATTATACATCACTTGGGTCTGATTCCCAGCACAACAATAAAAAAAATGCTTTATCCACTTAATCATTTGACTTAATCATTACTGCAAATTTGCTGTGTATATAATAACACTATTGTCATTTCACAAGTTGGAAAACCAAGATAGTAAAATCAAGTTATGTCACTAACTTTACATGACATATAACTAATGGAACTGAAATTTGAACCAAGGCAATTGAGCTTCAGAGCCCACATTCTTAAGTGCTTTAGCATACTATCATCAAGGACAAGGAACTTGGATAACTGTCAGGTTACTGAGAGAGAAAAAATACAGGCAGAAGTTAATACAGTGCATAGAACTTAAATACATGGCTTGTGCATTTATTATTTACTGCTGCTCCTCATCTCTAACTTTGAAGGCAAATTTTTCTCTAAAATAGCGTCCCATCAATACCCTTTCTACTAACCAACAATGCCTAAACTAAGTTGGTATCTTTGGTTTTAGTTTCTCTCTCTCTCTCTCTCTCTCTCTCTCTCTCTCTCATATATATATATATATATATATATATATATATATATATATATATATATATATATATATAATCTACATTAATTTTCTTGAATGGTACTGGTAACCAAACAGGTTCCTGATCTTCACCTCAGTCTGTTTGAGCACTTGGCACATTTAGCCTCTGCCTAAATTTATCTATGAATGTGGTTTATCACCTTTACTAGATGAAAGTCCTGATAGCAAGAAACAAATTTTGTTCAACTTTGATGAACAGTAACTAGTACCCAATATGTTCTCATTAAAAATTAATTGGCTTGAACATATAATACAGTGTTTCTTGAAGTTTCTACTGTTTTCACTCATCTCTTACTTTTCTTCATTTGTCATCTGTAGCAGCTTTATCATTTCTTTCTTTTATATTAATCCTCTTAAACTTAAAATTTATCTTAAAAGGAAAATGTATGTTCCTAAAAGTAGAAAATTAATGTAATTTACCATTAAAAGAAAACCATGAAATAGATATGTAATTCCTAAAACAAGTAATGCTTATACATAACTAACATCATTCTATTTATTAAAAATACCACACTACATACTTCCTCCCTTCCCATCCCACCTCTTTGCCCTATCTAGAGTTCATCTATTCCTCCCATGCTCCCCCTTCCTATCCCACTATGAATCAGCATCCTTATATCAAAGAAAACATTTGGGATTTGGTTTTGGGGATTGGCTAACTTCACTTAGCATTATCTTCTCTTACTCCATCCATTTACCTGCAAATGCCATGACTTTATTCTCTTTTATTGCTGAGTAATATTCCATTGTGTATATATGCCACTTTTTTTAATCCATTCATCTATCAAAGGAAATCTATGTTAGTTCCACAATTTAGCTATTGTGAATTATGCTGCTATAAATATTGATGTGGCTGTATTTCTATAAAATGCTGTATTTAAGTCTTTGGGGTATAGACCAAGGAGAGGGATTGCTGGGTCAAATGGTGGTTCTATTCCCAATTTTCCAAGAAATCTCCATACTGCTTTCCATATTGTCTTTACCAGTTTGCATTCCCATTAGCAGTGTATGAGTGTACGTTTTTTCCCACATCCTTGTCAACACTTATTGTTGTTTATATGCATAATAGCTGCCATTCTGACTATAGTGAGATGAAACCTTTTGATTTGAAGTTCTTTAATTGCTAATTATGATGAACATTTTTATGTGTTTGTTAGATTTATTTATTGTATAAATTTATTATGTAAACTTGGGTCCAAGATGACATTTTTAACCAGCTTATGAACAATCATTGGTAAGATGGATAATATGGAAAATACTTTTTCCACAGGATAATTAATTTAAGTCATTCAAGTTGGTGATGCCATTAACCATTTATGTGTTATTAATAAAATTATAAAAACAAAATTATTAAAAAAGACTCAAACTGGTTAACTTTATGCTGAAAATTTTTGAATCATGGATCTGTTTAAAGATTTTTATCAGAAGCCAAAAATAAAAATAGTAATATCAAAGAAAGCTATGTAGAGGACTTCCTTTCTAATAATGTGTATCATTGTGATGCACACAGACAGACAAGTAGAGTTTTGAGAATGGTTTAGTGCAGAAATACCACCAATAAAAACAGATTTTTCTTTTCTTTTTTTTTTTTTGTGACTGACAAAAACAGAATTCAGGCATATCTTAGAAACCTTTAGACTTCCAAAATTCTTTAGGAAAGAATTAAGGATGTTGAGCCATTAAGCTACAGATGTGTGTGACCCTTTAAGGAAAAGGAAGAATGGACTTGATAGCAGAATATGGTGGAGCAAGGGGAAGAGTGAATAAAATAAATGGAATCTGAGGCCTGAGGGGCCAGCTTTGAGTCTAGCAAAGGGAACTGCAAATCATACATTACCCTCCAGGCCTTAAAACCTAACAGATTTTTTCTTGCTAGATTTGAACTTGATTGTGACTGACAAACCTCCCTTACATATAATTTCTTATGAAATGGAATATATTTATGCTCTATCAGTCCTACCATCATAATTTGAGGGCAAATAATTTGCTTTCTAGATTCATAGGTCTTTTGGAAAGGAATTTTTCCTCAGTTTGGATCATATCCAGAGTCTCACCCATTTAAATGCATTAAATGATGAGATTATGACTTTTGAACTTATGATACACAGATGATGATATAGAGATGATGATACAGAGATGAGATTCTGGTTGAGATTTCTGGGGATGTTTAAATTGATTGAATATATTTTGCACATAAGATGAATTTTAAAAGGCCAGAGGACAACTATATTAGGCTGAGTTGTCACTTCCACAAAGATATTTTCTCATCTCAAATCTTGGTATGGTAAATTTTAACTTCTTTGAAAAAATGATCTTTGCATATGTGAAGACATTGAGATTTTTCAATTAAGAAATCATTCTGGATTATCTTGGTATGGCCTAAATCCAACAAAAAGTGATATTATATGGGTATCGCAGAGGAATCTTTGATATAGCAGAAAATAAGAACATATAAAGAAGGGAAGGATGTGATGTGAACAAAGAGGGAGACATAGGTATAGTGTGACTACAACCAAGAAATACAAGGAATTTCACCCAAGACAGTATTCCAGAGTAAAATGTAAGTTTTTTTCCTTAACTTTAGAGGGGTAGAGGTATCATCTAGGCACTCAAGCAGGCCGCAGGAGCCTATTACTTACAGGCTGCTTAATGTTGAGCAAGCACATGACTCATATGGAAGTCCTTCTGCCAATCAAGAGAGAAAATTTAAAGGAGCTAGAAACTGATATGCAACTCTGGATTGCATGAAGGCCATGATAAATTGCTAACCACATGGGGAATTATATTTTATAGAGTGACATTGTGTGGCAGAAGCAGCAGAAACTTGGTTTCTATCTTTAGTTGAAAACTATTTCATATTGACTGGCTTTCCTTTAGTCACCAAAGAATTAACAAATTTAGAAGCTTAGGCAAATTGACAACTATTTATATTTGCCTTTCTCTCTAGAGAATGTTTCGAATAAGTCAGTTTATACACACAGGCTTCATTCAAAACGTCCATTCTCTGGATAATTTTACATCTTTTTTCTTTTCAGTATTGCTTAAAATTTGAGGACTCCAGAATCACATTTATACAAACATGTGTAAACACCCCAGCCGGCCCTTCCCTCTACAAACCACATGGCTACTTCTGTTAGTCAGTTTTCCATTGCTGTGACCAACATACCTGGGAAAACAACTTATGAAGAGGAAAGATCTGTTTTGGCTCATGATGTCAGAGGAGTTCATGGTCAGTTTTCTCCATTGCTTTGGTGCCTGTGGCAAGGCAGAACAACATAGCAGGGAGTGTGTGGTTGGAGCTTAAAAATCATTTACCTCCAGAAAGTAAAGGATCAAAGCAGTACTAAACTGAAAGTGATATATGGCTAAGTCTGGAGACAGTTTTGATTGCCATGACTGGGAAGAAGGAGGGCCCTATTGCTGAAGTTGTGAAAACCTGCATTAAAGGAAAATTTCATTGTAAATTGCAGTTTTATTCATTATGTTCTAACTCCCGTTTTCAGCAGCTTGAATCTTCTCTCCCTTTACTTCAGGAATAAAATAAAACCAGGTGTTAAGAAGCTCAGTCTTTCTTCCACTGTCTCAGGGAATACCAATGCAGAGGTGCAAGGGAGTTTAGGAAGGAAGTGCTACAGGGTGAAAAATATGTACCTGAACACACAGGAAATGCTGTGAGGAAACTCTAGCCCTGTTGATCTGTTGATCTGCCCCACAATCCAAAGCACCATCAATGTGAGAGGGTGACAAAGGCTTTAGCATCTGCAAATTTATCAACAATAAGAATAAGATATTAGGCAAATTTAGTTTTAAATCAAGCCCATCATGCTTGCACACAGCAAGATATAAAGGAACTTGCTTGAGACTGCTGTACCTTTGGTCCTGCTCAAGAGCATCATGACTCCATAATTGAATGCCATCTGCTAACCAGGAAGACCTGGGCCTGCTACCCAGGAATACCTGGGCCTATTTCCAGGACGCTACCCTCAATTACTGAAAACATCATCATTAAACCTTTTACAAATGATTTTTACAAAATTTATGGAAAATGGAAACTATTATGGATTGAATGTGAAGTGTCCCCCAAAAGCTCATGTGTGAGATGATGCAAGGAGGTTTAGAGGAGAAATGATTGGGTTATAAGAGACTAATCAGTAAATTAATCCCCTGATACTGAGTGGTGAAAGTGGGAAGGGTGTAGCTGGAGGAGGTGGGTCACTGGGGGCATGGCTTTGGGGTATATATTTGTTTCTGGTGAGTGTAGTGTCTTTCTCTGATTCCTGATCATCATGTGAGCCATCTCCCTCTGCAACATTTTTCAACATGTTCTTCTGCCTCATCTGGAGCCATGAAGAATGAAGTCAGCTGCCTGTGAAACCATGAGACCCCAAATAAATTTCCTCCTGTACAATTGTTTTGATGGGGTCTTTGTGTCACAGCAGTGAAAAAGCTTACCAAAACAGAAATAATTTATTTAATTTCTTAGGACAACTCTTAAAGAAAGCATGAAATGTTAGTGTTAGGTGAAAAACACCAGGTACCTAAGTTAAGCTGACATAGTTGAATAGTTAAGACAAAACCACTATCTTAATAAACTTAGATTAAAAGTGTTAAAAGTTTCAATTTGTACTACATCAAAAGACTCAAAAGTTTTTTTTTTTAAAAAAAATACTTGTTAAAGCAATTACATTAATTATTGGATTGAGTTTTATAGGTAATATACAAGTTTTACAGGTAATATATGCATATTCCTTGTAGGTAGTCTCAGGTTATCAATGAAATGTGAAATATGAATGAGTTAAAAGAAAATATCTTTATCTTGGCATGCAATAATTCACTCAAACACTTCCTGTGACATCCTGGATGTCACAGTTCCTATTTTTTTTTAAAGAAAGAGTGAAATGAAAAGTCATGATACCAAGTAACTATGAAGTGTTGATATTTGTGTTTAAAACCATGTGAGTTAACATGTTCTTCTTTTAAGGTAAAGCACTGTCATAGATAACTTTATTAACCTATACTTCTAAAAATATTTTTTGCATTGAGTAGAAACATATACACAGAGAGAGAGAGATGAATGAAAGGCAATATAAAAGATTATTTTATTATGATTTAAAACTCTGAATGAATGTAAAGTAAAATAAATTTTCCAAAATCCACATTTTTTTCTACTCCTGGTCTTTATTTGAATTAATGAGGAATAAAGTATGAGAAAAAAAAGAAAATAATGATTTATGAAAATTAAATCTGAATCCCTTCATTATTAAAAAAAAAAAGTGTACATAACAAAGAATGAAGAACATAAAGAACACAAAGGATGTGAAACATAGTGGTCATGTCTTAAATCACCCTTTATCTTTATTTTGGCATTCTCCCAAATTAGGTAACTTGCAGCTATGAATCCATAAGAAGCAAAAAATTATTATTATTATTATTATTTTTGTAATTCTGCCTGATCTTCATATTCCTTGAAATAGAGACAGTATTGCCTCAAAATGGGCCACAGGGACAGCATTGGGAATATTTCAACTTAGAACTGTCAAGGTAAACTGTCTGCTTAATTCTAAGAAATAGCTAGCAGGGGTTCCTGGGGCCACTTTGCTCTTTTGAAGGAGTTTCTCCTGCACTTTTTTTTTAAGTGTAGATGGACACAATACAATGCCTTTATTTTTATGTGGTGCTGAGGATCAAACCCAGGTCCCGCCCATGCTAGGTGAGCGCTCTACCACTGAGCCACAATTCCAACCCCTCTCCTGCACTTTTTAACACAATTGACTCATACAAATATCTTGTAACCTTTTCTGGTGAATTCACTTTAGGTTCTGCATGAATTTAATATTTTATTTATTTTGGAATGCCTGATTTTAAAACTTTTTGGAAGTACCTTTAAAATGAATCTTAAACTGCAATTATAGGGTCAGCATGTAAAAGTTCGAAGCTTTCTATTTTCTCTTCTGCTGAATTTCTTCTTATATTAAGAAAAAACTGTTTTTAAGGTTGCTTGCAGATTTATTCATTTCACAGTTTTATGTGGAAAGCAAATATCTAAGATTTAACTTGTAAATTCACTTGTGAATTAGAAGAAGGAAAAAGAAGAAGGAGAAATAGGAAATCAATGAAGAGAAGCATCAAGAGGAGAACAGGGATGAGGAGCAAAAGGAGGAAGGAGAGACATAGGAAAAGGACAAGAAGGAGGAGGAGAAATAGCCACAGCCATTTTAAGAAATCAGGCTGCTATGAAATCTGCTTTACCTAAAAAAAAATTGTTCCACAAACTTCATAAGACTGCAAATGAATATCTTAAAGTTTAGTAGTATAAACAGGTTACCTTAGCTTCTTCCATTTTGTCATAAATAGAATTTGGATTGAACTGTACTTTAATAAACTGGTCAATTCATATTCCATTATCACTCCTGGATATCATGTGTATCAAGTTAACTTTTAGGGGTCTTCTTTGACCAAGTAATAACTTGAAATGCTTGTCTGTTATCTGAGTAATGCAGGTACAACTGCCAAAGATAGACTAGGTGAATAGAAAAGATAAATGTTTATAAATGTAATCCTCATGTTTCTTAAAGTCTTAAATTCTGTGATGTTGAATATTGATTAATTATACGAGTCATTTCTTAGTAAGAAATTTAGGAAATAGAAGACTGTTGCCTGTTTCTGAAAAAAAAATACAGATATTTTTATAAGGGTGGTAGTACTCCCTGTGATTTGCTGTAAGAAGCAGAGAAGTTAAACTTCAGCCAGGTAATCAGTGTATTTACTCCCCTTGCAGGAACAAAAGGGGGTTGTTAACTTACCTAGATATGCTAGGCAAGTATCAAACTATATTACTAAGCAATATTAAGATCACTCTGAATTCAGGATAGTCTTAAACTCAGCCACTGTGTTCCCATTAGTGCTTAAGTACCATTCATGATTACATCCAGATTATTAAACAAATTTATTCCTGCCATCCTGAGCTAATAGAGTTGCCTTTGGAGAATCCAACTCTTGTGGTGTCCACATACAGAGGCAGTTTATCAAATCAGGGTGTGTAAGCTTGCTATTACCATGATCCAAATACCAGATAAGAATACTTAGAGGACTAAAACTTGTGGGCTGCCAATTTTAGATATTCAGTTCATAGTCAGCTATTTCCCTTGTTTAGGGTCCTATATGATGCAGAACATCATAGAGGAAAGTTTGTCAGCCCTTGCAAGGCAAGAAGGAAAAGAGAGAGAAGAAAAAGCAAACAGAAGAGAGGAGAAGAGAGAGAAAGGAGATCCAAGGACAAGATACAATCCCCAAAGATACATACCTAATGAACTGCTTTTTCTAGCCATGTTTTTTTGCCTGCTCTTCTTACCCAATAATGTATGCAAATTATTATTCCTTCAAAAGGATTAGCCTACTAAGTTATTGTTCTCATAATCTAATGATTTCACCTCTCAATATGTCTGAATTAACACACAAGCTTTTCCAGGGACACTAAATATCCAAAGAATAAAAGACATTGAAGAGATGGTCATAGGGTGGTAACTCAGAAAGAAACACTAGAATCAGAAGTCCTTTCATCTAGTTCCTCCAAAAACAAGACAGGAGCTTGTGGCTCTAGAAAGCCACTCCCTTCTCTCTCCCTTTCCCTCCCACCTCTCATCCTTGTTTAATGTTGGTCTTCTTGTAAGTGTAACTGATGTGATTCTGCAAGCTGTATACGAGGTAAAATGGGAGTTCATAACCCACTTGAATAAAAATGTGAAATATGATATATCAAGAACTATGTAATGTTTTGAACAACCAACAATAAAAAAAAATAAAATAAAATAAAAAAGAAAGCCACTCCCTTTAGGTAAGGAATAACTGGGAATAAAAAATTAAAAAAAAAAACACCACAAAGAAAACTATTTTACAAAGTAGATAAAAAATGAGGTGAAAACTTTGTTGATTCTCTTGTTTTGGCCCTATTTGGGTGGGGATGTGACTCAAAGCATTGTGTCTCTTTAGATGCTCGTTTTATCAATGGATTTACCTTTAAAAACAATGTTTTTTTTTTCATTGTAAAATGTATATTTGCATTAAACCAATTATAAAATAAATTGCATTAAAATAGTTATTTTCATTCAACTATTTTTTAACATAGGGAATTTGAGATATGTTTTTATTTATTTATATACCTCTTTATGTATATATAGAGCACAAATCTAGGCTTTCAACTCTCTATTATTTTCAGCACTCTGATGTCTTTTTTTTTAAATATTTATTTTTTAGTTTTAGGTGGACACAATTTCTTTATTTTACATTTATGTGGTACTGAGGATGGAACCCAAGATCTTGTGCATGCTAGGTGAGCGCTCAACCATTGAGCCACAACCCCAGTCCTAATGTCTTTCATTTATATAATTCAAAATACTATATACAACCTGTTATCCTGTTTGTTATTTTTGCTTGATCTCAATATCATATTTTCTTTATCTTTTTTTTTTATAAATAGATACTTTCTTTGAACTGCTTCAGTGCAGTTGAAATGAAACCAGAATAAACTGTATTTCTGTATGAGACATCCCAGAATTCATTGACATTCATTCACTGACAGAATGTATCCTAAAAGAATAACTTCATGAAAATGTTTGGTTCATTATGGATATATATGGATATATATGGATATATTCTTGAAGTACTTTAACTCTACAATAGAGTATCTTCAATATTCTAAAAGTTAATGTACTGTCTATCTTCTTTTTTTCCCTTCTTGCCTGAAATTTTCCTGAATGGGACACAATATTAACAATAATTTTCAGGGTCAAAATATGATACTGTGGATTTTCTTTGTAAAATTCTGATTGAAGAGGTTCTCCACACAGGTGCTACTTTCTGAGGATAGAGGAAAGGGGGAAAGCAGTATTCATTCACAGAGTCTGGTAACCAGCTCCTCTCCTGTTCCCATACTGTATTTTAAGATATCTACAGCCTAAAAATATTGCAGAGAAATAATTATTTCAGCAGTGTGTCAAGACACTGAAACCATCCACAGGAATACTTTCATTCTAACCCTCCACCATCTTAGATTCATTTCCTGATGTATTGGAGCTGGGGTACAACCATCTAATTTGTTCCAAATTTATTTACCAGAAATCACCTATTGCCCTTGGGATGGGTGCAGTGTGAGAGGAAAAGCCTAGGTGTCAGAGTTCCCAATGCTCAGGGGCAAGGAGAGCAGCTATGCCAAACACTTCTAGCCACAAGAGGTGTCCATCAGTCTGGGAAGTCCCCACTGATACCAGACCTAATTGCTTCTGTTCATTTAGAAAAAGCACCAGAGGAGTTGCTTTTGGTTTGTCCCTGTGTGGTCAGGAAAAGTCTTGTAGATGATATGAACTTCCCAGGAAGTTGGTGGTCCCCGACCTTGGGCACCCTGAGCACAGAGGTTCATCTAGTTCTGTGAGGCTACATCCTGCCTTTTGCCTTCTTGTCCCCACCCTGGCCTTTGAAGCCCAACTCCAGCAATGGGCAGCTGCTGGCATTTGGCCCTGCAGCCTGAGCCCTACATAGAGAAGTCAGTTCCCAGCTGTCTCCTAGTGGCCCAACTTGTGGCCCACAGCCCTGAGCTGGGCTTCCAGCACCTTCCCAGGTGGCCACCCACAGTGAGTGTCCCACCTGACAGCCGCTGGTACTGTGGGGTTGTCTTTATCCAGGGAAGGGTTCAGTGGAGACTGTGGGCACTGTCCTGAGTCCCAGCAGACCAACTTCCAAGTACACAGTGGGGAAGAGGAGGCACTCCATCCTCCACTGAGGAGGGAAGGGTGGGTGGGAAGGAGGAGACTGGGAAAAGCCAAGCAAGTTGAGGAAAGTGCTTGAGGATTTCCACAGCAGCACAGATGCTTAGTGTCCTTGTCATAGGGAACCTGCTATTTCAGAGCATGTATGGAAGATCAAGGTGACTTCTGTTGACCTCCATATCCCTGTTTTAAATCCAAGAGTTTTATGCTCTGCCTCTGAGCATGTGCATCCTGAGACTAGAGCCCTGAGCCCTTGGTCCCTTGAACTACTATTAAGTGGGCAAGTTTGTGTGACAGGAAATGTGGGTGGGTATTGGATGCACATTTGGTTAGAAAAGAGCACACTTCTCAAATGAGATGACTGAGTTTGTACCCTTGGCAGTTTAATTTGACAGTAGGAAATAAAAGCTGCCCATTCAGAAGGGTTTTTAGAAAATGATGTGTGGGTGCAACTGATTTCAGGTCTCGTGGTGAGTCCTGCACACGTCTCAGTTAAGATAAAACTCTTGACTGTGCCCCATTGTGTGAAGATAAGGAGTTAATATTGAAGAATAAAAACGTAATAATCATAGGAGTTACTGCTGGTGGAGGAAATATTTGTTAGGATTAATATTTTAAAGGGATTGGACACACAATTTTCTTATCCCAGGCCATTAAGTTTGCTCACAAGTTTGGGTAGTTTGCTACAGAGTCCTTGAGCTCTTTTTCAGAATTTCTCTGTGGATTGTTCAGTTTTAATAGTTACATTTAAAAATTAACCAACTATTTAAAACACTTATTAAAAATAATAATGAAAACATTCAAATAATTCAAAAAAAAATAGATCAAAAACTAGGTTCTAAATCAGTTTTTAAAAGTGTACATATAAGAACGCAATATATACATATATGTATAATGTATATAGTAGAATATATATTTTATATATGTATCTATATATCTATATTTTGTAGCATTGTAAATGCCTTCTCCATTTTCAGAAAAAAAAATAAAGATTCATAGTAACAAATATGTATTGGGCTTATTTGATCTCAGGCCTTGGGCATTACTCAGGAGTTCCCTTAGGGAACACATTATTTTCCTTAAGGTGTATTGAAATGCAGGAGTCTGCAAACCCATTTCTGCATTTATTATCATTAGGGGTCCATGAAGCATTTGAAGTGAGCATGCAAAACATGAAATAAAATACCACCCAGAGTGGAACATTGCCCTGGGGGATCACATTGGAATAAACACAGAGGAACAGAAAGGGCCTCTGTACTTCAATACTATGCATCCTAGAAGCCATAGGTGAATGATTAGTCATTCCCTCTGAAGCTGGTTCTTTAGAGAAGATTTACCTGGCATTTATATTTTTTTATTTTAAAATTTTTATTTTTTCCTACATTTTTTGGTGCATTATAGTCATACACAATGACAGAAATTAGTTTTGCATTTTCATGCTTCTATATTCTTCTGCATATTTACTCTTTTCTATGGGGACAACCTGCTTTCCAAGCACCATTTTTTTTAAAGCCTGTACTTTCTTCCATGTGTATTTTTTGGCGCCTTTGTAAAAAAATATCAGATGAGTATTCCCGAATGGTTTTGTCTATGAGTCTCCTATTACGTACCATTGATCTATGTGTCTGTTTTCATGGCAATTATATTTGTGTGTGTGTGCGTCACATGGGGATGTAGAGGGACTGACAAATGGCAATGAAGAGCACTCTCAGTGCTGCCCATATGCATGTTCTAAGTGCACTTCCTAAGAAGTATCATCATAGTTCTAAGAGGACACACTTATGATACCACTGATTGTTGGTGAGGAGTTCTGCTTCTCACATATTTAAGTATAATATTAGAGAAGCAGGCCAAGGCAAGCATATAAAGTAGGGTTTATTTAAAAGGGAGTAATACAGACTTTTTCTCCTGGGAGGAAAAAAGGGCCATAATAGTTGGTATCCTGGTATTTCAAGAAGTAAGAGTGTTCTATCTTTTTTGTCCATCCCAGATTTTCTTTGTTCTCCTGCTCTCTTCCCCCTTATCACTCTCCTTCCTGCATGACTAGGCCCAGGAGATGGCTCAGGTGAGATGGATAAAAGGTGAGAGGCAGATGGCTGGAGGAGCCAAGGTGGAGTGATCCAAGAAGGAAGGGAGCCTGGGATACATTAATTAACAAGCTTACAACTCCCTGTGGGAAGAGACAATCTATGTTACATGTTACTTTAGCAACAGGTTGGAGCAGGGACAGGTTATCTTCATAGAAGTGGAGGAAGGGCTCTGAAGGAATTAACATTTCAGTTCCTCATGAGTGGTCTCCAACTTCCAGGACCCAAATTGGCCTTCATTCTCTATTTCTGTACTGACTGCTTGCTTGTCTTTAACTCTGGCTTCACTTGGATGCTACAACTCTGTGGTCCCTTATGCTACTGTGGATGGCTGGAGCTTATTTGAGGATAAATCTGCATTTTGTAGAGGGAGAGGTGGGCCTCATGTTCTTTAAGTGCTCTGTAAATATGTCTATCTTAATTTCAAAAAATATGTGCATATTTTCCAATGGCCCCACACTAATTTAAGATAGGTAATTTTTTAGTGTGACATTTCCTTATACATCTGCAATGTACAATGATCAGATGAGGGTAATTGGTTTATCTGCCACCTCAGACATTGTGCTGACACTTTTTGCTATGAGTTTGGTAGCAGTTAAAAATGGTGTCAGGGAGGAAGTTTTATACTGTGTTGGGAATGAACCATATAGTGTAGGATAGGAAGTTAGGATTGAAATGTTTTAATAAAAGTTGAAGAGTCCAAATGGCCTCCCTACCTATATCTATAGGTTCTATAGACCTACAATAACCTCATCCACTCTTTAAATAATCAATTCTGAGCTCACATCAGAATGTGAACCAAAAGTTGATAGTCTAGTTGATTTTGTCATCATAACTATTTTCCTTTTCAATAATGTCTTTTGTAATATTCACATACCACATCTCTCCTACTTAAAGTATACTTCTGTGGTTATTAATATATATTGATATTAATATTAATATATATTCAAAATCATCCATGCATCAAAATCCCACAAAACCCATACTGATGAGTACTCATTTTTCCCACTCACTACGAGACTGAGAATAGTGGGTACCAACATGATTGTGAGCTACACATTTAATTTATTTACAGAAAGAAAATATTCAGTGGATAATATTTAAAGTTAGTAGTGTAGCAGTTGTTTGAGCCAGAAATGGTTGAGAAGTATGGAGAAAATTTGCTATTCTACCTTCATTTCCCATCCTGGTGTCTATGAATAAGTTTGATTTCACAAGAAAGGAATGATGTCTTGGCTTGGGAGGAGACACTGATGAACAAGTGTTTCTCTGCTTTATGAATCAATACCTCAATCTCTTAGGTTTGAGACTAGAAAGGCCTTGCTGCTAGGTACAGCAGGGTCTGGGAGGCATTTAGTTTTTAGGCCCAGATAGCATTAGGTAATCTACTTCAATTTATCCAAAAGGTGAAATAGAAGTTTCTAGAATGTAACAAATCTTGTGCTCTACCACTGAAGCCACTGGAGGTGAGTTTTACAAAGAAAAGGGAAGGACTGACTTAGTGGTGCTAAGTTTATCTACTCTCTCACAGAAGGTCTAAATAGGGTGGGTGAGCTTGATGCTGGGAGAAGACAAAAGGTGAAGATTTCCCAGGGCATCTGCCAATTTTGTCTTCCTGACACCCACAGACACCCCTCCTCCAAGCCTTGTTACCTACTTCTCTTATTTGAATTTACTGGAATTTCTCAATAGGATCTTTTTAAATTTTACAGGAGTTCTTCTCTAGGTTCCAAGGGTCATAAAGTCAACCATTATTATGTATAGCACTCTTTTTATTCACCTGATTGCAATGGGTTGGGTGAGGCAGGGCACTGGGATGGTTTGAAACATATTCATAAAGAATCCTTAGAAATCCTGTTTAGTTGTGCCTTTGCTGTGTGTATGAGGTTGTCCTCCTAAATTTCTGTACCTTTCCCATCTGCACCCCATTTTCCACTGGAATAGGAGATGCTGCAGCAGGTGGTATTGAAAGGGTAAAGTTTCTAAGCTGGAAAGCTTGAATTAAAATGTAAAAGATTAGGTATTATTAAGTTCCTCTGTTACACCCAGGTTCCTGAGATAGTTAAGACAACACCCTACTAGCCATTTAGCCTAGGGCCCTGTGCAGTTTGTCACAGGGCCTGAACCAATCAGTTTGAATGTGTATCCCGCTTAGGAGTGACCAATCATCCCCGCCCGACCTGTTCCCGCCAATGAATGTGCCAATCACGTCTCAGAGTTGTTGTTCAATTTTCCCGCGCCTCATGATGATTTGTTCTGATGTATGCAAAGCCCACCGCCCTCTCCAGAAAGTATACTTAAGCTCTGCTTGATCTCTGCTCTGGGCTCTGGGCCGCTCTCCCTTCCTGAGTGAGCCTTGAGCCTCAGCGTGCTGAATCAGGATCCTCTTCAATAAACTCCCTCCTGCCCATTGCATGAAGCTGGTCTCTTGTGGTCTCTTTCTCCAACGATTCGCCAGATCCTAACAGTATGTCTGATAAACCTGGTGCTGTGCTGCATCTGTTCTTGGAGTTACTGAGTGGTGCTGTACAGGGGCAGCACATAAAAGATAAAAAATTCTTCTAAGACCTTATGATAGAGGAGGGGTTCAGAACAGTGTTCCCATGTTGGCACTTGGGTTGTTACAGTAGTATTTTATATGATCTCCCTGCTCTATCTGTATCCCCGATAAGAGTGGTCCTTATAAACATAGTTACATCATACCATTTCTTCACCCAGGACTTTCTGGTATCTCTCAGTCTCATTTCTAGTCCATGTCACATTACTTATGGTGGTCAATGTTGGGTTTTCCTGAGGTGACTTTTTACTGACCCTATCTCCTCTCTTCTTGGCCCCTCTCACACTTTAGGCACTCTGGCCTTTTTGCTGCTTTCTTACATTATTGCTCAAACTAGTGCTGTTCCTCCAGATGGCCTCCCTCTGTGACTGCTCAACAGCCTCATTGGACAGCACATTCCTGACCACCATTTCTACCTCAGTCTCCTGAGTTGCTGATTATAGTGATTTGCATCATCATGTCTAACTTGAGTTCTATTTGTTCTTTTTCTTTTTAAAGATCTGGTTATTTGGTGATAATCTATGTTTTCTAAACATACTAATCAATGGTTTTAATGTCAGTGTTTGATAACTCCACTGTGTTTCACCTGTGGGTCTTCTTTTATGTTCTGATTTGGAACTTTAGCTCCTATATTATGGCATGCCTGGTAATTTTAGATTGAAAATTTGGATTTTTTTAACCAGATATGAAATCCAGGGTGCTTATCCAGTGAACCACATCAAGGCATGCTTTTTTATTATTATTTTATTTCAAGACAGCATCTCCCTATGTTTCTGACTTTAAACTTGTAACACTCATGCCTCAGCCTCCTGGGTGGCTGTAATTACAAGTGTGTACTGCCAGAACATCTGGTTGATGATATCTTTTTGACAAATGATTTAACTTTCTTCTAGAAATTTATGAGCAGATGACCTTTATTAAACAGAAAATGGTGTCTTTTAGGTTTTCCAGTATTCCCAGGCCTTAATGTTTCTGGAATCTCAAAAGATTCAGTTTCCCAACAAAAAAACAAATAACCCAATTAACAAATGGGCAAAAGATCTAAACAGACACTTCAAAGAGGAGGATATACAATCAATAAACAAGTACACACACACACACACACACACAAATGCTCACCATCTCTAGCAATCAGAGAAATGAAAATTAAAACCACTCTAAAATACCATCTCACTCCAGTAAGAATGGCAGCCATTAGGAAGTCAAACAATAACAAGTGCTGGTGAGGATGTGGGGGGAAAGGTACACTTGTACATTGCTGGTGGGACTGCAAATTGGTGCAGCCAATTTGGAGGGCAGTATGGAGATTCCTTGAAAAGCTGGGAATGGATCCACCATTTAACACAGCTATTCCCCTTCTTGGACTATACCCAAAAGACCTAAAAAGAGCATACTACAGGGACACAGCTACATCAATGTTCTCAGTAGCACAATTAACAATAGCTAGACTGTGGAACCAACCCAGATGCCTTTCAACAGATGAATGGATAAAAAAAGTGGCATTTATACACAATGGAATATTACTCAGCACTAAAAAAACAAAATTATGACATTTGTAGGGAAA
This sequence comes from Ictidomys tridecemlineatus, assembly GCF_052094955.1. Lineage (NCBI taxonomy): Eukaryota > Metazoa > Chordata > Mammalia > Rodentia > Sciuridae > Ictidomys > Ictidomys tridecemlineatus. The sequence continues at coordinate 74,851,905 of NC_135485.1, read as the reverse complement.
TGGATGGCACTAGAGCAAATTATGCTAAGCAAAGTTAGCCAATCCCTAAAAACAAATGCTGAATGTCTTCCATGATATAACAGAGGTGACTCAAAACAGAGTAGGAAGGAAGAGTATGAGAAGAAGATTACCATGAAACAAGGAAAAGAGGTGGGAGGGAAAGGGAGGGAGAAAGGGAATTGCATGGAAGATGGAAGGAGACCCTCATGGGTTCACAAAATACATATATGATGGTGTGAGGGGGAAGGGAGATACCAGAGATCTGAAAGGGTGAAGTCAGATGGCTGAGTTCACTCCTCTGCACTTGCAGTAGTCCTGCCCTTAGGTCTCTCTTCCATTTCATTTTCTCAGTAGTTTCAATTCTTATATTTAGGACAATATTTAGCCTACTTGACTTCTTGGGACTTAGCAGAGTCAGTGGTGTCATAATCACCTCTACTCCATCTGATTGTTCACTAGCTTCACACATATATTTGATTGAAGCATACTTTCATCTGTTTTCTGGTTGTGCATATGGAAAAGACATCCATGCTAGAGAGATGTCTCCCAATACTAAACCATGCATTTTCCAGTCGATTTATCAGACACTTAACAAAGCAATAGATCTTCTATCCTGGTTTTTTAATTGGTAAGATGTTTTTCTCGAGTTTGAAGAACAGGTGATTGGTTTCTTATACTCTGGAATGCTTTGTTTCACTCTTTGATTTCTACTGATACATTAATTTTTTTTTTCTGATTTGATTTTAAAAGTGAGAACACTACTGCTGATTAATCTCCAAATCAGTGTGGTTTATTCACTATGTCTGACTTGACTTAGAAGCAGGTGAAGGGGATTTGAAGAGGCTGATCATCAAACATTACCCAGAAACTATTTCAAGAGGAGTTGAAAGGGTAAAGTTTCTAAGCTGGAAAGCTTGAATGTAAAAGATTAGGTATTAAGTTCCTCTGTTACACCCAGAACCTGGAATTCCTGAGATAGTTAAAACAATGCCCTACTGGCCATTTAGCCTAGGGCCCTGTGCAGTTTGTCACAGGGCCCGAACTAATCAGTTTGAATGTGTAACCCACTTACGAATGACCAATCACCCCTGCCCGAGCTGTTCCCGCCAATGAATTTGCCAATCACATCTCAGAGTTGTTGTTCAATTTCCCCGCGCCTCATGATGATTTGTTCTGATGTATGCAAAGCCCACCGCCCTCTCCAAAAAGTGTACTTAAGCTCTGCTTGACCTTTGCTCTGGGCTCTGGGCTGCTCTCCCTTCTTGAGTGGGTATGGAGCCCCAGTGCGCTGGAATGGATCCCCAATAAATCCCCTTTTGCCAATTGCATGGAGTAAGTCTCTTGTGTGGTCTCCCCCTCCGACGCTCCGCCGGACCCCCCTTACAGAGTAAGAGTTATGGATATGATTCATGAGAATTTGCTACATATTTTGTGGTCTGCAAGCATTAAATGTGTCATTTCCCAAAAGGGATTAGTGGTTTTGAAGCCAGATTTAAAATTAGGTAGTCAGTGTAGTTAGGTAAATCGGGTCTAATACTGAGTGAAATCTAAAATGGAGGCCATGCTGAGAATGACTCAGGGAAAACACAGGACAATTCATGGAATGTTAATGAAGTCCCCAAAAGGCCCTAGGCCAAAGTCCACCTCAAAGAAGTATTAATGCATATCCCCCAACAGATTTGGAGATAGCCCATCCCAGAGAAGTGATAAGCCCATCCCAGAAGTCCTTCCTGCCCTTTTGGCCCAACTGTGTTCCACCCCTGGGGCCCTCCAACCTACATTCCATCACCAAACCTATAAAAAGGGGAACACATTTGCCCACAAAATGGATTCCACCTCCTGGGTCCCCTTCTTCCTCAGGGAGAAGTCTTTTCTGCTGTCTTTTAATAAACTTTTAATCTCTACTCTGACCTTGCCCCGGCATGCTTCTTTGGTGTTATTCTTCAACATCGGGGAAGCAAGGACTCCTCACTGGTCAACAGAGGTAACAGTTTCAAGATATTTCAGGAATCACAGATAGTTTTTTTATAGGTCCTTAATAGTGGATGATATCCTATATGTGCTAGACTTCTCTTAATCAATGAGTTATTTTCTTTAAGATTTGGTGGTTGTTATCTGTCTGCAATTTCATCAGCCTTAACTGAACATATTCAGCATAGCCCCTAAACCTATAGAACTCTTTAAAAAGTGAAATATTAAATCAGTCTATTTTGTGTTTACAGTGGGATCATTAACCTGGCCTTAATGCCACCATGGTTCTCTCAGGTGCAGGCAAACTTTGTGAATACAAAGAAAGTGTTAGTAGGCCCTTCTTTGTGCTGTTTCAGTGTGATTTTAAAAATCACATTCATGACTGGGATCATGGGTCAGTGGTAGAGTGCTCGCCTAGCATGTGTGAAGCACTGGGTTCAATTCTAAAGAGAGACTGGCATACATACCAGAGTTGTGGTGTATAAATAACCAGAGTTAGTTAATTAATTAAATAAAGGTTTATTGTCAACTAAAAAATATTTTTAAAAAATTGTATTCATTTGTTGTGCATTCCCTGTGTAATCCTAGGTACTACTGAAAACAAAGTAACCTGGACATTTGGCATATAGCTGAGAAACCAGCCTCTACCTCAAAGCAAAGCCTGTCCAAGGAAGGGCATGTGACCCTTGTCCTTGGAAGGACCCACAGAGCACTCCTAGGCACATACCCACCATGCTGAGTTGTTTATCTACAAATAACAGGAGGGATCTCCCATCCAGGTGTCCTTGACTCAGTCAGGCTAGGTGAGGACCCATAGCAAACCCCTGGCAACCACCAATTAGCATGAGAGAGGAAAAATACCTGGGATGCCAGAAGACCCTCCCAGTAGTTTATGGTGGTTGATAACATGTTGGGAAACCCTGTAGTTCAGCACTACTCCCCTTGTGACTTAAACCAGTCAGTTCAAACTAACCCCCCTCTTGTACTAAACAATCACCCCTACCCAACTTGTTCCTGCCAGTGAATGTGCTAATCAATGTTAAGAGTTGTTGTTTGATTTTCCCAGGGTGTGTGATGATTTGCTAAGAGATACTCTGGTGTATGTGAAGTCCCTGCCTTCCCCAAAGAGTGTATAAAACTGCTGAAACCCTGGGCTCAGGGCCTCTCAGTGTCACCAGTTGTGGTGTGAGCATGGAGGACCAAGCTAGCTCGCAATAAACAATAAACACCTCTTTGCTGCTTATATCGATCTTGGTCTCTGGTGGACTTTTGGGGGTCCTTAATTCGAGCATAACCAAGCGACCAAGTAATCTTTATTGTGGGGGTATCTAATTGACAGGGAAAAGAGAGAGAAAGAAAGAAAGTCAGAGGGAGAGAGAGAGATCCGAGAAAGAGAGAGAGAGAGGGAGAGAGCAAAGTGGGGGGGGGGAGAAAGAGAAACAGAGCGGTAAGAGCAAAGCAAAAGAGAGAGTGAAAGTGTGAGAGAAAGTAACAATAGGAGAAGATCTTATATCCCTTTTGCTGTCTTGCTTAAGTCAAACAGGGTCTCTGGGTCTGCAAGCTGCCTTGTTGGCATACAGTGGTTGGATCACACAGTAGTTGCTAAGGTGTCATCTTCTGCCTTCAGGCAGACCAGGAAGGGGCTAGATGTGGGTTTCCATTTCACCAGATGGGTGAGGGTTGAGTGTTCAGCCTTGAGAGGGGTTCAGTGTTCAATCTTGAGTGGGGTTGAGTGCTCAGACTTGAGGCCAACAAGTGATAAGGAACCAGAAGGGTCAGGGTGAGGGTCAAGTTGTAAGGGTCCAGGGAAGCGTCTGAGAAAGAGACCACACAAGAGACTGGCTTCATGCAATAAGCAGGAGGGAGTTTTATTGAGCCAGCATGCTGGGGCTCCCTGCCCACTCAAGGAAGGAGAGCAGCCCAGAGCCCAGAGCAGAGGTTAAGCAGAGCTTAAGTACACTTTTTGGGGAGTGCGGGGGGGGGGGGGGGGGGGAGGCGGGGGCTTTGCATACATCAGAACAAATCATCATGAGTCAGGGAAAATTGATTGGTCACTCCTAAGTGGGGTACACATTCAAACTGATTGGTTCTAGCCCTGTGACAAACTGCACAGGGCCCTAGGCTAAATGGCCAGTAGGGCATTGTCTTAACTATCTCAGGAATTTCAGGTTCTGGGTGTAGCAGAGGAATTTAACTATACCTAGTCTTTTACATTTTAATTCAGGCTTTGCAGTTTAGAATCAGCTTAAAAATTTTATCTTTACAAAGTGTTCAGCCCACCCTGCAGCTAACATCTGTTCAGCCTGTCCTGCAGCTAACAACTATGAATACCTTGCATTTAGATTAGTTTATGGTTTTAATTCTAGGACAAGGAAGTGTTGTTAAACTCAGCTTTAATAACACATTATGATAAAGTGATTAACCAATATCAATTGGCCATGTTATGAGCTAATGAGAAAGGAAGATAAGGGAATACTATTAAAAGTAGAAAGAAAGAGCTGAAGGTCTCAGTGAGGACATGCATCAGAAGTAAAAAAAAAAAAAAAAGTTTGAGATTTCTTTTAGCTTCTGATGAAAAGAAAAGTAATAATTTCTGGTGTGTGTGTTTAACACACACACATTAAACCTTAAATTGTTTTGACTAGTTCATTTATTAACGAATATAATTTGGATTCTAAATAGGTGAAAGATGTGGCCTTTAAAGTAATGAGTAATCTCACAAGAAATCTGTCCTTTTATAGGTTGTTAGATGTCTTAGCTGCAAGAAAAGACCCAGGTGGTTTATCTGGAGATGTCTCGGTGTAAGGGGGGTCCGGCGGAATGTCGGAGGGAGAGACCACACAAGAGACTTACTTCATGCAATTGGCAAAAGGGGATTTATTGGGGATCCATTCCAGCGCACTGGGGCTCCATACCCACTCAAGAAGGGAGAGCAGCCCAGAGCCCAGAGCAAAGGTCAAGCAGAGCTTAAGTACACTTTTTGGAGAGGGCGGTGGGCTTTGCATACATCAGAACAAATCATCATGAGGCGCGGGGAAATTGAACAACTCTGAGACGTGATTGGCAAATTCATTGGCGGGAACAGCTCAGGCAGGGGTGATTGGTCATTCCTAAGTGGGGTACACATTCAAACTGATTGGTTCAGGCCCTGTGACAAACTGCACAGGGCCCTAGGCTAAATGGCTAGTAGGGTGTTGTCTTAACTATCTCAGGAATCTGGGTGTAACAGAGGAACTTTATAATACCTAATCTTTTACATTTTAATTCAAGCCTTTCAGTTTAGAAACTTTACCCTTTCATTCCCCACTCCTTTTTCTGACTACTTTTAATCTTAAAAGTAATGAATCATAATTATTGGGGAGTCTCATTTTTCATCTCTGTCAGTGGAGCATATTGCCTTCTGATTACCACGCGTTGTCCTGTGTTTCCTGGAATCATTTTTAGCATGGCCTCCATTTTAGATTTCACTCAGTATTAGACCCCGATTTTACTACACTGACTACCTAGCTTTAAATCTAGCTTCATTCCCCCCTCTAATTTGGGAACTCCTTACTGCTGTGAGGAAGGGGGACGAAGATGATCTCTCTGGCTTCTTCAGGCTGAAAAGGGATGGTGTGGGGCAAGCAGTTTGCAGTCCCCCTTAAAAAAAAAAATCGGGTCCATGCTAAAAGTCCAATTGAGAAGTAATAGGCTGGAGGGCCATTCGAGTGATAGGTGGTCTATAAGAGAAACAAGAATTCATTAGTACTGGAACCAGATTGATGCAGCAAGAAATGCCACAGCACAGAAATATGCCAATGAGTATAATGGCCAAGACAAAGATTAACAATGTTTTTCACCAGGAAATACCAAGAACCAGGAGCTAAAATACTGTCTCTATGACAAAGTCGCTGAGGACATGGCTTCTATCTGAGCATGTAAATCTTTAAGGATATTTGTCACATTGTCAGAAATGTCAGGAATGTCAGCACAACAACTAACATTTAGGGTTACAGATGTCTTTTCCCTTAAGATATAGTCTAATAATTTAATGCCATCTGATCCTGAAAAATCCTTTTACTGCCCTCTGTGTTTAATAGAGAAATCTTTAATTCTGCTACTCAGGGCTAGATAACCATACTAGCAAACATCAAGCCTACCTGCATTGGTTAGAAATAAAGGCCTTAGACTAAAACTACTCTAACAGTCCCTTTGACAGTTATCAGGCATTTCTATCTAAGAATCTCTTTTGTAGCCTCCAGTCTACTTAATTATGGAAGTTACATTTAACTATTATTATCATTTAAAATGTCCAGGAATAGCTATGTTTTGGCTTTGACCGTCTTTGCTAAGTGTTTAAGATGAAGCAAGTCAAACTGACTTTGTTTCCATCTATTATTAACAGTCAGTTGAATCTCCTGGGAGTCCTCGGGAACTTCACAGCAGCTTCTCAGTTCTGCTAGTGCCATTTGCGCTAGGATGGGTCCAGGCCTTGCTTGACCATGTGCCTTCCCTGGGAAGCATCAGGGATGTCTCCCTTCTCTGATGACCCTCCTCTTCACAGCAAATGCACTGATTGGCTTTCTGTCTTCCACTGGTCTCATTAATCTCCCTGATCAGGAGGTTATGTGGCCTAGAGTTGCAGAGCCCTTTGGAGAAGACCTTATCCCTGATTCAGACTGACTCAGAGGGCAAGAGCCAAATATTGGTTTTCTTGGCTCCTTTAATTTAACTTTAATTTTAAAACTTAATCTTAAACATCCAGCAAATAAACTTCAACAGCCTTATACTAAGTACTGGGCTTTAGTACCTACCTCTCTATTCTGTAGGTGATAACTCCTTATCTTTACTTAAGCCAGGTTGTGAGTTCTTAAAGCAGTACCTCTTTAAAACATTAACAGGCAATCATTAGACCATCTAAAAGCAAACTACAAAACAAAACTAACTAGGATAAAAACATATTTAGTTTATGTAATAGCTACCTTGAATTCTGGCAGAGTTATACATTATAATCCCCTGTTTGAGATCCTGGCAATCGTGACAAAAACCAACTTTTGGACACAACCTTAAATGCACTGAAATCTGGCCTACTTCTTTCATAGTCACTTTCAAATACAGTGAGATGGGACATAGAGCCTTATCTCAAGGTGGGGCTCTTCATGCAGTCTCTCTTGGCAGTTACAGACACACTTGACAGAAACAGTCTTAAATACTATAGTTCTGAAGCTGATCTTTTCTTTTTAGACATCATTTTACAAAGCCTACATAAATTGTTGTGAACTTGAGCAAACACAACATAATATCACATCTAAAACAAGAATTAAAGAAAGGCCGAAAGCTTTTAACCTTTTGTAGAAAAGTAGCAAAGTACTTCTGTGTTTTACAATAAAACCTTTACTCAGATTAGGCTCTCATTAACTTAAAAATACATTCAAATTGTGTCTCAGTGTAGAAAGCAACATAGAACTTTATATATCTTACTGATAACAAGTCCAGTTATAGAACACAAATGATATAATTGAATCTCCAACATGTTTTTTTTTCTTTGAACCTAAAATTACCATACAACTTTAGAACACCAGTTTGTAAAGCTTCTACCTTACAGACTTGTATACCTGGAAGATATGAACACATTAGTAACATCACAATTGCATTGATGATTTTATGCTAACCAAGTTTGGCTTTTAAAGAAATAACATAGCACAATTCTCTAAAACAACAGCACTTGTTTAATCAGCTGTTTAATTTCTTAAAGATTACCTGTTCAAAAACTTACACTTATAACCAACTTACACAGACTTTTTTTTATCACTTACTTAAACCCTCTTATTTACTTAAACTCTTATCCAGAAACACATTTTTCCTCTATTAAATCCATACCTAGAACCTTCTAGTTTCTCTTTTTCATCTGTTAACCTCCTTCTGTTCACATCTTGAAACAATACTTGTAAACTTTTGAATTTAAGCAGAGTTAACATTTTATTAGGGCCTTTTTGAACACCTAGAGAAACTTATAAGTTTAATCTTAAAGACATCTTTACTTTTATCTGTTTACCCAATCTAAATTGAACCATTTGAATCACGTGAATCAAAGATATTTGGATTTATTTTTAATTTTTCATGAGCGCTCCTCATCTGTCAGTTGTCATATCACTGCAAGATATATAGACATACACACATACAGACATACCGACATACAACACATAACAAGAGTGTGCACACATAACAATAGTTAAGGCCTTGTAGCTTTTTGCAGATAAAATCTCCATTGCAATCTTCCAAAAAACTCTACTGATCAGAAAAACATTAACCTAGGTCTGTAGGATCAGAATCACGAGCTCAAAAAAAAAAAAAATACAGAATCTAAGAAAAAGCAAGAGTCCTAAAAAAAAGATGACTGGCCAGTAGTTACTAAATACCATACAATTTACTTTTTGGTTTGGTCTAGTTTGAGTTCAGGTAAAAAGACACTTTTACTCTTTTTTTTTTTTTTCCCTTGGGCCTGAGCTCCAAGCTGCTTCTGTTTGCATATCAGCTTAACCCCTGGCTAAGGTCTGGAAGGAGCAGGGAAAAACTGCTATTTTGAGGAGACACTTTAGGCCTAAGGCATTTTAACCTTAAGTTATATTTCCAGGTTTGGATGTTGAAAATTATGATACAAATTTAAGAAGCGATTCGCAAAATTTTATATCTTTTTACACTAGAAAAACTTGCTCACATAAAACTAGAAATAGGATCTCTACCATCAGAAGAAATTTCTTTAGGTCCTCTAAGCCACTTTCCTTGTTCTGAAGTTCCTAGAGTAGCATTAAGTTACATTAAATTTGCCTGAAAAATTTTAAAAAGAGAACCACACACTAACATGCATATCTGAAATTAAGCTTTGAAAATTTTCAAGACTGTTATTATTTAATTATCTAATGTCATTTTAATAAGCCAGACCAATGTTGTAATTTAACACTTTTTTCCCTAAATCTTACACACAGAGAAATAGATACCAAATCATAATTTACTATCCTTGCCCAAATCAATGCACTGTATACCTAGTGAAATCTCCTTAGGCTACCCAGTTCAAAAATTGATGAAAAAAATAAAACTAAGTGATTGGGAGTTACTTGCCCACTTGGAAGTAGAGTTCTTTTAATTTTCTATCCTAAGTATTTAAGTTCTCTGGCATGAATTGTCTGAAACCACAAACTAAACAATTACCTAACCCTAACTTTTAATTGTAAGATTATACAATGCTTCAAACTCATTTAGATACTAGATGTTACGATGAAACGTCTTTTAGACACACATTTAGCCTAGATTAGCCCCAAGAAACAATCTATAATAACCTTTAAAACAGACCAGATAAGGAAAAAAAAAATCTCTCCAGGTTTTGAACTTCCATTTAATTATGACTCCTATCAGTGGCACCTTAGATTTCCCATGAGTCGACAAGATGTCCTCACATAGGGGCTGCCAATGTCTCGGCTTAGAACAGAATCACGAGCCACCACACACCTTGTAGATTCAAACAGCAATCCTTTATTCCCGAACTCACACTGGCCTCTACACAAACAGGTTCTGGGGAAATCCATGTTCTGCCACCAATTCACCTACTCAACAAGGCTTTTTCCCAATCCCATTTTAATCTCATGAGAACTCAACGGGAACAAGCAGCAGGAGCACCCTAATCCAGCAGCAATAATCTTTAACCTTCATCTTCCCTAAAACCCCTATTGTCTTAAACCGGGGACACCCTAAACCCAAATTATCTTAAACCCGCATACTTCCTAAAACCTGCAGGATACACCCTAATTCTGGATCCACCCTGGTCAATGAGCAGGGTCACCTTTCTCAAACACACATGCAAGGTCAAATTCTCAGTGTGACTGACTTACTGCATTTAGGTGGAGTAGTAATCCTTACAGTGCAGAGAAAAAAATGAGGAAATTTCCCCAAAGCGAAAAAGGCTCTGGCAGCTGCTGGGAATTCCACAGTTTTCCCTTTCACTTGCAAGATTAGCTTTCCTCCAGTTTGGTTTGACCTTAAGCACTAGGCATATTTTTTTCTTTTCTAACTTTTTAGTAGCCAGCTCCCAAAATGCTCATCCTCTGCTTGCAGTTATTTTGAGTGCTAGGCTTCCCCAAGAAAGCAAAGTGGGGATTTCTTAAAAGCCCCCTTGGGAGTGTCAAATTTGTGACTGAAAATTTGGTTCCAATCCCCCAAAGCCAATTAACACCAATTTAATTAGCAGGCATCTCTATTTTCACTCAAGCCGACTAAGGGAGGGAAAGAAAACATTGTTTTCCTACTTTTATTTAACAAAGGGGAACAAAGTTTACCACCCGCCTTGGGGCTGCATTCCCTTGGGGCTGTTTCCCCTTTTTATAGTTTTGGTGATGGAATGTAGGTTGGAAGGCCCGTGGGGTGGGACACAGGTGGGCCTAATTATCACCTTTTGGGATGGGCTTATCACTTCTCTGGGATGGGCTATCTCCAAATCTGTCCATAATCATGTGTGCTACATGGGGGTGTGCAGACAGAAAGTGAAAATGATTCCCTTGGGCTCTGAAGCTGTGAGAAGTTTCTTAAGTTCTTAAAGTTGAAAGCTCACAATAGCTAGAACTTTCCTTTGGGTTTGTTATTTTCATATATTAAATTACATACACTGAATTGATGGTCTTAGAAAAGATTCAGTGTTTCTCAATGAAATCACATTTGCCTTCAGGATGATGTTGTGAAGGACACACTGATGGTGAGAAAAAAAAAAAAACATTGTTTTCGGCGGCTCTTTGGTTTACAACAACTATGAAAAACCAGGAAAAAAAAATAAAAGATAAACAAGACCATTAAAGTGTTAGATCTGGAGGAAGGGCAGATTGTAAGGGAATGTTAGAAACCTGATACAGTCATACATAGCCAGGAAAGAAGAGCTCCCTGTGTGGGCAATATGACCTTAATCAGAAGTTTCCCAAGGTGTTTGTTGCTGCTTTCTGTGTATGAAGATTCCTTGGAAAACTCTGAATGGAACCACCATTTGACCCAGCTATCCCTCTCCTTGGTCTATACTCAAAGGACTTAAAAACAGCATACTACAGGGACACAGCCAAATCAATGTTTGTAACAGTATAATTCACAATAGCTAAACTGTGGAACCAACTAGATGCCCTTAAATAGATGAATGGATAAAAAATATGGCATATATGCACAGTGGAATATTATTGAACAATAAAAGAGAATAAAATCATGGCATTTGCAGGTAAATGGATGGCTTTGGAGAAGATAATGCTAAGTGAAGTTAGCCAATCCCAAAAAACCAAATGCCGAAGGTTTTCTCTGATATAACGAAGCTGATTCCTAGTGGGGTAGGGAGGGGGGAGCATGGGAGGAATAGACAAACTCTAGTTAGGGTAGAGAGATGGGAGGGGAAGGGAGGTGGCAGAGGATTAACAAGGATGGTGCAATGTGATGGGCACCATTATCCAAAGTACACGTATGAAGACACGAAATGGTGTGAACATACTTTATGAAAGTAGATATGAAAAATTGTGCTGTTGTGTGTAATAAGAATTGTAATGCATTCTGCTGTGATTTATATTTGAAAAGTCAATTAAATATTTATTTTAAAAAAGCAAAAAAAAAAAAACCTGGCTGCTTTCTGTAGTGATGAGAAAAGTGACTATTTATATACCATGAAGGGGGAAATTATGCAGAGAAACAATCTTAACTGTGGTCTAGTCTTGGAGATGGAGTAGGCCTCATATGGCCTTTTCTGTGGTCCTCCCATCCTCATTTTTCAAGACTCAGATTGTTTAATTCTTTGCACTTTCATCTTCAAAAGTGCATTGTTTAATATGCTGGTGTCAGAGTTGTCTTTGTTTTTTTATCTTATTGTTGATTTCCAATTTCATTCCTATATATTATGATAAAATTTAAGACATTATCTCTGTTTTTTTTTTGTTGTTTTTTTTTGTATTTGCAAAGGTTTGCTTGTGGCAGAAAATATGGTTTGTTTCCATAACATGTTCCCATATGCTGTTAAGAGGAAAGTGATTTTAGTCATTGATGGATGAAATATTCTATATGTGTCTCTTAGGTTCATGTATTAATGGTATTTTTTAGTTTTTTTTAGAATCTTTACTTAGTTCTTGTTTGGTTGATCCATTCAGTAATGAGAAAGGAAATTTAAAGTCACCCAGTATCATTGTATTATGGATTCTTAATATTGATAAGGGTTTGTTTCATGTACATAGATGCTCTGTTGGTTGAGGCATTAATCTCTGCCATCATTATCTTGTGGATATACAATTCCCTTTAGCAGTATGAAGTAACTTTCTTTGTCTCTTCTGATTAATTTAACTTGAAATCTACTTTATTTGATATAGGAATTGCTAAGGTTGATTGTTCATGAGTCCCACTTGAATGGTATATCTTATCCCATCCTTTTACCTTCTGCCTATGGATGTATTTGCCTGTGTAGTGAGTCTCTTCCAAAGAAATTATTGTTAGATATTGTTTCTTAATTCAGTCTGTCAACCTATGTCATTTTATTGAAGATTTTAGATTATTTACATGCAGTGTTGTAATTGAGAGAGGGTTTATATTTGCAGACATTTGATTTGTTTCAAATATTTAAAGCAGATTTGATGCCCCTTTAATTGACTATTCTCATAGTGCACTTCATTCCTATGCTGCGTTTCATTTTCGTTCTTCATTTCTTCTTTATGGATAATTTTATTGAGTATGTCTTGTAGTGCAGGATTCCTATTATTAACTCATTTGCTTCCTGTTAATAATGAAATGTTTTTATTTTATCTTCAATTCTGAAACTTAATTAGGCTGAGTATAGAAACTCATGGTTGACATCCATTTTCTTTTAGACTTTTGTAAATCTTACTCCAAGTCTTCCTGGCTTTTAGGGTCTGGCTTGAGAAATCAATTGAAATCTGGATTGGTTTAGTTCTGAATCTGATCAGCCCTTTTTCCTTGGAGCTTTTATAATTCTATCCTTTTCCTGTAAACTAGGCATTTTCATTATAATGTTTCTTGGTGTGGATCAATTGTGATTATTTTATAATTTGATTCTTAAATGTCTCTTTGATTTGAATTTCTCTCTCATTCTTAAGGGTTTCAAATTTTTCTAATATTATTTTTTGAGAAGATTATGCCTCCCTTTAGCTTTTATTTCAAGCCTTTGTCTATCCCAATGAATCTTAAATTTGATGGTTTAATGATATTCCATGTTTCTTAAATATCTATTCATTGTCTCTTACTGTATTTTCTTTATGGAAAACTATATTTTCAAGATCATATATTTGGTTTTCAAGGCCTGAAATCTACCTTCAAAGTGATCTAATCTTTTGGTGATATTTTCCACTGAACTTTTAATTTGGTTTCTGAGTTTTTCACTGTTAGGATTTCCATGTGGTTTCTTTCTAGAATTTCTTTATCTTTACTGAAATGATCTTTTATATCCTGTATTTTCTCTCCAATTTTGCTTTTTACAACTTTTGAGGTTATAGAACATTTTATCTATGAAATTTCCAAATTCTTTCTCTGACATATCCTCCATGGTAGTATACATGGAGTCACTTGTTGAAGCATTATGTGCTTTAGGGATGATTTGTTCTCTTGCTTTCTCATACTGTTTCTGTGTTTACTCATCTATTGCTACAGTTCTCACTTCTTTATCAAGAGAGGGACTATTCATGAGTTTCTTTCTCCTAAGAGCACTGGGTTTATCATATATCCAGATGTTGATTTTTTTTTTCATGTGTCACCTCTGCTGATCCCAATATCAACACCAGTTTCAAGGATGCCACTGAACCTTATTTGCTATAATCAGTTCACAGCCAAGCCCCGTACTATCCAACCTTATAAGGAATACAAATTTGTTGCTATTTTTCTCCACAGTTCCCCAAATACACAGGTAAACCTGTAATTAAAGTACTGAAATAACTAAAAAAATAGTTCTTAAATTTATAATTACCATCACCTTAAATGCGGGATGAGGAGTGGGGAGATAGGCCAAAAAGGAGAAGGAAAAGAGAATCAGAAAGAAAGAGAGAGAGAAGAGGTATAAAAGATAATTCATACCAAGTTACAAAGGCAAAACAGATGGATGGTGGTTATGTAAGGTAGTAGCAGATAATGCAAGAGGATGAATTGAGGGTAAGAGGAACAGGTATAAATGAGAGATACGAAAACAAACTTAGGAAGATTGATGCCGATTAATACTTTAAACCATTAAATGAAATACATTCAAATGAAGATTACATTCAGGGGTAAACCAATAAGGTTAACAACGGACTTCTCAACTCAGACGCTGAAAGCAAGAAGATCCTGGAATAACGTATTTCAAACACTGAAAGACAATGGATGCCAACCAAGAATTCTGTACCCAGCAAAATTAAGCTTCAGATACGACAACGAAATAAAAATCTTTCACGATAAACAAAAACTAAAAGAATTTGCAGCCAGAAAACCAGCGTTGCAAAGCATCTTGAGCAAAACACTTCACGAGGAAGAAACGGAAAACAATAACCAAAGCCAACAGTGGGAAGTACCTCAGTAAAGACAGACGGAGGGGGGAAAACTAATCATGGTGAAACAAACGCAATTAAAAAAAAAAAAAAACGAGATAAATAATCAAATATGGCTGGAAGTACAAACCATATATCAATAGTAACTCTAAACATTAATGGTTTAAACACTCCAATAAAGCGACATAGGCTGGTAACACGGATCAAAAAAACAAATCCAACAATATGCTGTCTCCAGGAGACTCACCTGACTGGAAAAGACATACACAGGCTAAAGGTGAAAGGTTGGGAAAAAATATACCACGCACACGCTCTTCGCAAGCAAGCAGGGGTGGCCATCCTCATATCGAATAAAATCGACTTCAAGACTAAGTTAATCCAAAGGGATAAGGAAGGACATTATATACTGTTAAAAGGAACCATTAAACAACAAGACATAACAATTATCAATATTTATGCACCAAATAATGGCGCTTCGAAGTTTATAAAACAAATTCTCCTCAAGTTCAAGAATCAAATAGACCACAACACAATAATTATGGGTGACTTCAACACACCTCTCTCACCATTGGACAGATCCTCCAAGCAAAAGTTGAATAAAGAAACTATAGACCTCAATACCACAATCAATAACCTAGACTTAACTGACATATATAGAATATACCAACCATCATCGAATGGATATACTTTTTTCTCAGCAGCACATGGATCCTTCTCAAAAATAGACCATATATTATGCCATAGGGCAACCCTCAATAAATATAAAGGGGTAGAGATTATACCATGCATTTTATCTGATCATAATGGATTGAAACTGGAAATTAATGATAAAAGAAGGAAGGGAAAATCCAATATCACATGGAAAATGAACAATATGTTACTGAATGATCAAAGAGTTACAGAAGACATAAAGGAGGAAATCAAAAAATTCTTAGAGATAAATGAAAATGCAGACACAACCTATCGGAATCTATGGGACACAATGAAAGCAGTTTTAAGAGGGAAATTCATCGCCTGGAGGTCATTCCTCAAAAAAAGGAAAACCCAACAAATAAATGAGCTCACACTTCATCTCAAAGCCCTAGAAAAGGAAGAGCAAAACAATAGCAAATGCAGCAGAAAGCAAGAAATAATTAAAATCAGAGTGGAAATCAATGAAATTGAAACAAAAGAAACTATCGAAAAAATTAACAAAACTAAAAGTTGGTTCTTTGAAAAAATAAACAAGATAGACAAACCTTTAGCCATGCTAACGAAGAGAAGAAGAGAGAGAACTCAAATTACTAACATAAGGGATGAAAAAGGCAATATCACAACAGACGCCACAGAAATACAGAAGACAATTAGAAACTATTTTGAAAATCTATATTCCAATAAAATAGAAGATAGTGAAGACATCGATAAATTTCTTAGGACATATGATTTGCCCAGACTGAGTCAGGAGGACACACACGATTTGAACAGACCAATATCAATGGATGAAATTGAAGAAGTAATCAAAAGACTACCAACCAAGAAAAGCCCAGGACCGGATGGGTATACAGCGGAGTTTTACAAAACCTTTAAAGAAGAATTAATACCAATACTTTTCAAGTTATTCCAGGAAATAGAAAAAGAGGGAGTCCTTCCAAATTCATTCTATGAGACCAACATCACATTGATTCCGAAACCAGACAAAGACACAGCAAAGAAAGAAAACTACAGACCAATATCTCTGATGAACCTAGATGCAAAAATCCTCAATAAAATTCTGGCGAATCGGATACAAAGACACATCAAAAAAATTGTGCACCATGATCAAGTAGGATTCATCCCTGGGATGCAGGGATGGTTCAATATACGGAAATCAATAAATGTAATTCACCATATCAATAGACTTAAAGATAAGAACCATATGATCATATCGATAGACGCAGAAAAAGCATTTGACAAAGTACAGCATCCCTTTATGTTCAAAACATTAGAAAAACTAGGGATAACAGGAACTTACCTTGATATTGTAAAAGCTATTTACACTAAGCCCCAGGCTAGCATCATTCTGAATGGAGAAAAAATGAAGGCATTCCCCTTAAAATCAGGAACAAGACAGGGATGCCCTCTATCACCACTTCTATTCAATATAGTTCTCGAAACACTGGCCAGAGCAATTAGACAAACGAAAGAAATTAAAGGCATAAAAATTGGAAAGGAAGAACTTAAATTATCACTATTTGCAGATGACATGATTCTATACCTAGAAGACCCAAAATGGTCTACAAAAAAACTACTAGAACTAATAAATGAATTCAGCAAAGTGGCAGGATATAAAATCAACACGCACAAATCAAAGGCATTTCTGTATATCAGCAACAAAACCTCTGAAATGGAAATAAGGAAAACCACTCCATTCACAATATCCTCAAAAAAAATAAAATACTTGGGAATCAACCTAACAAAAGAGGTGAAAGATTTATACAATGAAAACTACAGATCCCTAAAAAGAGAAGTAGAAGAAGATCTTAGAAGATGGAAAGATATACCCTGTTCATGGATAGGCAGAACTAACATCATAAAAATGGCGATATTACCAAAAGTCCTCTATAGGTTTAATGCAATGCCAATCAAAATTCCAATGGCATTGCTTGTAGAAATAGATAAAGCAATCATGAAATTCATATGGAAAAATAAAAGACCCAGAATAGCAAAAGCAATTCTAAGCAGGAAGTGTGAATCAGGTGGTATAGCAATACCAGATTTCAAACTATACTACAGAGCAATAGTAACAAAAACAGCATGGTACTGGTACCAAAACAGGCGGGTAGACCAATGGTACAGAATAGAGGATACAGAGACTAATCCACAAAGTTACAACTATCTTATATTCGATAAAGGGGCTAAAAGCATGCAATGGAGGAAGGATAGCATTTTCAACAAATGGTGTTGGGAAAACTGGAAATCCATATGCAACAAAATGAAACTGAATCCCCTCCTCTCACCATGCACAAAAATTAGCTCAAAATGGATCAAGGACCTTGATATCAAATCAGAGACTCTGCGTATGATAGAAGAAAAAGTTGGCTATGATCTACATATTGTGGGATCAGGCTCCAAATTCCTTAACAGGACACCCATAGCACAAGAGTTAATAGCAAGAATCAACAAATGGGACTTACTTAAACTAAAAAGTTTTTTCACAGCAAGAGAAACAATAAGAGAAGTAAATCGGGAGCCTACATCATGGGAACAAATTTTTACCCCCCACACTTCAGATAGAGCCTTAATATCCAGAGTTTACAAAGAACTCAAAAAATTGGACAATAAGACAACAAATAACCCAATCAACAAATGGGCCAAGGACCTGAACAGACACTTCTCAGAGGAGGACATACAATCAATCAACAGATACATGAAAAAATGCTCACCATCTCTAGCAGTCAGAGAAATGCAAATCAAAACTACCCTAAGATACCATCTCACTCCAGTAAGATTGGCAGCCATTATGAAGTCAAATAATAACAAGTGCTGGCGAGGATGTGGGGAAAAGGGTACTCTAATACATTGCTGGTGGGACTGCAAATTGGTTCGGCCAATTTGGAAAGCAGTATGGAGATTCCTGGGAAAGCTAGGAATGGAACCACCATTTGACCCAGTTATTGCCCTTCTTGGGCTATTCCCTGAAGACCTTAAAAGAGCGTACTACAGGGATATGGCCACATCGATGTTCATAGCAGCACAATTCACAATAGCTAGACTGTGGAACCAACCCAGATGCCCTTCAATGGATGAATGGATTAAAAAAATGTGGCATTTATACACTATGGAGTATTACACAGCACTAAAAAATGACAAAATCATGGAATTTGCAGGGAAATGGATGGCATTAGAGCAGATTATGCTCAGTGAAGCTAGCCAATCCCTAAAAAACAAATACCAAATGTCTTCTTTGATATAATGAGAGCAACTAAGAATAGAGTAGGGAGGAAGAGCAGGAAGAAAAGATTGACATTAAACAGAGGCACGAGATGGGAGGGAAAGAGAGAGAAAAGTGGAATTGCATGGAAATGGAAAGAGACCCTCATTGTTATAAAAAACTACATAAAAGAGGTTGTGAGGGGAATTGGAAGAAAAATAAGGAGAGAAATGAATTACAGTAGATGGGATAGAAAGAAAAGATGGGGGGGAGGGGGATAGTAGAGGATAGGAAAGGTAGCAGAATACATCAGTCACTAGTATGGCATTATGTAAAAATGTGAATGTGTAACCTATGTGATTCTGCAATCTGTATTTGGGGCAAAAATGGGAGTTCATAACTCACTTGAAACTATTGTTCGAAGTATGATATGTCAAGAGCTTTGTAATGTTGTGAACAACCAATAAAAAAAAAAAAGAAATACATTCAAATGGGTTGAAGATACAATGTTGGCTATTGGGGTCACTACTCTCATTTATGTTAAAAGTTACATATATTATCAAAGTTGAGGTTAGAGTTATTTATAGTAAACCATGCCAAGCTGAAGAAAAGTCTTGTTGAATCTTGGCTTGGATTTCAGAGGGGTTTGGACCTGTAGCAGATGAACATCATTTTTTTGTCTGTGAATCTCTCCTTAATTACATTGGCACAGGAGTCAAACTTTCACCACATTTTTGTTGTTGTTGTTGAGTGATTGAGTAATGTAGGCTTTGGGGCTGATTTTTTACTAAAAGTGGTTTGTCTTTCTAGGAAGACACTTTCTTTATTCTCTTATTAAGTTCCAAGAAGGCACTTCCATGAGTTGCTTGCTTGGATTTCCAAGGAAAATGTAAAAAGGCAATTGTTGGCTCCTTAGAAGCATAAAATCTCATTGATTCAAATAATTTATTTTTTAGCTCTTTATGACATTTGAACATGACAGAAATGTAGAAAAATTATCTGATTACTCAAATGATAAGAACAACTACCTAACAATTAAAGAATTAATGCCGGTGCTGGGGATGTGGCTCAAGCGGTAGCGCGCTCGCCTGGCATGCGTGCGGCCTGGGTTTGATTCTCAGCACCACATACAAACAAAGATGTTGTATCCGCTGAAAACTAAAAAAGTTAAATAAATATTAAATAATTCTCTCTCTCTTTAAAAAAAAGAACTTAAAGAATTAATGCCACTGTATAGTAATAATACTATTTCCTGCAATTGGTCATTTGTTTCCCTCTTCTCCCATAATTACATAAGAAAATACACACATTTCCTTACCTTACAAATACCATTATCAGTGAACAAATGAACAAGGTCTCTGTATTATCAGCTATTTTGTATTTATATTGATATTTTTCACATTTCCCTAATTGTCCTCCAAAGCCTTTTTTAATGGCTATAATAATTATACAGAATAATATAATCCATTGTGGTATATTTGTACATACATATAGTACTTTGAACTAGGTACCCAAATGTCTTTTAATAGTTCAATTGTTAATAGAAACCAATCAAGGGACATGAAGAACATTTGATTATAATTTGATTACACAAATTCCAGATGTGTTTCCTACTTCTTCCCTCCCCCAAAGCTTTTTTATCCCCTCTACACACACTTACTGCTTACATCGATTAGGCCACTCGCCCTTTGAAATATCCCCTCTTCTAGATTTTTCTAAAAAGATAAATGAGCAATTTCAAGGTAAGTTAAGATGTAGAAAGAATCACATTGGGAAAAAAATTAAATAAAAAAGATGCGAGTATGGTATGATATAAAGTATATGTTCCTAGAGCTGAGGTGACTCTCTTCTCAATCCAGTTGGGATCTTCTTGTGGAGATGTAGTGTTTGGAGGTGGTGGTTACACTATATAAAAGATCGCTATAGGTTTTTTCCTTTTCTTCTCTCTTTCCTTTTTTTTTTTTTTTTTTTGTACCAGGGATTGAACCCAATCGTGCTTAAACATTAAGCCACATCTCTAGCCCTTTTTTATATTTTATTTAGAGACAGAGTCTCACTAAGTTGCTTAGGGCCTCATTAAATTGTTGAGGCTGGCTTTGTAGTTGTGATCCTCCTGCCTGAGTCTCCCTAGCACTGGGATTATAGGCATGCCCACTGCACCTGGTTTTTCTCCTATCTTAAGAGTTATTTCTCTGTCATAGTTCTTTTGTTTTTTTTTTTTTATTTTTAGTGTTTTAACTTACTCTCTTAAAACTATTTGACTAGTGAGGAATATGCAGGACTATTAAATGAATGAGCTTTATATCAGGTGCGATCACTTGAGAAATTTGCACTGGGCTCAGCTTACACAGGTGTCATTTACTTCCTGTTCAGAATAATAAAGAAAATGAGGTAAAGTGTCTCTAGCAGGACTGCTACTGGTGAATTCAGCAAATGACAGTGACCATAGAAATTCTTGAAGATGATAATAATTTGTGTTTTAGGTGGAATCAAAGGAGAAAGAAAAAGGACTAGTATAGAAATGAAGGGGATCCTTGATCCTCTCATCTTGTTCCTGTGTAAGCTCACAACTGACTTAGATGGGAGAACAGCTAATGATGTCATGAGACTCCTAAAAAATAAATGCTATGACAACATTGTTTTTCATTCATTTACTGTCCAATTACTTCTTTTTACTGGTATTTCTGGTGCAGGAGCTAAAAAATATTCCTTCTTTATTATCAGGTTAGAATTAACAAAAAACAAGTGGTTCAAGGAAGATGAAAAATGAACATAAGGAAGGAAGGCCATGCTGTCTTCAATAGGAAGGTCAGAGAAGACCACAATCATGTGACACCTGAGCTGGGATAGAGTAAGTGAGATGTGCTGTAAATCAGAAGAATTTGGTTGTAAATCAGCCAGTGGCCCTAAGGCAGAGCATGTCTGATGTGTGTGGAACATCATCAAGTCCAGAGGGACAGACCCAGAGATTAAGGTGTGTGGAGGTTGCCTCATGTACCACAAATTGAGGGCTCAACAACAAAATTTTTCTCATGGATCTGAAGGCAGAAAGTTGAAAACAATGTGTCTTCTGGATTATTTCTTCATCAGCCTTTCATTGGCTGCAGATGGTCATCTTCTCCCTTTGTATGTCTGTGTCCTAATCACCTCCTAACTGGATGTAGGCAAATGAGGACCCTCAATGACCTCATTTACCCTTAAAAACCTCCTTGAAAGTACCATGTCCATTATGGCCACATTCAGAGGCCTTGGGGAATAAGAATTTAACATCTGAGTTTGGGGAGGACAAAGTTCAATCCATCACAGGTTGACTGGGACATGAGGTGGAATTGGGCGGGTGACAGATCACATAGACCTCATAGGTCATGGAGGAATATGGCTTTTCCTGTCACTAGGGGAAATGGGGAGGTTTTTGAGGGTTTTGGAGCACAACAATGGCAGTTAGGCAAGGGTGAGGGAAGACCCAGTGAAGGAGTTGCTGAAGGATTATGGAGCTTCAACCAGGATGGTCATGTGCGAAGATGGTGGATTCTGGGTGTGTTTTCAAGGGAACCAACAGGATCAGCCCAGGATTTCCACCTGTGATGGGAGGATTGAGACAATGGCTGCTGATATTTAAAGCTTTAAGAAGTGGAAGAATGAAATTAAAAAAATGGCATTTTATTTATTTAAAAAATGTGAAGGAATGTTTGTAGGAAATTTTTCAATAGTTGAGATTTAGACATCATCTTTAAAAATATAGGAACATATTTCAAACTGAGAGAAACGATCCAAAAATGATACAGATGAAATCCTACTCTTCTCACCTGGATTTCCCTCTGTGACATTTCACTCTATATTCAGCCCCTCCTTCCCTCACTGTTGGTCCTTAGTTTTTTCTGCCATCCTCCCTTTTCACACCAAATACTTCCTGCTGTAAACTCCAATCAGGGAGGACATGCAATCATCTTCAATCCCCAATCAATAAGCATGGTTTTGCCAACATTCAATCAGAACTACTCAGATTTGCGGAGTGCTCCTTACTGTCTCTGTTTCCTGTCTGCTCAGGATCCTCTGCAGAAACACATTTTCCCTGTCTTCTTTGAATCTGGAACAGTTAATGGGATGACCCCCTGCAAGGTCCATCCCAGTGAGTGTTGCATGTGTGACTCAGGCATGAAAGAATGCTGAGTTCTCAGTGCAACACACCTGGGAATGCAACCTGCATAGGTGGTGTCAGCCTTTATCATTTAAATGTGGTACACATATATGTATACATAGATATTTCCTATAAAAATACATGAAGGAACATAGATCTATAACTATTGCTATTTCTGTTATTGTGTATACATTGAAAAACCCATGAACTCATAATAATATTTCTGACTCCAATCTAACAGCTCTGTCTTATTTTCAGTCTTTGACATTTTCATGTTTTTAAGTGACATCAGATAGGGAGAGGTTTGGCTTTCATTATATCAAAGTATATATGTCACTTACTTGCTCAGTGACATAATTTAACTGTTTAATGGAACCAGTATCTAAGTAGCTCTGGTTTCCCTTTGTCTACCACCTCTAGAAACTCCTCTGCCCCATTGTTTTCAGTTGCTGGCCATATTACCTTCATGGCTTCCCCTCTCTGTTACAACCATGCTTCATCTGATGCCCATGATCTTATTAGCAGGTCTCTATGCTACAAGAGGAAATGGCAAGAAGGAATATATCCATGGGTTTATACATCTTAAGTTTACAATGTCATTTTCACACATAAGTGAAGTTGTCAAATTATGGGTCTGGAGTTCAGGCCCCATTACACAACATATATAGGTTATTTTGATTCATATGCCTTTTCTTTGAGGTTTTCTCTGCTTAGCACATAGGCATCCTTTCTCATGCAGAGAGCTCTGCTCAGTCCTTCTCAAGTATCTCTGTGCACATTCATCACCTGGGGACTGGTTGAAATACAGATCCTGTTTCTTAGGTCTCAGGAAGGCATCAAAGTTCTCCACAGGAGATTTGAAGAAGAATTACTGATACTAATGCTATTTCTCCTCAGAGCACACCTTGGGTGCAGAGCCCTCAGGATTCCCACATCCATCTTCCAGTCCTTTCCCAGCTCCCTATTGCCAATTGACTTAATTTCCATTTTCTTTTTGAAGGACTCACCATGATCCTGTTTGGCCCTCACTTGTAGTTATCTTCTTCATCCAACACAACGCCAACACAGCACATTCATAAACACTGATTGTTGTGTTACACAGAACTACTGAGTTTTGAGATTTTGCCTATTCATTTCACACTTTGATCACCTTGTTCTTTCACTGTGAGTATTTCTTTTCTTAGCTTACTGTTGTTGGTAATTTGTATTTTCTACATATATCACCTTCAGAATGAGTTATCACTCTGCTTTTTTGTTTACAAAGAGCCATCAGCTACTTCTAATCCACCTCATATTGAAATTATAGATCTTATCTCCTATTTCTCTTTGAGGAAGATCATGATTGGATATACTAGATATACTAGGTACTTATCAATTTATTAAATTGAAATGATTCTTCTCATAAGATATTTAAAAAATAGTTTGGGAAAGTGATTTTTGCCGTTGCTTCTTATATTCATAAATAATAAATCCTATAAAACATAAGTTAGAACTGTTTCTACCATAAAATCAGTCTAGAGCTCAGATTCTAGCCTTGCTCCTTAATAACTGTGAGCCCTTGATCAGTTACTGACATTTAAGCCTTATCTGTCAAAATAAGGAAATACTAATATCTTAATAGCCTTGTGAAAACTCTATCTCTAAAACATTTAGGTAAATGCTAAATGACATTCTAAGTGCTTAATAATATTAATGTATTACTAAGGTAGGATGAAAACCAATTACTAAAAAGTATGATTACTTAAATGATCAATGTAAATACATTATTTGACCATTCTTTTAATACTAAGTTGATACCTAGGTCGCAGAGGGAGTTACTAGAGATTTTATGAGATACTTATTAATAATATGGGCTCCCTATACCAACCCCCAAAGATTGTATACCAATTTCCCCAAATTCACTGTCTTTAGAAGATTCTCTAGGCATCTGCATTTTCATTCAAATTCTAGCCAATTCTAGACTGCTGATGCATCAAATTTTAAGAATCTCTAGACTTTTAATAAAATCATTGAATTTTATTTTCCTCAGCTATCAAATATGTAATGAGTTTAAATGAGAAGTTTGTAAGAGAAAATCAAGTTAAACTGAGAGAGGTCCTGGTAGGAATAAGTATTTCACCAAGAATTACAAAGTTCAGATGTTTAATGATTCATTATTTTCCTTTTAAACTTAAGATTTTGGAGTACTTGATTGTCTTCTCAATCCATGTGAATTTTTTTTTTTTACTCAAGCTTTGGAATATAGGAATTATATAAATAAACATATAAAAAAAACAAAAAAAAGAAGTTTTTCATAGAAAAATTTGTAAAATCAGTAGTAATCTGTTAATAATGAGTTAGTAATCTGTGCAGTAATCTGTAGCCTGTTAGCTTCTATCATTCCAAAGCTAACAAGACTGAAATGCCTCCAAAGACATTCAGGGTGGAGGGGTCTTGCCCCTGGAGCAGGGAGTACCCAGGAAGCTGGATGCAGTGGAGCTCTCTCTGCACCCACGTTGGAGGTGTCTCGCCCCTGGAGAAGGAAGTGTCTTTTACCCTGGCTGCAGCAGTTTGCAGAGCTCTCCCCCAGCACCTAGGGTGGAGGGGTCTCACCCCTGGAGGGAGGAGTCCACCTAAGCCTGGCTTCAGGGGCTTGCAGAGCTCGTTCCTGCACCCAGCGTGGAGGTGTCTTGGCCCTGGAGCCGGGAGTGCCTTCACCCCTGGATGGGTCAGAGTAAGGAGCTCCTGCAGACACCCAGACTGCAGCTGTGTGCAGAGTTTCCCCGGGAACCCAGGGTGGAGGGGTCTCGCACCTGGAGAAGTGAGTCTCCTCAAGCCTTGCTGTGGTGGTATTTGGAGCTCCCCCCAACACCCAGGTTGGATGGGTCTCGCCCATGGAGTGGGGAGTGCCCTGGACCCTGGCTGCAGTGGTGTGCAGAGATCCTCAGAGCACCCAGGTTGGAGGGGTTCCCCCTGCCCCCACTGTAAGCGGAAGTTATCTCAATCCTGGCTGGGGCAGAGTAAGAAGCTCCTCCCAGCATCCAGGGTGGAGGGGTATAGCATCTAGAGGGGGAGTACTCTAGACCCTGGCTACTACAGAGAGTGGAGCTCCCTCCAGTACCAAGGTTGGAGGGGTCACCCCCTGGAGAAGGGAGTGCCTTCGACCCTGGCTGTGACAGCATACAAAGCTCCCCCATGCACACAGGTTGGAGGGGTCCTGCCCCTGAAAAGAGAGGAGCTGCACCCAGCACCCAGGATGGAGGGGTCTAACACTGGAGTGGGGAGTCCATTCCACCCTGGCCGCAGTGGCATGCAGAGCTTCTCCTGTCACATAGGATGGAGGGGTCTTGCCCCTTGGGGGAGACTCTCCTTCACCCTGGGTGCCATGGCCTGTGGAGTTCCCCCTGTCACCCAGGGTACAGGGGTCTGGCCCCTGGAAGGGGGAGTCCCCTTGAACCTGAACTTAGCGGCTTGTGGAGCTCTCCCTGGTTCCCAGGTGGAGGAGTTTCCCCCCTGAAGGGGGAAGTACCCTTGACCCTGGCTATAGCTGTTTGCTGAGCTGCCCCAGGCACCCAGGTTGGAGGGGTCTTGCCACTGGAGAGGGAAGTGACCTCTACCTCTCACCCCTGGAGGGGGTGAGTCCCCTGGACCCTTGCTGCAGCAGCTTGCAGGACTCCCCGGAAACCCAGGGTGGAGGGGTCTCACCCCTGTAGGGGGCCGTCACCTGGAGCCCAGCTGTGGTGGCATGAGAAGCTCACCTGGCACCAGGTTAGAGAGGTCTGTCCACTGGAGGGGGGAGTCCCATCACCCGGTCTTCAGCGGCTTGCACAGTTACCCCTGGCAACTAGGTTCAGGGGTCTCATCCCTGGAGGGGTGAATCCCCTGACCCTGGCTTCTGTGGCATGCAGAGATCTCCCCAGCACCCAGGGTGGAGGGGTTTCGACCCTGGAGAAGGGATTCCCCTAGACCATGGCTGCAGCGTGCAGAATTGCCCCTGGCACCCAGGGTGAAGGGGTCTCACCGCTGGAGATGGGAGTCCCCTGGAGTCTGGCTGCAGTGGCAAGCGGATCTCCCCCTGGCACCCAGGTTGGAGGCTTCTTGCCCCTGGAGAAGGGAGTGCCCTTGACCCTGGCTGGAGCAGCATGAGGAGCTCCCCCTGCCCCTGGCATCCAGAGTGGAAGGGGCATCCAGGGTGGAGGGGTCTCGTCCTTGGAGGAGAAAGTGCCCTTGACCCTGGCTGCAAAGGCTTGGGGACCACCCCGCCCCCCCCCCCAGGTTAGGAAGTTTCCACCCTGGAGGGAGGAGTGCCCTCCACCCTGGCGGAGGTTGCTTGCAAAGCTGCCTCAAGCACCCAGGTTGGAGGGATCTTGACCCAGAAGAAAAGAGTGCAGATTGACCCTGGCTGAAGAGGTGTGCTGAGCTCCACCCAGGGTGGAGGCTTCTTGCCCTTGGAGGGGGGAATCCTTTGGAAAGTGTTTGAAGTGGTTTGAGGAGCTCTCACTGGCACCCAAGGTGGAGGGGGCTCTTGCCTGTAGGGAGGAGTCCCCTCCATCCTTGTGAGGAGGTGTGCAGAGCTCCCTCAAGCACCCAGGTTGGAGGGGTCTCTTCCCTGGAGAGGGTGTGTCCTAGACCCTTGTCTGGGGTGGTATATGGACCTCCCCCTGGCACCCAGGGTGGAAGGTTCCTGCCCTGGAGCGGGGAGTTCTCTAGAACCTGGCTGTAGCAGCATTCGCACCCAGGGTGGTGGGGTCTCGCCCCTGGAAGGGGAAGTCCCCTCGACCCTGGTTGCGGAGGTGTGCAGAGCTTCTCTTGGCACCCAGGGTTGAGAGATCTCTTCCCTGGAAGAAGAAGTTTCCTGGAGCCTGTGTGCATAGGCTTGCAAGCTCCCCCTGGTTCCCAGGGTAGAGCGGTCTCTGCCCTGGAATGCCCTCAACCCTGGCACCCAGGTTGAAGGGGTCTCGCCCCTGTGGAGGGGAGTGCCCCCCTTGGAGAAGGGAGTGCCCTCCACCTTGGCTGCTATGGCCAGTGGATATTTCCCAGGAGCCCAGGTTGGAGGGTTCTCCCCCCTGGAGGGGGAGTGCACTGGACCCTGGCTGCAGCTGCTTGCTGTGCTCCCCATGGCACCCAGGTTGGAAGGGTTTCCCACCCAGGATGGTGGAGTGCCCTCCAACTGGCTGACATGGAGTGTGGAGCTCCCCTAGTGCCCAGGTTGGAGGGGGCTTCCCCCTGGCTGCAGTGGCATGAGGAGCTCCCCCACCCCACCCCACCCCTGTTACCCCAACCCCCCTGCCCCCCCTCCCCCCACCGCACACAGGTTAAAGGAGTCTTGCTGCTGGAGGGGGGAATGCCCTGAACCCTGGCTGAGGCGTCATAAGGAGCTCCTCCCAGCACACAGGGTGGAGGGTACTGGTCTCTGGAAGGGGGAGTGCACTCGACCCTGGCTGAAGCAGCTTGTGGAGCTCCCTCTGGCACCTGGTTTGGAGTGGTCTCCCTCCTGGAGGAGGTGTGCCCTTGACTCTGGCTGCTATGGAATATGGAGCTGCTCAAGGCACCCAGGTTAAAGGGATAGTCCCTGGAGAAGGGAGTGCCCTCGACCCTGGCTGAAGCAGTGTGCAGAGCACCCCTCTGCACCCAGGGTGGAGAAGTCTTGACCCTGGAGAGGGGAGTCCCCTCTGGCTGCAGCAGCATTGGAGCTCTCCCAGTCACCCAGGGTTGAGAGGTTTCACCCCTGGAGGCGGGAGTCCACTGGAGCCTGGGTGCATCTTCACATGGAGCTCCACCTGGCACCCAGGTTGGAGGGTTCTCTACCCTGGATGAGGGAGTGCCTTCCACCCTGGCTGCGGTGGTGGGTGGAGCTTCCCCCGCCCACCCCTGGCACCCAGGTTGGAGGGGTCTCACCCCTGGAGGATGGAGTCCCCTTGACCCTGGCTGAAGCAGCGTGTGGAGCCCCCCAGGCAAATCGTTTGGAGTGTTTTCCTTCCTGGAGGAGGTGTAAAACCCTTGACCCTGGCTGCAGAGGCTTGCAGAGCACCCCCCCTGGTACCCAGGTTAAAGGGATCTCAACCATGGAGTGGGGAGTGCCCTTGACCCTGCTGAGGTAGCTTGCAGAGCTGCCCCAGGCACCCAGGTTGGAGAGGTCTTGCCCCTTGAGAATGGAGTGCCAATCCACCCTGGCTGCAGTGGTGCTCTGAGCTCTCCCCCTGCACCCAGGGTGGAGGAGTCCTGCCCCTGGAGGGGGGGGTCCTCTGGACCCTGGCTGCAACAGCATTGGAGCTCTCCCAGTCACCCAAGGTGCAAAGGTTTTACGCCTGGAGGCAGGAGTCCCCTGGAGCCTAAATGAATCTTCTTCTGGAGCTCCCACACCAGCACCCAGGGTGGAGAGGCCTTCCCCTGGAGAAAGGAGCCCCCTTGACCCTGGTTGCGTGGGGTGGGTATGTGCAGAGCTGCCCCTGCCACCCAGGTTTTAGGGGTCTCCCTCCTGGAGAAGGGAGCATCCTTACCGGGCTGCGGTGGTGTGTGTAGCTCTCCCTGGCACCCAGGGTGGAGGGGTCTCTCCCCTTGAGGGGAGAATGCCCTCAATACTGGCTGGGGTAGCATAAAGAGCTCCTCCTGGCACCCAAACTCGAGGGGCCCAACCCTGGAGCGGGGAGTCTCCTCCACCCTGGCTGTGGAGGCATACAGAGATCCCATAGGCACCCAGGTTGGAGGAGTCTCCCCCCTGCAGGGGGGAGTACCCTCGACTTTGGCTGTGGTGGTGTGCAGAGCTCCCACCTGCACCTAGGTTGCAGGGGTCACCCCTGGATGGGAGAGTGCCCTTCACCCTGGCTGCGGTGGCTTGTGGAACTACCTCAGGCACCCAGGTTGGAGGGGTCTCTCCCCTGGCATGGGAATTGCCCTACACACTGGCTGCAGCGGTGTGTGGAGTTCCCCCTGGCACCCAGTGTTGATGGGTCTCCTCCCTGGAGGAAGGCGTTTCCTGGAGCCTGAGTGAAGCCATGTGTGGAGCTCCCCTGGCACCCAGGTTGGAGGAGTCTCCCCACTGGGAGGGGGAGTTCCTTGGATCCTAGCTGCAGTGGCATGCGGAGCTCTTCCCCCTGGCACCCAGGTTAAAGGGATCTCGCCCATGGAGTGGGGAGTGCCATGGACCCTGGCTGAGGCGGCTTGCAGAGCTGCCTCAGGCACCCAGGTTAGAGGGGTATTGCCCCTGGAGAAGGGAGCTCAGATCAACCCTGGCTGAAGAGGTGTGTTGAACTCCCCCTGGCACCCAGGTTGGTGGTTGCAGCGGTGTTAGGGTGTGTGGAGTTTCCACTGGCACCCAAGGTGCCGCGGGTGGGGGTGGGGGGCTTGTGCCTGTAGGGAGGAGTCCCCTCCATCCTTGTGAGGAGGTGTGTAGAGCTCCCTCAGACACACAGGTTGGAGGGATCTCTCCCCTGGAGAGGGATTATCCTTGACCCTGCCTGGGGCATCATATGGACTTCTTCCTGGCAACCAGGATGGAGGCTTCCCGCCCTGGAGGGGGGAGTCCTCTGGACCCTGGCTGTAGCAGGGTGAGCACCCAGGGTGGAGGGGTCTTGCCCCTGGAGGAAGGAATCACCTCGACATTGGCTGCAGTGGTTTTTGGAGCTCCCACAGGGACCCTGGGTGGAGGGGTCTCCCCCTGGAGGAGGGAGTCCCCTCGAGCCTGGGTGAGGTGGAGGTGGCCTAGGGAGCACACCCTGGCACCCAGGTTGGAGGGGTCTCCATTTTGGAGGGAGTAGCACACTGAGTGTGGCTGCAGTGGCTTGGGGAGCTCCCTCTGGAACCCAGGTTGAGGTGTCACTCTCCTAGAGGGTGGAGTATACTTGGCCCTGGCTTTAGCTGCATGTAGAGCTCTCCCCCCCCCCAGTCACCCAGATAGGGCGAGTCTCACCACTGAGAAGGGATTTACCCTTGAGCCTGGCTGTGGCAGCGTGGTGTGCTACCCCTGGCACCCAGCATGGAAGGATCCTACCTCTGGAGAAGACAGTTCCCTGGAGTCTGGCTGCAGCAGCATGCTGAGCTTCCCCTGGCACCCAGGTTGGAGGGGGTCCTGCTATTGCAGGGGGAGTCCCCTAGACCTTGGCTGCAGCAGCAAGTGGAGCTCCCTCACCCCCGCACCTAGGGTAGAGGGGTCCCACCCTGGACGGAACTACCCCTGAAACCCAGGGTGGAGAGGCCTCCCACCTGGAGAGGGGAGTCCCCTTGAAACAGGCTGAAGCAGCATGTGGACCTGGCTCTGGCAACCCCTCGCCCCTGGAGGGGAAAGTCCCCTGGAGCCTGTCTGAAGCAGCAAGCAGAGCTCGCCCTGGCACCCAGGGTTTAGGGGCCTCCCTCCTGGAGTGGGGAAGTCTCCTGGAGGCTGGGTGCACTGGCCTGCAGAGCTCCCCCAATCACCCAGGATGGAGGGGTCTCATCCCTGGAGGGGGGAGTCGACTGAGCCTGGGTGCAGAATCATGCATAACTCCCCCCATCCTCCCGCATCCAGGATGGAGGGGTCTCGCCCCTGGAGAAGGGAGTCTCCTCCAGTCTGGCTACCCCAGCATGCACAGATTCTCTGGGCATGTACGGGTCTCACTCATGGAAGGTGGATTGCCCTCGACCCTGGGTGCAGCAGCATGCAGACCTCACCTGGCATTCAGAGTGAAAGGGTCTCCCCACTGAAGGAGGAAGTGCCATCGACCCTGATGCACCCAGGGTGGAGAGGACCCGACCCTGGAGGGAGGAGTACCCTCGACCCTGGATTCTGTGGCATGTGGAACTCACCCTGGGACCCAGGTTGGAGGGGTCTCGCCCCTGGAGAAGGGAGTGCCCTCGACCCTAGCATTAGCAGTGTGCTGAGTTCCCCCTGACACTCAGGGTGGAGATGTCACCTCAGTAGGGGGAGGTTCAGTGGGGACCAGGAGGCTGTGGAGAGGGTGGAGATGTCACCTCAGTGGGGGGAGGTTCAGTGGGGACCAGAAGGCTGTGGAGAGGGATGGAGATGTCACCTCAGTGGGGGGAGGTTCAGTGGGGACCAGGAGGCTGTGGAGAGGGTGGAGATGTCACCTCAGTGGAGGGAGGTTCAGTGGGGATGGGGAGGCTGTGGAGAGGGTGGAGATGTCACCTCAGTGGGGGGAGGTTCATTGGGGACCAGGAGGCTGTGGAGAGGGTGGAGATGTCACCTCAGTGGGGGGAGGTTCAGTGGGGATGGGGAGGCTGTGGAGAGGGTGGAGATGTCATTCCAGGAGATGACCATCCTGCAGGTTGCCTGGGGACGAAGTGAGCCCGGGCTTGAGGCACACAGGCAGCAATGGGGAGCCTGGGAAAACCTGGGGTTACGGGCAGGGACCTCAGTGACAGACCTGCCAGGCCCAGGTGGCAGCACTGCTCATACGCCCACCCACCCCCCCACGCCCTTGGCAGTGGGGGCAGCAGCTCAGACCAGGCAAGGAACATGAAAACACCCCCCACTACCCAGGAGGGAAGGGGCAGGAGGAGGGTGCGCTCCAGCTGCCACCATTACAGCCCCACCTAGGCAGGGTGGCCCTTGAGGGGCTGCCCCAGAGGCCCTATGCCCTGGGGCTGGTCCCGCCCAGCTGCCAGCACTGCACCAGCATCTGCTGCTGCAGCCAGACTCCAGGAGATTCCCTGGCTCCCAGGTTAGAGGGGTCTCATCCCTGGAGGCAGGAGTCCACTCAACCCTGACTGCACAGGAGTTTGGAGCTTTCCCTGTCACCCAGGGTGAAGGGATCTCGCCCCTTGAGGGAGGTATCTCCTTGAGCCTGTGTGCCACGGACTGAGGAGCTCCCCTTGGCACCCAGGGTGGAGAGGTCCCGCACCTGTAGAAGGGAATCTCCTGGAGTCTGGCTGCAGCAGCATGCAGAGCTCCCCCTGGCACCTAGGATGAAGGGGTCCCGCCTCTCGAGGGGGGAAATCCTTTTGGCCCTGGCTGCAGCAGAGTGCTGAGCTACATCTGGCACCCAGGGTCTTCGAGGGAGGGGTCTCTCCCCTGGATATGGGGAGTGCCGTTGACCCTGGGTGTAGCAGCCTGCAGTTCCTCACCTAGTATTCAGGGTGGAGGGGTCTCACCCCCTGGAGGGGAGAGTGCACTCCACTTGGTGGGCGGTTTAAGAAGCTCCCTCAGGCATACAGGGTGGAGGGGTCTAGCCCCTGGAAGAGGGAGTCCCCTTGAGCCTGGGGGCAGCGGCATGTGGAGCTCTCCCAGACATCCAGTTTGGAGGGGTATCTCACTGGAGTGGGGAGTCCCTTGACCCTGGATGCTGCAGCCAGTGAAGCTCCTTGCTGCACCCAGGCTGGAGGGGATGCCCCTGGAGAGAGGAGTACCCTGGAACCTGGCTTCTGTGGCTTGTGGATCTCCCCCTGGGACCCAGGTTGGAGGGGTCTCTCCCTGGAGAAGGGAGTGCCCTCGACCCTGGCTTCAGCAGCCTGCTGAGGTACCCCTGGCACCCAGGTGGAGGGGTCCCTCCCCTGAAGAAGGGCATACCCTGGAGTCTGGCTGGAGCAGCATGCAGAGCTCCCCACAGCACCCAAGATGGAGAGGTTTCGCCCATGGAGGTGGGGTGTCCCCTCGAGCCTGGGTTCAGCGGAGTGCAGAGCTCCCCCTGGCACCCAGGGTGAAGGGATCTTGCCCTTAGAGAAGGGAGTCTTGTGGAGTCTAGCTAAAGCAGCATATAGCGCTCCCTCCTGCACCTAGGGTGGAGGGGTCCTGCCCTTGGATGGAAGAGTACCCTAGACTCTGGCTGCAGCAGAGTTCAGAGCTCCGCCTGGCACTCATGAAGGGGTCTCGCCCCGGAAGTGGGGAGTGCCCTAGACACTGGGTGCAGCTGTTTAGGAGCTCCCCCAGGAACCCAGGATAGAGGGGTCTCTTCCCTGGAGGAAAAAGTGCACTCAACCCTGACTGCAGCAGAGTGTGCAGCTCCTTCTGGAACCCAGGGTGGATGGGTCCTGCCCCTGGAAAAGGGAGTCTTCTGAAGACTGGCTGCAGCAGCATGCTGAGCTCCCCCCTGCCCCTAGGGTGTAGGGGTTCTGCCCCTGGCGGGGATGGAGTGCCCTTGACCCTGGCTGCAGCATGCAGAGCTCCCCTGGCTACCATGGCAGAGGAGTCTCAGTCTCGCCCTTGCCCTTGGAGAGGTAAGTACCCTCTACCCTGGCTGCAGTGGCATGCTGAGCTACCCCAGGCACCTAGGGTGGAAAGGTCTCCCCCATGGAGCAGGGCGTGCCCTTGACCCTGGCTCCAGCAGTGTGTTGGGCTCCCCCTGGCTCCCAGGGTGGAGGTGTTTGGCCCCTAAAGTGGGGAGTGCACTTGACCTGGCTGCAGTAGCATGCAGAGCTCCGCCAGGCTCCCAGGGTGAAGTGTCTAGTCTCTAGGGGGGTAGTGCCCTGGGTCCTGGCTGGGGCGGCATATGGAGCTCCCCCTTGCACCCAGGGTGGAGGGTTCTCGCCCCTGGAGGAAGGAGTCAGAAGGACTCTGGCTGCAGCAGCGTGAGGGGCTTTCCCGGGATCCAGGGTGGAGAAGTCTCACCTCTGGAAGGGTAGTCCTCTGAAGCCTGGGTGCATTGTCCTGCAGAGCACCCCCCACCACTACCATCCAGGTTGGAGGGGTCTCCTACTTGGAGTGGGGAGTGCCCTCAAGCCTGGCTGCTGCAGTGTTTGGAGCTCCCTCTGGTACCCAGGTTGAAGGGGTCTCGCTTCTGGAGGGGGATGTGCCCTCCACCCTGGCTTGGGAGCTTGTGGAGCTGCTTCTGTCACCTAGATTGGAGGGGTCTTGCCCATGGAGAAGGGAGTGCACTGGACCCTGGCTGTGCAAAGCTCCCTCAGGCATAAAATGGGGAGGAGTCTTGCCCCTGGAGGGCGGAGTCCCCTCCAGCCTGGCTATAGCAGCATGGAGATCTCCCCCCACCCCTGGCTTCCAGGTTAGACAGGTCTCCCCTCTGGAAAGGGGACTGCTCTGGATCCTGGCTGCAGTGGTTTGTAGAGCTTTCCCAGCACCTTTGGTGGAGGGGTCTCCAGCCTGGAGGTGAAAGTCTCCATAACCCTGGCTGTGGCTGCTTGCTGAGCTCCCTCAGACACCAAGGGTGGAGGGGTCTCGCCCTTTGAGGGCGGAGTCCTGTATACCCTGGTTGCAGCAGCTTGCGGAGCTCCTCTGGCACCTAGGTTGGAAGGGTCTCCCACCTGGAGGGGAAAGTGCCCTCAACCCTGGCTGCAGTAGCTTGTGGAGCTCCCACAGGAAACCAGGTTGGAGCTCTCTCTCCTCTGGAGGAGGGGAATGCCCTCAACCCTGGCTGCAGAGCGGGGTTGAGCTCCTCCTGGCTCCCAGGATGGAGGGGTCTCTTCCTTGGAGGGGGTAGTGCCCTTGACCCTGGCTGCAGCAGTGTGCTGAGCTCCTGCTGTCTCCCAGGGTGGAGGGGTCCCGCCCCTGGAGAAGGGAGTTCCCTGGAGTCTGGCTGCAGCAGCCTGCAGAGCTTCCCCCTGCACCTAGGATGGAGGGGCCCTGTCATTGGAGGGGGAATCCCCAGGACCCTGGCTGCAGCAGTGTGAGGAGCTCTCTCTGGCACGCAGGGTGGAGGAGTCTTGCCCCTGGAGAGGGGAGTGCCCTCGACCCTTGCTAGGGCAGAATAAGGAGCTCCTCCTGGCACTCAGGGTGGAGGGGTATCACCCCTGGAGGCAGGAGTCCCCTCGACCCTGGCTTCAGGGTTATGCGGAATTACTCACAGAACCCAGGGTGAAGGGGTCCCGCCCCTGGAGATGGGAGTCCCCTCAAGTCTGGCTGAGACTTCGTGAATAGCTCCCCCCACGCCGCACCTAGGGTGGAGGGGTCTTGTCCCTGGAGGAGGGAGTCTCTTCAAGCCTGTCTGCAGCAGCATGCGGAGCTCGCCCTAGCACCCAAGGTATAGGGGCCTCATCCTGGAGTGGGGAAGTCTACTGGAGCATAGGTATTGCATTCTGCAGAGCTTCCCCAGTCACCCAGTGTGGAGGGGTCAAGTCCCTGGAGGGTGGAGTCCACTTGAGCCTGGGTGCAGCATCTTGAGTAGCTCCCTCCTGCAACCAGGGTGGAGGGGTCCCGCCCATGGAGAAAGGATTCTCCTCCAGTCTGGCTGTAGCAGCATGTAGAGCTCCCTTGGGCACCTAGGGTGGAAGGGTCTCTCCTCTGGAGGGGGAGTACCCTCCACCCTGACTGCAGCAGCGTTCTGACTTCCCCCTGGCACCCAGGTTGGAGGGATCCTGCCATTGAAGGATTGAGACCCCTCGACCCTGACTCTGGCTGGGTCTGCGTGTGGAGCTCTCCCCCCACCCCCGCCGCACCCAGGGTGGAGGGATTTCGCACCTTCAGGGGGGATTCTCATAGAGCCTTGGTGCCGCGGCCTGCACAGCACCCCCTCCCCCTCAGCATTGTGCAGAGCTCCCCTCCACACCTAGGGTG
Source organism: Ictidomys tridecemlineatus (assembly GCF_052094955.1). NCBI lineage: Eukaryota > Metazoa > Chordata > Mammalia > Rodentia > Sciuridae > Ictidomys > Ictidomys tridecemlineatus. The sequence continues at coordinate 74,815,981 of NC_135485.1, read as the reverse complement.
AAGGGGTCCCGCCCTGGAGGGTGCTATCCCTAAAACCCAGGGTGGAGGGGTCTTGCACCTGGAGGAGAAATTGCCTTCCACCCTGGCTGGGGCTGCATAAGGAGCTCCCCCTGGCACTCAGGATCCAGGGTTCTCCCCTCTGGAGGCAGGAGTTTCCTAAAGCCTGGCTGCAGTGTCATGCAGAGATCACCCTGACACCCAGGATGGAGGGGACTCAGCCCTTGAGAGGGGAGTCTCCTGGAGCCTGGGAGCATCGGCCTGTGGATCTCCCCTCTGGCACCCAGGGTGGAGGGGTCCCGCACCTGGAGGAGGGAGTCCCCTGGACCCTGGCTGCGGCTGGGTGCGCAGATCCCCCTAGCACCCAGTATGGGGGGGGGTCTTGCCTCTGGGGGGAGGACTGTCCTCAACCCTGGCTGGGGTAGAGGAAGAAGCTTCTCTGGGCACCCAGGGTGAAGGGGTCCCGCCCCTGGAGATGGGAGTCCCCTGGAGTCGGTTTTCGGAGGTATGCAGAGCTACCCCTGGCACCCAGGGAAGAGGGGTCTCACCCCTGGAGTGGGGAGTCCCCTCGAACCTGGCTGCAGCAGTGTGGGAAGCTCCCCCTAACACCCAAAGTGGAGGGGTCTCGACCCTGGAGTAGGGAGTCTCTTTGATCCTGGAAGCCGAGGCCTGCAGAGCTCCCCCCAGCATCCAGGGTGGTGGGGTCCCACACCTCTAGAAGGGAGTCCCCTCCAGTTTGGCTGTGGCAGGATGCAGAGATCCCCAGGGCACCTAGGGTGGAGGGGTCCCCCACCCCTAGAGGGGGGAGTCCACTAGAACATGGTTGAGCAGCTGAGAAGCAACCCCAGGCAGCCAGGGTGGAGGGGTCTCACCCCTGGATGGTGGAGTCCAGTCAAGCCTAGGTGCAGGGGCATGCGGAGCTCCTCCACCCAGCACCCTAGATGGAGAGGTCTCACGCCTGGAAGGGGGAATTCCTTGGAACCTGGGTGAAACAGCATGAGGAGCTCCTCCAGGTATCTAGGATGGAGAGGTCCTGCTGCTGGAGCTGGGATTCCCCTTGACCCTGGCTGCAGTGGCATGTGGAATGACCTCAGGCACCCAAGGTAGAGGGGTCTCATGCCTGAGGGGGGTGTCCCCTCGAGTCTGGGTGGTGCAGCGGCGTGGGGAGCTCCTCCAGCCACCTAGTGGAGGGATTTCGCCCTTGATGGATTTCCCTCCACCCTGGCTGCAGTGTCATGTGGAGCAACCCCAGGAACCCAGGATGGAGGGGTCTCGCCCCTGGAGGAGTGAGTTCCCTCAGCCCTGGCTGCAGCTATGTGCTGAGCTCCCCCGACACCCAGGGTGGAGGGTTCTCGCCCATAGAGGGGGAAGACCACTCGACCCTTGCTGCAGTGGCGTATGAGGCTCCTCAGGTACCCAGGTTGGAGGGGTCTCGCTCCTGGAGAAGGACCCTGGCTGCAGCAGCTTGCAGAGCTCCTTCCAGCACCACCAAGGTTGGAGAGGTCTCCACCCTGGATGCAGGAGTCCTATCCACCATGGCTGCAGGCATGCTGAGCTCCCCTGCAACCCAGATTAGAGGGGTCTTGCCCCTGGAGGGGAAAGTCTCCTCAACCCTGGCTACAGCAGCGTGAGGAGCTCCCCTGGCACCCAGGGTAGAGGGTTCTAGCCCCTTGAGGGGGGAATCTCCTCAAGCCTGGGTGCAGCACCCTGTGGATCTCATCCTGGCACCCAGGTTGGAGGGGTCTCGCTTCTGGAGGGTGGAGTCCCATCAAGCTTGGCTAGGGCGGCATGTGGATCTCCCCAGGGCACCCAAGGTGGAGGAGTGTCGCCTCTGGAGCGGGTAGTACCCTTGAATATGGCTTGGGCAGAGTAAGGGGCTCCTCCCTGGCACCCAGGGTGGAGGTATCTCCCCCCTTTAGGCCGGAGTCTCCTTGTGCCTGGGTGCTGTGGCCTGCGGAGCTCCCCCTGGCACCTAGGGTGGTGGGGTCCCACACCTCTAGAAGGAAGTCCCCTGGAGTCTGGCTGTGGCAACATGCAGAACTTCCCAGGGCACCTAAGGTGGAGGGGTACCGCCCCAAGAAGGGGGAGTCCACTGGATCCTGGTTGAGCAGGTGCCAAGCGACCCCAGGCACCCAGGGTGGAGGAGTCTCGCCCCTGGAACGGGGAGTCTCCCCAAGCCTGGGTGCAGCAGCGTGTGGAACTCCACCCAGTATCCTAGGTGGAGGTGTCTCCCGCCTGGAGGGGGGAGTTTCCTCCAGCCTGGGTGCAGCGGTGTGGGGGAGCTCCCCCTGGGCACCTAGGCTGGAGGGTTTCCGTCCCTGGAGGGAGGAGTCTCCTTGACCCTGACTGCTGCAGTATGCTGAGCTCACCTGGGCACCCAGGGTGCAGGGGTCTTGTCCCTTGATGGGGGAGTGCCCTCGCCCCTGGGTGCAGCATGCAGAGCTCTCCTGGCTCCCAGCATGGAAGGACCTCGCCCCTGGAAGAGGGAGTCCCCTTGAACCTGGATGCAGCGGCATGTGGAGCTTTCCCTGGCACACAGGTTGAAGGGGTCTTTCCTCTGGTGGGGGTAGTCCCCTCGACCCTGGACCCTGGCTGCACCAGCATGTGGAGCTCCTTCCTGCACCCAGGTTGGAGGGGTGCCGCTACTGGAGAAGGGAATGCCCTTGACCTTGGGTGCAGCAGTGTGTTGAGCTCCCCCTGGCACCAAGGGTGGAGGAGTCCAGCCCCTGAGAAGAAAATCCCCTGGAATCTGGCTGCAGCAGCATACAGAGCTCTTGCCAGCACCCAGGGTGGGGAGGTTTTGCACCTGGGGGTGGGGTCCCCTGGAGCCTGGGGGCTACAGCCTGTGGAGCTCTTCCCCCCACCGCCTGGCACCCAGGGTGCAGGGATCGTTCCCCCTGGCACCCTGGATTGGGGAGTGCCTTCGACCTTGGCTGCAGCAGCATACGGAGCTTCCTCCAGCATGCAGGTTGAAGGGGTCTCGAATCAGGAGGGGGGTGTGCCCTCGACCCTGGCTGCAGGGGCTTGCGGAGCTGCCCCTGGCACCCAGGTTCGAGAGGTCTCACCTCTGGAGGAGAAAGTGCACTGGACCCTGGCTGCTGCATTGTTTGTAGCTCCCCCAGGCTCCCAGGGTGGAGGAGTCTCACCTCTGAAGAGGGAAGTTCCCTGGAGCCTGGCTGCAGCAGCCTGAGGAGCTCCCACTGGCACACAGGTTGGAGGGGTCTCGCCCATGGAGAAGGGAGTCTCCTCTAGTCTGTATGCAGCTGCTTGCAGAGCTACCCTGGGCACCTAGGTTGGAGGGGTCCCGTCCCTGGATGGCGAAGTCCCCTCAACCCCGGCTGAAGCAGCATGCAGAGCTACACCCATGACACCCAGGGTAGAGGGGTCTTGCTCCTGGAGAAGGGATTCCCCTCATTCCTGGCTGGGGACGCATGTGGGGCTCGCCCTGGCACCCAGGGTGGAGGAGTGTCGCCGCTGGAGGTAGGAATCCCCTTGAGACCGGCTGCAGCAGCATGTGGAGGTCCTTCCTGCACCCAGGGTGGAGGGGTCCTGCCCCTGGAGAAAGAAGTCCCCTGGAGTCTGGCTGCAGCAGCATGTAGAGCTCCCGCCAGCACCCAGGGTGGAGAGATTTCGCCCCTGGAGCGGGGGTCCCCTCGAGCTTGGGTGCATAGGCATGGGGAGTTCCCCCAGGCACCTATGGTGGAGAGATTTTTGCCCCCGCTGGGGGGATTCCCCTCGACCCTGGCTGCAGTGGGATTTGGAGTGGAGCGACCCCAGGCACTATGGGTGGAGGAGTCTCGCCCCTGAAGGGGAAAGTCCCCTTGACCCTGGCTGAAGCTGCATATGGAGCTTCCCTCCACACCCAGGCTGTAGGGGTCTTGGACATGGATTGGGAAGACCCCTCGACCCTTGCTGCAGTGGCTTGAGGGCCTCCCCTGGTACCCAGGGTGAAGGGGTCCCACCCCTGGAGGCGGGAGTTGAGCCTGGATGTGGCGGCATGCAGAGTTCCCCCTGGCACCAAGGATGGAGGGGTCTCCACCCTGGAGAGGAGAGTGCCCTCCACCATGGCTGCAGGGGAGCTGAGCTCCTCCAGGTACCCAGGTTGGAGGGGTCTCGGCCCTGGAGAACAGAGTGTCCTGGACCCTGGCTGCAGCAGTATGCAGAGCTCCCCCTGGAACCCAGAGTGGAGGGTCTCGTCCCTAGAGGGTGGAGTGCCCTGGAAACTGGCTGCAGCAGCCTGAAGAGCTCAGCACCAAGGTTGGAGTGCCCTCCACCCTGGCTGCAGGCGTGCTGAGCTCCCCCCATAACTCAGGTTGGAGGGGTCTTGCCCCTGGAGGGGAAAGTCCCCTCAAACCTGGCTGCAGCTTCCTGAGGAGCTCCCCTGGCACCAGGGTGGAGGGGTCTCACCCCTTGAGGGGGGAGTCTCCTCAGTGGAAATGGGAGTCCCCTCCACCCTGGCTGCAGTGGTGTTTGGAGCTCCCCTAGGCACCCAGGGTGGAGTGGTCCTGCACCTGGAGAAGGGGGTGCCCTCGACCCTGGCTGGGGCAGAGTAAGGAGCTCCTCCAGGCACTCAGGGTGGAGGGGTCTCTCCTCTGGAGAGGGGAGTCCACTCGACCCTGGATGAAGCAGTATATGAAGCTCCCCCAGGACCCTAGGGTGAAGGGGTCACCCTCCTGGAGGGGAGGAGTCCTCTCGACCCAACCCTGGCTACAGCGGCTTTCTGAGCGACCCCCAGCACCCAGGGTGGAGGAATCTCCCGCTTGGAGTGGGGGGAGTGCCCTCAAACCTGGCTGGAGCAGAGTAAGGAGCTCCTGCAGGCACCCACTGTGGAGGGGTATTGCCCCTGGAGGGGGGAGTCCCCTCAACCCTGGCTGCAGGGAGTATGGAACTCCTTCCAGCACCAAGGGTGGAGGGGTCTCAACCCTGGAGGGGGCAGTCACCTCGACCAAGGGTGCAGCGGCTCGGGAGCTCCTCGAGCACCCAGGTCTTGGGGTCTCCCCCTTGAGGGGAAAGTACCCTCAACCCTGGCTGCTGTGGCTTGCAGAGCTCCCCCAAGTTGAAAGGGCCTCTCCCTTTGAGGGGGGAGTGCCCTAGACCAGGCTGCAGTAGCATGCAGAGCTCATTCCTGCACCCAGGGTGGAAGGGTCTCCCCCCTGGAGGGGGGAGTCTCCTGGACCCTGGCTGCAGTGGCATGCAGTGCTCCCCCAGGCTTCTAGGGTGGAGGGGTCTCACCCTTGTAGGGGGAAGTTCTCTTGACCGTGGCTTCAGTGGCATGCAGAGAGACCGCCAGCACCTATGGTGGAAATGTCTCGCCCCTGTGTGAAGGGGAGTCCCATGGACCCTGGCTGAGGCTAAGTGTGGAGATCTCCCTCTGTCACCCAGGGTGGAGTGATCTCCCCCACTGCAGGAGGGGAGTGCACTGGACCCTGACTGTGGAGGCGTGTGGAGCTCCCCCTGGCATCAAGGGTGGAGGGGTCTCGACCCTGGCTGAGGTGGAATAAGGAGCTCCTCCAGGCACCCAGGGTGGAGGGGTCTCCCCCCTGGAGGGAAGAGTCCTCTGGATGCTGGCTGCAGCGGTGGGTGTGTAGAGCTCCCCCAGGCACCTAGGGTGGAGAGGTCTCGCCCCTGTAGAAGGGTGTGACCTAGACCCTGGCTGCAGCATCAAGGGGTGCTCCCTCTGGCTCCCAGGGTGAAGGGGTCTCTCCACTGGAGGGGGGAGTGCCCTCGACCCTGGGTTTGATGGCTGCAGAGCTTTCTTGGGAACACAGGAAAGCTCCTAGAGGGGGGAGTGCCCTCCAACCTGGCTGCAGCAGCATGCAGAGCTTCCTAGGCTTTCAGGGTGAAGAGGTCTCAAGCCTGGAGGTGGGGAGTCCCATGGAGCCTGGGATCAGCAGCTCATGGAGCTCCCCAGGCAGCTAGGGAGAAGGGGTCCCGCCAATGGAAGGGGGATTCCTTTTGATCCTAGCTGAAGCAGCATGCAGAGCCAACCCCAGTACCCAGTTTGGAGGAGTCTCCCCTCTGGAGGGAAAAATGCCCTTAACCCTGGCTGCAGTGGCATGCTGAGTTCCCCTTGGCACTCAAGTTGGAGGGTCTCGCCCCTGGTGGGGGGTGTCCCCTTGACCCTGGCTGCTGCGGTGTGTGGAGCTCCCCCAGGCACCTAGGGTGGAGGGGTCTTGCCCCTGTAGAGAGAAATGCCCTGGACCTTGGCTGCAGCAGCTTGGGGTACTTCCCCCAGCTCCCTGGGTGGAGCGGTCCCGCTCCTGGAGGAGGGAGTTCCCTGGACCCTGGCTCCGGTGGCATATGGACCTTCCCCCCACAGCATGCAGGGTAGAGGGATATCACCTTGGAGGGGGGAGTCCCTTCAACCTGGGTGTGGCAGCATGCACAGCCTTTCTGGGCACACAGGTTGGAGGGGTCTTGTCCATAGAGGGGACAGTGCCCTCAACCCTGGCTGCAGTGGCATGCTGAGCTCCCCCTGGCACCCAGGTTGGAGGGTCTTGCCCCTGGAGTGGGAAGTCTCCTGGATCCTGGGTGCAGCGGTGTTCAGAGATTCCCCCAGCACACAGAGTGGACGGGTCTCACTCCTGAAAGGGGAAGTCTTCTCAAGTCTGGGTGCAGAGGCATGCGGAGCTCTCCCAGCACCCATGGTGGAGGGGTGTCGCCCTGAAAGGGGAGTGCCCTCGACCCTGGCTGCAGCATGTAGAGCTCCCCTGGCTCCCATGGTAGAGGGGTCTCACCTCTGGAGGGGGAAGTGCCCTCCACCCTAGCTGGGGAGGTGTATGGAGTTCCCTCCTGCACCCAGGGTGGAAGGGTCTTGCCCTGGAGAGGGGTGCCCTCCACCCAGGCTGGGGCAGCATAGGGAACTTCCCCTGGCACCCAGGTTAGAGGGATCTCACCCATGGAGGGGGGATTCCACTCAACTCTTACTGAAGTGGCTGCGGAGTTCCCACCCTGCACCCAGTGTGGAGGGGTCCCTCACTTGTAGAGGGAGTCCCTTTGAGTCTGGCTGTGGCAGCATGAAGAGCTCTCCAAGGCACCTAGGGTGAAGGGGTTTCACCCCTAGATGGGGGAGTCCACTGGATCCTGGATGAAGTGGCTGTGGAGCGACCTCAGGTGCCCAGGGTAGAAGGGTCTAGCCCTAGGAGGAGGGAGTCCCCTAAAGCCTTGGTGAAGCTGCCTGTGGAGCTCCCCCCTTCACCCAGGGTGGAGGGGTCTCAAATCTGGAGTGGGGAGCCCCTCTAGCCTGGTTGCAGCTGCATGGGGAGCTCTTCCAGGCACCTAGGGTAAAGAGGTCCCTTCCCGGGAGGGGGCATTCCCCTGGACTCTGGGTGCAGTGGCAGCATACTGACAGATCCCAGGCACCCAGGGTGGAGGGGTCTACCCCCTGGAGGGGAAAGTGCCCTCAATCCTGGCTGCAGTGGTGTGTGGAGCTCCCCCTTGCACCCAGGTTGGAGGGGTCTTTCCCCTGGAAGGGAAGTGCCCTGGATCCTTACTGCAGCAGTGTGCAGAGCTCCTTCAGGCACCCAGGGTGGAGGGGTCCGGCCCCTGGAGGAGAAAGTGCCCTCCACCCTGGCTGGGGCAGAGAATGGATCTCCCCCCTCTGTGCACCCGCACCCAAGTTGGAGGGGTTTTGCACCTTGAGGGGTGAGTCTCAGAGCCTGGGTACCCAGGCATGCGGAGCTCCCCCAGCCCCCTAACCAGGGTGGATGGGTCCTGCCACTGGAAAATGGATTCCCCTCAACCCTGGCTGAAGTGGCTGCAGAGCGATCCCAGGCACCTATGGTGGAGGGGCTCTGCTGTGCCACCAGCACGCTAGCTTCATACTAGAGATTCCAAACATAGAAATTAACTAGTGAGATCAAAATAAAGACACATAAAACTCAATTTACCTTTTTCTTGCCCAGCTCAGAGACGGCTTCTCCTGGCTCATGCCTGGAGCCACCTGGCAGTAGCGAGGTTTACACAAGAGACCAGCAGGGGAGAGAACAAGCACACCAGAGAGTGGGCTTTTATTGGGGAACAAGAAATTCAGGGGAAAATTCCATCCAATGAAGGTGGAGGAAGACAGCATTCCAAAGTCAGGGTCAGTGATTGGTTTCCAGGTCAATGGTCAGCCCCACCCCCACATGGACAAGCCCTCACACCTGGAAAGGGTGGGGAAAGCTCCTGTCGCAGCTGGTCTGAGCGCCTCACACCCAATCAGGGAGGTATCTAGTCAGGTGTGAGAATGGCTTCCCACAGAGGCCTGGATCCTGGAGGGGGAGTCCCCTAGAGCCTGGTTGTGGCAGCATGTAGAGCTTGCCCTGGCACCTAAGTTGGTAGGGTCCTGCCCCTGAAGGGGAGAGTCCCCTCTACCCTGGCTGCAGCAGAGTGTGGGGCTCCCCCTGGCACTTAGGTTGGAGGAGTCTCCCCCCTGGAGATGGGAGTCCCTTCAACCCTGGCTGCAGTGGTGTTTGGAGCTCCCCCAAGCACCCAGGGTGGAGAGGGATCTCTCACCTGGAGAAGAGAGTGTCCTGGATCCTGGGTGCAGCAACCTGCATACCTCACTAGGCATTCAGGGTGGAGGGGTTTCGACCCTGGAGGGGGAAGTGCCATGGATCCTGGCTGCAGCATGAAGAGCTCCCCTGGCTCCAAGTGTGAAGGGATCTTGCTCCTGGTCTGGGCTGTAAACTCCACCATTGCTGGGATAACATAATAAGCTCTCTCAGGCAACCAGGGTGGAGGGGTCTCACCCATGGAACAGGGAGTCCCCTCGAGCCTGGGTGCAGTGGCATGCAGAAGCTCTCCCTGGCACCCAGATTAGAAGGGTTTCTCACATGGAGGAGGGAGTCTCCTTGACCCTGGCTACTGCAGCATGTGGAGCTCCTTTCTGCACCCAGGGTGGAGGAGTCCTGCCCCTGGAGAGGAGCTTACCCTGGAGTCTGGCTGCAGCAGCATGCAGACCTCCTGCCCCAGCACCCAGGGTAGAGAGGTTTAGCCTGTGGAGGTGGGAGTCCCCTTGAGCCTGGGAGCAGCAGCGTGCAAAGTTCCCCCTGGCACCCAGGGGTCTCACGCATGGAGAGAGACGTGCAGGGCTCCCCCACCACTTAGGGTGGAGGGGTCTTGCCTCTGGAGAGGGGAGTCCCCTCAACCCTGGCTACAGCGACTTTCAGAGAGACCCCAGGCACCCTGGGTGGAGGGGAGTCTCGCTTCTGGAATGGGGAGTCCACTAGAACCTGGTTGCAGTTGGGTGTGAACCTCCCCCCAACATCCAGGGTGGGGATGTTTCCCCCTAGAGGGGAAAGTGCCCTCAACCCTGCCTACAGTGGTGTGGGGAGCTCCCCCTGGCACCCAGAATTGAGGGGTCTCTACCCTGGAAGGGAGAATGACCTAGATCCTGGCTGCAGCAGAGTGATGTGGAGCTCCTTCTGGCACCCAGTTTGGAGGGGTCCCGCCCCTGAAGAAGGGAGTCCCCTGGTGTCTGGCTGCAGCATCATAGAGAGTTCTGCCCTGCACCTAGGGTGGAATGGTCCCTCCTGGACAGAGGAGTCCCCTAGACTCTGGCTGCAATAGTGTACAGAGCTCTGCCTGGAACTCAGGGTGGAGAGTTCTTGCCCCTGGTAAGGGGAGTCTACTTGACCCTGGGTGCAGAATCCTGCAGAGCTCCCTCCTGGCACCCAGGGTGAAGGGGTCCTACCCCTGGAGAGGTGAGTCTCCTTCAGTCTGGCTGTGACCTCATGCAGAGCGCCCCCTGCACCTAAGCTGGAGGAGTCTCGCCCTTGGAAGGGGGAGTACTCTGGACCCTGGATGTAGTGGCGTGTGGAGCTCCATCTGGCACCCAGGTTGGAGGGGTCTTACCCCTGGAGAAGAAAGTGCCTTCGACACTGGCTGCAGCAGCGTGCTGAACTCCCCTTGGCACCCAGGGTGAAGGGGTCCCTCCCCTGAAGAAGGGAGTCCCCTGGAGTCTGGCTGCAGCAGCATGCAGAGCTCCCCATTGCACCTAGGGTGAAGGGATCCAGTGATTGGAGGAGGCAGTCCCCTCTGACCCTAGATGCATCTGCCTGTGGAGCTCCTCCTGCACCCAGGGTGGAGGATTCTCACCCTTGGATGGGGGATTCCCCTGGAGCCTGGGTGCAGCGGCCTGAGGAGCTTTCCCCTGCACCCAAGGTGGAGGGGTATCTCCCCTAGAGTAGGGAGGGCCCTCAGCCCTGGCTGCAGCAGTGTGCAGAGCAACCCCCAGCACCCAGGGTTCAGGGGTCTTGCCCCTGGAGGGGGGAAGTCCACTGAGCCTGGGTGCATAATCATATGGAACTCCCCTCTGGCACCCAGGGTAGAGGGGTCCTGCCCCTGGAGAAGAGAGTCTTCTTCAGTCTGGCTAGGCAGCATGCACAGATTCCCTGGGTACATGGGTTGGAGGGGTCCCATGCCTGGAGGGGGAAGTCCCTTCGACCCTGGCTGCAGCAGCATGCTGAGCTCCCCCTGGCACCCAACGTGAAGGGGTCTCTCCCCTGGAGGGGGAAGTGCCATGGACCCTGGCTGCAACATGCAGAGCTCCCCTGGCTCCCAGTGTGAAAGGGTCTTGTCCCTGGACTCCGGTGTTCACTCCATCCTGGCTTGGATGATGTAAGAAGCTCCCTCAGGCAACCAGGGTGGAGGGGTCTCACTCCTGGAACAGAGAGTCCCCTGGAGCCTGGGAGCAGGGGCATTCGGAAGCTCGCCCTGGCACCCAGGTTAGAGGGGTTTCTCAACTGGAGGAGGGAATCCCCTTGACCCTGGCTACTGCAGCATGTGGAGCTCCTTCCTGCACCCAGGGTGGAGGGGACCCGTCCCTGGAGGGAGGAGTACCCTGCACCCTGGCTTCTGTAGTGTGTGGACCTCCTCCTGGGACCCAGGTGAGAAGGGTCTCAAACCTAGAGAAGAGAGTGCCCTTGACCCTGGCTTCAGCAGCGTGCTGAGCTTACCATGGCACCCAGGGTGGAGGAGTCCTGCCCCTGGAGAAGGGTGTCCCCTGGAGTCTGGCTGCAGCAGCATGCAGAGCGCCCCCTAGCCCCCAAGGTGGAGAGGTGTCGCCCATGGAAGGGGGAGTCCCCTGGAGCCTGGTTCAGCATGTGCGGGGCTCTCTAGGGCACCGGGTGAAGGGATCTTGCCCCTGGTGCCCGGAGTGCCCTGGACCCTGGCTGCAATGGGATGCAGGGCTCTCCCATCACTCAGGGTTGAGGGGTCTTGCCCCTGGATCGGGGAGTCCACTGGACCCTGGCTGCAGTGACATGCGGAGCGATCCCCAGGCACCGAATTTGGAGGCGTCTTGCCACTAGAGGGGGAGTCCCCATAACCCTGGCAGCAGCAGCATGTGGAGCTCTTCTCGAACCCAGAGTGGAGGGGTCTCACCCCTTGATGGGGGAGTCTTCTAGAGCCTGGGTGCAGTGGCCTGTGGAGCGCACCCTGCCACCCAGGATGGAGGGGTTTCGCTGCTGGAGGAGAAAGTCCCCTCAGCCTGGCTGCGCTGCCTGCGGAGCTCCACCAGGCAACCAGGGTGAAGGGGTCTCGCCCCTGGAGGGGGAAGTACCCTGGAATCTGGCTTGGGAAGAATAAGGAGCTCCTCAAGGCACCTACAGTGATTGCTGAGCTGCCCCAATCACCCAGGGTGGAGAGGTCTCGCCCCTGGAGCGAGGAGTGCCTCAGACCCTGGCTGGGGCAGAGTAAGGAGCTCATTCCAGCATCCAGGGAGGAGGGGTCATGCCATGGAGAGGGGAGTCCCCTCAACCCTGGATGAAGCTGAGTGTGGAGCTACCCCTGGCACCCAAGGTGGAGGAGACTCACCCCTTGAGAGGAAAGTTTCCTTGAGACTGGGAGTAGCGGCCTGTGGAGCTACCCCCGGGCACGCAGGGTGAAGAGGTCCAGCTCTTGGAGGGGGGAGTCCCCTGGAGCCTGGGTGAAGCATCATGTGGAGCTCCCCCCCCCACCCCGGCACCCAGGGTGGCGGAGTCCCATTTTTGGAGAAGGCAGTCCCCTCCAGCCAGGGTTCAGCAGCGTGTGGAGATCTCCCCTGTACCCAGGGTTGAGAGGTTTCACCCCTAGAGGGGGAAGTCTCCTGGACGCTGGCTGCAGCAGTGTGGAGCTCCACCAGGCACCCAGGGTAGAGGGGTGTCCCCTGGAGAGGGGAGTGCCCTCAACCCTGAGTGCAGCAGCATGCAGAGCTACCCCTGGCACTCAGGGTGGAGTGGTCCTGCCCCTGGAGATGGGAGTCCCCTTGAGTCTGTCTGCAGAGGCTTGAGGAGCTTCCCCTGGCACACAGGTTGGAGTCTTCTGGCCCCTGGTGAAGGGAGTGCCCTGGACCCTGGCTGCAGCAGTATGCATAGCTTCCCCCTGCATTCATGGTGGAGGGGTCTCGCCCCTGGAGGGGAGAGTCTCCTCTACCTGGGTGCAGTGGTGTGTGGAAGTAGTCCTGGCACCCAGGGTGGAGGGATCTCGCCCCTTGACGGGGGAGTTTTCTTGACTGGGTGCAGTGGAGTGTTGAGCTTCCACCTCACCCATTTTGGAGGGGTCTCGCTCCTGATGGGGGGAGTCCCCTCGACCCTGGCTACAGCAGCATGCAGAGCTCCCCTTGGCACCCAGGGTGAAGTGATCCCTCCCCTGAAGATGGGAATCCCCTTGAGGCTGGCTGCAGAGGCCTGAGGAGCTTCCCCTGGCACACAGGTTAAAGTCTTCTTGCCCCTGGAGAAGGGAGTGCCCTAGACCCTGACTGTATCAGCATGAGTAGCTCCTCCCTTCTCCCAGGGTGGAGGGGTCTCCCTCCTGGAGAGGGGAGTCCCTTCCACTCTGGCTGCAGCAGCTTGTGGAGCTCCCTACCTCTGGCACACAGGCTAGATGAGTCTACCTCCTGAATGGGGAAGTCCCCTGGACCCTGGCTGCAGTGGTGTGTGGAGCTACCCCAGGCACCCAGGGGGGAGGGGTCTCACCCCTGGATTGGGGAGTGCCCTTGACCCTGGCTAAGGCAGAGTAAGGAGCTCCCCTCAGCATGCAGGGTGGAGGGGTCTTGCACCTAGATGGGGGAGTCCCTTCCACCCTGGCTACAGCGGTGTGCGGAGTGCAGTGTGCAGAGCTACCCCTGGCACCCAAGGTGGAGCAGTCTCAGAGCGGGGGCGGGGAGTACCCTGGAATCTGGCTTGGGCAGAGTAAGGGGCTCCTCCTGGAACCCAGTATGGGGGTGTCAGGCCCTGGATGGGAGAGTTCCTTTGAACCTGGCTGCAGCAGCATGGGGAGCTCCCCTTGACACCCAGGTTGGAGGGGTCTCCTTCCTGAAGGGGAGAGTCTCTTGGAGCCTGGGTGCAGCTGCATGCAGAGCTCCCCCCAACACCCAAGGTGCAGGGGTCTAACACCTGAAGGGTAAAGTGCCCTCAACCCTGGCTGCAGTGGTGTGGAGCTCACCCTGGTACCCAGGTTGGAGAGTTCTCCCCCCTAGAGAGGGGAGTACCCTCGATCTTGGCTGCAGCAGCATGCAGAGCTCCTTCAGGCAACCAGGGTGGAGGGGTCCTGCAGAGCTCCCCCCTGCACCTAGAGAGGAGGAATTCAACCCTGGAGGAGAGAGTGCCCTCCACCCTGGCTGAGACAAGGAAAGGAGCTCCCCCTAGCAAGGATGGAGGGCTTTTGCCCCTTGAGGGAGGAGTCTCCTCTAGCTTGGGTGCCTTGGCCTGTGAAGCACCCCCTTGGCACCCAGGGTGGAGAGGTCTGCCCCTGGAGAAGGAGTCCCCTTGACCCTGCTGAAATGGCTGCTGAGTGACCCCAGGCACTCAGGGTGGAGGGGTCTCAAGCCTGGAGGGGGGGAGTGCCCTTGCAGAGCTTGTGCTGGCACCTAGGTTGTATGGGGTCCTGCCCTGGAGGTGAAAGTCCCCTCGACCCTGGCTGAAGTGGCATGCAGAGCGACCACCAGCATCCCCCGGGTGGAGGAATCTCGCCCCTGGAGTGAGGAGTCCCTTCGACCCTGGCTGCAGCGGTGTGCGGAGCTACCCCTGGCACCATGGTGGAGGGCTCTTGCACCTAGAGGAAGGAGTCCCCTTGACCCTGGCTGTAGTGGCATGGGGAACTCCCCTAGGTAACCAGGGTGGAGGGGTCTGGTCTCTGGAGTGGGGAGTCCCCTCAACCCTGGCTTCAGTGGCGTGCAGAGCTCACCCTGGCACCCAGGGTGGAGAGGTCTTGCCCCTGGAGCCTGGAGTGCCCTGGACCCTGGCTGCTGTGGTGTTTCGGGCTCCCCTGGACCCAGGGTAGAAAGATCTCGCCCCTGGAGGGGAAAGTCCCCTAGATCCTGGTTGCAGTGGCATTCTGAGCGACCCCAAGACCCCAGGGGAGAGGGGTTCCGCCCCTGGAGGAGGGAGTCCCCTGGAGCCTGGATGTGATGGCGGCAGCTTGCATGTGTAGCTCCCCCATCACCCAGGGTGGAGGAGTCTCGCCCCTGGAGGGTAGAGTGCCCTCAACCCTGGCTGCAGCAGCTTGAGGAGATCCCCCTGGAACTCAGGGTGCAGAGGTCTGGAACATGGAGCAGGGAGTGCCCTGGACCCTGGCTGCATTGGCATGAGGTGCTCCCAACAGCGTCTAGGGTGGAGGGGTCTCTCCTCTGTATGGGGAAGTCCTCTTGACTCTGGCTGCAGTGGTGTGCGAAGCGACCCTCTGCACCCAAGGAGGAAAGGTCTCACCCCTGGAGGGGGGAGTCCCCTCGACCCTAGCTGAGGCTATGTGTGGAGCTCCCTCTGTCACCCAGGGTGGAGGGGTCTCCCCTGTGGAGGGGGGAGTGCACCAGACCCTGGCTGTGAAGGCGTGTGCCAAACTCCAGGGCACCAAGGGTGGAGAGGTCTCCCCAACTGGAGAAGGAAGTGCCCTGGACCCTGGCTGGAGAGGAGTAAGGAGCTCCTCCTGGCACTCAGGGTGGAAGGGTCTCGCCCCTGGAAGGGAAAGTCCCCTTGACTTACCTTGGCTGTGGCTGCAGCTGTGTGCAGAGCTACCCCTGGCACCCATGGTGGAGGAGTCTTGCACCTGGAGGGTGGAGTTCCCTCAACCCTGGCTTCAGCGGCAAGTAGAGCTCACCCTGGCACCCAGGGTGAAAGGTCTCACCCCTGGAGGGTTGAGTGCCCTCGACCCTGGCTGCAGTGGCTTGCGGTGCTCCCCATGGCTTCTAGGGTGGAGGGATCTAGCCCCTGTAGGGGGAAGTCCCCTTGACCCTGGCTGCAGTGGCCTGTGGAGCAGCCCCCAGCACCTAGGGTGGAAAAGTCTTGCCCCTGGAGAGGGGAGTCCACTCGACTCTAGCTGAGGCTACCTGTGGAGCTCCCCCTGTCACCCAGGGTAAAGGGGTCTTCCCCCTGGAGGGAGGAGTGCACTGGACCCTGGCTGTGGAGGCTTGCAGAGCACCCCCTGGCACCAAACATGGAGGGGTCTCGCCAATGGAGAAGGGAGTGCCCTGGACCCTGGCTGAGGTGAAGTAAGGAGCTCCTCCAGGCACCCAGTGTGGAGGGGTATAGCCCCTGGAGGGGCAAGTCCCCTCGACCCTGGCTGCAGGGGCTTGCGTAGCTCCCTTTGGCAGCAAGGGTGGAGGGGTCTTGCCCCTGGAGGGGAGAATCTCCTAGACCCTGGCTACAGTGGCTTGCTTAGCTCTCTTGGCACTCAGGTCTAGAGATCTCACTCCTGGAGGGGAAAGTACCCTCAACCCTGGCTGCTGTGGTGTGCAGAGCTCCCTTGGCACCCAGGTTGGAGAGACCTTTCCCTTTGAGGGCAGAGTGCCCTGGACCCTGGCTGCAACAGCATGCAGAGCTCCTTCCTGCACCCAAGGTGGAGGGGTCCTGTCCCTAGAGAAGGGTATCTCCTTGAGTCTGGCTGCAGCAGCATGCAGAGCTCCCCTCTGCACCTAGGGTGGAGGTGTCTGGCCCCTGGAGGGAGGAGTACCTTCAACCAAGCCTGCAGCTGCATGAGGAGCTCCCAGACACCCAGGGTGGAGAGGTCTACCTGGAGGGAAAAGTGCCCTCAACCATGGCTGCAGTGGTGTGCAGAGCTCCTTCAGGCACACAGGGTGGAGGGGTCCCACCCCTGGAGAAGGGACTCCCTGGAATCTTGCTGCAGCAGCTTTCAGAGCTCCCCCTGCCCCTAGAGTGGAGGGGTACCGCCCCTGGAGGAGAAAGTGCCCTCCACCCTGGCTGGGGCTGCGAACAGAGCTCCCCCTGGCACCCATGGTGGAGGGATTTGCCCCTTGAGGGGGGAGTATCCTAGAGCCTGGATGATGAGGCCTGCAGAGCTCCCTCCCCTCCCCCTGAAACTCAGGGTTCTCAAGCCTGGAGGGGGTAGTGCCCTGGAGCCTGGTTGTAGCAGCTTGCAGAGCTTGCCCTGGCACCTAGGTTGGAGGGGTCTCACCCATGGAGTGGGGAGTCCCCACGACCCTGGCTGCAGCGGTGTGTGGAGCCACCCCCAGCACCCAGGGTGGAGAGGGGTCTCACCTCTGGAGGGGGCAGTGCCCTCCACCCTGGCTGCAGCAGCATACAGAGCTCCTTTGGCTGCCAGGGTGGAGGGGTCTCACGCCTGGAGGGCAAGTCCCCTCAAGCCTGGGTGCAGTGGCTTGCAGAGCTTCCTGGCACCTAGGGTGGAGAGGTCCCACCCCTGGAGAGGGGAGTCCGCTGGACCCTGGCTGCAGCAGCTTGAGGAGCAACCTCCAGGACCCAGGGTGGAGGGATCTCGCTCTTGGATGGGGGAGTGCCCTCAACCCTGGCTGGGGCAGAGTAAGGAGCTCCTCAAGGCACCCAATATGGAGGGGTATCACCCCTGGAGGGGGGAGTCCCCTGGACCTGACTGCAGAGTAATGCTGAACTTCCCCTGGCACCTAGAGTGGAGGGGTCCAGCCCCTGAAAGTGGGATTCCCCTCCACCCTGGCTGTGGTGACTTTCAGGGTGGAAGGGTCTCACCCTTGGAGGAGGCAATCCCCTTGACCCTGGTTGCAGTGGTGTTTGGAGCTCCCCCTGGCACCTAGGGTGGAGGGGTCTCTCCCCTGGAAGAGGGAGTGCCCTCCACCCTGGCTGGGGTGGAGTATGGAGCTCCTCCAGCCACCAAGTTTGGAGGGGCCCCTAGAAGGGGCAGACCTCTTGACCCTGGCTTCAGTGGTGTGTGAAGCTCCCCCAGGCACCCAGGGTGGAGGGGTCTCGCCCCTGGAGGGGGGAGTGCCCTGGACCATGGCTGCTGAGGTGTACTGAGCTACCCATGGCACCCAGGGTGGAGGGGTCTCACCCATGGAGTGGGGAGTCCCCTCGAGCCTGGTTGAAGCATCCTGTGGGCCCTCCTGGCACCCAGGGTGGCGGGTTCCTGTTCCTGGAAAAGGAAGTCCCCTCTAGCCTGTGTCTGGTGGCATGCAGAGCTCTCCCTGGCACTCAGCGGGGAGGGGTCCCATCGCTAAAGGAGAAAGTGCCCTCTACCTTGGCTGGGGCCAAGTAAGAAGCTTCTCCCACCTCCCAGGGTGAGGGGTCTTGCCCCTGGAGGAGGCAGTGCCCTCAACCCTGGTTGGCGTAAAGTATGGAGCTCCTCCTGGCACCTAGTGTGGAGGAGTCTCGCCCCTAGAGGGGGCAGTCCCTTTGACCCAGGCTTCAGTGATGTCCACACATTACTGAGCTCCATGCTCCCCCAAGTACCCAGGGTGGAGGGGTCTCGCTCCTGGAGGGGGGAGTGCCCTCGACCCTGGCTGCTCGTCGTGGGGAGCTCCCCCTGGTAACTAGGTTGGAGGGGTCTCCACTCTGGAGAGGGCAGTGTCGTCCACTCTGGCTGCAGGCATGCTGAACTCCCTCTGGATACCAGGTTGGAGGGTTTTCGCCCTGGAGGGTGGAGTCCCCTTGAGCCTGGGTGAAACATCAGGCTGAGGTACGCCCAGCATCAAGGTGGAGGGGTTTTGCCCTTGGAAGGGGGAGGCCTTTGGAGCCTGTGTGCTGTGGCATTCGGAGCTCCCCTAGGCATCTAGGATGGAGGGGTCTTGCCCCTAGAGGTGGGAGTGCCCCCGGATCCTGGCTGCAGCAGCATGCAGAGCTTTCTCAAGTTCCCAGGATGGAGGGGTCTCGCCCCGGACTGGGGAGTGTCCTGGAACCTGGGTAAAACATACTGTGGAGCTCCCCCTGGCACTCAGGGTTGCAGGGTCCCATTCCCTGGCACTCAGGGTGGCAGGGTCCCATTCCTGGAGAATGGAGTCCCCTCTAGTCTGGCTGCAGTGCCATGCAGAACTCCCCCTAGCACCTAAGGTGGATGGGTCCTGCCACTGGAGGAGGATTCCCCTGGATCCTGGCTGCAGCAGCTGAGGTGCGACCCCAAGCACTCTGGGTAGAGGGGTCTCGCTCCTTGAGAAGGGAGTCCTCTGGAGTCTGGGTGCAGTGGTGTGCGGAGATCCCCTGGCACCCAGGGTGGAGGGGTCTCGCACCTGGAGTGGGGAGTGCCCTTGATCCTGGCTGCAGTGGCATGAGGTGGAGTGGTCGCGCCCCTGGAGGGGGGATTCCCCTCAAACCTGGCTGCAGTGGGGGTGAGGAGCTCCCTCCACCCCCGGCACAGAGGATGGAGGGATCTCTCCCCTGGTAATGGAAGTCCCCTGCAGTCTGCCTCCTGTAGTGTGCAGAACTCCAGATTGCATGGAAGTTGGAGGCGTCTTGCCCCTGGAGAAGGGTGGGCCCTGCACCCTTGCTGCAGCAGCATGTGGAGCTCCCCCTGACATTCAGGGTGGAGTGATCTGGCGCCCAGAGGAGGGGGAAGTCCCCTTGAGCCTGGGTGCAGCAGTGTGCGGAGCTCCCCTTGGCACCCAGGATAGATGGGTCTGGCATCTGGAGGAGGGAGTGTCCTCAACCCTGGCTGGGGTGGAGTAAGGAGCTTCTCTCCAGTGTGAGGAGGAGTCTGGACCCTGGAGGGATTAGTACCCTTGGCCCTGGGTGCAGGGACTTGGAGAGCTCCCCTGGGAACCCAGGTTGGAGAGGGTCTCCCCCATGGAGGGGAAAGTTTCTTTGGCCCTGGCTGGGGTGAGGTGTAGAGCTCACCCTGGCACCAGGTTGGAGGGATCTCCCCCTTGGAAGGGAAGTGCCCTCGACCTTGTCTGTGGCGACTTGTGGAGCTGCCACCTGCATCAAGGTTAGAGGGTTCTTGCCCATGGAGAAGGGAGTGCCCTCCACCCTGGCTGCTCTGGAGTTGGGAGCTCCTCGGGCACCCAGATTTTAGGGGACTCACCCCTGGAGAAGGGAGTGCCCTACACCCTGGCTGCTGTGGAGTTTGGAGCTCCCCCTCCCCATTCCTAGGGTTGAGGGTCTCCCCCCTGGAGGGGGACTGCCCTCAACCCTGGCTGTGGCAGCATGCAGAGACCCCCCCCTGGAACCCAGGTTGGAGGGTCTCCCCCCCTGGAGGGGGAAGTCTTTTCTACTCTGGGTATGGTGGTTTAAGTAGCTTTTCCTGTCCCCTAGTTTGGAGAGGTCTCTCCCTGGAAGGCAGAGTCCCCTCTACCCTTGTTATTGTGGGAGCTTCTCCCCTCCTCCCCCAGACCCAGGGTAGAGGGATCTCTCCCCTGGAAGAGGAAGTCCCCTCTACCCTTGGTGCGATGGTATACAGAGCTCCCCTAGACACCCAGGTTGGAGGGGACTCCCCTTTATAGGGGAGTCCCCTCTACCCTGGGTGCAATGGTATATGGAGCTCCCCCTTACAAACTGGATGGAGGAGTCTTCCCTCTGGAGGGGGGACTCCCTTCTACCCTAGGTGCGGTGGTATACGGAGCTCCCCCTGATACCCAGGTTAGAGGGGTCTTTCCCCTGGAGGGCGGAGGCTCCCCACCCTGGGTGCGGTGGTATATGGAGCTCCTCCAACACCCAGGTGGTTAGAGGGGTCTTCCCCCTGGAGGGGGGGGAGTTCCTTCTCCTGTTTTTGCCCTGGTATTCGGAGCCCCCCCCAGCACTCAGTTTGCATGGTTCTCCCCCATAGAGTGGGGAGTTCCTTCTACCCTGGGTTTAGTAAAATTTGGAGATCCCCTCCCCCCACCCCCCTCCCCCAGCTCCCAAGTTGGTGGGGGTCTCCTGCCTGGAGCAGGATTCACCTCTACTCTGGATGTGGTGGTACATGGAGCTCCCCTGACATCCAGGTTTGAAGGGTCTCCCCCTAGAGAGCAGAGTCCACTCTACCCTGGGTGCAGTGGGGAACTCCCCCTGACACACTGACACACAGGATAGAGGGGCCTCCACCCAAAAGCTAAGAGTCCCCTCTACCCTTTGTGTGGTGGGGAGTTCCCCCCGGGAAAACCATGCTAGAGGGATCTCTCCCCTGGAATAGGAAATCCACTTTACCCTTGGTACAATGGTATACAGAGCTTCCTTAGACACCCAGGTTGGCAGAGTCTACCCCTGGAGGGGGGAATCCACTCTACCTGGGTGCTATGATATATGGTGTTCCACCTGACACCCAGGTTGGAGGGGTTTCCCCCCTGTTGGGAGGAGACCCTTCTACCCTGGGTGTGTTGGTATTCAGAGCTCCCCCATACACACAGATTGGAGGGGTCTCCCCCTGGAAGGGGGACTCCCTTCTACCCTGGGTGCAATGGTATACAGAGCTCCCCTGATACCCAGGTTGGAGGGGTCTCCTTCCTCGAGGTGGGAGTCTCCTCTACCCTGGGTGCGGTGGTATATGGGGCTCCCCCCCCCCCCCGCACCTAGGTTGGAGGGGTCTCCCCTTTGTAGGGGGTAGTCCCCTCCACCCTGGGTGTGGTGATATACAGGGCTCCCCCAGCACCCAGGTTGGAGGGGTCTCCTCCCTGGATGGGGAGTGTCCTCTACCCTGGGTGCGGTGGTACATGGGGCTCCCCCGCCATCAGGTTGGAAGGGTCTCCTGCGTGGATGGCAGAGTCCACTCTCTACCCTGGGTGCTGGGTTATATGGAGCTTCCCCAGCATCCAGGTTGGAGGGGTGTCCTGCCTGGAAGGCAGAGTCCCCTCTACCCTGGGTAGGTGATATAAGGAGCAACGCCCCCCCCCAGCAACCAGGTTGGATGGGTTTCTCCCCTGGAGGGCAGAATCCCCTCTACCCAGGGTTCGTTGGTATATGAAGCTCCACCCGCACCCAGGTTAGAGGGGTGTCCTCTGGAGGGTGGAATCAACCCTATCCTGGGTGTGGTGGTAAGCAGAAGCTCCCCCTGTCACTCACGTTGGAGGGGTCTCCCCCCTGGAGGGGGGAGTCCTCTCTATTCTGGGTGCATTGGTGTATAATGCTTCCCCCAACACCCAAGGTAGAGGGGACTCCCCCCTGGAGGGCAGAGTCCCCTCTTCCATGGGTTCAGTGGGAAACTCCCTGCTACACGCAAGGTAGAGGGGACTCTCCCTGCTGGAGTGGGGAGTCCCCTCTACCCATTGTGCCATTTGAGCTTTCCCCTGAAACCCAGGGGCAGAGAGAAATTTTTTATGGATGACATTGGCTTTTCAAAAAGGAAGCTAGGTTTGTTGCAGGTAATATTTCAAACCTCTTGCACATGATCAGTTTACATTAATGTCTTACTCCAATTAAATATTTTAATGGGCCTTTTGCAAATTTTTTAGTGAAATGTTTTAAATCTACTTTGTGAATGTAATATTCAGTTTTTGCTTTAAAGGATGGAGCTTCTTAACTATTGGCTTTATTTACTTAATAATTTTCATAGTTAATTTAAAATTTTGCTGAATTTAAATGGCCATTAAGGAAATGATTTGCCATTGTGAAAAATTATGTTGGAGTTTACTTTCTCAACTGACTGAAAGTGCATAACAACCAGAAATATAAAGTCTAAAATTATAAATTATAAATTATAAATTCAGAGAAATTTTTATGTGCTTGACTAAGCTTGTATTTGTAACAGCAATGTTATACTCTCTAAAAATAAAAAAAAATAAAAAAGATGGCATGTGATGGTGAGAATCCTGTAGACCATCCCTAAACTTAAGTTGTGTCATACTATACTTCAAGTATTACACCAGGCAAGTCTAATGCTCCCCTGACTTTTTCCTCCATTATGAGATTCAAGTATCTTGTATACTATTTAATTATTAGAAAATTATTTGGCATCTATTTTGAGCACAAGAATTCTAAGTTGTCTTTCCTCCAATTATAAGTTCTAAGATTGTTCTCATCATAGCAATGTGAGCTGATCATTAGAAAAGAATCTACTGCAGCACAGTTTTAAACAGACTTGATTTAAATGTATTTTCAAGTGTTTACAATCACATTTATATGGACTATCAACTTAATATTGTTTCCCCCTCTACAGAAAGATAGAATACATCAAGATGTTTTCCAGTAATGACCAAGACTTTATCCCATTTTTATAAAGAAATACCACTGACCTCCTTGAGATGACCTCCAGTGACCTGAAGACATTTCCTGAAGGGACTGTGTTAAGTTTCCATAGCATCTGCTATCGGGGGAAAAAGTGGAGTGGCTTTCTATTTGGTTAGAAAACAGTTGAGAAAAAATTACTAACAAATAACAAGTATGTATATGAACTTTGTAAAAGACCACTTTGATGACCTATCACAGGCTTCACAGGATTTGCCTATTACCAATAAGTTACTGTGAGCATTTGTATTTCAGTCTTTGTGCTGGTGTATTGACACATGCTTTCTTTCCTATTGATTAAACTAGGACGAAAATCATTTCACAGTAAAACTGATTCATGAATTGCTGACAAGATTCTTGTGTAGAAATAATGTGATTTGACCACATGCATGTTGAATAGATATGCAAGCATACTGTGGGAATGTATATGAACCTTGCCCTTATTATTTAACCCACACTCCTCCTCTCTCTTTCTCTCAATCTTTCTTTTTTTTTTCAATGTGTATTACAAAAACAAAAAAAAACAAAAACAAACAAACAAACAAACAAAAAAAACAGGGCTTTATGCACACTGGGCCATTGTTCTGCCACTGAGGCATGCTCCTAATTCCACTTACTTGTCTTTTCCACCTAGTAGACTTCAGACTCAATATACTGTTTCCTCTACTCAAGACTTTATAATGCATCTATGACTCAGTGGTGTTTTATGCTTTGTTAGCCTTATAAAATGTAGTAAATCTTGAAGTTCTTTATTTTTTTAGTTTTTTACTTTAAAAGACAGCATTGATTGTTTTTCTTGGTTACTTACATTTCTGGTTTAAGTATTCATGAGAAGGTCATCATTTTTCTGGCTGAAGTGTTTCCAAATTTTCTCTTGTCTGTTGGCTTTAAACAGTCTCTGGTTTGTGAAGAGTTGCTCTCATTATATATTTGATTTGTGTTTGATAACCTACCATCATTGAAAATGGTGACAACATTTCAAACAATTTCGATTCTCCTTTGATTTTTGCTTTTCTGTTCATTGAATAAGAAAAACATAAAATAAAAGTTGACCATAAAAATTCAAGAATTTTTCCTACCTTCCAAAGAATTCTATCATACTTAGTTTTTCTTCATACCCAGCATTTGAGCTTTCTCTTATCTAGGAAAGTGTGTATCCACTGTGCACTCTTTATAATAGCCATTCATTTTTGCTTTCTTGGCAAGACTTTTCCAAGTGAAGATTTTTGTTTTTATTTTTGATGCTGTGCTGGGTATAATGGATGATAGAAAAAAAAAAAGCTCTACCCTTGTGCTATATCCCCAACAGTTTTAAAAAAAAATTTATCTTCAGACAGGGTCTTTCTAAGCTTCTCAGGCTGGTCTTAAATCATCTTGCCTTATCCCACCAATAACTGGGGCTGCACACATGTGCCCTGTGCCCTGATAAACAGAACTTTCAGTATAAAAAACTATGTTTTACTGAGATGCCATGTATCATATTCAAACATGGAAAGAATTTATAAAACACTTTGAGACTATGCTGGAGGATCTGTGATACTTATTTTCTATCTATTGATAATTTTTCTGTTATATCTCAACAGATATTTCTATATACAGATAAAATTTGATTGGTAAGCTTATCAATAACATATACAGAGATATACAGAAAGATAAGGAATCTGTGTACACATGTATTCTTTCCTTCTCTCCTTATTAATGAGAGGAAGATGATGACTTTGGGGTTTATTGATTTCATAGATAAATGTTACATTATTCTCAGCCTGCAACACAGGATCATTGTTTCTGAATTTTTATGTTTCTCTCTTTTACATGCACCAGAAATATATATATTTATGAAAACACACTATAGGATAAGAACCACTTATAAAGTGTAAAATTTTCATTTTATAAATAAGAGATATGTTATAAAGATACCCCCAGACTCCTGTTCTTGCAGCTGTTCCAAAATCATTAGACTGTATGACCCTAGTGTTAGCTCATTACAGTTTTTAAAGTAGTTTGTGATGTTTATCTTATTCTATTCTCTATCAAAGAGCCACATGATGGTTTGTCTGGGAGACTTAGGTTATGGAGATACCTTTCCTTCCCCCAGGTATTAATCCACTGAGGTTGTGGAACCTGATCCCTGTCTTTCTTCACTAATGAAGTGACAACAAACCATGAGCAATGTGTCTGAGTACAGGAAAAATCAATATAATTTGGACAATTATATTGCCTGTATCTCTCCATCTAAGCAGTTCTGAAGTTAGTCATAATTCCACATAGGGAAACACAGGTGCTATATGGAAAAGTGACTTAGTATTTAAGTGTACCAAAAAAAATCTGTATGATAACTCTATGCAGTTATATACAGGTGAACATTGAAATTGCTGGCCCATAGTAGTTGAATATGGATAACTTTTTTCATTCAAGTATTAACTTCTCTGAATTATTAACATTTGCATGGTAAATGATCTTGAATACATATTGTCCTAGCAGCAGGGCTAAACCATTTTTGTCTTTCTAAGGATTGAACTTGGAGGCAAGAACTTTCTCAATCATGATGCTTACTCTTTTGATGGTATGCTATTCAACTAGTTTCCTGATGCTATATATAGGAGCACATGAACATTTGTCCATAGCAGAAATTATGGAGCCCTATTATCTGTTAATACTGGTGAGTAAGAACTGTGCTTCTCTGAGAGGGAAATTTCCCCTTGTTCTTCCTGCACATTTTCCTGTCATTTAAAACATATTTTGAGGATTCTAAATGTGGGATTTGGATGCTCCATGAGGACATAGATTGATACAGTCTAGAGAATATTCCAGCTCACCTTCTCAACTTTATCCAACCTTATTTTGTCACTATTCTAATGTAGTTAGTATAAATTTCTCTACTAGTGAATTTTTAAAAGACACTTCTTGATAATATTGAATAAAATCTTGAACTTTAAAACCCGTGTAACAAGAACAGTAGTTTTTCTGCCTACTTTTCATGCTGATGTTATATAGAACTGCCAGCTGTTTAACAATTGGATTCATTGCTCTCCAAGGTAAACATGAAGCTCCTTGAGAAGTGTTATAGTGTGTGGCATGGAGAGGGAGTGTCCTATCTGGGTCCTCCATGTATTTTGAAAAGCAGTTTTTTAAGTATACTGTAAAATTCCAAAGTCCATAGAACTAGGTCACTTTCTTTCTGTGTTCCTAAGAATCGCTTATATCAAATATTTCTGCTTATCTTTTCTTTATAATGGTTACTTAGTTCTAATCTCACAAGGCCCTAATGTTTATATGCACATGGTGAGTCAACAGATGAGCAGAACCAGTTCCCTCATTTTTGCCCCATGACATGGACTAAACAGGAATGCTTAGGCAATCAATGCACATGTCATCTCTGGTATAATAAATGTCTTTCAGTGATACATAATTAGCATAAGCTCTTGTCATAGTTTGCATTTCTTACTTTGTCAACTACAATGTATTGCATTGGGAAAGTGATGTCCTTGTTTATGTTTCATCTAATAAATAAAATATCTTTTAATAAATACAGATAATTTCCTTGATTTATTGGATGCTTCGGCTGATTATTATGTAAGGGTTTCATTGTAGAACCTTAAAATCACAGTCATGAAACCACATTTTACTCAGAGATGGTATGTTTTAGGCTTGACTTGGTTAGGTCAAGTCTAAATGTGTGCAGACACATAACATTGTCATTGTTTTGTTATCCTAGTGCACTCGGTATCACTTAGGACTGCACCATTTAGCTGTCCCTTGTGTTCTGAGAAGTCCTTCCTGGCATCTCCATTGTGATACTGATTTCTGGTAGCTTGAATTGGGAGGATTAACCACATTTTCTGCTATACTTCATCATATTATTCTGTTGATCAGTTCTAGACTTTGGGTCCTCTAAAGCCTGCATTTTGAACTCCAAATTATTCTTAATGTCATTTTTTGGTCATTATGCCATAAAGTATACAATATAAACTATCTATATAGCATTTACATTGTAGTAAGTATTGTTAAGAAATAGAGAAATGATTTGAAATATACAGGATCTGATTTTAAAGCAAAAAGGAAGTACATGAGTTACATTTGTGCAAATACTATATCATTTAAAAAGAAGGGACTTGAATAACTTCAGATTTTGTATCTTTGGACTGGGGTTCTGCAACCAATGCCCCTTGCATACCAACAGATTACTACTTCTTAAACTTCCATTGTGTGCAGTAACAGGGAATGTTGAGGACATGGTCTTAATCATTGGGATCTTCTAAATAATTAAAATATATAATATAGATATAGGTTTGTGGTCATTCCTTCCATACCACACACAATGTTCGATATTCAGAGGTATACATATTCAAAGGATGAAGATTATTGTTTAGAGTAAACTGGAAGGAATTTGAAGAGAATTGTTTCTAGCAGAAATGTTTGGAAAGTTGTAGGGTTCTTGAAAGGGGTCTTATCTAGAAATCATCTTAAAATCACTTGTTGAATTTTGATTCATGTATTTTTGCCTTTTGTAGGGTTTATGTATTATGTTACTGAATTCCATTCCTATTCTGCCTTGGCTCTCATGGCTTGAGTACATCAGTATCCTTCATGATGGGTATATGGTAGGCGGTCTTCATTTGTTACAGCAAGTGGGTTCCCAATCTGTGACAAAATCAAAATAAAACCTGACCGGCTCATTTTCCCAGCCATGATCTGTGAATGTCCCCCATTTGGGACTCTCCTTTTAAGAGCAATGAATGAAACTCTACTATTAATGTCAGTTAGCACATGTTCCTGGAGTCATGGGGGTTTTACCCAGTCACCTATTGTTTGAGGAAGAGGAAAGTTGTTGAGAAATATTATAGTAACATGAAAAGATTAACTAATGATGATAAGCATGTTGTGCTTTAATTATGTAAGGAAATAAATGAGAGGATGGGGGATTAGAATTTATAGTTGATATCAAAAGGAAAATTAGAAGAGAAACAAAGACCATATAATTATATTTATAGTTGATATCAAAAGGAAAATTAGAAGAGAAACAACCATATAATTATATTTATAGTTGATATCAAAAGGAAAGTTAGAAGAGAAACAAAGAACCATATTGGCTTTAGTGAACTACTCTACACCAGAATAACCTGTGTCAATACAGTATGACTGTTTCCAGGTCCCATAATTACAATTAGATTTAAAAAAACAACAAGAAAATATTGTTACTGTAAATCAGCAATATTATTGTGCTCCATTGTATCATTTTAATTATGTTTGAGGTATAAAATTGGGAGAGCAGAAAGTAATCACAGTCTAATCTATCCAGAGTTCTCCTTTCTCAGCCAGTGGGAAGCAACATCACAACCCTAGGCCACTTGAATTCCAGGAAAAATAATTTTAATTACTTTGGTGTGGCAAAGACATTAAAGGGAAAGAGAATATTTTTAGAAATAATAATAATAAAGATTAAACCTGAGGACATAATTGTGATAATCCCTTGGCACTATTTACCTTGCCCCCTTGTGATAATCCCTTGAAACTATTTATCTTGCCCTGCTCCCCTTTGTGTTTTAGGCTATTCAGCACAATGAATTTTGGGGATGAAACTACTGTCCAGAACTCAATACAACAGAAAGCAGTAGCTGTTCCAACTATGTGATGTAAGTTTGCATTTAGTGTCACATTGGAATTGCTTACTATCATAGTATGATGTGGAAAGATCTCTGGGCTTAGAGCTGGTAAGGATTCTTTCACAGTCAATAAGCTTTTCTGAGTCTATGTTTTCTCACTTGTAAAGTGAGTGTTGTACACTAGTGTATGTGATCATGCTGTGTGATTCTTGTTCTCTTAACAGTAAAATATTATCTAATGTGAAAAAATGAGTTCTTTTTCAGAAACTTGAATGTGTAATAGACTGTTTTAATGGTTTAGCAAGGGCTTATAGTCTTTGAACCTGTGGATTATTGGATGAGCCCTACTAAGGTGCTTTTGTGACCTGTAACGGATACTCACTCTATCCTGCTGTACTCCAGCTGCTACCTAAGGTTCAAGCCTGATCCTGGACCTCCTGGTATCTTCCCATAACTGATTATCTGCAATGCTCATTACAGGCTTGGTGCAAGAGCTGATAGAACATGATTTTGTTCAGAAGCCCTTTCTCCCCTCTGATCCGTGTTTTAGAATTCTTAGCCTTTTTTTGGATTGACTGTCTTGTGTGTAAGCAGAACTATAAAGAGCTTTGATCATATGGGCAGGAGCCACAGGTGACATCAGGTAAACTGAGGTTTCCCCACCAGGTGTAAATGAAATTACTCCATCAGTATTTCCTTTGAGGAGAGCAGCATTATAGATTTGAAGACAAGTGAATCTGAGGAGCCTAGGAAATTGGTTCACAGTATGACTGTGTAAACATGGCCAAGTAAGTTAAGCTTGCATCACTTCTTTTTTGAAATGTGTATAATATTTATATTTCTTTAGATTGTTTTAGGAATTAACTAAGCTGTCAGGCACAAGATGCTTAGTATATCTAGCCAAATGTTAAATATTCAATAACTGTCACCTATTATATATGAAATGGCAACTACTGAAGATTTAGGTGACCTATAGACTTCTTTAGAAGTAGCAACTATATTAAGTAAAATTTGAAAGATTCTTAGAATATAGTCATATATTTTTGTGTTGAATTTCATATCTACTGGTGAAGAACCCTTGACAAACCATGGCATCAATCTCTCACCTTGGAGTTTATGGAAGAATCATGTGGCTTTTGCTTTCTCATAATTGTCTACCTAAAATTACGATTTCTCAAAAGAAGTTATTAAGCTCCCCTTTAATATACTATGAGTTAACTCTTACATTAATAAGAAGCACCTTAATTTATTTTAAGTATCCAATGAAGATTTTTGTTTTCTTGTGCATAATTGCCAAACATACTGTCAAATTATTTTTAATAGAAAATATTTTCAGAAAAAAAACACAACTAATGGAATTACACAAGAAAGAATCTAAGCCAAAAACTATTGTATATTGTCATTAGACAGTAATTGTGGGGAAGAAATCCAGTTGGATTTATTGTTCAGAAAAAAAAAATTGAATTCTGGATATTCTTGTCTAGTTACTAATATCTCTGGAATCAGTTTTCTCATTTTCAAAATTAATACGTTGATTAGTAGCCCTTCAGTTTTAATAGATTTGCTATTACTTAATAAATAACATATGTTAATATATTAATGCTATAATGGTAGAATGAAATCTAATATGGGCTGAAAAAACAGAGATATATTCAGGGTAAAAAAAATTATACAATTCTTAATACACCTTTATAATAATAATAATAATAATAATAATAATAATAATAATAATAATTGTATGCAAAAAAAGAGAGCTCATGTATAATGGCATAATTTGGTGTGAGCATACTTTATATACAGAGTTACAAAAAATTGTGCTGTGAATGGATAATTATGAATGTAATGCACTCCACTATTGTCATGTATGTAAGAAATAAAGAAAAAAATAAAAAAAATAATGATGATAGAAAAACATGTTTATGATAAGTCTATTAAGATTGTGGAACTTACTGTAGTTCTCTATTGGAATTATACAGTTTCAGTAGTCTTGGCTGTGGGCTTTGAGATTTAGCAGAGGGCCAGGGATCTGTGAATATAGTTCTTGTGCATTTTGGGCACATTCGGCCTCTGGAGTCACTTCACTCCCCAGATGTCTTGGTTGCATTTATGTGTCTGGCCCTGTCTGTCCACCACAGCAGCACTTGCAAACCTGCCTTCTTGAAGAACTTGCCAGGACTGGATTTGGCCATGTACAAGGTCCATTAGCTCTAAAAGCTTTAGATTTATAGTCTAATGACTGTTGGATCTGGTTCCACACAGGATCCCCCTACTTGTACACCTCTTTTATTTCCATATACTGTGATCATTCTCCCCTTTACCAGGAATGGGAAAGTATTTACAAGTATACTGAAGTATTTTAAATCCTTTCTTTTACTGAAGGGTAATTAACCAAAAGTACAGTTCAGTGAATTACCAAAAAAATGAAGACATGTGTGCAACCTCCAGTTCAGGTCAAGAAGTAAAACATGATCAGAACTGGGAGGCCCAGGTGCCCCTCTCCCAACCACTACTTCCTCTTTTCTCCATGGGTTGTTTTTGAAATAACACGTGTGCAATCATCTCCATTGCTGTTATCAGAACATCACTACAGCTCAGGTTTGTGCTCTTGTGTGCATAGCTACATAGTTAAATCTCCTTCCCACAATTAGTAAACTTTTAATTTTCAAATAATCTTAGATTTATAGAAAAGTTGAAAAGATAATGTAGGAAGTTCTCATGTGCCCTTTGCCCAGATTCATTTAGTGTTAATATTTTATATGTTCCTATAAAACAAGGTACAGTCAGGCTAAGAATTAACATCAAGACATTGCTATTGATTCAACTGCACACTCTGTTCAGATTTCACCACTTTTCTACCATCCTTGTTGCACTGTTCCAGGCTGCAGTTCAGGAGGTCACAGTCCATACAGCTACCCTTCCTAAAAGCAAAATACTTACAGGAATCAAGCAATTTGGAAGCTAGTGAGCAGAGATCCCTAGTTACTGGTCATCCTCTTATATCATTTAGCCCATCTATGCTGCCTTTCATGTTGTTGCAACATGTGTCTGAAGACAAAGATTTGTATTTTTATATTTAAATTTGAAGAAAAAAATATTCTTCTTATGATTTGACTAAGACTTCTTCTCAAAACTTATAATGTAGTTTTCCTGGTTATTATGTGAATGTCAAGGTGAATAATTATTTTTCTGTGTTTTATACTGTTCTACCTGTGCCTTCCTCATTTTGTAGATGCTTCCATATACGTACACGTATACCTTACGCTCACACTAGGCCAACCAAAACAAACAAAACAGTCAAAAGTACAATACCTACACTTTTTAAAAATTAACTTTATTTTTAAAATAGATGACAGTGGAATGCATTACAATTCTTATTTCACATATAGAGCACAATTTTTCATATCTCTGTATATAAAGTATGTTCACACCAATTCATGTCTTCATACATGTACTTTGGATAATGATGTCCATCACATTCCACCATCCTTGCTAATCTCCTACCTCCTCTCTTCCCCTCCCACACCTCTGCCCTATCTAGAGTTCATCTATTCTTCCCATGCTCCCCTTTCCTACCCCACTATGAGTCAGCCACCTAATATCAGAGAAAGCATTCAGGATTAGTTTTTTGGGATTAGCTAACTTCACTTAGCATTATCTTCTCTTACTCCATTCATTTACCTGCAAATGGTATGATTTTATTCTCTTTTATTGCTGAATAATATTCCATTGTTTATATATGCCACATTTTTTAATCCATTTGTACTTTTAAAATATGAATTTAATAAGAATATATACTACTGTCTTTATCTCCCTTTTCTTTTACAATTGTCTTTGTAGTCTTATATTTTTTAAATTTTTGGTGATACTGGAAATTGAACTCAGTGACGCTCTGCCAGGGAGCTTTATTTTCAAAACAGCTCTTGCCACAATCCTTCCATTTTCTTGGGTGAACAATATCCAGTGATCACTCTCTTTGGAATTTTCATAGTGAAAGGAGCCATACAGTCAATTTTTTCATCCTCTGGGTGAACTATATGGCTCAAGTGGCTAATAGCACGATTTCAATGAAAATTTGCCTTGTCTTCACAGCGATTTTTGTGATAAAAGTTAGCGTTTTAATCACACCTTGGGTTTACCTTCCCCCCAAAAGTATTAAATATTTTCTAAGTCAGTAGAATCAACAGTTCATAAAAGAAAAAAAAATACAAATGATTTGCATGAAAAAATCCAAAACCTTAAGGAATTGTAAATTTGATGCCACTTTGGCATATTCACTGATGAAAAATATTCTATTTTATTTAGAGAAGTTTCTTTTCCCCTTTTAGATATCGGTGGTGGACTGTGATTTTTTAAAAAATTATTGATTGTGTTTTATTCTCTGGAAAATTTTTATCCACTAAAAAGAAATCCCTACCTTAAAATTTTAAATATGTCCCTTTCTTTTTAAATTCTGGAAGAGGTTTTAGGGAATTCTGTCTTTTGTGAGGCAACATCTGAGGTTCTGAAATTTATTCCTATTTGTGTATAAAATTTTATTTAAATTAAAACACAAATAAATAATTTTCTAAACATCTGCTATATTTGCAGGTGGGCAGATAGGAACCATGTGATTTTTTTTCCTTTTATGAATGGGTATAAACATTTTGAAAAATTGTTTGGCAAGTGGCATCTAAACCATGAGTTGACACTTACTGACCTGATTAGTAAATTTCCACACAGTTTTATAAAGAATTCTATAAAGAAATTCTAAGTCAGTTTTTATTATCTGGTAATATTAGTCCCTGTTGTTTGCCTCTTCAATGTGAATAGCCAAAAATATGAAAGAAATATTGATGTTTGTTATTGATAGCATTATATAATAATGAAACCTGGAACCATTTAAATATCCAATACCAGGGATGACATTGATATTTTTCAGTAATTTCATATGAATCATAAGTTTAAAGCTTATCATTTTTTATATCTAGACATCATATTTATTTAATATATATTAATGTTCTATAGCCATTAACAAAAACCATGATGCCATGGTAGATTCATGGTATAATATGAAGTGAGTTGATAATACAAACTGTACAATTAGGACAAATAAATAAGTAAATAAATAAATTTTTAAAAAATTTTGATTTTTTTAGTTGTAGTTGAACACAATACCTATATGTTATGTATTTATTTTTATGTTGTGCTGAGGATCAAACCCAGGGCCTTGGAGAAGCTAGATGAGCATTCTACTGCTGAGCCACAACCCCAACCCCAAAATAAATAATTTAACAAAAAAACACTGTATCCTATTTGTCATGTTCACTTTCTAAAGGTCACATTACTGAACATTATTGAAAAATAATGTTTTTATTTTTTATTGAGTAATAAATTTTCCCATGTAAATTGGGGGAGATACTCTCCTATTAGAAAAATAGCTGGTAACTCAAAACTTGGCTGATATTTACTGATAATGCATAAACTTTCAAACTATAGACTCCTTTTAATTAAATTAAACTTCAAATGAATAATAAAGTCTAGTTTTGAATAAAAGATCAGCAGTATTTGAGAACTATATTGTTTTGCTTATCTTTTTATTAAATTATTTATTTATTCTTATCTATTGTATATAATCACAGAATGCAATTCATTTCATATTACACATATAGAGCATGATTTTTCCAGTCACTGATTGTACACAAAGTATTTTCACTACCATTCTCGCCTTCATAAATGTCCTTAGAGTAATAATATTTAACTCATTCCACCATCATTCCTACCCCCATACCCACTCCTTTTCCCTCCCTCCCCTTTGCCCTATCTAAAGTTCCTCCATTTCGCCCATGCTCCATTCCCCTCATCTCCCTTATGAGTCAGTATCCTCATATCAAAGAAAACATTTGGCCTTTGTTTTTTTTTGGGGGGGAATTGGCTTGCTTCACTTAGCATTATATTCTCCAATTTCATCCATTTACCTGCAAATGCCATGATTTCATTCTCTTTTAATGCTGAATAATGTTCCATTGTGTATATATACCAAAGTTTCCTTGTCCATTCATCTACTGAAGGGCATTTAGCTATTGTGAATTGAGTTGCTATAAACATTGATGTGGCTGCGTTCCTGTAGTATGCTGTTTTTAATCCTTTTTGGTATAAACCCAGGAGTGAGATAGCTGGGTCAAATGGTGGGTCCATTCCAAGTTTTCCAAGGAATCTCCATACTGCTTTCCAGATTGGCTGTACCAATCTGCAGTCCCACCAGCAATGTATGAGTGCGCCTTTTCCCCCACGTCCTCACCAACACTTATTGTTGTTTGTATTCTTGATAGTTGCCATTCTGACTGGAGTGAGATGAAATCTTAGAGTAGTTTGATTTGCATTTCTCTTATTGCTAGAGATATTGGACATTTTCTCCTTGTTGATTGATTGTATATCTTCTGAGAAGTGTCTGTTCACCTCAAAGTGGATGAAAGATTTAGAAATTAAGCCAGAGACCTTGCATCTAATGGAAGAAAAAGCAGGCTCAAATCTCCATCATATCAGATTAGTCCCCAACTTTCTAATACAACAAGAATTAAAACCAAGAATCAATAAATGGAATGGATTCAAATTAATAAGCTTCTTCTCAGCAAATAAACAATCTGTGAGGTTACAGAATGGGAGCAATCTTTACCACAAGCACATCAAATAAAGCACAAATCTCTAGGATACATAAAACATTCAAAAACCTTATCATAAAAAAACAAATAACCCAACCAATAAATGGGCCTAAGAACTGAACAGACACTTCTAAGAAGAGAATTATATTCTTGAAACAGTGTAAAACCACAACTTTAGTTTTATAATGGCTTATTAAACTTCTTTAAAATCTTGTTTACAATTAATATTTGCTAAATTAAAACTTTTATTACATATTAAAAAGTAAATCGGTTCTATTTCATTAGTATAACATTAAATTCAGTTGCAAATTAATTGAGACACATGGGAAAGAAAATAAATGGAGTACTTTTTTTATTAAACAAGATATTGAAAAAGTGACATTTTTAAGGTTTCTTCCAATGTTTTTGTTTATAGACACCATTTTATCTTATAATTGAACTCTGTTGGTTTTCTCAGTTCATTTAGAGAGCTAAACTAATATGAAAATGAAGCTACACAGCTATTCTCATAGACATTAATTATGAGAAAATGATAAGAAAAATATAATACCTAACATTTATCTTAACTCTTCATAGAAATTCTAGCATAGTAGCTGCATACATTCTATGGTTTTGAGGCCTTTTCTCTTCCATGTTTTAGCAAAGTTCACAACAGAAATATAGTTGTACTAAAATATTATTTTTGTTCAAATTGTTCCCATAATTTTTTGGGGGTACATTACAGTCTTACATAATGGTGGGATCTGTCATCATATATTCATTAATACATGCAATATAATAATGTTATTTGGCCTATATTTACCCCAGTGTTTCCCCTTTTCCTTCTCTTCCCCTCTATGTTGTCCCATCAGCAAATACATAAAATGAAAAATTAATGGGGCAGGTGTCCTTATAAAGGACTTGTCATTTATGTGTCCTTATAGACAGAGAGACAGAGTGAGGACAGCACGTGAGGATAGAGGATCAGAATAATATAGCTACACCAAGGAGGGCACGAGTTTCTGCAACCACCAGAGACTAGAAGAAGCAAGGAAGGATCCCCACATTTTCAGTGTTAGCATAGCCCTCCTTTGATTTTGGACTTCTAGCTCCAGAATTCTTATAAAATAAACATATATTGCTCCAAACTCTAAAACAATGTAAGAAATTTCTCCCCCTAAGACTAAACAAGAAACGAATCATGAACAATCTAAACACAGGCAACATTTCATAAGCCATTAATTCTGAAAACTAATTAACAGAAGGATAAACAAGCATAACATAAAAAAGTTAAGCTACTTACAAATTTATTTATTTTCAAAGAAGATATCAAAGTGTCATAAAAAAATATAACTATATCAGATATAAAGAAAGTAGAACCAAGAGGTCTTCTTTGGTCCCAGATTCCAGTCCATATGCCACAAAGTGAAGCTGCCACTTTCATAGGGAACCTAAATACTTTGCTAGCTCTATGTCACACTGTATTCTTACAATGCTATAATAGAGATGAAATAAGGGCATATGGATTGGGCATAATGGTTCACACCTGTAAGCCAGCTATTCAGGAGACTGAGGCATGGTATTGCAAGTTTGAGTCAGCCTGAGGAACTGTATGAGACCTGTATCAAAAAAGGGGAAAGGGGGCTGGGAATGTTAGTCAATTGATAGAGCATTTGCCTAGCATCTCCAATCTTCAGTACCAGAAAAAAAAATAGAAAGAAAGGAAAAAAGAACATATATTTGAAGAGATTACAAAAAATAGAAGTGACATATATAAACCAAATAATTATTAGCCTGGAATTTATTTACTTGTCATTAACCTCAAGGAAGGCTCAGTGCACCAGTGAAAGATAAATACTGGTAAACAAGAGGGAAAGGGGCAATGTTGCCAACCATAAGTGAGAAGCTCCATGTGCCAACACTGCCATGTGCATGATGGAGTCTTTTCCTCCCTCCCTGTGAGGGTGATGGGTGCATGAACCAGTATGACATTACTGCCTGAGGATGCATGAAATGCCCAGAACATCAGTAAACCTCAGAAGGGGCTGCTTCATTTGCACAGCAATAAAGCTTCTCCCTGGATCTGGTCCTGAACTGATCTTTAAGAATGACAGGTGACAAAGATTCTTTACTGTAGTCAGTCTCCTGAAGCTGCTCTTAGGCCCATCTGTGCATTTCCTTGTAAAGTCCAGCTTTAACAAAGAACTTGGCTAAATCACTTTATCAAGATGACTGTTCAGATTCCTTACCTGAGTGACATCACTCAGGTGATGTTTGATCACTCTGGTCAATCTTCAACAACAATCCTGTCAGGTGGGATTAGCTAGAATCCCTCTGGCCCTTGATGTTTCCTCTTAGTAACTTTCCATCCCCTGATTCCACCTTAAATCCTGACTATAATTTTGCATTCTCTGAATGCTCATGCTGCATTTAGAGTCCAGCCCAGTCTCTCTGTCCACTGCAAGATCCTCTTGCACTGTCCCCATACATATAACTATGGTCCTGAGTAAAGTGTACCTTATGGGGTCTTAAAACATATTGCTGAATATTTTTTTCTTTATCAATAGGAACTAAACAAACAAACAGGAATGTAGTAGTATGCCTGGAGATCTTTTTGAGGATCAAATTTGATGAGTTGAAGTACCAGGTATTTACTGGGGTTAGCAGTTCTGAATAAGTAAACAAAGACCATATAGTGGAATTCTAGTCTGTTATCCAGGTTTCATCTTCAAGGTGAGGTGACTACAGCATGTCAGCTGGAAGAATAATCTGCATTAATCAGCTGTCAGAAGCAGTAGTGCTGGACACCCACATGAGGATGCTGAACTACAAAGGGGAATGGCTACCATCCAACTGTGGTTCCCATGGTTTTCAGAGTCTTAACATTTTAATAAATTGTATCACACCATACTTAAACCCCAGCTTTCCATCATAAGCCCCTTATCAAAGTTTACAGGACTTACAGGATCTGGTCCCTATTACCTTTCCATTTTCATTTGCTGGCACTGTCTGATAACTGGCTTCACTCAACTTCTGGAATGTTCTGAAGGTTTTTCTGCCTTAAAACATTCATTCCTGAAGTTCTGTCCTCCTCTGAATGGTTCCCATTCTTGCTTCAGGTTTCAAAGCCTTTTCCCTAAAGGGGAACTATCTTCCCCAGTCATATTCTTTCTTTTTTTTTTCTTCAAAAGGTTTCACATATTTATTGCTGAAGTAATCTGATCTACTACTACTGTCAGTAAAATCAGATTCCTGGTTATATATGCCAACCTGTCCAGACAGTGGTGACATTTTCAGTATGACATGGTAAAATGATCATGACCTAGATTGAACATAAACATCAGTGACATCTCAACTTAAAGATCTTATAGACCCAGCTTCAATCTCCTCCAAAGTCTCCCTTTGAAGGGGTACCCAAGTTTATTACCATTTTTTTGTCTGAATTTACTGAGAAATAGAATATGTTTCTTTTCCTTGCTTGGCCAGGAAACATTGTTACAGAATCAAGTGTGTGTATTACAATTGCTGAGAAAATGTGAAGAAAGGGAAGTCAAAGGAAGAAGGCATTAGGCCCCTCCATTTCTTTCATATCACCTACCACACTTAAGGGCCAGGCCTGAATACATTCACGATTAATTGTTCCTAAACA
Organism: Ictidomys tridecemlineatus; assembly: GCF_052094955.1. Classification (NCBI taxonomy): domain Eukaryota; kingdom Metazoa; phylum Chordata; class Mammalia; order Rodentia; family Sciuridae; genus Ictidomys; species Ictidomys tridecemlineatus. The sequence continues at coordinate 74,777,805 of NC_135485.1, read as the reverse complement.
ATCAAATTAGTGAAAAAAAAAAGAGTAACTCAGGAAAGAGAAGATGAGGGCTTAACTACTAATAAGAATACCATATAACAGAAGACCTCTCAGAAGTGAGAAGTCATAAGGAAGTAGAAGGATGTTATAAGAAGGATAAGGGAAGACTTCTCAGATGCCACTCAGGTTTGAGATAAGGTGTTCAGGCAGGTGATGGTAACATTAATTCAGGTAGAGATTGTGACTGAGTTATGTTTGGATGGGGGGGATGATGAGACAGGTTTAGGACTATTAGGGATAAGATGCCTGTGAGACATCCCATCAGGATGTCTGGCATAAGGTGTCCAGCTCATGAAAGAGGTGAAAGACTTGGAAGTCATTACATACCAGTACTAGTTGATGCTTTGCTATTGGAAAGATCATCTAAGAGAAAGCTAAGCTAGTCATAGAGAATACATTGTCTAAACAAATTTAAGAAAGAAAATGAAGAAAGCAAATATGGCAAGGAGAAACCCAGGAAGAGTGAGAGAGAATCAAAAAGGAAAATTTCTTGACTATCAAATGGCATGAGATCAAATGCCAGAGAAGCTGAAAAAAGCCCAGAGAATTTGGCAATGAAGAGATCCTCAGTGACTTTGCTGAGGACCTATGTGAGGGACGGAGGAGGAAAGACTGCAGAATCAACAAGAGAATGAAGAAAGTTATTTGAATCCTCACAGGATGTGGATATATCTCAGTAATGGAGTTAGTGTATGAGTAAGGCCCTGGGTTCAATCCACAGCACCATCTAAAGCACTAATATTTAAATAAATAAATATTAAACAGTGTAAAACAGACAAAAACTAATGTATAATCCACAGTGGTAACCTCCGTGAAAAATAGTGGCTAGGATGGAGTGTAAGAGAAGCTTCTGAGGTATTATTAAGGCCCTTTTGAAAATTGGGGTAGCAGATATACAGATATACACATTGAAAATATACATTAAGCTGTCTACTGAGATTTTCTGTACTTTATTTTATACGCACATTTTACTTGCATAAAAATATATGTAAATAAAATACTTGTATGAGTATTGAAATTTTATTATGTTGAACTCTCACCATTTAACATTTCAGCCTATGAAGCAGAGACTATTGTTATATCTGCTGCTGTATTATGTGACTCTCCAAGTTAATTACCAACATCAGTATTTGTTTTTCTCAATGTATTCACTGGATTTAGCTGTTAACCTTATAACCAAATGAATTATTTTTGCTTATTTAGCACTGCTAAGGATTGAACCCAGGTCGTGGCACATAGTAGGAAACCGTTCTATTATTGAGTTACAGCCCATTTCATTTTATTTCATATTTTCAGATAGGATCTCCTAACTTCTCCTGGCTCACCTCATATTCGAAAGGCAAATTTGAAAGCCTCCTCAGTAGCTGGGATTACTGGCCTGCACCACCACACCAAGCTCAAATGAGTTATTTCTTAGTTGTTCACTATCTGCTGTATAAAGCAAATTATATGAACCAAGGTGGCCCTATCCTGGCAACCATGGGTCTTATCCTCCATTACAACATAGACACACTCTGTGTACATCTCTATTTTAATCATATACCCATTTTGTGTTTGTAAAAAGGAGGGAATGGAGGAGGAGGAGGAGAAGGAGGAGGGAGGAGAAGGGGCAGGGGAGAGAAGGAGGGGGAGGTGGGAGGAGGAGGGGGAGGGAAAAGGGGAGGAGGAAAGAAAAGAAAAAGAAAAAAAAAAACAAGTTTTGGGTTGGGCACTCTTCTTGAATCTGGCTGTCAGGTCCCCGGATGTTTATTGCTGACTGGCAGGGGGTGCTGTGCCTTCCTCTTTCTGTCCCTTGGCCAACCAGGGAGAGGCCACCTGCGCCCTGGCCTGAGACCCGTGCCCCACGTGGCAAAGCCGCATCCACGCCTTCCACTCCGCCTCCTCATGGCCTCCAAGCCGCTTCCTAGCCCCCTGCAGCCCTGAATGGGGAAGCTTCTCATCTTCCCAGGCAGCCGCTGGCGGTGAGTGTCTGGCCCCCAGGTCAGGGCCCTGGTGGAGTCATCTGGTCCTTGATCTGGAAGGGTCTCTGCTGCAGCTGTTGGCTGTGTTCCTGGGTCCACAGACTGCACTGTCCTCAGAACTAAGGAAGGAAGGGCAGCCCTCAGTCCACCACTAAGGGATTGTGAGACAGGAATTTCTTTGTTGGCAAAACGAAAGTGAATCTAGTGATACACGGGAAGCTGTATTTCACTTCTTCTGTAGCCAGAAGGGAGGCCCAGCTCTGACCCTGTTAGGCTGGCTGGTTGCTTGAGAAAAGACAGGGACTGGTTCTTTTTCACATGTACCTGTTGTAGGCATGGACTAGAGTGCAGGGATTTTCATTGGTTGGGTGTACATTTTCAAAGCATGAGTGCTGTTTTTGTATGCAAACACTTCTGCCTGGACTAGTAGACTGTCAGTTTGGAGCCCAGGAACATGTTGCTCCTTGTATTGGTGCTATCTTGTAAGAAATCCTTGCCTTGTGATAGGAGGAGTCCTGGCAGTTGTTAAGAGAACACGAGATGGGGAAAGTACAAATCATGTACAGTAACAAGTTAAAGAAAGACCCTGAGAGTTTGCCTTTACCCTTTGCAGAGATTCCCCAACAGTTTCATTCTTTATCTAGTTTATCCTCAGACATATTAGGAGAAGGCATCCAGGCTTTAATGATGTATCTGGATTTGAGGTCCATAAGATTGCTTGAGAGGGTGAGCAGCAGGAAGAAACACACACCACACTTTTAATGGCAGACAGGCTGTAAGTTAAAGTCCTGGGAGTGCCTTTCCTCTAGCTGGGGTGGAGGGCTGGGGTTGGGTCTGACTGTCTCATTTCCCCTCTCATAGTTCCTACTCTCTTAGTCTTAAGGGGGTGTGTTTTTCATGGGGATTCCCAACTGTCTCTGGGACACACTTGAAGGGAACAGGCCTGGAAGGGAGCCAATGATATTTGGGGAAAGCCCTTCAGGAATTGCACAACACAGATGCTTGGCATCATTGCTGACAGGAAACTACTTCTATGGGTCTGTTTGGAAGGTCCAGCTTACTCCTTTGAAAGTTTATTTAAAGACTGTTGATGCTCTGTTTCTGAGCACATCCATCCTGAGACCTAAGCTCTTGGTTGCTTGAACCATTATTAAGTCAAGTGAGCAAATTTGTGTGGCAGGAAAGAAAGATGGATATTATGTGCTCTTTTTTTGTGAGAAAATAGCACACAGCTAGAATGAGATGACTGAGTTTGTATTGCTAGAGTCCTAGAGCAGAGCTTCAACTCTGGGAGTCCCAACAAATGAAGTGTGATCACTTGCCCCCCAAATCAAATGGAAATATTAATTATTAAAAGCAGGAAAGGAACTTTAATTAGTGCAGCTACATGAGAAAGACAAAGGGGACCAGTGTCTCCAGCATTGTCTTTAGGATATTGACAAGAACTTCTAGGATATACAGACAAATGGATCAGAAAAAAGCATAGTACATCTGTCTTGATCCAAATGTGGCCTGGATAATCATTAGGTCAGGACTAATCGGGTGGAGTCTTGTTGGAGACAGTAAAGTTGCTGTTGCCTGGGTGGCAGTTCTTATTCTCCACAAGATGTTTATCCATCAGACATGTTGGTCCTAGAATCCAAGTTGACTCAGAACAAAGGAGAAAGATGAAAAAAGGAGGCAGAGAATCCATTTTTTTTTAAATCCTATGTTTAGTTACCCATTGGGTATTTGTAGGTTCCAGTGAAGTCTGGGTCCTTGTTACATTTGTAACACCTGCTAGTTTCACTTGAAAGTATGAAATACAAACTGACAATTAAAAGTTTGTGGGATGCCTTTTCAGAAAATGATGTGGTGGTGCAACTGACTCTGGGTCTTGTCGTGTGTTAGGTGTGTCTTGGTTCAGGTAAAACCTTACCTGTGTCCAAACATAGGGATGGAAAAAAATTTACTGAGCATGGGCGTTACTATGGATGGAAGAGAAATTCATAAACATTATTTGAAAAGTATTGACAAATGCATTCTCTCTTTTACTTATTCCCATGACACAAAGTTTCTCCACAAGTTTGGATGATTTGCTGAAGAGTTAGTGAGTTCCTGTTTGTAATTTTTCTGTGAGTAGTTGTGAATATTGAGTTTTAATAACTAACTTTAAAAATTAACCAGCTTGGGGCTGGGGATGTGGCTCAAGCGGTAGCGCGCTCGCCTGGCATGCGTGCGTCCCGGGTTCGATCCTCAGCACCACATACCAACAAAGATGTTGTGTCCACCGAGAACTAAAAAATAAATAAATATTTAAAAAAAAATAAAAAAAAATAAAAATTAACCAGATTATTACAATGCACATTGAAATCAGTACTAAAAAACACAAATAATACAGAAAAATATAAGACAAATATTCAGGTTCTAAATTTCTAAAATTATAAATAAGCATCCTGGATTTTCTAATCTGACAAAAGACCTCCCCCTGATAAATTCTGACATAATGATCCCCCAGACCACAGCTTTCCCAGGACTCCTGGTCCCCCTTTGTATAGATGTGATCTGAAGGCTCATAATTAATACACTCAAAAACAATGCTGAAATTTGGTCTCCTTTGTTTCCTGGTATAGCTATACTGATTGGGGTATAACTTTAATCAGTGTAGTACAGTTGGGGTCCAAGTTCTTCATGTCCTGAACAAAGAACTGAGCAACACACACAGGAGTAGCAGGCAAAGCACAGATTTGTTGAGGTGAAGGTGGAAATGGCACTCTGTAAGGTAGAGTGGAGTGGGCACAGCAAAAGAGGGAAGCTCAAGACCTGAGTGAGTAAAAATTAGTGTCTTACATACTGAGCTGTGGGGCATTGTTTTCCTTACCCCATTTGCTTCTATTGGTTATTTTATAAGCCCTGATTAGAATAGTGTTCAATATTACTTTAGAAAACTTAATTAGAACACTGTCCACCTTACTCCCATTGGTTGTTTTAGAATACCAATCCTGTGACATAAGTTTTCATGGCCATAAGACCTCCGTGGTGGGAGATGGCATGATAATTGGACTTATAAATAGGGACAAGATGCCTCATCTCTCTGTATTGTCCTCCAGTGGCACTTTTCTTATACTCTGCCTCCATAATCTTGGTGTTCCCAAATTCCTGCCTAATACCTGCTTTTTGCTATTACTTTTTCTGTTTGTTTTTTGAGGCAAGTGCCCAGACTTGATTGATTGGGACACAAAGTCAGTCAGTTGTCAGATTTAGGATTCTGGTAACAACAATTAGGACAAGAAAAATTGCAACTATAATAAACTGTCTTAAGAAGCTCACTTAGATCATTCAGTGTTTTATGCATTATAGGATAGCACCGAGGATGTTCGCATTATGATTACTCAGTCTCCTCTATGTTCCCATGTGACACACACAAGATGTCTTCAGAAGTTAATGCCAGAAGTGTCTAAAAAGTTAATAAGGCTTTGAATCTCCCTCTGGGTCCATTGGAAGTTAGTGACTTAAAAAGAAAGAGAAAGGACTACCCAGGCCTGGTGGTGCATACTGAAAATCCTAGCTATTCAAGATAGAAGCAGCCTGATTTCAAGTTCAAGGACAGCATGAGCAATTTAGTAAGACTCTGTCTCAAAATAAAAACAAATGGAGGGAGAGCCTAGCGTTTGTGAGTCCTTGGTTTCAATTCCCAGTAGAAAAAAAAACTGAGGAAATATAGGAAGACAGTCTGAGAAATACCCAAACTTATCATATCTTCAGCTAGAGGTCAATTCCTTCTGCTTCCCTTTTCCAACAGCACTACCTCAATCATGTCCACCTTGATTGTACTTTAGGGTGGGGAAAAGGGATGGCAGAATGCTGAGAAGAAAGAAGAAAACATTATACTTTACCTTACCCTTTCCATAAGTTTGAGATGGCTTAAGATCTTTAGATGTTATATTGGCCAAATAATATTGTTATATTGTTTTCATGTATGGATACATAACAAAATCCCACCATTATGTATTACTATAATGTACCAATAAAAATGTGGAAATTTTTTCAAAAAAATTCTTTAAGTCTTTTGCATAATAGAAGGAAGTGGCCATTAATGAGCAACTGAATGCTACTGTGTGCATTTGTCATTTATAATCATTCCCATGTTCACTCTTAGCTTCCAGGTAGGAATTTTAGTCATCACATATATATAGGAGGAATTTGAGAATTCCTAGGGTCACTCAAAGCTGGGACAAGTTAGGAGGTAAAGGCAGAGCTCAGTGGTAGAGCACATGCTCAGTATATATGTTTCCCTGGTTCTGTCCCTACCTTGTGTGTGTGCATGTGTGTGTGTGTACCCCCTTCCCCCCTCACACACACATAGAGCTTGGGCAAAGCTTTTCCTGGTAGGTGTTATGGTGCAGTATTAATACATAAGAAAGGTGAGAGTTCATTGGTAACAAAATACTGCTGAACTTTTTAATGTGCACCATGTCTGTCTGTCCATCTCTATGTCTTTATTCCTCCGTGTCTCACTTTGTTCCTATCACCCTCTTTTATTTTCTTCCTTCCTTCTCTTCTTCCCTTGCCCTAACCTGGTAGTGAGTTTATATCTCCCCTAGTTGTTCATAGAGCAGCTCATGTTGAAGGCCAACAAGAAGGAGGAAACTATAAGCTTCTTGCTCCGTGTCCTTTCTTAGTGTGCCAGAGACATCTCCACAAGCCTGATTTCTAGAGGAATCTCATTGTTCATGTCATTTGAATATCAGTTAATTACAAACATGCCATATTAACCAGGAAGGGAGATTTTTGCTATGTCATTCTTCACAAAACAATGTTTCATAGAATAAGCTTTGACTGGGCTGTATAGATTTTGATAAGGAAAACTTCAGAAACAATGATGGTAGATTAAGTCCACTACTATACTTCTAATACAAATATTGAAAATGTTACTTGTTTTATATTTAATTTTATTTTATTAAGGAGGTGGTACCAGAGATTGAACTCAGGAAAGCTAATCACTGAGCCACATACCCAGCCCATTTTATTTACTTTAAAAAATTATGTTTGACAGTAGAATGCATTACAATTCTTGTTACACATATAGAGCACAATTTTTCAAATCTCTGGTTGTATACACAGTATATTCACACCAATTCATGTCTGCATACTTGTACTTTGGATAATAATGATTATCACATTCCACCATCATTAATAACTCCATGCCCCCTCCCTTCCCCTCCAGCCCCTCTACCCTATCTAGAGTTCCTCTATTCCTTCAATGCTTTTTCTCCCTATCCCACTATAAATCAGCCTCCTATACCAAAGAAAATATTCAGCATTTGGTTTTTTGGAATTGGCTAACTTCACTTAGCATTACTTCTCTAACTCTATCTATTTACCTGCAAATGCCATGATTTTATTCTCTTTTATTGCTGAGAAATATTCCATTGTGTATATAAGCCACATATTTTTATCCATTCATCTGTTGAAGGGCATCTAAGTTGGTTCCATATTTAGCTATTGTGAATTGTGCTGCTATAAACATTGATGTGACTGTGTCCCTATAGCATGCTGTTTTTAAAGACTTTGGGGGTATAGACCAAGGAGAAGGATAGCTGGGTCAACCATTTTATCTTCTTTTTTTAAAAACAGAGTCTCATTAAGTTACTCAGAGCCTCACTATGTGGCCGAGTAACTTAATGAAAAGTTTAAAAAAGTGGAAAATCTTCATAACATCTTGCATAATTAGAGTACAATCATCAAAACTAATAAATATCCATTGCAGACTACCATAGTATTATTAATTAGATTCATATTACTAATTAAATTATTTGTAATACATTAGTTACATACTTTATTCCAAGATTTATTGTCCCTCTACTACCCTTTTTCTCTTCAGGACCCAATCCAGTTTTTCACATTATAGTTCACTGCTATAGATGTAGTTTTCTCCTCCCTATAATAATTTTTCAGCCTTTTTCCCCCTAAGATCTTGATACTATTGAAGATATCAATTAGTTTATGGGTAGAAGCACCACATTTTATTTGTTTGATGTTTTCTCATGATCACCTTGAGGTCCTGCCTTCTGAGAAAAATACCACAGCAGTGAATGGCCTTCCCAGGCATCATATCAGGGGGGTGTGATGTTGGTGCCTCTCATTGCTAATGATGTCAGCCTTGGTGGAGGTGATGTTTGCCAGGAGTCATCATCTTCCCCTGGTAATGAAGACATATCTTGGGAGAAAAAACTTGTGTTATGTAAATATCCTGTTTGTTCTTAAACTTCCACTGATGAATTTTGGCATCTACTTTTGGAACATGTTGTAAATGATATTATGTCAATCTCAGGATGGGTTTTTAAACAATGGTTCATTTCGTCTACACTTTTATATTTTCCTGTAAGAAAGAATTTCCCCTTTCCTTCTTTTATTCAAATTTATATTAGTATTGACTCATGGGTGTTTATTTTGTTATATGGGTTGCAATCCATTATTACCTTTATTCGATTTGCTGTTCACATTGCATCGGCTTTTGCCACCAAAACCTCTTCTTTCAGACTTGCCCTGTGACATTTGTGTGTAATAGATTTGTGACTACTAAGTACATCACCTCTCTCTGCTGTTGGTCATCTTGTCACAGTGCCAGATTGGTGAGGCCAACCTTGGGAAAGGAAAAGAGAAACAGTGATCATGACAGATAACAAATGTGAGAGGTGAAAACATGGGGTTCAGGGGGCAATTATGTAAACTGTGTTGACCCCCACATGCTTTCTTTTTGAAAGCAATTTACCTGAAGCTCTGTCTGGCTGGTATTACCTTAAATTTTATCCACTACATAGGACCTGATTGTAGTTGGCAATTTGGATTCAGTCTTTTAAGGGTAAGGAGATCAATTTGCTAGCACTTTGGAATTTTTAAAAGTTCCCAGCTTATCGCAAATGATGGCTTGTAAGTGTTAAAAGAACAATCAGTGTACACATGAGCTGTTTATTTGTCACTAGTAAGAAGCCCAGAACATTTTATTAGCTTACGAGCTTGATTAAACTTCATCTTGGCTAATAATTGACTGTATGTGAAGGGAAGATATAAAAAAAATCCTGTTCTTGAGATGTTTAAAATATTCTCAAATGAATTATGATATTTACTCCCTCTCTGTTATATTGGGACAAGCCTGTGAGTCTGGGTCCTCATTCCAGAAATAAAGATTTTAGGCAATAGTTTTTGGCTCCCATGCTCTTCTTGCATGCTCAAAATTCCCCTTAATATCCAAAACATTTGGGATACTACCTCTATTTTAGTTTTAATTTCAGTATCTGCTGACTGAATACACAGTGATAAATGAACTCAGTTAAAATTTAAATCCATATTTATTTTAGTCATAAGAGCAGTGATGTTATTGATACTAGCAATTCCAGTCCTGCATACATAATGAGACACACATAATCCTTGCAGACCAGATTAGGCTGCTTACTCTTTTATAAAAGGCAAGTGATGTAAAAAGAAAAAAAAAATGTATTTTATGCACTTTGATCAAACTGTGGAGAAGTAGCTATATTGCTTTTCTGCTGGTGCCAAAAGAGGTTAACATTTATAGAAAAGATAGGTAAGCGATATAAGTATAACTAGGCTGTGTTTAACCAGAGACTGTGTCAGTTTTAATTTTCTTGACATCTATCTTCAGCTTGTGTGAGTTTTTATTCTCATGTGAAATTTAGGAGCTCTCTGTTTCAGAAGGACTGGGTTTTAGATCCTGTGATGTAAAGCTTCTGGTAAATTCTAACTCAAGTATTCAGCTTGATCTTAGCCTATTCCTCTTGTTTTCCCCTTGGATCTCCTGATTCTACAAATTTCTAATCATCCCTCTTTGCTGTTGGTCATCTTGTTACAGTGCAGATTAGTGAGGCCAACCATAGTAAAGAAGAAGAGAAAGTAGAAGAGAAGATGATGACGGATAACAGATGTGAGTGGTGGAAACATGGGATTCAGGGGGGCAATTCTATAAACTGTGCTAACCCCCACGTGCTTTCTTGCTTAAGATTCATCAGTAAATAACATTTTATCTGCTGGAGAAATGCAGGGCCAAAGACTCCTTCCTGTTAATAAAAAGAACACAAGTTCTCTGAAGGAGGGATTTTGTGACTTTTATATAGGGCAGATTCCAGGACTCAATGAGACAGAATAAGGGAGTATTACACAGCCATAAATAAGAATGAAATTTTGGCATTTGCAGGTAAATGAATGGAACTGGAGAATATCATACTAAGTTAAATAAGCTAGTCTCTCCAAACCCAAGGACAAACATTCTCTCTGATATGTGGATATTAATCCACAACAAGGGAGAATGGGGAAGGGAAGAATAGAAATCCATTGATTAGACAATGGAAAATGAAAGGAAGGGAGTAGTGAGGGAAATATCAAGGAAAATAGAATTAATGAGACATACTTTCTTAGCCTTTTATTTGAATACACAATCACGGTAACTCCACATCATGTTCAACCTCAAGAATAGGATCCTAATTAGAATAAATTATAGTCCTTGTATGTATAATATGCCAAAGTACATTCTTTATTATGTTTATATAAAAAGGAAAAATAAATTTAAAAAAAGAAAATGTGATCTTAAATGACACTTCTTAAAAAAAGAAAGAGACAGAAAAATTAAAAGCAAAGCACACTATCAATAAAATTTGTAAGAACAAGTTCTAATTAAAACTGGACAGCACGGGCCAAAGTGACTCAGAGTTGCTTTGAATTTTTAACATATTGTTATAATATTAAAATGTCTTCTCATGGCAAAAGACCATTTGCAGTGGTGACTTGATAGTCTAATGCAATCCTTCTATCAGTGAGAAGTCAAGAGGTAGACCTGGTGTGACTCTGGAAACTTCCCTGGATCCCCAATAAAACTAAAGGTCAGGAGGGCTGCACCTTCCCTCTCTTCTTTGAGAAGATCCATTGTATCCTTTTTCTCCTGTCTCTTCTAATAAACTCAAGCCTTAGCTACTCTGAGCAACTCCTCTGAAATCTTTCCAGCATGATCACAAAGAATAAGTGACCAAAGACATCTAGAGGAATTTTGGCTCCATAGATGTCCTTGATCTCTAACAATGACTTTCCCTGGGGGTTTCATAAAAAGAGTTAAAAGAGGTGGGATTTGAGTTTGTTGAAGATCTTTCCTATTCCCAGAAAATATATGGATATTTCTCATTTTTAGTAACCTGTCCCCCTTCCTCATTATTTGCATCCTATATTTGTAACCTCTAGAGTCCAGTAACTGATTTATGAGTAAATATTCCCATTCTTTATTATTTGAACTCTGAATAAAACTATCTCTTAAACATTGATTTTCCATGGGATGAGCTTCCATACCTAGGAAGAAAAACACTACAATAATCTATCATCCCTAGAGAAGTTCTACAAATCTAATTCTTAAGGTGATTGCTCCTGACTTCTTGTTAATGACTATAGTAGTTGTGGTTCATTGTGTTCATAGTAGTTGTGGTTCATTAGTCTTTTATTCTATATGAATCTTTGAGAATAGGGTGTGAGGAGATCCAAGGGCTGAAATAACTAGATATTATGATATTAAGTAAAAATTCAATTTTCAAATGCAATTAATTTTCAAATACAAATATGATTTTTAAAAATTGTGGTTTTGCAATAAAAAGCTAAAGGAGATATTTCTGTTAATATTATTCTTTTATTTACTTTAAATAGAGGAGACAGGCTAGAGCAAAGAGGCAAAAGTTCATACTCTATGACTGAACTCGAAGACCATTTTAATGCTAAATGGAATCATAATCTAAATACTGGCATACATGCTTAGGAATCTTTGAGACTTTACTAGGAAAGGCCTAAGGGTGGGAATTCCTGGAAAGGTTATAGGTATTGGAATTGTTCTTGTTTTGTCTTCTTTTTTGCTTTATCTACCATTGCTATTGGAAATTTGGAATACAAAAATATGAAACTGACTTCAGGAATGAAGATGTTATGTTTTGATGAAAAATAATGTGAATTATCTTTAGAGATCAGATTTAATTCTTTGGATGAATCTCTTTTGTTTTGCTTGAAGAAATGGATTGCATTTAGCTAATAGAAGGCAGTAGAAGCATATTCTTTTAGATTTTTCCCACACTTTCTAATTTTGCCCATTTAATATTTTCAACGTGAAGTACACACCATTTTTGTTACCAGTACTGCAGGTTCCTGTGTTCCCCCAAAGTAAAATCAGGCAGGAATACTGTTTGGCAGGAACAAGGCTTTGATTCTTAAGCTCTAATATAGGGAAGGCAGCAGGTGGGAATGGGATTAACAGTCATTCAATAAGAAAGAGAAATACACAGTTTGTTTGTTTGTTTGTTTTTGTGTGTGTTTAATTGCATATATAGGCAGGCAGAAACTCAGTGATGTCATTTCATATAGAGATGCAGTCTTAGAGCCCACCTGGGCTCTTTTCATCATAGAAGAAGTAGTCTTCATGGGCTACCTGTCTCATTATCATATTAGGTCTCTGTTCTGTGATATAATTTTAATATGCTAGTAAGGAAATGGTTATCATGGTTTATTCCAGTGACTAGTTTCCACATGCCTTTCTCCTCTTTAATTTAGGAAAGCCCTTAGCATGGTGTTAGAGGAAAGTACAATATTAATATGTATGCCTGTGTATTAATATGTATTGATAGTTAGCTTTATAACTTTGCTTTTCTCAGTCTTCTGTTTCCTTATGTTTGCTGACCCCATAGTCTTAAGGACTGAGTGTGCTACCTCTTTTTCCTACTTAATTCTTTTTTAGAATTTTGTTATTTTTGAAAAAATTAGGGCAGAGAGAAATTTCTTCATGGATGACATTGTCTTTTCAAAAACAAAGCTAGGTTTTTTGCAGGTAACATTTCAAACCTCTTGCACAAGACCAGTTCGCATTAATGTCTTACTCTAATTAAATATTTTAATGGGCCTTTGCAACTTATTTAGTGAAATGTTGTAAATCTACTTTATGAACGTAATATTCAGTTTTTCCTTTAAAGTATGGAGCTTCTTAACTCTTGGCTTGATTTACTTAATAATTTTTATAGTTAATTTAAAATTTTGCTACAATTTAAATGACCATTAAGGAAATGATTTGCCATTGTGAAAAATTATGATGAAGTTTACTTTCTCAGCTAATTGAAGGTGCATAACAACCAGAAATATAAAGTCTAAAATTATAAATTCAGAGAGCTTTCTCCTGTGCTTGACTGCTTGACTAAGGTTGTATTCATAATAACAATGTTATAAACTCAAAAAAAATGTGGCACATGATGATGGTGTAGGCTATCCCTCAATGTAAGTTGTGTCGTACTATGTTTTCAAGTACTATATTAGGCACTTAAAACGCTCACCTGTCTTTTACCTCCATTATGAGTTTTGGGTACTTTTTAATTATCAGGAAATTATTTGGCATCTAATTTTGAGTGTTTCATCTAATTGAGGATTCAAAGTTGTTTTTCCTTCCATTATGGGTTCAAAGACTGTTCTCATCATAGTGATGTGGGCTATTAGAAAGGAATCTAGTGCAGCACACTTTAAAACAGAATTGATTTAAATATAGTAGCAAGGGTTTACAATCACATTTATATGGACTATCAACTTACATTGTTTCCCCCTCTACAGAAAGGCAGAATATGTCAAAATGTCTCCCAGTAATGACCAGGATTATATACCATTTTTACAAAGAAACAACAGTGACTTCCCTGAGATGACCTCCAGTGATCTGAAGACATTTCCTGAAGGGGCTGTGTTAAGTTTCCATAACATCTGCTATCGGGAAAAAGTGAAGAGTGGCTTCCTATTTTGTAGGAAAACAGTTGAGAAAAAATTACTATCAAATATCAAGTATGTATATAAACTTTTTAAAAGACCACTTTAATGACCTATCTCAGGTGTCACAGGCTTTGCCTAATACCAAAAAGTTACTGTGAGCATTTGTGTTTCAGCCTTTGTGCTGGTGTATAGACACATGCTTTCATTCCTTTTGACTAAACTAGGACTAAAATGATTCCATTTAGTGAATTAAAATTGACTCATTAAAATTGATTTGTGAAATGCTGACAAGATTTTTTGTAGAAAGTAATGTCATTGACCACATGCATATTGAATAGTTGTTCAAACATACTGTGGGTATGTATATTTACCTTGCCCTTCACTTTATCCCTCCCCCCTTTTTTATTTGTTGGGGCATGGAGGAGTGTGGATTAACAGATCTTACTCAGGGCTTTGTGCTCCCCAGATCATCATTCTCCCCCTGAGCTACACACCCAATTCCTCTTGCTTATCTTTTCTTACCTGGGAGACTACTGACTCAATATACTAAGGGTCTCCTCTATTCAAGAGTTCACACTGAGTTTATGGCTTAGTGGTCTGCATCTCTACAAAGGAGGAGGCCATTGTTTTGTGCTTTGTTAGGCTTATAAAATGTAGTAAGTCTTGAAGTTTTTATTTTGTTTTTACTGTTACAAACATAGCAAGCATTGGTTTTCATACTTATTCACATTTCTGGTTTTTTATTCATGATAAGGTCATATTTTTCTGGCTGCAGTGTTTCCAAACTTTCTCCTATCTGCTGGACTCAAATAGTCTCTGATGTGTGAAGGGTCACTCTCATTATCTTATTTTTGGTTTGTGTTGGATAACACTATCATTACTGAAAATGATGACAATATTTCAAGAAAAAGTCATGAGAATATTGGTTTTTCTTTGGATTTTTGCTTTTCTGTTCATTGTTTAAGAAGACAATAAGATAAAAATTGATCATGAGAATTTATTAATTTTCCCTACTTTCTTAGAATTTTATTTTGCTTAGTTTTTATGCATATCTAGCATTTGAGCTTTCTCTTACCAATGCGAAAATTATCAAAAGAGGGCTGAGTATGTAGCTCAATGGTAGAGTGCTTGCCTTGCATGCATGAGGCACTGGAATCAATTCTCAGCACTAAATATAAATCAGTAAAAAATAAAGGTCCGGGCTGGGGATGTGGCTCAAGTGGTAGCGCGCTTGCCTGGCATGTGTGCGGCCCGGGTTCGATCCTCAGCACCACATACCAACAAAGATGTTGTGTCTGCCGAGAACTAAAAATAAATATTAAAAAATTCTCTCTCTCTCTCTCTCTCTCTCTCTCTCTCTCTCCCCTCTCTCACTCTCTCTTTAAAAAAAAATAAAAAAAAAATAAAATAAAGGTCCATTAGCCACTAAAAAAATATTATGAAAAAAAATTCTCCATTCCAGCAGATGTGTGGATATCCTATAATTGTGAGGAAAATTCTTCACCCTGTTTGAGAGATTGGTCTGGTTATCTATTTGAAATAATTTGAGATGTAAAGCTGCATGTTCATAACCCTTTCACCAGGTTTCTTAACTGTCCACACTGCACTGTTTGCTCCCATCACTGTGTCTCATTTGTGTCCATTGTTACTACTGATTTTTGTGAGTCACTTGAGAGCACACTATCCACAGGATACACCTTTATCCCTAGTTCTTTTAGTACTACTTTCTAGAAAGATGATTCCTGCCCTGTATAATCACTCAATTGTTTTCTGGTAGCAACCAAGAAATGATGTATCCTCAGAGTGAAGGCAGGAGAGGTCCTGAGGATTACTCTTCACTGTGTTCCTCACATAACTGACTAACCACCACATCGTGTCTCTGCAGTCTTGTCCATCCTGGTGCTTTCTAGTCCCATCCCACTCCAGGTGATGTTAAAACTGATCACCTAGTTATGTTGTTGTCTGTCAAACTTCACTATCAGATCACCATTTTCCTCTTTGTATTTGATTAATATGAATGGTGATACTCTGATATTACTCCAGAATCTTGTTGTTTATTAAACTTGAGTTTCATTCCACTGTGGTGACTCCTGTGTGGATCAGCAACCACTATGATCATTGATAAAGGGTGAGTTCCTATTTTCATTGTCTCATAATTTGCATTCCAATTATAGGAAAAATCTTCATTCATCATTTCTCCTTTTGGTTACTGTATAGACTCATGGATTGTATTTTTTTTTAAATTTCCTTTACTGGGGACTGAACTAAGAGTTACTATACCACTAAGCTACTTCCCCAGTCCTTTTATAGTTTGATTTGAGACAGTATCTTGCTAAATTTTTCAGGCTGGCTTCTAACTTGCAATCCTCCTGCATCTGCATAAGGAGTCTCTGGATTACAATAGTGCACCACAGTGTCTAGTATAGATTTGTATTCTATACAATAACACTCAATTGTAATGCTTCATTAGTATTATTTATCTTCATACTCCTATTGATGCTGATTTAGTCAGTAGGAAATTTTTGAAAACAGGTTAATTTTTTTTATTTTTTAACTCATCCCACCAATCTCAATTCTTTGGCATAGCAAGAAGTTCCAAATTTATTGTATACTTGCCTTCCCAGTCCTGGAATCCTCCAGTGTTTATTTTTGGAGAATGGTATTGAGAAAACATGATCTGGGTGATTTGAACACTCATTGCTATTCGGGTGTCATTGTTCCTGTGCCTTCTAAATGGACAGACCTAGGGAGTGTATGTATGCAGCTACCTACACACATTGAATATGTCTATTGCATTTGGTAGTATAGCCATTTGGACAATATTAATTCTGCCTATCCAAGAATATGGGATGTCTTTCTATTTTCTAAGTTCTTCATTTTCTTTATTCAACATTGTGTAGTTATCATTGTAGAGGTCTCTCCCCTTCTTGGTTAATTTAATTCCCAGTACTTTATTTTATTTTTGAGGTTATTGTAAATGGAATAGTTGTCCAAAAAGGATCATGGTTTAAAGAATAATTGAAAGGAATTTAGAGGGACCTGATCCATCTTTCTTATAAATATTGACTAATAATGACATCCTTCATAGACTAGACTTCTGTTAACCAATAAGTCTTTTTTCTTTTGATTTGGTGCTTGTTTTCTGTCTGCAATTTCTTCAGTCTTCCTTGAGTGTATCATTGCAGAGTCTAAATAAATAGTACTGCATCTAAAGTAGAACGATAAATCATCATGCTTTTGTGTTTACAGTGGAATCATGAAACCTGGTCTCAATGCTATTCTGGCACACCAAAGTAGAGGAAAATCTTTGTGAGTATAACAGAAAATATTTCTCAACCACTTCTGTGTAGTTGTTGTGTGATTTTTAAAGATGACTTTTTAAAGTTTACTAGAGCACAACTAAACAATTGATATGGTGATGTTGTCCATATTAGAAGTGATTGGAGAGGGGAGAAAGGGAATAATGATAAAAGTGGGAGGATGGAGCTGAAATAATAATTGAAGACAAGAATTCTTTTTTTTTTGGTAAAGAAGCACATTGCCTGAGCTGGATCCACCAAATTCAGACAGCTAGAAACTCATTTGGGAAGACTGTGCTGGATCAGCCAACATGGCTTTTCTTATATACCTTTGGGTTTTCTTGTAACAACAACAACAACAACAGCAAAAAGATGATGATAATTTGAACATATAAATTATTTTAGTTAAACCTCAGATTTCTGGAGTAGTAAATTTTCTAAGTTTAGCAGAATATGAGAGATATGGCCTATAATGGAGGAGAGAAATATGTAACATACATGTCCTTTTATAGGTTGCTAAATATCTTAGCTGCAAGGAGAGATGCATCTGGATTATCTGGAGATGTTTTGATCAATGGAGCACCTCAATCTGATAATTTCAAATGTAATTTGGGTTATGTGGTTCAGGTAAGAATTTGTAAATTTGCCTTTTTTGTTTTATCTGTATGAGCATACTCTTTACTTACAGCTTATTATGCTTCTAGTTGTATATGTGACATGCTCACATAACCAATATTCATTCCACCAGCTTTCATAATCTTCCATCTAAACAGTTAAATGGAAAAGCAAGGAAGACTTGGAAAATGACCCTGTTGGACAATGTTATCAATTCTGGCTTGTGTATAATTTACAAGTGTCCACAGTTGTCCTTTTTACCCTTCTAGCATTTTTTCCTTTCCCTAGAAGATGTGTTTGCAAATCCTTGTACAAAGCAACCTGGCTGTATCTGGTTCTAGTGGGCATGATTACCTGGGCTCAAACCTGGCATGCGGATTGAGAATGAAAATGACTTCCTTGGACTCTGCAGCTATCTTTATGTGGGTCACTGCAATTGGTATAGTTGAAAGTTTACTATTAGCTTGAACTTTACCTTGGTTATATTATTTTTATAGATCATGGATTAAGTTACATATACTGAAATATGACTGAGGAGATTAAAATGAGACAGAAGAAGACACATGTACAGGGAAAAGTACACTCAACTTAGAAAATTAGTGAAAAAAAGTCCCAGAGAGAAGTCAGTCCAGTCTGGAGCAGATTTATGATTAAGCATCTAAAATCATTACAGAGTAAAGAAACAAGTATGAAATAGGGAAAACTGAATGGAAATCTAATGATATTAAATATTATCACTAACAAATTTTAGATATGATAATCATATTGTGGTTACGTTTTATATACACATAGAACTATGTACTATGATGTCTGGAATTTTCTTCAAATTATAGATGAGACAACACTGATCATGAGTTTATAATTACTGAAATTGAATTTTGAAGATGTGGAGTTTATTATATTATTCTGTCTATTTTTGAATATGTTTGGCAATTTCCTAATCGAAAGTAAAAATAAAACATTTTTTGGTAAAGGGAAAATGTTGATTCCTGATTTCAAAAATAAAAAAAAATTGCATTTAGGATGATATTGTGATGGGCACCCTGACAGTGAGAGAAAACTTACTGTTCTCAGCGGCTCTTCGGCTTCCAACGGCTATGACAAATCATGAAAAAAATAAAAGGATCAATAAAGTCATTGAAGATTTAGACCTGGATAAAGTAGCAAATTCCAAGGTAGTGTGAAAAAACCTGATAGTATCATAACCATGAAAGATGACCTCCTTGTAGATGCTATGACCTAATTGTGTTTTCCCCAAAATGTGTGGGGTCAAAAGTAGCTGCTTTCTGTAATGATGAGAACAATGACTACTTACATACTATGAAGGTGGGAATTAAGTGGAAATTAATAATGGTTGTATCCTAGGAATGTATTGTGGTCTTGTGTGGGGAGTGTTTTTCACAGAACCCTTTCCACCCTCATTGTTAAGTCATGGCTCATTTGATGTGTTTGAACTAACCCTTCTTCTTCCTGTTTCTCTTCCTGCTATTAACTGCTGTTTTCTTTCTCTTCCTTCTGGGACCTTTGTTCCATGATTTTTTTGAGGTGAATTTCTGGAATTGATAAATGACAAGAATCCAAAGATTATTGCTTTGTATGTTTAATTTTTCTTTCAAAATTATATTTTGTCAAATTATAATTTACTTTTAATTCATATCGTCACCAAGAATTTTTGGATCCTTTCTTTGTCAGTTTTCTTATCCCCACCTCACTCTTTCCTTTCTTTCCTTTCCTTTGCCAGTCCTATTTTCAGATCTATATTCCAGGCTTCTTTAGGTTTGAGAGGTACAGTTGTGAAAGTGTGACAAAGAGTGAAGTGTGACAAACAGTTAATGCCTACTTAGGCATCAGAGAGAAAAATTGAGTGGAATGCATCAACTTAACACTATTGAACAGTTGAACAGTCTATAGGCAGGGATTGCTGAGCAGACATTTGAAGCTGTGTGTGATAATGAGCTACTTAGACTGTAAATGGTTCATCTCCTTAAGAACTCCTTGACTTAGAAGCAGTGAAAGTTGGGGTTCTACTGGCTGATGCTTCCTGTATTATTGTGGATATTCTTGCATGTGAAATATATTTGTTATGGAAGAATAACCCTAGGATGACATTATTTACCATTTATTTTTTGTGTACTTAGTGATTGACCTGTCTTTGCTTTTCATCTGTTTATTGACTTGACTTTTGAGTTTCTTCTGTGGGATTCTACTCTATTCTTTAACATTAAGCACCCACAGCCTTAAATTTCTTGCTTAAGTTTGCTGGAAAATATGCAGAGGTAGTCACTGACTGCCTATATTCAAATAATCTAATTGAATTCCATAGTTCAATTTTTCTTTTTTTTACTTTTTGCATTTGCATATAAATGGATAGAGTTAGAGAAGATAATGCTAAGTGAAGTTATCCAATCCCCTCAAACAAAAGCCAAATGTTTTATCTGATATAAGGAGGCTGATTCATAATGGGGTAGGGAGGGGAAGCATGGGAGGAATAGACAAACTCCAGATAGGGCAGAGGGGTGGAAGGGGAAAGAAGGGGGAATAGGGTTATAAATGATGGTGAAATGTGATAGACATTATTATCCAAAGTACATGTATAAAGACACAAATTGGTGTGAATATACTTTGTATACAACCAGAGATATGAAAAATTGTGCTCTATATGATTAAGAATTGTAATGCATTCTGCTGTATATATAAATTTTAAAAAGTTAATTAAAAACAGAAAAGATAGTCTCCTTACTATAATGTGATCATTGAATCATTTAATAGAAGAGTAAATTCCTAATTCTATTCCCTTAGATTTCTCAGTTGTTAATATCTTCTTCCTTAGTTACTGTAGCTATTTCTTACTGAAGTATTTTATAGAAATTATATATATATATGTATATATATATTACCTCTTGTTATGCATCTCCAACAAACCAGAACATTGCCTTCCTTGTTTTAATACCATTATCAACTAACACAATGAGTAATGTATTTACATCATCATCTCTATGGAGTTCATATTAATTCGGACACATTTTCCAAATTGTGTCCAAATGTCTTTTATAGTTCAATTGTCAATAGCACCCTTGTTTGAATCCTGTTAAGAGACTCTTTGGGAACTCTGAATTTCATAATTGCTTCTAACTTTCTGCCTACCTAAAACCTTTCTTCTCTACTCACACACAGAATGACTTTGACTGATTCAAATGAGTGAGCCAATTGCCCTGTTGAATAACCTGTCTTTTTTTAAGTCTGAAAAGGTAAAGTAGAAATTCTGCATTCAGTTAGGGCATGGACAATGTCAGTATGGAAAACCTTGTAGAAACTGAAAAGGTGCCAGTGTGGTATGGTAGATAGTGAACATTTCCTGGCTCTAAATGTTCTTATTTTTGGTAAGTCCACTTGGGGACTTTTGGTGAAAACAGTGTGGGAAGTTATTAGAAGTCTAATAAATCACCATAAAGTTTTCCCCTTTTCCTCTCCTATTTTTCTCTCCCATTTTAGGCTATAATTTCACTATGTCAGGGCAATGACTCTTCATGTTCTAATAGACTATCTTAAACCTAAATATACTTAAAAACATGTAGGACTGTTCAAAGCATGGGCTTCACAGCCAGTCTCGGCACTTACTTAGCAGCTCTGCTCTGACCCTCAGTTTATTCACTTTTAAGAGAAACTTCTTTCTTCTCCCCCATGTTCATTTATTTGTTGCTCACAATAATTAGGATAATGAGATAAAGTATTTCTGTCAGGACTGTTCAACAATCATACTGACTGTGCCATTCTTGCTGACAACGTAATAATCTGTGCTTTAGGTTTTATCTAGGGGAGAAAGAAAAAGGACCAGGATAGCAATGGAGCTGATCACAGATCCTCCCATCTTGTTTTTGGATAAACCAACAACTGGTTTAGATTTGAGCACTACAAATGCTGTTCTTTTGCTCCTGAAAAGGTAAAGTTCTTTCATTTATTCAATATATGATTACTTCTGTTTACCATATATTCTTGGTTCAGGGAAATCAGAATACATCGCAGGCTTTCTTACTTCTTTGTTAGAGGGAAATTATAAACAAACAAAGAAATGTTATCGAGATTGATGAAATAAGAATGTAGGGAAGGAAAGTGGTAATGGGGTTGGGAAGCTGTTTTAAATAGTAGGAGGGTCAGGGAAGACCACAAGCATGTGATAGGTGAGCTGGAGTGAGACCTGATGTATCTGCAGAAAAGAGTTCTGGGTGGAAGGAGCAGCCAGTGGCCCTGAGAAAGAGAATTCCTGGTGTGTGTGGAACATCAGAGAGACCACAGAGACAGAACCTAGTAGATAAGGGGAAAGGAAACTGGGTGATTTTGATGTAAAAACAAAATACCACAGACTGGAGGCAAACAACAGAAATTAATTTCCTTCTAGTTCTGGAGGCTGAAAGTTGATATTAAGATCTTCCACAAGGTTGTTTTTCCAAGGCCTCCTTATTGGCTTGTAGATGACCATCTTCTCCCTCTATGCCAGTTTCTAATCTCCTCTTAACTGGACACCAGTGAGTGAGGACATTCAAGGTTCTCATGCAATCATAATGACCAATTTCAAGATACTTATCTCCAAAACTAGCCACATTCTGAGATACTGGGGGTTAGGACTTTAACATGTGAGTTTTGGGGAAGCCAGAATTCCACCATTCACAGTTAGAAATGATGTGAGATGAAGTTGGGCTGGCCTAGCTCTCCTAGGCCAGTGTTAAATATATGGCTCTCTATTCTTTTTGCTAGGGACATTGGGTCATTTTTTGTCTTATTAAAGATACAATAAGCTTTCATTTGCCATTCTAGAATTGGGAACAATGAATGTTCAATGAACTGAGCAAAGGGTGTTGGCTTTATAGGAAGAAAAAGGCAGAGGAAAGAAGAGAACATATAGCAGAGAGGTTATTAGAAAGTTACTTTCCTTAAGGGGTTAAACAGAGGGGCCTTTCTTGTAATGCAACTCAGGTAATATAGAGCTCTTATGATTGGTTACTGAGAATCTGATTTTGGAAAACAGACCCATTTAAATCTAGTTTGATTACCTTGCACTTAACACAAAAGACTCATGGAAGCATTTTGAGCATATTAGAGCAGGGCACTGGCTATAGGGAAGGCTGTGAAGTTCAGGTAGGATGAATGAAGGACTCTAAGAAATAACTGTTGAGGCAGATGGGGTCTGGACTAAGGTGCTCATGCTGCAGTGGTGAGGAGCACAGGTTCTGAATCTGTTTGAGGCTGGAAAGAACAATCAGTTTGGGAAGTGGACCTGGGCTTTGAGAATTGAGAGAATGATGCCTGAGATTTGAGGCCTATTAAGAGGAAGAATGAAGCAAAAGAAATGACAATAGCTTTTATTAAGAAGTGAGAACTGGGGCTGGGGATGTGGCTCAAGTGGTAGCGTGCTCACCTGGCATGCGTGTGGCCTGGGTTCCATCCTCAGCACCACATACAAACAAGGATGTTGTGTCCGCCAAAAACTAAAAAATAAATATTAAAATTTCCTCTCTCTCTCTCTCTCTCTCTCTCTCTCTCTCTCTCTCTCTCTCTCTCTCTCTTAAAAAAAAAGAAGAGAGAACTGTGGAGCTGGGCATGGTGGCATATGTCTGTAATCCCAGCAGCTTGGATGCTGAGGCAGGAGGGTAATGAGTTCAAAGCCAACCTCAGCAATTTAGTGAGGCTCTAAGCAACTCAGTGAGACCTGTCTCTAAATATAATACAAAAAAGGACTAGGGATGTGGCTCAGTGGTTAAGTGCCCTTGAGTTCAATTCCCAATAACAAAAAGAAGAAAATGAAAGACTGTGAAAGGAAAGTTTATAGGAAACAACATTTCAAAAGTTAACTTTTAAATTCATTTGAAAGTATAAAAAATAATTTCAAAATTATAAGATGGCTCCAAGAATATTACAAATAAAATCCACTCTTCTCTCCTAGACTCTCCAATTGTTACATTTTACTGCATTTTCTCGCTCTCCATGTCTCTGCTCACCATTACATAGATTTTTTTTTATTTTACATCATCCTCTCTCACTACTGAATACTCCTTAGTTTAAACTCCAAGATATAAAGACACTATACAATATCAACCTCCCAGTGAGGAACTTAACAACGACAGCTTCACAATTATTGAGTCTTTAAACTCCAGTCAGATGTCACAAGCTCACCCTGCTTTCTTTCTCTCTCAGGATTCTGAAGAAACACGTATTTCCTGAATGTTTCATTTTTTTATCCTCTAATCTGGAAAAGATTCTCAGTCTTTCTCTGGCTCTCATGTGGTTGAGTTAGGAAATTTCATGAGTGACCTTCAGATGGTCTATTACAGTTGTTTAGGCTGACTCAGGCATGAAACCATGCTGAGTTCTCAGGATAACACACCTGAGCTTCACCCACCACAGCTGGTGTACACCTCCATCATCTGATCACATTGGTGTCTGCTAGAGTTCTCTTCTGATAAATTACTGTTTTCCCCACACTGAAATAGATTAGTATATTATTGGGAAATAAAATAGACTATTTAATGCCAAATTCTATTCCTCATCAAATGTCCCCCACCAATTTTAGATGCACCCAAATCTCCTGCTCTTGTGGTAGCTGCCCAACATGTAATTGTTGACAGCATATCTAAAAAAGAGGTGTTTCATCTTCCCTATTCATTTCTCATATGATTCAGTGAGTCAGAATCTCTATTACTCCCTGTTTTAGTGATCAAGTTGATTCTGATTGGGCCTATTAGAGTTCATTCAATGTGGCTTTTGTGTTCCTTTGACTTCTCCCTAATCATTTGTCCAGCATTTCTTTCCTTTGTGGTCATTATGATGTTCCATGCTCATGTTGTACTATATCAGCCATTTGTAGAAGGTGCCCTTGGTTAGAAACCAAGATCTGGTTGTTTAGTGCACTTACTACTATTGGAGTGGCTTAGCTTCTAGTGGCATTGCCTTTAGTAGACAAATATAGGAAATATACATGTGTAAGTGTGTGTGTGTACACACATATAAAGTAGAAATCTGATTCTATATTTTATTTGTTCAGATAATAATTATAAATATACTTACATGTGCATTTATGAGTCTCTGTGTGATTTCCACATTGTACGTACCCAATATGCCACTGAGCAACATTACCAACACCTACATGTGAATTTCTGATAGTCACAAATAAACATACATCTGCAAATGTTGATATTTCTTTTAGCATTTAATGTTATCATTAAAATCCCATGAATTCATAATAATATTCCTAATTCCAATCTAACAATTCAGTGTATTTTAAAAATATTTTTTTAGTTGTAGATGGACAGCTATACTTTATTTTATTTGTTTATTTTTATGTGGTGCTAAGGATCAAACCAGTGCCTCACTCATGCTGGGCAAGTGCTCTGCCACAGAGCTACTGCCCTAGCCCCCTTCAGTGTTATTTTAAATTTTGTCCTTTCAATCTTTGCAAGTCACTTTAGACAGTCAGAGATATGGCCCATTATCTCAATATATTTGCTTATTTTCTCAGTTAAGTAATTTAATTGTTTAATGCAATCAGTCTCCCAGTTGCTTTGGTCTACCACCTCTGGAACCCCTCTGCCTCATATATTAAGCTGCCAGACACACCACCTTCATGGCTCACCCTCTCTATCAGTATGTCACTTCCTCTGGTGCCCATGCCCCCATAAGCAAGGTTTTGTGCTAGCAGAGAAGAAACAGAAAGATGCAAAGATGGATAATTAAACATCTTCATTTTGAAATGTAAAGTGCACATACAAGTGTAGATGCCAAGTTATGGGTCTAGCCTTCTGGTACCATTTCAGAATATACCCAAGATATTTTTATTATTTAGAAATATGTTAATGATGTTTATTAGCAAATGATGGATTGATACAAAATATATAACTGCTTTTTTTATGCTTTGTACTACGTAGCACACAAGCATGCTGCCTACTTCAGTGAGCTCTTATTGGTCATTCTAAATGACTTATGTGTATTCTTATCATCAATGGTCTAGTTATAATGCATATTCTATTTCTTTAGTCTGAGATAGAGCCTAAGATTCTCCACAGGAGAATCAAACAGGGGATTCTGATAACATTGCCACTGGTCTTCAGACAACATTTTGGGAAGCAGGGCTGTCATGCAATTATGCTTCCTGCTTCCAGTCCAGCTCCCTATTACCTGCTGGCTGCAATTGTGTTTTTTGAATGAAGACTTAATCGTCCCTTTTTTGGGGGATCTCTTTAGTTATTTTCTTCATCCAACATCTAATATCTCACTATCAAACACATACACACACATAAGTCCTGCTTTGTAAAAAAAGAGCTTCTTTTAGTTTCCAAAATAAGCATTTTTTAAAATTTCATGCTTTGTTTATTTTTTTCTCCAAGAATGAGCTGTCTTCTATTCTTAGATAACTCCTGTTGAGACTTTTGATGGTCTACTAGTATTATCTTCATAATGGGATGTAAGTCTCCTATTTTGCTTAAATGGAACCCTCATCTAATTCTAATTCCCATTGTACTGAAATTATTGGCCTACTGGCCTGATTATCTTTGAGGTAAAGCATCTTTCCACACACAGTTAGCATATACTAGGTGCTTCTCAAGTATGCATATTCAAGCTGTCTTCTCATATTTTTTTTTAGTACTAAAGTTTGAACCTTGGGGTGCTCTACCACTGAACTATATCTTCAGTTCGTTTAATTTTTGTTGTCTTTTGTTGTCTTTAAAAAAAGACAGGATCTCACTCAATTTCCCAGGTTTGCCTCAAATTCGCAATCCTCCTTCCTTACCCTCCTGAATACCTAGGTTTAAAAGCATGTAGCTTTATGCCTGGTTCCTAAAGTATTTCAAATATAGTTTTTCAACAGTGATTCTGTCATTGTGTCTTCTACTCATAAGCTATAACTCCTTTGTAAAGGAAGTTTAGCACTGCTTATACTGTAGAATTAAACCAGAAATCAAATTCAAAGTTTTTTCCCTAGTATTCGAAAACCCTTTGATCATTTGCTTGAACGTTAAGCCTGAAATGTAAAAAGAAGAAAATAAGTATATCGGAACTGCCTTATAACAATATTGTGAACATGAAAACATGGCTGTTTCTAAAGCATTTAGCAAACACATAGTAATGTTAATTGTTTTATCGGGTGAGAAGAATGAAAATTAAACCTAAAAGATACAAATGATCAAGGAGAATTTACCATTTGACACCTTTAATAATATTTACTCTATAACTCATTTTCAAACTCAAGTGTACTTACAGATTAACTGGGATGCTTCTTAAAAATATGGACTCCTGCCATGTGCAGTGGCCCATGCCTGTAATCTCAGCAGCTCAGGTGGCTGAAGTAGGAGGATAACAATTCAAAACCAGCCTCAGCAACTTAGCAAGGCCCAAAACAACTTAATAAGACCCTGTCTCTAAATACAAAATAAAAGAGGGCTAACTGGTTAAGCACCCCTGGATTCAATCCCAGGTACAAAAAAATAAAAAATAAAAATTAATCCCTGTACCCACCCCTAGATCTTAATTCAAAATCTGGGAAGACTATCCAGGAATCTTTATAGTAGATTCCAGACTGTTGATTCACAATCCTTTAAGAAGTCCAGTTTTTTTTTTTTTTTTTTTGAGAGAGAGAGAGAGAGAGAGAGAGAGAGAGAGAGAGAGAGAGAGAGAGAAGGAGAGAGAATTTGTAATATTTATTTTTTAGTTTTCGGTGGACAGAACATCTTTATTTTTATGTGGTGCTGAGATTCGAACCCAGCACCCTGCACATGCCAGGTGAGCTACTGCTTGAGCCTCATCCCCAGCCCATGTCCTAGTGTTTTTAACAAAAAGATTGAATTTCATTTCCCCAGTAATCATGTAGATAATATAAAATGAGATGAGAACTCCATAAGAGAAAATCAAGTGGAACTGGGAACAAATGGTCTAATAGCAAGAATAAAATATTTTACCAAGAAGTTCAGGATTCATATTGTTTTCCCTTTTAACTTAGGATTTCTCAGCAGGGACGAACAGTTATCTTCTCTATTCATAGACCTCACTATTTCATCTTCAAGCTGTTTGACAGCCTCACCATCTTGGCTTCAGGAAAATTAATGTACCATGGTCCTGCACAGAAGGCTTTGGAATACTTCTTATCAGCAGGTGTAGTAGACTTTTTTGCATGTACTTGATCCTTCATTCATCCTATGTTGGGAGAGAGCAGAGAAGTCCACAGGAGTGCTGTTTGATAATATAGAGGTACCTGGGATTCCACCTCCCTAAAACATCTTTGGTTACTTTGGTGCCAGAATTTTTCTTCATTTTGGCAGTGCTTGTTTGTTTTTTAGGTCTCTTTCTTTTTCCTCTCCTATCTGAGTATGCATGTGTGTGTGCATCTGAGTATTTTTACTGGACCTGTCTGATATGATTCTCAGTTATCATTGATTGGTAGTCAGATTTCTATTGTTGTGACAAAACACCTGAGAAAAACAACTTATAAAAAGATAATTTATTTTGGCTCACAGTTTCAGAGACTTCTGTCTATGGTCAGCTGGCTCCATTGCTTTGGACCTGAGCTGAGACAAGGAAGAATCTCAGCTCAGGTCCAATGAGGAAGAATATGATAGAGGAAAGTTGCTCAGTTCATGGCTACTAGGAAGCAGAAAGGGAGAGAGAAAGAGGGAGAGAGAGAAAGGGTGAGGGAGAGGGAGAGGAAGAGGGAGAGAGAAAGGGAGAGGGAGAAGGAGAAGGAGAGGGAGAGGGAAGAGGAGGAGGAGGAGGAGGGGGGGGATAATGATGACCAGAGAGGAGGGGAGAGGTGGGGAGGGGAGGGGAAGGGAATGGAATTTCAGATCGTTCCATGGCATGCTCCCAGTGACCTATTTCCTCCAACTAGGTCCCACCTCCCAGTAGGAATAATTGGAATTATTAATACATCAAATGGATTAATCCACATGAAGTTAGAACTTTTATATCCAATTGTTTCTTAAAAGCCCCGCCTCTGGATATTTTTCCACTGAGAACCAAGCCTTGTACACAGGAATCTTTGTGGGACACTTAATATGCAAACCATAAATTTCTACCTTGGTCCCAAGAAACTCATGCCTATCTCATAATGCAAAATGCATTCAGTCCCAAGAATCCCCATAGCCTTAACAGTTCTACCAGGTCTCAAAAGTCTAATTTTAATATCTCCTCTAAGATTCAAGACAAAACCTTAGCTGTACACTCTTATATAAAAAAAAAAAGTTCTATGCTTCCAACATATAATGACAGAGTAAACCTTCCCATTCTAAAAGGGAGAAATAGGCACATAGAATGAAGGGATTGGACCAAAGCAGTGAAAACATTAAATTCTGTAGGTCCACGTTTAGCTTCTGAGACAATGGTAGCAAGACCTGGGCTCTTAGGGCTGGGGGAGCCCCTCCACCTCTGTCCTTACTGGTTGTAACCACTATGGCTCCTTCTTCTGGTTCTGCTCCTAGTCTGCAGCTTTCCTTGGGAGACATTCTACATTCTAGGGATCTCTTAATTGCTGGAATTCCACTGCATCATTTGCTTCACTCTCAAAGTTTCACACTTTGTCTTCTCAGGGTTCACCTTCAGGGATTCCAACTCTAAAACACACTATCTGGCTCTCAGGCCTTCATTTGAACTCTCTGTTGAAGTCTGAGAGACTCCTCTAACTCTAGCATCCTGCATTTCTGCAAAATCAGCATCATGTGGATGATAGCAAACTGTACAGCTAGCCACAGCTCTCTTCTGGACCTCTTGAACCATGGTAGCAGCAGTTCTGAATGCATGCGCAGCTAAGCAGGGTGTTTTAGTTAGCTTTTTCACCACTGCAACTAAAAGACATAATCAGCACAATTGTAGAGGAGGAAAAGATTATTTTGGACTCACAATTTCAGAGGTCTCAATGGATAGACAGAAGGCTCCTTTCCTCCGGGCTCAAGATGAGGCAGAACATCAGAAGAGTGTGGCAGAGGGAACCAGTTCACATGATGATCAGTAAGCAGATAGAGGTCTTCACGTGCCAGATAGAAAAGCCACGCCTCCAATTCCCACCTCTTCCAGCAACTCCCTACCACTTCACTTACTCTCAGTTAATCCCTATCAGGGGATTAATCACTGATTGAGTTAACACTCTTACAACCCAACATTTCTCCTCTGAATCTTGTTGCATTATCTCACATGTGAGCCTTTGGGGGACACCTCACATCCAAACCATAACACAAGGTGAAAGGAATCCTAGGGAAAGAACTTCTTAGGCACCCCTGTGCTAAGGACTATTCTTAAAGTCTGTCAACATGTTTTCATTTTTACACACTTGAGCCTGTTATGCAGGTTGGTCAATTCCTGAATGCCCTCAAGGCGTCTCTCCTATTGTCTCTATGAGAAATACTTGTTTTGCTTTTAGTCATGCTAAATTCTGGCCAAACTACAAAATTTTCATAATCTTTCTGCTCTGATATTGAGTCCTGATTTTTTATTATAAAGATGGTCAAACAGATCAAAATGCTGTGCTGCACTGAAATTTTCTCCACCAGATTAATTAGTCCATCACATTTAAATTCAACTTCATACAAAGCCTAAGGACATGGAAAAGTGTACATATGTTCTTTTCCAGGATGTATTACTAATGGCCTCCAGTCTGGTTCCCCAAAGAGTCCTCACTTCCATCTGAAACTCATGAATGTAATCTTTACTGTATGCATTCCTATGGGCATTCTGGTCTTCTGACCTCCCACCAGAATTGTTCAATAAGCTCTGTTTAAAATATCTAAGGCTTCTGTAGCTGTCATCACCAAACCTTTCCAGATATCTCCTGCAAATCACTTCCAAAGGCTTCTTAACCACATGGGTAGGCACAGTCACAGCAATGACTCCTCTTCTTGGTACATATTTTCTGATAGTCTACTTTTCATCACTGTGATAAATACATGAGAAAATCAACTTTGATGAAGAGAGATTTATTTTGACTAATAATTCCAGAGGTTTCAATTCACCTTCAGTTGGCTCCATTACTTTGGGACTGTGATAAGGCAGAACCTCATGGCAGAAGGACATGGCACAGGAAAGCTGCTTAGCTCAAGACATCCAGGAAGTAGAATGAGGGGGGGGGGCAAGGGAAACATAAAACCTTTAAGGAGATGCCCCCCTCACCAACTTCATCTAGGTCCCATCTCCCAGTAATTTATTCATATTTTTAATTAATCACATGTATTAATTCACTAAGGAGATTATAGTCCTCATGAGCCAATCATTTTCTAAAAGTCCCACCTTCCAACATTGCTACATTGGGGACCAAGTTCTAAACATATGAATCTGGGGAAGGAGATACTTCAAATCCAAACCGTTACAGTGCTCTTTTCCTGAAAGTTCAT
This sequence comes from Ictidomys tridecemlineatus, assembly GCF_052094955.1. Taxonomy (NCBI): domain Eukaryota; kingdom Metazoa; phylum Chordata; class Mammalia; order Rodentia; family Sciuridae; genus Ictidomys; species Ictidomys tridecemlineatus. The sequence continues at coordinate 74,746,767 of NC_135485.1, read as the reverse complement.
TATTTAACTGGTTGTACTGTCATCTAGTTATTCTGTCATTTCAATATATTTGGAAAGTACCAGTATTACTTTCTTCTTGATCATAGAATCAATTGTGGTTTTTCTATTTTGACTTGGCAGTGATCTTGCTCTCCCTTGATAAGGGCTCATGAAGATGCTACACCACTTTCTAGGAACATTATATTTAAGATTTATGAATCGAATGGGTGTGAATAATAGTCAATAGAATGTGTGGTTCTAAATTCATTTTTAATGAACCAATGTTTCTGAGCTTCCTGGTTCTATTTCATATTGAATTATGTGTTTTTTTTAAAATGGCTCCGAAAATCTACTTAAAGACATGTGGAGATGATCATACGTGTTTCTCCATGACTCCAAATGAAGTAGTGAATACTCACTAGCTAATTTTTTTATTTGTTTATTTTAATCTCTTTCATTTAAATATAACCTGGGCTTAGGTTGTGGCTCAGTGGTGGAGTGTGTAGGCATGGAGTTCAATTCTCACCATCATAAGTAAGTAAATAAATAAATAAAATAAAAGTCCATCAACAACTAACAAACTATTCAAAAAATAAAATAAAATAAATCTAACCAAGCATGTATGAGTCTGGAGAGTCCAGTGGAGATGAATTTGAGAGTCAGACTTCAGGCTCTCTTCAGATGATTGTGCCAAAGGAAGCTGAGGTGGTAGTTCAGGTATAACCTGCTGGTCATGTTCTCAAGAATGCTGCTCCATATTTGGAATATGGCAGCATGTGAGGTGATCATTTGCACCTCCAAATTCAGTAGGCAGAGAAGCAGTCATTGCTGCATGCACGGGGAAGTTTCAGCAGTCCCTACGTGAACTCAAAAACATACTATACCCAGGCCTTTAATACTTTTTTTCTGGACCTAGTTTTACTACTGGGAAGTACTAAAGTTTAGTACTGGGAAGTACTAAGTTCACTGGGAAGTACTAAGCTTAGTACTGGGAAGCACCAGAGCATATTGATAGCTGTTCTGTTCAAGTTTCATGATTTATGATACCCAACATGTATTGCTGGCAGATAGAATATTGTTGAAAGTCTGCATGAATGAATAGGATGAAAGAAAGTACAAATTTGTGAGGTGAGAAGAGAGCAAGAAGAGGAGGGAGAAATTTTAAGATTCTGTCTTCCCTAGCCTCACCTCCATCACCATCTGGAAATGAGACCTGTTTACATTCCAAGACCATCACGCTGAGTTCTTGGGTTGTCTCCTTTTACAGGTTATTCCTGTGAGCCCCACAATGACCCTGCTGACTTTTTCCTGGATGTCATTTATGGAATTTCCTCTGCTGTGGTATTAAACAGAGAGGAAGAAGACCATGAAGGTATGTGAATCTTTTAGATTCACAGATATTTGCCTAATTGGTTTGACCAAAGCTTAGTAATGTGGTGGCTCATTAAAACTTAGCTTTGTGAATTCACGTTTATGCCATGTTCTGATGCCAGCCAATAGATAGACTTTACTGTCAATGAGTGCTGTGTTTTATATTCAATTTATGAATGAGCAATTATATGATGCTGTTATTGTAAGAGGAAAATTCACTAAAAATAAATTTGCTTATTATTTATTGTACTTTTATAATAAAAATTTGGTACTTTATGTATTTTCTCCTAGTAGAAAATAAGGACAAGGTTTTATACTAATAAATATAACTCTTTGTGGTAAGAAGTCTATTTCAAGAACTTAGATCTAAATTGTTAGGGAAAGGTCGAGTGAGTTTTTTCTATCGATATGATTATGGTAGAATCTGGCCAATTAGCTGTGTTTACTAATGTTTACATCAATGACAACACTCATGATAGCTTTAGAATAAAATTGTTATCTCATAAATGAGTCACAGAAAATTGGGTTAAGTCAGTTCTTGTCTGCTAATAATATTTCCCTTCTTTATCTATTTTTCTTCTAGTCAGCCACAATGAAGAACTTCCTAAGAGAGAAAAAACAGTTATAAAAACATTAGCTGAGTTTTATGCTATCTCCTCCCTGTACAAAGACACAAAATCTGAATTAGAAGAACTCTCAGGTGGTCTTAAGAAGAGGAGACCAGCCTTCATGGAAACCACCTATGTCACCTCCTTCTGTCACCAACTCAGATGGATTTCCTGGCGTTCATTCAAAAACTTGCTGCCTAATTACAGGACCTCTATAGAGAGGGTAATCTGAAAGATTCTTTTCATTTTGCTGTGAGATTCTTATGTGGGAGCAATTGGGTTCTGATATAGTCTACTTAAGAATTATGAGTATTTTTTTCTTTTTCTTATTTCTAACGTAAGAATTTTCACTTGAAACTTCTTAAAGTATAAAATAGTTGCCTAATATGTTGGTACATGCCTGTATTCCCAGCTACTCAGGAGGCTGAGGTAGGAGGATCACAAGTTAGAGACAAACCTGGGAATGTAGCAAGACCCTATGCAAAACAAAAAGTGCTGGGGATGTGGCTCAGTATGAGCATATTTGCCTTGCATATGTGAGATTCTGGATGTAATCCTGATTATGGGAAATGGGCAGGTGGAAAATGTGCATGTTTCCTGGCAGAAGAGTTGATAGCTCAGTTGAAGTCATCCCTCTTAGCTGCATGGTCTTTAATTTGTTCCCAGATCAACTTTGCCAGGTGCCTGCATAGATTTGCTACTATGTGGTAGGACATTCATAGGTCCTGCTCCTGAACTGGGCCCTGAACTGGGAATAATTGGTAGACAGAGGAGTCTTGGCAATTCCAATAATCTGCTCTGTTATTCTCTCAATTCAACAAAAACAGGTTAGTGTTCAACTTAATTTAGAAAGTAGTGTAATAGTGTGCACTGTATTCCGATTCTCTCTGAGACTTTGGCCAAGCCATGTAAATTGTTTATCTCAGTGGTGAAATCTGATTATGAAGCTGTATATTTTATCATAAATGGTGTACGTTTTTCACTTCTAATTGAAACTATTTCCTTTATCATTTTCATTTTCCTTTTTTAAAAAGATCATTACCACAATCATAGGTGGACTTGTTACAAGTTCTATTCTCCTTCATCTAAAAAATGATTGCACCGAAATCCAGATTAGGTAAGTAAATTTTAATCAATGCTGTTAGTTTTTTCAAGCTTGGAAAAATCCATTTCATATTTTTTGAGTATAAGTATTGAGTAAACATTATATTCATTGTGGGTAGGATGTGTTCATGCATTGAAAAATGAGTGGAAAATTAATTTTATTTTTCATATATATTTGTATCTATTTATTGTTGAACTGTATACATCATAAATTTTACCCTTTTAACCCTTTTTGAATGTACAGTTACTGTTCAGTGCATCAAGCACCTGCTCATTGTGCAACTATAGCCAATTTCCAACCCCAGAATGTTTTTTTTTTTTTTTTGTCTTCCCACACAGAATTTCTATACCCTAAACTGGGAGAGACCTCATGGGGTCATTCTTCCTCTCTCTTTTAACCAGAATAGTAATTTTTTTCTTCTTCCTTTCTTCCTTTTTTTATGAAAAAAAAAAAAAACTATGGTTCTTCTGTTTCTGTTCTGTCCTGGCAGGACCTGGACACTCTGTCTGCTAATTGGCTTTCAGTGTTTACCCAACCTGTCAGCAAAGGAGACCTTTGCACTTGAGAAGAAGCTCTTTATGTGAGTAGATCTCTATTTTAGAAAGGAGCTTGATGTCTGATGACTAAATTGGTGATATCCATAATTGGACCAAGGATCTGATTGGGAGAATATTAGTATTTTTTTTTCTTTCATATGTTGATGTGTTTAAAGGATGAATACAAATCATATATACCTATTATGTACAATATGAGCTTTCAAAGTATCTGCAGAGATAACCAGTATTAACTAAAAAAAATGAACAGGGTAGAAAGTCAAGTGTATGGGGCCTCTTGCCAAAGGAAGAGTGAGTTTTGGGGTGAGGTGTAGTCAGCAAATTCCAGTGCTGCAGAGAAAGAAAGTAATAGAGGAGCTAAAATGATCTTTTTGTTTCTAGAAAAAAACAAATCAAGATGACTCTAGCAAGAACATTTTGAGGAGCTAGGTAGAATTGTAGTGGTGGGTTAATCAGCAAATTAGCAGTAGTAGATAAAGCTGACAAAGAATTGAAGGTGTGCAGCCTTCAGTAGATTTAAGAATGTAAAAATCAAAGGAAAAGAAGAAAAGGTTCAGTTTTTCTCTTGAGATTTTCAAATATAAAGGAGATTTGCCCGTGCTTACATATGCACCAAGGATAGCAATCATCAGAGAAGGAAGGAATGAAGATACTGGTGGAACAATTTGAAAATACAGGAAATCCATGTGAAGAAGAGAAAAGATGAGGATTTAGTATCTAAAAGGATGTATTGTTGAAAGACATGATCATTGAAAGAAAAAGTATTTTTTCTTCTTTTTTTATTATGAGAGTAGCAAAAGTAAAAGGAGAGGGCTGGGATTGTAGCTCAGCAGCACTAGAGCACTCTCCTAGCACATGCGAGGCCCTGGGTTCCATCCTCAGCACCACATAAAAATGAATAAATAAAATAAAGGTAATGTGTCTAACTACAACTAAAAAAATTAAAATTAAAAATAAATAAAGTATCCGATTCGCCAGAATTTTATTGAGGATTTTTGCGTCAAGGTTCATTAGAGATATTGGTCTGTAGTTTTCTTTCTTTGAAGTGTCTTTGTCTGGTTTCGGAATCAGGGTGATGTTGGCCTCGTAGAATGAATTTGGAAGTTCTCCCTCTTTTTCTATTTCCTTAAATAGCTTGAAAAGTATTGGTGTTAGTTCCTCTTTAAAGGTTTTGTAAAACTCTGCTGTATACCCATCCGGTCCTGGGCTTTTCTTAGTTGGTAATCTTTTGATGGTTTCTTCTATTTCCTCTATTGTTATTGGTCTGTTTAGGTTGTCTATATCCTCCTGACTCAATCTGGGCAGATCATAAGACTTAAGGAATTTATCTATGCCTTCACTATCTTCTATTTTATTGGAGTATAAGGATTCAAAATAATTTCTGATTATCTTCTGTATTTCTGAAGTGTCTGTTGTGATATTGCCTTTTTCATCCCGTATGTTAGTAATTTAAGTTCTCTCTCTTCTTCTCTTCATTAGCATGGCTAAGAGCCTGTCGATTTTATTTATTTTTTCAAAGAACCAACTTTTGGTTTTGTTAATTTTTTCAATTGTTTCTTTTGTTTCAATTTCATTAATTTCAGCTCTGATTTTAATTATTTCTTGCCTTCTACTTCTTTTGCTGTTGTTTTGCTCTTCTTTTTCTAGGATTTTGAGATGAAGTAAGAGATCATTTATTTGTTGGTTTTTTCTTTTTTTGAGGAATGAATTCCAAGCGATGAATTTTCCTTTTAGAACTGCTTTCATTGTGTCCCATAGATTCCGATATGTTGTGTCTGTGTTTTCATTTAACTCTAGGAAGTTTTTAATTTCCTCCTTGATGTCTTCTAAAACCCATTGATCATTCAGCATCCTATTGTTCATTCTCCAAGTGATGCTTGATGTTTCCTTCCTTCTTTTATCATTGATTCTCAGTTTTATTCCATTATGATCAGATAAGATGCATGGTATTATCTCTACCCCTTTATATTGTCTAAGAGTTGCCCTGTGACATAATATGTGGTCTATTTTTGAGAAGGTTCCATGTGCTGCTGAGAAAAAGGTGTAACTACTTGATGTTGGGTGGTAAAGTCTATATATGTCAATTAAGTCTAGGTTGTTAATTGTGTTATTGAGTTCAAATCGGATTCAAATACATATCAAAAAAATTATACACCATGATCAAGTAGGATTCATCCCTGGGATGCAAGGCTGGTTCAATATACGGAAATCAATAAATGTTATTCACCACATCAATAGACTTAAAAATAAGAACCATATGATCATCTCGATAGATGCAGAAAAAGCATTCGACAAAGTTCAGCATCCCTTTATGTTCAAAACTCTAGAAAAATTAGGGATAACCGGAACATACCTCAACATTGTAAAAGCAATCTATGATAAGCCACAGGCAAGCATCATTCTGAATGGAGAAAAATTGAAGGCATTCCCTCTAAGATCTGGTACAAGACAGGGATGCCCTCTCTCACCACTTCTGTTCAACATAGTCCTTGAAACACTGGCCAGAGCAATTAGACAGACGAAAGAAATTAAAGGCATAAAAATAGGAAAAGAAGAACTTAAATTATCACTATTTGCAGATGATATGATCCTATACCTAGCAGACCCAAAAGGGTCTACAAAGAAGCTACTAGAACTAATAAATGAATTCAGCAAAGTGGCAGGATATAAGATCAACACGCATAAATCAAAGGCGTTCCTGTATATCAGTGACAAATCCTCTGAAACGGAAATGAGGACAACTACTCCATTCACAATATCCCCCCAAAAAATAAAATACTTGGGAATCAACCTAACAAGAGAGGTGAAAGATTTATATAATGAAAATTACAGAACCCTAAAGAAAGACATAGAAGAAGACCTTAGAAGATGGAGAAATATACCCTGCTCATGGATAGGCAGAACTAACATCATCAAAATGGCGATATTACCAAAAGTTCTCTATAAGTTCAATGCAATACCAATCAAAATCCCAATGGCATTTCTTGTAGAAATAGATAAAAGAATCATGAAATTCATATGGAATAATAAAAGACCCAGAATAGCAAAAACAATGCTAAGCAGGAAGTGTGAATCAGGTGGTATAGCGATACCAGACTTCAAACTATACTACAGAGCAATAGTAACAAAAACAGCATGGTACTGGTATCAAAACAGGCGGGTGGACCAATGGTACAGAATAGAGGATACAGTAACCAATCCACAAAACTACAACTACCTTATATTTGATAAAGGGGCTAAAAGCATGCAATGGAGGAAGGATAGCATCTTCAACAAATGGTGCTGGGAAAACTGGAAATCCATTTGCATCAAAATGAATCTGAATCCCCATCTCTCGCCATGCACAAAAGTTAACTCAAAATGGATCAAGGAGCTTGATATTAAATCAGAGACACGGCATCTGATAGAAGAAAAAGTTGGCTATGATCTACATACTGTGGGATCGGGCCCCAAATTCCTCAATAGGACACCCATAGCGCAAGAGTTAACAACTAGAATCAACAAATGGGACTTACTCAAACTAAAAAGTTTTTTCTCAGCAAAAGAAACAATAAGAGAGATAAATAGGGAGCCTACATCCTGGGAACAAATCTTTAATCCACACACTTCAGATAGAGCCCTAATAACCAGAATATACAAAGAACTCAAAAAATTAGACAATAAGATAACAAATAACCCAATCAATAAATGGGCCAAGGACCTGAATAGACACTTCTCAGAGGAGGACATACAATCAATCAATAAGTACGTGAAGAAATGCTCACCATCGCTAGCAGTCAGAGAAATGCAAATCAAAACTACCCTAAGATACCATCTCACTCCAGTAATATTGGCAGCCATTAGGAAGTCAAACAACAATAAGTGCTGGAGAGGATGTGGAGAAAAGGGCACTCTTGTTCATTGCTGGTGGGAATGCAAATTGGTGCAGCCAATTTGGAAAGCAGTATGGAGATTTCTTGGAAAGCTGGGAATGGAACCACCATTTGACCCAGCTATTCCCCTTCTCGGTCTATTCCCTAAAGACTTAAAAAGAGCATGCTACAGGGACACTGCTGCATCGATGTTCATAGCAGCACAATTCACGATAGCAAGATTGTGGAACTAACCTAGATGCCCTTCAATAGATGAATGGATAAAAAAAATGTGGCATTTATACACAATGGAGTATTACTCTGCATTAAGGAACGACAAAATCATAGAATTTGGAGGGAAATGGATGGCATTAGAGCAGATTATGCTAAGTGAAGCTAGTCAATCGTTAAAAAACAAATACCAAATGACCCCTTTGATATAAGGGGAGTAAACAAGGACAGGGTAAGGACGAAGAGCTTGAGAAGAAGATTTACATTAAACAGGGATGAGAGGTGGGAGGGAAAGGGAGTGAGAATGATATATAAGAGGAAAGGAGGGGTAAGACAAGATAATACAAATGGAAGAAATGATTTACGGTAGAAGGGGTAGAGAGAGAAAAGGGGAGGGGAGGGGAGGGGAGGGGGGATAGCAGAGAATAGGACTGACAGCAGAATACATCAGACACTAGAAAAGCAATATGTCAATCAATGGAAGGGTAACTGATGTGATACAGCAATTTGTATACGGGGTAAAGTTGGGAGTTCATAACCCACTTGAATCAAACTGTGAAAGATGATGTATTAAGAACTGTGTAATGTTTTGAATGACCAACAATAAAAAAAAATAAAATAAATAAATAAATAAAGTAAAAGGAGTTTAGGAAACTGCACCTGCTTATAGGGCCTTGAAGAATAATAAAGCCACCTTTGTCACAATCATAAGTGGGGAGAATAAAAGCCTCTGTTATCACTGAGATTAGCCCAACATTTTGCTCTTCAAGCAGAGCGCAGCTCAGAGGAGAAATATAGCCTCTGAGGAAAGTGAGGAGATGCAGACTCTGTCCCTGGAGGGGTGATGTGGGCCAGAGTGGGCAGCACAGGAGGAGTGCTGTCATTAGAGGATCCCAGCAACAGTCTTGGTGGGCTGATGCTCCAGGGAGGCTGCACCTGAAGTGGAGAATAACGTGGAGGTGGGGTTCAGCCAACAAACCTTGGACATCTGCAGTGTCAGACCTGGTGAAAGCAGGAGTCTGCACAGCAAAGTCTCCTCTGGGCTGTGCCTTCCTGGACTAATCTGGGATGTATGGTATGTGTTTTTGTTCTGCAGACAAGAGTACATCAGTGGATATTACAGAGTGTCTTCTTACTTCTTTGGAAAACTGTTATCTGATTTTCTACCCAGGAGTTTGTTAACAATTATTCTATTTACTTGTATAGTATACTTCATGTTAGGTAAGTAACAAGATAAAGAGGATGTGTCCGTTGTCTTACAAATGAAAGGAAACTAATTTTGCTTTGTAAACATATTTATGGTTTCCAAAACGAAAGATCAAGTCATAAGCCAGGAGAGCAAGTATTCATTCCTCACTTTCTAAAATTGTAGTTCAGTTGTCAATACTGTTCTACACAAATTCTTTTATTTTTATTTGTTACTTGTGTGTGTGTGCAGTACTGAGGATTGAACCTGGAGCCACTCAAATGCTATACAAGTGGTCTACCATTGAGTTACATCTCCAGCCCTATTTTACACTTCTATTTTGAGATAGGGTTTTGCTAATTTGCTCAGGCTTGCCTTAAGCTTGGATTCCTCCTTTCTCAGTCAACCCAATTCCTGGGATAACAGGTGTATGGCACCATACTGGACTCAACTGGACTTTCAAAGCTATAAATAAATTTTATGTCAGTAAAATGCTGTGATTCATACAAAAACATGGAAAGAATTCCTTCATATTTGAGACTATGCTGGAGATAATGGGATATTTATTGCTTTTTAATTTTTCTCTGTGTCTCTGTACGTATACCTCTACATAAAGATAAAATATAAATGGAAAAACAATAAATAGGTATTAGAGATACAAAGAGAGAGCTAAAAAATCAACATGCGCACATACACATATGCGCACACTTGCACATGCGTGCACACACACACACACACACACATTTATTCTCCTTCACCTTTTCCCTATTTAAAGAAAGATGATGACTTTTGGATTCAGGGATTTAACAAGAATACTTGTTTAATGACCATAGACACATTCATTCGTGCATTATGCTCAGACTTCTTCCCAGGCTCATGCTGTAAGAATGTAAATGTATTTCTTTCTCTCTCTCATGCACTCACATGCACACATACACACATCACAAAAATATCTATTTTTGACAATACACTGCAGAGTAAGAACCACTGAGAAAGTGTAAACCTTCCAGTTTAGAAATAAAAGTTGTTTCATAAAAAATTAATTATGTAATCTAACCCCTCCCCCACAGTCCTGATTGGTGTTCCTGCAGCAATCGCAACATTGTAAGACTGATGGTGAGCATTAACTCATTAGAGTTCATAAGGTGGTCGAAGAAACTTCATTTGGCTCCAATCTGAATCAGATTAATAGGATTTGTCTAGGGGGATTCAGCATATGAATTCTTTCTCTTTCCTTCCCATATATTAAAACCATTGTTATAGAATTGTGATCCCAGTTTTTTTTTTTTTTTTTGCCGACAAATGCATTATAGCAGATAGTGAGTAATGTAGAGATGTCTGGGTACATGGATGTGTTGTTGATGAGTTTTCTTTAATAGGAGAAGGCAGTATAATTTGGCTAGATATGTTGCCTGTGTCCACCTCACCAATTCTGAATTGGTCAAAATTACACATAGGGCAACATCAGTGTTATATGGGAAAATGCTTTGGTAGAAAGTGTAATCAGTCTGTGTGGTAACGTTATACAGTGGTGAACGATGCAATTAATGTCCCTGGGTATTTTGGTCTTGGATGACAACTTTTCATCTTGATACTATTATTTTTCAGAATATTATACTGTCATTTGTTCATGGGTGTATACACACACACACACACACACACACACACACACACACATATACAAAGTGTCAAATACATGGGAACCTAGGCAGGTAGACTGACCCTTTCTTTTCTTTCAAAGGATTGAAACCAGGCGTGAAGGCTTTCTTCATAATGATGATTACCATTTTGATGGTGGCTTATTCAACTGGTTCCCTGATCCTTGCTATTGGAGTTCACAGTATTTTTTTCACAGCAGCAATATTGGGACTATATTTTCTATTGATGATGGTGAGTGTGAACTGTGATTGTCTGAGAGGAAATTTTTTCCCTTGTTTCTTCCCACTCTTTCACCTGTCCTTTAAAACCTTCTTTGAGGATTCTGTGCATAGACCTAAGATGCTTTCAGGAGGCCATGGACTAAGATCCTGTTTATATTAGAGAATGTACCACTTTCCTCCTGGCACTTATAAAAACACTGGAAATCCCAAACTTATATTACAAGATCACCCTATTAATGGGTTCCTGATGCTTTTTATATTAATATTTTTCTGCTTACTTTTGCTTTTAATGATTCCTTAGTTTTAATCTTTTATGCCTTAAATTTTGCACTCACAGTGATGAATCAGCAGAAACTAGTTACTAACCTTTGCCACACAATGACATCAAATAGGAGTGGTTCTCCTATTAATACACACATCCTTTCTTCTACAGTACAAGGAGTTGTCTTTCAAAGATACATAATTAGCATAAGCTATTGCCAAAGTTTAATTCTTTCATGTATAAATTTGGCAAAAATCAATGTATATCACTGAGAAAGCAATGTCTTGTTTATAGTTTTTACATTGTCATACAACAAATAAAAGATATGGTTAATTATTATGTAAGGTTTTCTACGTAGAAATTTAAAAATCAGTCCCAGGATCACATTACTCGGAGATGCTGACTTATATACTAAGCAGTTGCTTAGGTCCAGTTTTAACACATGCAGACAAAACCACAACATTGTCATTGTTCTGAATATCCCAGGGTACCTCACGCCAGTTAGGACAAGCATTATGTGCACCTCGCAGCTGTCTCTTGTGTGTCTCCAGCAGTCCTTCCTGGCATCTTCATTGCCACATGGCTTTCTGGTAGCTTTAAATGGAGGGATTGACTATGTTTCCTGCTGTATTTCACCACACTATGTTGTTTATCAGGTCTATGGTTTGGGTTTTCTAAGGCCTCCTTTCTGAGCTCCAGATGATTCCTAATGCAATGAATATATAGTGTCGAACCTTGTGAATAACAAATTACCTGTTATATGAAAGTAGAAAAGGGCATGTGATGCTTAGGATTGTTCTTAGACTGTCAGGTTCCTTACTGGGTACATATGATTTAGTATAATTTGAATAGTCAGTAAAATCAGCTCTTCATGTCCATGGGATCCGCATTCAAAGATCCAACCAACTGCAGATCAATACTATGCAAAGCAAAGATTATGTCTACAATGAGTATATGTGCTTATTTCTTTGTCATTTTGCTCTACTCATATGAACTATTTACATAGTATTTATGTTGTATTGGGCATTAAAAAATATTAAAATGATTTTTAAAACACATTATATTTTTATTTATGCATAAAGAATGTATGTGGGTTACATGAAAATATTATGCCATTTTAAAAATAAGGGACTTGAGCATCTGCAGATTTTTGGTATCTGTGGACTAGATATCCTGGAACCAATACCGTTGGGCTACCAAAGGATAACTGTACTTCTTGGTATTCTTTTATGTGCAATTACAGAAAAATTAGAGGACTTAGTCTTGATAATTACAAATCTTCCAAATAAGTGGAAAATATAATATAGATAATATTGTCCTGAATCTCCCAAATAAATGAATGTATAATACATACTATAGGTATGCTAAGAGCCACAGCCAAGTAATATGATGCATGGCATTTTTGTTTGAAAGGTGAGGACAGCTAGTCATTGAGATGATATGATTATGTTAAGATTTGCATTCATATGGATATTGGACTCCTGCTGTTCACCTGGGCCTGCTTACAGGACTCCTGGAGACTTCCCATTGGTTGGGGAAGTGCAGTAGGAGGGAATTCCAGGGGAGGAACTTCCTCTGGGGTTCCAGGAGATTGCTGCAGGAGTGGGTCGGCAATCTTCCCGGGCAGTACAGGGCATTGGAGGCAGTTTTAAAAAAATAAAGTTTGTTCCTGCTTGAGTGGCTCGTGATTTTGTGCCCAGCCAGACTGCAGCATAGGTATATTGTCCTTCCTTTAATACATAAACTATCTTAGCTGTGTGGAGGTATAGATATGCAAGGGATGAAGGATGAAGCTTACTGTCTAGAATAAGTTGAAGAAATTTTAAGAAAGAGTTGGTCCTAGCAGAAGTGTATAGAAAATTCTAGAGTTCTTGGAGAGACTTATCTAGAATTTCTCGTAAAATCACTAGTCTTGTTCCAATTCATGGTTTTTGCTTTTTTTTTTTGTAGATTTTGATAAATTTTTCACTGGATTTTGGAAACTTTTCCCCTTGGCTGTCATGGATTCAGTACTTAAGTATCCCTCACTATGGTTATATGGTAAGTTGTCCTCATCTGTCATAGGAAATGTATTCTCAAGCTGGATGCAACAAAAACAATGCCTATCTATATTGCTTTGACCATGAGCAGTGAAAGAGTCCTATCCAGGAGTTACCTTTCATGACTGAGAATCTCCTATTAGCCTAAGTTAGTACAAATGCCAGGAGTCACGTGGGATTTTCCCCAATCACCTCATTGTTTCAGGAAGATGAAGGTTGTAGAGAAATTAGGGAAAGTAGAAGAAGCAAAAATAAGACCATAATACACTCTTAACTGTATTGGCTTTAGCAAGCCAATCAACTCCAAAGTTACTGTTCATCCATGTATAACCAAATTTCTAACTCACATAATTACAACTAGTTTTGAGGAAAACATAATTATCATAAATCAACATTACCTTTGATCACCACTGTATTATTTTAGTTGTAGTGTTTATGGGACTATAAAATTGGGAAGAGATGAAGTAATGATTTCTTGGCCAATGGGAAGCAACATCCCAAGCTTAGGCCTCTTGATTTCCAGGGAAAATAAGGTATTTTGTGGGAAATAGACTGTGAATATGAGACTTTCACATGTTGTAAATACAAAATTAAGATTAGAATTCACATCATTGGGATAATTTCTGGGAAACTTTTGGAATCCAGGTCTGTTTCACTTCTGTTCCCCCTTGTTGTAGGCTTTGCAGTATAATGAATTTTTGGGACAAAACTTCTGTCCAGGACTCAATACAACAAAAAGCAGTGGCTGTTCCACCTATGTGATGTAAGTTTGTGTTCAATGTCACAAAGGGTTTGATTACTCCTATGATGTGATTAAGAAAGGCCCCCAGGTTTAAAGCTGATTTGAGTCCTTTCAAGGCTAACAAAACTTCCTGATTCTAAGTTGTATCACTTGAAATATGAGTTCTTGTACAGTAATATATATGAACACCCATACAATTTCTGTATTGAACATAAAATTGTGTTTAAGTTTAATGTGGAGACATATTTGTTTTGAGACTTTTGAGAAATTATTTTGATGTTTTAGTTGTAGGATTCACTTCTTATTTTTTCAGAACTATTGATTTTGAAATTAATTGCTTTCAGAGTTTAGTGAAGGATCATAGTCTCTGATCACTTGGATTCTATGCTACCAGTGAGCCCATCCCTTGGAGATTAGTAATAGCTCAAAGAGCAGCAGTAGGATAAAAGTGGTTAATGTTGCTTTGTTGAGATTCTGGCCCTTCTCTTTGTTCACACTTATGGGAAATCAAAGCCTGCATAGTTGTGTGTGTGTGTGTGTGTGTGTGTGTGTGTGTGTGTGTCTATACATTGACTCAGTATACTCCTTATCAAAGGCTATATCCACTAGAGAAAGAAATACATATTTCAGTTTGTTGACAAGAAAATCTATTTTTGCATAATGTCTTTAAAACTGAAGTGCAAATTTCAATCAATTTAGAAGATCTCATTTTTAATTTTTAATACTACTTTTGTTTTCTATGATTGCTGTTATCTTTGACTTTAACAGATAAATTACCAAGGGAAAAAAGAATCTGGCATGTTCAATCTCTCCTAGATTTTTCAAATATATAGAATTAAGTCTTTGTAAAAACACAAACCCTATTGTTAATGATTGATAAAGCCTCTACTAAGAGGAGTTTTCCTACGCACTCTTTTTGTTTTGAGATGGGCATAGTCTCTGTGACAAAAAGTTAGTGCCAGGTTATTAGTTAGGATAAAATGGATGGGGAACATTAGACCACATAAGGAGAAGCTACCACAGGCTTCATGCTCATAGAAGGCTCCTTCACATAAGAGAAAAATAAGAAGCTCCTCTAATAGCACAGAGAGGTCAAGGATATTTTAGAAATGGCTGAATTCCAAGAGATGCGCAAGAATGGCAGCAGGTAATAATTATGGCTGCACAAGGTGTTTTTTATTAAGAGCCACTTTTCTATCATGTGGCAAGAATGCTCCATCTTGTTCCAGGTGCTACCTAAGTCTGATTCCTGGGTATCTTTTTGTAGTGGAGTGTCTGTGATGATTATTACCATCATGGTACAGGAGCTGACAGACCCTGACTGCCTAGAAGCATTTGTTTCCTCTATCTGTAGTTGTAGAATTCCTGCCTGTGTATTTTGGATAACTATTCTGTGGGTGAGCCAAACCAGAAGGAACTTTTGATGCTCTCAGTAGGGCCTATAGGTGTCATCAGTTAAAGCTGAGCTTTTACCCACTAGAAGTGGTGAAAAGTTCCTTCATCAATACTTTCTTCGAGAAAAGTAGCATTATAAATTTGAAATGGAATGAATCTGAGGAGACTAGAACTTGGTTTATTGTGTGACTGTAAACTTGGCCAAATTCATTAATCCTTATTAATGAATCCTCCTCTTTGAAATGTGTGTAATACCTATACCCCCTTGGGTTATTTTAGGAATTCCTTAACTTATTAGGTGCAAGGTGCTTAGCACAGTATTTAGAAAAATTTTAAGCACTCCATAATAAGTATTATATATGAAGTGATGATTTCATACTATTTGGTTACTTATTGGCTTCTAAGAAAGAAATAGTGAATATATTGAGTAAACCTTGACAGATGCTGCAAATGTAATCAGAAATTGTGTGTTGAATTTTAGATGTACTGGTGAAGAATACTTGACACTCCAAGGCATTGATCCATCTCCGTGGAGCTTGTGGAAAAATCACCTGGCTTTGGCTTGTATAACTACTATCCTTCTTGCAATTACCTACCTAAAATTGTTACTTCTTAAAAAAAAAGATTTTTAAAATCCCCTTTAATTTACCATGAATTACCCTAATATTAAAAAGGAACACCGTAATTTATTTCACCAATGCAGATATTTTTGCCTTTGCTCAGTAGCCTGCATACTGTTGTTCAGAAAAAAAAATATTTTAATAGAAAATATTCACAAAAATCACAACAAACTGAATTACACATGAAAGAACCCAAGCCAAAACAACTGACCTGTTATATTAGCTCATCTCATCAAACAGTAAAGAAGTCCAGTCAAATTTATTGATATGAAAAGTAGAATTAAATTACTGAAATGCTTAGAAAGTTAATAATATCTCTAGTATGAGTTTTCTCACCTTAAAAATGCATGGGAGGTTAGTAGACCTCTAGTTTTAATAGATGATGAGTCCATGATCTGCCATTCTATAATAAATAACAGATATATATTAATGCTGTATTAAAATATGAAATCTAAAATGTGTTGTAATAACCTGTGTTATTTCTAGGGGACAAAAATCTATGATGATATAGGTTATTGATGATGTTGGAAGTTAGTGATACTTCTCTAGTGAAATTGTAAAACCTCAGGAGTCTCAGCTGGGGGCTTTGGGTCATAGTTAGAATAGAGACCAAAGGTTTGAGGATGTAACTCCTGTGCCATTTCTGAGATACTCTACTCAGAAGTCACTTTACTTCCCTGGTTGAGTCAGTGGTATATGCATCAGATTCTCCTGAGAGCTCTTGTTAAGACACAGATGCCTGACCCTGCTTGTCCCACCACAGCACATGCAGAGCAATGTGTGCAATAGTTGAGTGATTGTTCCTAACATAAGTGGGGACCATGTCTTGGGCTTTAGGTCCTAATACAGGCATTAACTTTGCAGAAATGTTTTTGTATTATCTGTTTTTGCCCTTTCATGGCAAAGTAGTTATGACAAAGACCATTGTCACCAACAAAGCCTAAGTATTTACTGTTTCAGTAATTTTTTTTTTTTTTTTTTTTTTTTGCTGCTGTGACTAAAGTATTTGACTAGAACAATTGTGGAGGAGAAAAAGGTTATTTGAGGGCTCACACTTTCGGAGCTCTTAGTCCATAGAAGGCTGGCTCCATTCCTCAAGGCTCAACCTAAGCCTGAACATCATGATGGGAAAGAATAGTGGAGAAAGGCAGTTCACATCACAGTGGTCAGGAGTCAGAGAAAAAGACTCTACTCACAAGATACAAATATATACCCAAAGCCACACCCAATTTCTACCTCCTCCAGCCACACTCCTACCACTTCAGTTACCACTCAGTTTATCCCTATCATTGGATTAAATTACCGATTGGCTTAAGACTCTTACAACCCAATTGTTTCTCCTCTGAAACTTCTTGCATTTTCTCAAATGTGAGATTGGTTGGGGGGGGGAACACCTCTCATACAAAACATAACACTATCTATTCCTTTGTATAACTTTGCAAATATCTACATTAAACCAATAGAGCTTGCAGTATGCTTATACTTAACTACAAGACTGACTAGGATTAATAATAAAATTTATATTCATAGCATTAATTCATTCAAATACATCTTTTAGCCAGGCATGGGGTGCAAAACTCTAATCAACCTAACTGAAAAAACAGGCAATGAACAAAACATACTCATTTCCCATTAAGTCAGAAAGGGAAACTCAATTATGTAACAACTCTAGAGTATATATTCAATGTTACCAGGAATTAGGGAAAAAAGAGCTCAATCTCAACTCATTCTATCAGGAAGTATATGGTACTAGTGCTGGTCAGGTTATGACTTAAACCGGAGTCCTAGTGTACATAATTAGATTATCCTGGGCAGTCATTCTGGTGGGCAGCCTGATAGTCCTGGGTAAAATATTTATTCACTTCACTCTTATTACTCGAACCCTTATCATACATCCAGAGAGCAACACATGAAAAGTTAACAAGGGAATTATGTTCATGCAAAGATTTTGAAATGATGGCAATAGAACCAAACATTCACTATAGAAATGTATAAGTAAAATATGGTGGCTTCATACTAGTAAATACTACACAAACATCAGAAAAACTTACTGGATTTACATAATACAGAAGAAATATACTGTAATAATTAAGACATGAATACTACATTAGTAATGTATAAAGAAAGACAAGATCCTATATTAGAGTATAAATTCACTTACTTATACTAGTAAAACCTCTTTAATTATAACACATAAACAAAATATTTTTCTACATATCCAAAATCATCAGAAGGGCCCATTTTGGGAGAAATGACAGTAATGGAACAGTGTACAAATGGAGAGGAAAATATAATAGCAGTGCATAAGATAAAATGGCTAAAATATTTATTGGGTTTGATATGAGAAACACATGACACTACATCCAACAAAAATCGAAACCATTAGCCAGGCATGGGGTGCACAATGGTAATCACAGTTATTGGGAAGACAAGCAAGAGGATTACAATTTCCAGGGCCAGCTGGGAAACCTATCTTAAACCTGTCTTAAAAAAGGCTGAGCATTAATTCAATTGTAGAGCACTTCCCTAGACTAAATGAGGGTTCAATTTCCAGTAGAGAATTTTGTTTTTGTTAATGCACAGGATGCATTTTACTAGAAATCTTAGAGGTAGAAAACAGAGTAACTGACCAAGAAACTGTTTAGTTTACTTAAAGACTTTGGACAAATTTGCTTGGTCATATGCAAATAAACTATCAAGATAAAATAGGTAATTTACCATGGCTTTACTAAAAATATTTTTAGTTGGGATTCAAATTGAGAAATGGAAATTTGCTTTTCAAACCTTTATAATTTTGTACTTTGATCTAGTGGAAAACAAATGTGTTTTCTTCAGGTAAAGAAGAGCCATTAGAACATGTTATTTCAACTGTCTTTCTAAATTATTTTTTTCTAAAAAAGTCTGGACTAAGATAATAGACAAAAATAACAACTTTATTTGCAGTTGCACATTCTATTATGCATTATGCTTATATTTAACTACAAGAGTGACTAGGATTAGTAGTAAATTTATATTCATAGCATTAATTCATTCACTACATCTCTTTAGAGTTAAAGTTCATAGGCATTAGATTTTCTGGGAACACTTACTGCCTCCAATGGTTAATGTACATTGCATTTCTCAAAGCTTTTTAGTTTTCTAAACCACTTGAGAACTTTTAAGTGTAACTTACAAAGGGTACATAGCTTATTTTTGATAACAACTCTTAACCATAATCCTTTAATTTTCTGGGTAACTTACTGAGTCCCAATTATTATGGCATTTGTTGGTTCATACTGAAAAGTGGCATATATTCCCTTTTTTTCAATCCTCTGAATGC
Organism: Ictidomys tridecemlineatus; assembly: GCF_052094955.1. Lineage (NCBI taxonomy): Eukaryota > Metazoa > Chordata > Mammalia > Rodentia > Sciuridae > Ictidomys > Ictidomys tridecemlineatus. The sequence goes on along the minus strand of NC_135485.1, from coordinate 74,727,625 downwards.
ATACAGCACAAGTGGCTAATACCAATATTTCAATGAAATGCCCTTGTCTTTGTAGTGCTAATATTGTGTAATAAAATTCTAATAGTCACCTTAATTACATCTTGGGTGTATCTGTGGCCCAATAATATTAATATATCCTTTAGTTAGTACAAGAACCAGCAGTTGAGCTGGGAATGAAGCTTAGTTGTAGAGTATTTACACAGGATGCTCAAGGACCTGGGTTAAATCCCTAGAATCATTAAAAATATCAGTTCATAAAAGAAAAAAACCTATAGATGATTCATATAACAATCCTTTAGGAATTGCAAAATTGATGCCATTTTGACTTATTACACTGGCAAAATACATTGTTTTAATCAGAGGATTTCTTTTCCTTCCTAGAGACCATTTGAGATGCACCAAGTCCTGTCCAGATTTCTTATTGGCCACATAGGGTAGTTAAAAGGACTGTGGGTTGAGCACAGTTTATTTTAGTCAATTCATGTTTGGTGTCCTTTATCTCTTGATAACAATTTGTGTGATGACACTGTTTAGTGGTGATGTATTATACAGAGAAGCTCAGGAAAATCAATGGTTGAGTGTTTAGCATGCCTACTTAATATTGGCTTTACAGCTCACATGTTTAATTTCTTGACAATAAAATGAAACTCCCTTACTATGTTTTATGGAAATCTACCCATAAGATAAGGATATCAATTACATATTAAAAAATCGGAGCTATGAACACCAGGTAGTGGATAGGCAGCAGGTGTCTAAACTGAAGCATAAGTGTTGACAGCTTGACCCCTTACTATTTTTCCCATCACACCCATCAATAGCAGTTAACTTGCCCGAGACTTTATCAGGAATATAATATATCAATGCATATTCAGCTTCCATTTCCACCAATACTGTTAATTTCAATATTTTTGAAGACCAATGTACTGCTAATTTTATATATGGCCTCCAGTCCAGATACACAATTCAGATGCCTGAACCTTGACCCCCAACTTACTCATCCTTTAAGCAAACAGCCAAAAATTCATCAGGCAAGTTCATGGTGTATTTATTATAACTCTTTTTAAATTTTATATTTTTTTAAAAAAGAGAGAGAGAGAGAATTTTTTAATATTTACTTTTTAGTTTTCTGTGGACATAACATCTTTATCTTTATGTGGTGCTGAGGATTGAACCCAGTGGCCCAGGCATGCCAGGCAAGCGTGCTACTGCTTCAGCCACATCCCCAGCCCCTATTATACCTCTTAATATCAGGAATTTGTCTTTGCCTCTTTTGGGAGCAGTAGTTATTTTTTATTCATGACTATCTCCTCTTTCTTTTCCTTCTTGGAAGATAAAGATAGTTGCTTCCAGATTGTACCATAGTGGCATTAGGTTGCTTATCTATTTTCTTTTCCTCCACACTTATTTGTATTAATTCTACCCACATCTGTTCACAGGAGAACTGAAGTAGTCTTTCCCAATTTTAGATGGATTTCATGGGACTCCATTTTCTGCTACAATCTTTCTATCTCTCCTAGATTAGCTATCATTTGTGTGATATATATGAGAGTCTGCATTCCCACTATGTGGCAGATGAATTTCTTCAGATGTTTTATGAGTACATTTCTTTACTAAATAATGAAGATTCCCATCTACAGATTGAAGAAAAGGGAAGTGGCCAGTTTCGATCCCCTTTACCCAAATAATCACATTCCTTGAAGCTCTTTTTATCTCACCATCATGAACAACAAGCCTTCCTAGGCACTGACCAGTAATTACCTCAATGACATGTAATTGTGCCTTATAACTATAGAGTGGTATATTTAGTGACATTTCTCCACAAGTTCATAGAATCATCATCACAGTGGGGTTAGGATCTGCTTTATTTGCTATGGTATCCTCAGCATCTACCATGTCTCACACTGTATGACATAAGTGTAGTATACATTAGTATACATTATATATTATAATATTTAGTATACACAATATAAAATATTTATGGAGATATAATGGTGGAGTATCTATTTGAACATTAGGGCTATCTTATTCTGAAGGACTAATAAATCTTTATCAATTAAGAGAGAATCTTAATATTCAATAGCAGATATGAGAACAGAACATAGAATACATATAAGTTCCTGGCCACAGGCTCCATTTTCAGGACTGATAATTTCAGTTGAAATGTTGTCCAACTTCTCTTTCCCAACAGAGGCATCTAACATTTTATATTGGTTTCCAAAATGCTAATTGATGCATACCCATGTCTCTGCTGAAATGGTTAAAGGGTGGGTCATCTGAGCAGGCTTTTAATAGCAGACAGGGGCTGAGACAGGATTTCAAAATGGTGGCACTTACTCCCCATTCAATAATGCAAGTGTCACATAAGTGTCTCTGTACTAGAAGGTCTTTTCCTCTGTGTGTGGTGGTAGTCATTTCTATCTCAGGCATTTCACACCCCTGTGGGTTATTTTTAAATGAAGGATGGGATGAATGCACCCTACAGTTTGCTTCTCATTGGCTAAAAAATGATTTTTGTATTGAAAGTAGCCTCTATATCTTATCTATTATCTATCATTCATCTATCCATCTATCAATTATATATCTATCATCTATCTTTATGTGAGGACATCAAGAAAATCAATCTCTTCTTGTGCAGTAGTATAAAATTATTTTAATATAAAAAACAAGGTTTTATTTTCATGTTGTGATATTTGATCTGATAAAATGATTGAATAACCTGGAAGGTTCTGCCTATTAAGGCACAACATTCAAATGAGACCTCATTTGAGCAGTTCAAGTCACCACAGATATGTTCCTCATGTAGGTGACTGATAAACTGAAAACTAGAAGGCCAGGGTCAACTGAAGGATCCACTGAAGGACTCTCAGTTCCTGGATTGTGGCTCTTTAGGATACATTCTGGTGTCCCCAAGTCTTAATACTACCAATGTTACAGGGTAACAAAGAATTAAACTTCCCCTAGTGTTTCTTTAAAATGTAAAAGGCAGAGGACATTTCACAGGGTTAAAAATTAGCTATAGATAGGCTTGTTGGCACATGCATATAATCCCAGTTACTCAGGAAACTAAGGAAGGAGGATCAAAAGTTTGAGGAAAGCATGAGAAATTTAGCAAGATTCTGTCAAATAAATAAATAAATAAGGTAGGGGTTGTGGCTTGAAGGAACAATGCCTAAGGGTCCAATACCCAGTACAGAGAAAATAAACAAGTTTTATGCTAGTGAGTGACTGTGAAGGTTCTGACATTAAAGTTAAAAAAAAAGCATGTGAGAATATTCTATTATTCAGATAAAGTACTATTTGGGGTAATTATAAATTTGTATGTGCTCTATTTTTTTTAATTAAACACACTTAAATGGATAAATTAAAGACCATAAAGATATTTGATTAAGGTCTGCAATGGAAAATAACATGAATTTTCTAAAATCAATTTTGTCTGCTCTTTGCCATGATGGGAAGTAAAGTGTGAGAAAAAAGATGCTCATTTATAAACATGGAACCTATATCACCACACTATAAACAATAGTGTACATACTAAAGAATGAAGTAAAAATGTAGTAAAATACAGTGGTTCTGGTTATTAACTTCCTAAATTCTGCCAAGTTGATATACCAAAATGATGCAGAACTGAGAGAAGATATAAAAACAAAGCAAAACATCAGAATACAATACTGAAGAATACCCAGCTGTTGATGTAACATTTGTTAAAGATGATTTCACATTTCAGGCAGTTGTGGTAGTTGTGGAGAGCTGTCAAATAATAAAAGTGTCAATATTATTGAGAAAGTCTTGCTACTTATGTCAGCAATTGAATTCTTCTGGAAGGATAATATGTTTTTATTCTACATGGTATTTCACTTTGATTAATATGAAAAATAATTATTATTAATTGATGTGGCTCTGTGAATCCATGTACAATGTGGGTAAACCATGATACCTCAATTTTTTACAATGGTTACTCTGGATCTGAAAATTTAAATTTCTTAAAAGAAAAACAAAAATTTTTAAAGAATTACCAGAATTGCATATGTTCAAAAATCTAATATTTTCATTCACTCAAAGTGAGATAAAAGTGGATTTGTGTTTCCAGGGTCAGGTTTTCATAAATCATTTCAATTTCTGACTTTTATCAAACAGTAATTAATTAAAGATAACTCTGCCCACATACACAAAAAGCCCTATCAATCAATTATCATAGGAGTCCTCTCCTTTACTAACTACCAACTCCTTCATACATGAGACAGAAATATGATGTTGGCTAGTTTTCTTTTGTTCTATTTTGTTTTTTGCATGTATGGGAACTTAGAAAAAAAGATAAAAGAAGTTCTAAGTTTTGTTTAAAATATTAGAAACATCTTTTCTCTTATTAAATAAGTTTAAGTTCTAAGTATATGACAACAATTTTCAACAGGAATGAAACTATACAGAGATGTCTTTTCAGAGACTCCAGTCCAAACTAGGTGCTAAAAAGACCTTGGTATATGGAATAGTGCTGGTTTTCTATAGCTGTTTCATTATATCTCACTGTGTGAGAGCAGGTAGCATGGACATCAACATTTAATAATGGATTGACTTCTTTGCATTTGTGGGTTACATTTTGAGTGACAATTTTTAACATTTCATAGTGAACAAGTGGCAACCATGAATATTTCTTCATCCTTGATAAGGACGTGATCTCATATTAAATATTTTCTTCTTAATTATATAAACACTGAAGTCATCAACCTGAGCATAGAAGGTGTGGAATATTAACTGGGCATATCTTTGCCACCTCTAGACAATCATGGCAGACTCATGGTCATGTTAAAATTGGAATTTGAAGAACTGTAAAGAGGGAAGACATTTAAAAAAAGATTGGAAAAGCCCAGTGGAATAGACATATAATGGCATATTTTTCAGCCATGAAAAGGAGTGAAAGTTTAATATAAGCATAAGTCTGGAATCATGCCAGAGAGAGACCAAAGATGGTGGATTAGAAGAGGGTTGCACTTTTTAGTTGCTCCATAGCTTGGGATTCAAGAAGCAGGAGTTCTGCTCCTCACAAAGCTCTGTGACAAAAGAAATTCACTGAAATTTGATACTGGAAAGTCAGAGAATCATAAAAATCCAGAAATTTGGTTTCTTGTAACAGAGTGGAGGAAAAACACAAACAGAAAGACAGAAGTGAGGCACACAAATTCAGCATGAGAAAACCTGTGGAACACAAAAGCAATCTGAATTTAGCCAAACTCCCAGAGCTGGTGTTTAAAAGTGCTCTGTGTTTCTCAACTGGAAGAGCTGAGGCAGGCAGCCATCTTGAAGATGTCCTGTTGCAGCATGCTGCCACAGGAACCCAGGTCATAGCAAATATTGAAATACTGTGCTGGCAAGGACCTACAGTGTGGCCTAGGGTGTGTCCATTAGAGTGGGATTGAAACAGGCCTAGAGAAGATTGTTCCCAAGGGGACTCAGGTTAGGGATATGGAGGGGAATGTGGCTCATTTTCCCTCTGAATCTGGCTGGTTTATGTAACCAGGTGAAGAGAGCTGGAAAGCTAAACAGGCAATAGGAACTGAGCCTGGGAAGGCCACGTTCATGGGTGGTGAAGTCTGTAAGAGTTGTAGAAATTTGGTTATCTCATCCTGTGAGTGGAGTTCTCAAGAGGCCTCTGAGATTGAGACACTCAGCAGAGACAGAAATCGGCTTGGTCCTAGGAGATAGCACCTGACAAAATTTCAAAGGTCTGATCAGAGCTTAACCCCAACTGTTGGAAATTACCACTTAGAAATTTGCATCAGCTCCACCCTAGGTGTACATCAATCTAGTCTGTCTGGACTAAACTCCTGTGGACAATACTTCACATTCTATTCTGATTTATACTGGAGAGAAGGGAAGCTAAGAATTATTTCAACCAGCTTCAGTTCCAGGCTGCTCTAGTTGGCAACCTGGTTATCTGTTTCCTTTTTTTTTGATTAGCTAAATCAATCATAACAAGAAAAGAGAATATCCAAATTAATAAAATGAGAGAAGAAAACTGAGATATTACCACAGATATGTCTGAAATTCAGAGGATTATTAAATAGTATTTTGGAAACACATATTCCACTAAATTGGAGAATCTAGGAGATATTGATAAATTCCTAGACATATAGGACCTACCACAATTTTTGTATCCTACTAGGAGGATATAAAAAAACCTAAACAGACCAATCTCAAGCAAAACTATTAAAGTAGTAATATAAAAGCCTAGGACCAGATGGATTCTTAGCTGAATTCTACCAGTCTTTTAAAGAACTCATGTCAATTCTTCTTAAATGATTCCATAAAATAGAAAGATAAAGAAGACCCTCAAATTAACTCTTTGAAGCCATATCACCTGATGCCCAAAATAGGTAAAGATGTTACAAGGAAAGTACAGATTAATATCCCTATTGAACATTGATACCAAAAACCTTTAATACAATATTAGCAAACTGTTTTAATAAACATATTCGGAAGATACTACACCATAATCAAGTGGGTTTCACTGTAGGGATGCAAGTATTGTTCAACATGTGAAAATCAATAAATACAATTTATCAAATAAATAGAATTAAGGACAAAAGTAATATGATAATCTCAATAAATGTATAGGGATGTGGCTCAAGCAGTAGCGCGCTTACCTTGCATGCGTGCGGCCAGGGTTCGATCCTCAGCACCACATACCAACAAAGATGTTGTGTCTGCTGATAACTAAAAAAAAATAAAAAATAAAAAAATAAAAAATTCTCTCTCTCTCTCTCTCTCTCTCTCTCCCCCCCCCTCTCACTCTCTCAAAAAATAAATAAATAAATAAATTGTGTCCATCTACAACTAAAAATATTTAAAAGAAAAAGACTAACTAAATGTAGTTATGCATTTATGTTAAGAAATCTGAAGAAACTAGGGATAGAAATAACTTAGCTCAACATCATAAAACTTGTGTATGAGAAACCCAAAGTACATATTGAGATGATTATGTGATTTTGTCCTAAATTATATACATATTTAAAAATATTTTTCTTTATAAATGCATTTTTTCTATCTATTTATTTATATGCAGTGCTGAGGATCAAACCCAGAGCCTCACATCAACCAGGCAAGCATTCTACCACTGAAGCACAACTCCCTCCAGCTGCTTAATTAAGTTTTTGTGATGAATTAAATTTATTGATTTGCATAAGTTAAACCATCTTTGAATCATTGGAATGAAACCAACTTTGTCTTGATGTAAAATCTTCTTAATGTGCTGTTCAATGAAATTTATATTATTTGATTAGATTTTGCATCAGTTTTTTCCCAAGGACATTGGTTTGTAGATTTCCTTCCTGGATATGTCCTGTGGTTTATAAATCAGGGTGATACTAGAATGAATTTGGAAGTGTTGCACCCCTTCTATTTCATGTAATAATTTGAGGAGTATTGGGAGTAGTACTTCCTTAAAATATTGGTAGAAGTTTCAGAGAATTCCTGTCATCGTGTCCTTCTCTGTGTTGGAAGTCTTTATGTTACTGTTTCAATTACATTACTTGCTTTTGTTATGTCTGCATTTCTTATATCCTCTAAGTGCAGTTATTTTTTTGGGGGGAGGCATATAACTACAAATATACCCATTTTTTCTACATTTTCCAATTTATTGATTTAAAGATTCTCAAAATATTACTTAATAATCTTCTGGATTTCCAAGATGTCTGAGTGATATCCCTTTTCTTTCAGTTTATAAATTTGGGTATTGTCTTTTTTTTGGTTAGTTTGATTAAGGGTTTATTAGTCTGGTTTATCTTTTCAGAAAACTAACCATTCATTTAATTGATTCTTTATTCTCTATTATGTTAATTTTGACTCTGATGTTAATTATTTTATCAATTACACTCATTTTGAAATTTGTTTATTCTTGGTTTTCTATATCTGTGATGCATTATTAGGTTGTTTATTTGGTACATTTATGATTATTTTATGTGGACACACATGGCTATAAACTTTCCTATTAGAATTGTCTTCATAGTGTCCCAGAGATTCTGATATGATCTATTTCTTCTTGGGCTATTCACCCCTTAGAGTTGGCAAGTGCTTGGGATATTAAACCCTTCCTTTTTTTGTGTTGCTTACCAAGTGGCTGGCAAAAGTGTTGGGAACAGAAATTGATTGAAATGGCTGTCAGCTTCATTGCTTACCAGCATGAGGTAGAATACAATAGGATGTACTCTCTATTGGAGTTTTGTCTGGACATATTAGACTGATTACAATTGTAGGGCAGGGTTGATGCAGAGTTAGACCTAAATAGGAAGTTCCAATGACTGACATCTAGGATCTGTGGAACTTTGTTGGCTGTTTTCTACTCCATAGAGATTAGATCAACACATCTCTAAGGGTGGACACAGGTTGATTTCTGCTGGTTATCTGAACCTCAGGGGCTTCCCAAAATTTCAACACGTACTGTTGGCTAACCAATTTCCTTGGTTGAAAGAGGAAAGGCAGGTCTTGTACATTTTACCACCCATAAATATCCAAGTCTCCCTGAATGCAGTCATGTCCACCTGTTCAGTTCCTAACACTCTCCAGATGGTTGTGCAAGCACCAGCCATAAAGGGAAAGAGAGAGTTTCACTCCCCTCTGAATTCCTGACCTGAATTCCCCTGTATGCAATCATCTCTGTTTTAATCAAATTCAGGCCACATAAAATGTGCTAGCTGGCACACTGAGACAATATTTGCTCTGATCTCCCAGGTTTCCCACAGCATGATCCAGCATGAGCCCCACAAGACTGCTCCCTGCTTCAGCTTTCTGCTCACAAGTTGAGAAACATGGACAATATTTCACATACTGCTCACTGTGCCACCTCACATAAGTAGGAGGCACTCCAATAAAAGGTCATTATCTAACCTAGTGATTTAATGAGCAGAACATTAAGGAAATATACTCCTCATAGATCCCATGGGTGTATCCTGCTGTTTCTTTTGCTTTTCTCACATTCCCTTCAGTCCTCTGATTTGCTTTCTCCACACATGCGAGATAATGGTTAATCCTAGCCAGTATGCATTGAAGCTTGCTCTGTGCATGCTGTATCTGTTGGGAGTTTTGAACAGCCGGTCCACACATGGAGTTTAATAATCTGGACAATTTACTAATTTCTAAAATAAATTGGTTTTAATAGATTAGTTCTGATGCTCCTTATGATATTATACTTTATGTCAAGACAGTATTTTACATTTCAAAATAAATACTTAGCACCAACAAATCTCCAGTTCATTAATAAGGTTGGTTGTCAAAGTATGATTCTTCTTTCCTCAGGCTATATTCATAGAGATAAATTTTCCCTCCATAAATGGCTATTTAACACCATGGAGAATCTTGACCTGTGTTATCCTCTATACTACAATTGAGATCACAAGGCCCTTCTTTGAGTTTCTGGTTGATGGACTCATATAACAGCAAGAGAAGTGGAGAGAAGTCAAACAAGATTTACCCACATCAAGAGATGACTCAGTTACTAGAGTCCTATATGGATGTTCAGCTTCCCTTGCCCTGTGTCTGGTAGGTCACACATAGTTTAAAAAAATATATTTTTCATTTTTTTCAGGTATACCATGGATTAATTTGGTCTCTCCGATTTCTGTTTTGGGCCTATTTTTCTTCTTTCTGTCTCTACTCTCCTTAGTTTAACTCAATGTCTTATTTGTTTTCAAGCAGATTCCATAGTATTTTTGCATTATGATCCTACTCTGTCCAGTGCCCAGTGCCCATGAAGAGCATTTTTCACCAGAAGTTTTTCCAAGTTATTGAATATTTCATGTCCATCTTCTGTTTTATCTGTTTCTCTTCAAATATTCAACTCTTGCAGTTTCTGCTCAATCTATTTCACTTGATGAATATTAGGTTCTGATTCAGTAAGCTTTTCATCACTGTGACTAAAAGACCTGGCAAGAATAATGTACAGAACTAAAAGTTGACTTTGGCTCATTGTTTCAGAGGTTCTGTCCATGACTGGCCCACTCCATAGCTCTGGGCCAAGATAAGGCAGATCCTCATGGCAGAAGGCTGTGGCTCAGGAAAGCAGATCAGGACATGGTTACTAGGAAGCAGAGAGAGAAATATGCTCACCACGGATAAAGTATAAACCCAAAGGCATGCCCCTACTGACCTACTTCATTTAGCCACATCCCACCTGGCCAGTACCAATCAGTTAATCCATATCATTTTGGATTAATCCACTAATTAGATGACAACTCTCACTATTCAACCATTTCACCTCTATATATTCCTGCATTGTCTCACACATTAACTTTTGGGGATATGCCATATCCAAACCATAAAAAGTTCATAATCATTCTTTTTCAACCTCTCTGGGTTCTAGTAAAAAAAAAATTCACAGGATAATTATAGGAAAAATAAAATCTGGGCATTGCAAACTTTAGGTAATGCCCAATAACTGTAAATTAGGGCAACCTTTCATAAGACACATTGCAACACAAAGTTGTTACTGTAAGACCAATATGAGATTTTCTCTACTTTCTATGAATTTGAAGTATTTTGCTCACCTGAAATAAATATAAATTTTGAGAAACTAATAAATGTGTAACATTTATCCCACACCCTGAAGAATAAAATGCTTTGTTGCATCAGGGAAAATGCAAGAGAGAGATTGACAGAGAGACGGAGAGGAATTACTGCCTTCTTAAAATGTTTTGCCCTATTCAGTATGCTTAATGAAAGGTGTTTTTCAACAATAAAAATAGGTATGACCAACACAGAGGAATATTTCCCACAACTTGACTAAATTTTTAGAGAGGTTTGTAAAATCCAGTGTGTTTACTTTAAAAAATGGCAATTATAAATTCTTTCTCTGCCTTTTTGAGATGTAATTTTCTCTCAGCCTTCTGCCAGTTTGTACAACCCAGCCATGTCCTTCTCAAAGACCTAACAGCTGTGCTTCAAAATAGCATTTTCAAAGATGATAGAGCCCCCACTTCCCAGTGCCTTGTGCCTTTTGTGGGGGTCTGTATGAGCTGAACTTTGGTAAATTCCAAATAGTAAACACAAATGACATAATCACACTGACCAACTTACCCTCATTTCTTGGGTACTTTTCATTAGTTTACTTCAGTGCCTAAAAGTTTTCTCACTATTTTTTTTCATTAAATTTAAATTCAAACTCTCCTCTCTATTGCAATAATCTTGGCCCTTATTATAACAGTACAGAACAATTCATTCTTGACAGTATTAATTCTTTTTTGAAAAGAGTCACCAAGTGAATAGTGGGAAAAATTAGGTGGATTTATTAATTCCCCTCTCCTGTCAGCCTGGGAGGAGTTGGGAATATATAAAAGTCTTGTGAAAACACAAAGAGCAAAATGATCTTTTCTATTCTCCACCTCAGTTACAGTATTTGTACTTTATTTTTGTGGAAGAGAATATAGCCTGGAATGTATGAAGGAGATCATGAAGAGAAAATTTAAAAGAATAACTTTTGTAGACTGCTTTAAATTGCACCATGTTCAGAGGAGATGCAGCAGAGTTCACACTTGCAAACATCAAATATTTGAAGGATTTGGAACAGTAAAAAATATATAGAAAATGGATTTAGACTTGCTTTAATTGGTCCCAGAGAACAGTACCCAGACTTATCATGTGCAAGTTAAAATGGAAAACATCTCATCTCAATAGAATAGAACTATCCAAAACCCTGAGGTGTTTAAAGGTGGAACCTGGTAGGCAGACTTGGAAGGTAGTGAGTTCACTGTCAAGGGACATGAAGACAATGGCTTAGGAAGTCTTGATTGAAATGTTGAAGAGAGATTTCAAACACCATCAGGGGATATGAAAAATCCAAACATATGGGTTTCCTTATAGCCTTGATATTTTCTATCTCCTGGAAATTTTTATTTTAATATGAATAAACTCATGCAACTTCAACAAGAAAAGCAGTATAAAGATTATTTGCACCAAATAAAAGAGTTAAATAGCTTAATTAAATCATAACACCTGCATGCATACATGCACACAGCAGTGTCCCTCACTGAGGCAGTGTTTCTGAAAATACTTATTAGGAAAGAGGAACAAAATACAAAAATGTTAACAGACCACCACAAAGCTACATTATTATGTGTCCATGTCATCAATGGACCCCATAGAGATGTAAAAACATCCTTTTTGTCATATGATCTTTAATTGTACTTGAAACAGAAAGTGCTGCATGGCAGAATCCTTTTCTTAACTTTTCTTAATCCTTTTTCTTAACTTTTTTTTTCTTAATGGTACATTTCACCTCCAAGCTAGATTAGGCTGTATATCACAGGAAACATAAAGTAGATCAATGACCTTAAGAAATTCAGAAATGGTGGGATCTTTGATTTTCAGAATAGATTAAGAGTAGCATGACTTCAGATGGCCCTGTGGAATGACTCCTCTGGGAAGATCAGACTGTGGCTATTAGTATGATTGTCCACTCTGTTGGGCCATAAGAGAATTGTCAATTGCTATGCAGAGCATGCTTTGCAGAAAACCTTTCAGATATATATGATAATGTATAATTATAGAACAAAGGGAGTCAATAATTTTAACATCTTAAATTATATCTGACATTCAATAGAGACAAGACTATACTTGGAAAAATTTATAATTTTATTGAAATATATATATACATTTATTATATATTGCTACACTTTGTTTTGATATAAACAGGATGACTTTCCATTTAAAAAGTGTCCTAATTAAAACTTTAGCCTTTCCAAAAAGTATATGAAAGAAGAAGTGCTATTTCCTTCTTAAGCATAATGTACTAAATGATTTTTCATTTACTTCTGCTATGGTCTGCATATTACTATACCCCAAAATTCAAATGTTGGAACCTAATATCCAACATGATGGCATTAAGAAGTGGGAACTTTGAGAAATGATTAATTCATGAAGACTCTACCCTGATGTACAGGATTAGTGCCCTTATAAGAGGCTTGAAAAGGCTCCATTATAACTTCTTCCATTTTAGGACAGAGCAATAAATTGTAGTATATGTAAATGGCCCTCTCCAGACATGGAATCTGCTGGTGCCTTGATTTTTGGTTTGGCAGCATCCAGAACTTTAAGCAATAAATTTCTTTTGTTTATAATTTACACAGATTGAGGCATTTTATTATTTAATTTGCGGACCAAACAGATTAAGACCACTTGATACAAAAATAAAAGCCAATCTGACTGATAGTTTCTGTTATGTAGATAACATCAGTCAAAATGTAACACAGGAAGGAATTTTAAAATGTATAAAATGCCTAAAAAATAAATAATGCAATAAATATGGCAATGGCTTAATAATGGGGTATTGTTGCCAGATACCATGAGATTCCAAGGCATGTCTCTTTTTATGTTCTAGCTTATTTTTTGCTTAACTCATTATGTTTCACTGTCCAATGTACAGAACAACAATAAAAACTTAAATTGGCCAGTTTTATAGATGTCCTATACATTTTTATAGATTTTTACAGGTGGCTTCTATACTGGTTGAAGAGACATGATGTCCTAAGAAAACTCATCATTGAGTATGTCCGCCTATCTATGTCTTGTTCTGGCACTCCAACTGCCTCTATCACTGGAATTTGTCAGTCAAATTAAGGTAGTAATTTGATGTCACTTGGGGTTACAGACCCTGCTTTTTTTCCCCTCTATACAGAGAGTCTGCTCTAATTATTTAGTGTTAAAGTCAAAGAAATATTGGAAATTTTAGCATTCACAGTGGTCTAAAATCTAAAATCTAAGAATATTTACCATTGTTTCTGTTCAGAGGCAGAAACAAGAGGACATTTATAAGATAGTTTATATAACAAACCTAAAAGCCTATTTTTTCTCGAAGCATATAATTTTCTCTTATTTTGTAATTAAGCCTTTGAAGTTCGATGTAGTAGTTTTCAATGCAGGTTTTTTTTTTTAACACTTTAAATAACTCAAGAGTAGATTTTAAAAACACATTGAATTGAATTGAATGTCAAAGATGCTCAATTTTTTTTTTCAAATTCACTGTGTAGCATGGAAAAACATTAAGAAGTTTTCTTATTAGGACATTGCCTATGATAAATAGGTTGGGATTTAAATTTGTATTTAATTGGCAAATATTTATTTTACTTTAAAAAATTTATTACTTGTGTGTAAATTTGTCTCAAAAGGACTATGGATGTTTTGACAGAACTTTTGCTTATATTCATGACAAAATTCCTTTGACTTAATTATGGGAACATTTAAGATTTGGAAAGTTTTTACTAGTCAATCAGCTACCAGATTACAAAAGGTGCACAGGAAAAATGATAGGATGCTGAAAATTTGTAAAATTTTATGGATAAATGAAAATTGTGCCCAACTAAGTATTACATGTGAGAGAGATGATTTTCATTTTTCATGTAGTTCTAAAGATTAATGAAAATTCAATAAAATTCAAATTAAACCTTCTGAGTTATACTAGCAATATTTTAAGTGCTCAACAATCTCAGGTGGCTAGGACTGCTATTTTGGGCAGTGCTGATATAGAACATCTTTTATCTTAAAAGCTGTATTGGACAATGGTGGTAAAGAAACTTTGGGATATTATTTAAGCTAGTGATTTCTTCCCCAGTGCTTGCACACACACTAAACAAGCAATTTTGCATGCATTACTTAAATACTCATATGATGGATTTAGGGAGTCATATGACTTTTCTGGTGCAAAACCAGGTTTTTCTCTGTAGTCATTCTTTACATTAAAAAGCAAATATCAGCCTCTTTCAAATGTCTTAGTGCTCCTTTTCACAAATTTTCCATTTTTCTATGTTCTCTCCATGTCATTTACAAAACCTGCTTTGAGAAAAAAAAATCTACTTTCAGCTACTTACAACTTAGTACTTACTTGCTTACTTACTCTTAGCAATTACTTACTTCCTATGAATCTTTTTTTTTTCTGTCTCAATTAAACCTACCTTGCTGTGCCTTTTATAAAAAAGTGGTCATCATATTCTGTCAGGAAGTTATTTAGGTGAAAAGGAGATTATTCCAATAGCTTTTTTTTTTTTTGTATTGGGAATTGAACCCAGAGGTACTTAATACTGAGCCACATCCCCAGCCGCCCTTTCTTTCTTTCTTTCTTTCTTTCTTTCTTTCTTTCTTTTTTTTTTTTTAAATTTAGAGATAGGGTCTCACAGAGCTGCTTAGGGCCTCACTCAAGCTGGCTTTGAATTGAGATCCTCTTGCCTCAGCCTCCTGAACTGCTGTGATTACAGTTGTATACCACCATGCCTGGCTCTATTTTTTTTTTTTTTTTTTTGGAATAGGGATTTAACCCAGGCACTTAATTCCTGATTTAGCTCCTTTTTATTTTTTATTTTGAGACAGAGTCTCACTAAATTGCTTAGGGCCTGGCTAAGTTGCTGAGGCTGGCTTTCAACTCATGATCCTCCTGCCTCAGCCTTCTGAGCAGCTGGGATTACAAGCATGTGCCACTGTGCCTGGCTTCCAACAGCTCTAATTAAAGCAAATGTTTGCCTGATTTACATGATTATGGTGCAAGTGCTAACACCTTGGCTTTGACACACTGCAATGGAAACCTATCTATGCATTTGTTTTTTATTTTTATTTATTTTTGAGAGAGAGAGAGAGAGAGAGAGAGAGAGAGAGAGAGAGAGAGAGAGAGAGAATTTTAATATTTATTTTTTAGTTTTCGGCGGACATAACATCTTTGTTTGTATGTGGTGCTGAGGATCCAACCCAGGCCGCATGCACTCCAGGCGATCACGCTACCACTTGAGCCACATTCCCAGCCCCTCTATGCATTTATTTTTGCTCTGCACATTAACATTTTATATAGCACACAGCACCAACAGTAACATAAATGAACTATTTATTTATTCATGTGATTTATTAATTCAGTAGATGATACTATGAATTCATTTTGGGCGTACATTTTGTTATTCTGGGAGTGTAAAGAAGCTTAAAGTAATTGTTTATTTATTTCAGGATCTTACAATCTAGAAGAAGAACATATTATGATAAATATAGTGAAGGAGAAAGAGTTCATCATTTTCTCTTTAGATACATATTGTGAAGACACACATTTTACAAAATAACTGTAGATATCACTTACTGTATGCTTATTATATTCTGGATATTGTGAAAAATTATTTCATTAACACATTTAATGTTTAGAATTAGTCTAAATATTTTGAAATATTTTTTATCTTCATTTGATAAATAAAAACTATGATGTTTAAGTTACCATTTCAAAATTAAATGTTTAGTATGTAAAAGATTTTAATGCAAACCCAAATTTTTATGAAAAACATGAGCATGACATATTTAGAATCTTACTGCAGTAAGTGCAATATGTTACCTAAATACTGCAGAAATTTTCAATGTGCCTTACAGTATTAACTGGACAATCTTCACAGAATATGACATGTGTAGGAAGTCTTGAGTGTAAAAAGTGATACTTTGAGAGTGAGGGATTGATGGTACTAGTCCAAAGAAGAATGCCAGTCAGTCAAAAGAAAATTACTAGGAATTTTAGGAATCCTACCATCATGAAAACATGACAGTAGTTTCAGTTTAACTTTATCAGAGAGTATTAGAAAATGTGAGAGACAGGTGAGATTTCAAAGTTGAGTTAGGGAAGGTGAACACAAGGTCTTGTAAACCTCAATAGGTAGAACTCTGATATATAATTAATAGTAAAATTATGGATTTTTATATGGTTACTGATCTTTACAAATTTTATACTTATGTTTTTATATTCTTCAAATTATTTTTTTTGTGAGAGCAACTGTGAGCCAGACAATGATGCCCTTGTTGTCAGGAGAGATAAATTGCCACCTGAATTCTGAGGGTCACAGCTTGGATGAGATGGTTCCAGTCATTTATATGATATTATTTTTCTTTACATCAAAATTTGGATCAGTGATCAATAAAAATAGATCAATTGATCAATGATTACTCAATGATCAATCAAAACTTATGCCCAAGAAATATTGAAATAAAGTACAGCATCACATTATTTTTATAAGCTTACCAAACAAACAAACAAACAAACAATAAATAAATAAAGAGATAGCTGCCAGTGCTGTTGGTGGAAATTTAATTGATGAAACATTTCTGAATGGTAATTGTGTGTGTTTATTTTATATAATGTGCAATGAAAAAACTGAAGAAGTATGTATTTGTAAACTTAGATGACTCTTTTCCAAAAATTAATCATAGAATTCTTCTCATGAATTTGAAAAGTCATATATATTCAAATATGCATTTAAGTTATATAGTCCTTCACAGAGAGTGAGAAAAACTAATATAGCCATCAAGATGAAATATTTGACCCATGATAAAAAATAATTTAGCCCTATGTATCTTGATATGTAAATACAAGCCATGATAAATTTTAAAGACAGACACCATCATGAAAACTAGAGTAGATTCTAGGAATTTAAATGTTTTCTATGTAATTTTATAGTATTTGTGTATTTTATAACTTTGACTTACTTTTTTTAATCAGGGAAAACTTATTATTTTTAAAAACCATGTATTCTTTTTTTTTGGTCAATAATGTAATGATGATAAATTCTGCCTTGCTAAACTCACAGACTGTTGTCCGGTTGAAATATGACAACATGTGATAGTTCTTTGGCAAGCATAAATGTTGTGCATACACCATCAGGAGAGTTCTTGGTAGGAGTCAGTAGTACTTTTGTTCTTGAGAATATATAACAATAAATGCCCTGTATGTTTCTATCTTGTTATATTTTATTATATTTGAAATGATTTTTTTGTGTAGACTCTTATCTACCTAAAAAATTTTAGTTAAGAACAAACTTAAAGTTTTAAAGAATTAGAAAAGCAAAATAAAATCCTATAAAACTTTGCAGTTTGAAACATGAACAACCAAGATGAAGTATATTGATGGCTTCCAGAGAAAGATCTTGAGAAAATCTTGATTTTTTAACATAAATAAATGTGCAGTATAAAGTGTGATGATTGTCCTAAAAATAAGAGAATTTCCAAATAAGGTTGTTACTCCTTTGAACAATTGTCTTTGCATTATTGCCTTCTGCCAGGCTTTTGCATGTAGTCTTTGGATAAATCATGGCAGTCAAAAGGGAATACACAAAAGACCACATAGAAGGTAAGCTTGCTATTGGTTTTTAGTCAGGCTTAAGAACCACTTGTCCAAACCAAGGTTATACTGTCTATATAAATCAACAGAAAATTTTATAAAATGAGAAAATACCAAGTGCGCACATCATCCACTGTAGTAGCATTATTGCTGCAAGCCTATAACAGAAAGATCATGATAAGGGGTGGCACCTTTTAGCTCTCATTCTATACTGCTAGCCTATAACAGAAAGATCATGATAAGGGGTGGCTCCTTTTACCTCTCATCCAATTCAGTGCAACAACTAAATTGGAAATATTTGATTTTGGTGCCAGTGGATAAAGGACATAAAAATTTGGCTTTTTATGTGTTTTTAATTTGTTCTATTTCTCTGGAGTTTCTTTGTACTTGAGTGTTTGTTTTTAATATCAATAATATGGATTGAATATCTAATTCATAAACCCATCTCTCAGTAATACCGTACTTTCTCTCTATTGCTTTGTCTGGGGTATTAATGGATCCTCAGGGACATCCTATGTTGAAAAGGATAGGAATTGATGGAAGGAAAGCCAAAAGGGGAGAAATCTGTAGATAAAGAAGAACTCTCCCAAGGATGTTGAAATATTATGAAAATATAATGAAACGAATTGGGAATTTTAAAAAGTGCGAAGCTGGGCATTGTGGCTCATGCCTGTAATCCCTTGGCTTGGGACAATGAGGCAGGAGAATCAGGAGTTCAAAACCAGCCTCAACAAAACTGGAGTGCTAAGCAACTCAGTGAGACCCTGTCAGTAAATAAAATACAAAACAGGGCTGGGGACGTGGCTCAATGGTCAAGTTCCCCTGAATTCAATCCCTGGGACATCCCCTCAAAAAGTGTGACGCTAACTAATGAGTGAAAGTATCTAAAGAAGAATAATTGTGAAGAAAATTTAGAGAATGAAGAGAGTGCTGTTGAGTTTTCAGAAGCTCTTTCCAATAGTGGGAGGAATTGGATAATAGTTCATACTCTGAGAAATAAGGAAATAACTGGTACTGTGAAGAAGAGAGGATAATGGGAGGCAGTATTTACGCTGGAGAAAACTTTGAATTACAGGTATCATTTACATTAAAATTCTTAGTCTGTTGGAAATATTCAAAAATTCTGATACATATATCTTGTGAAATTCTCATTTTACAGAGCTTTATGGATAAATATAGTGTGTGTATAAACAGTGCAGAAATAACTAATATGCCTGTACCCCCATGATAAAAGTTGTCAAGTCTCATGCATTTTGCCCTTAATACATCCTTGTTATCCAAAGAATTCTAAATCTTTGCAATTTCATTTGGAACATTTCATGGTAGGTATTACATTTGATGTCTCTTATATCATCACATATATAGTTTGCGATTTTATACTATAAAATTTAATTCCAGGAATGAAATACAAATTCTTAATCTTTGCTTGTCGAACAAGAAGATCAGCTAGTTATCTTTATCGGGGTATGAATGAGTTCCTTTCAAGTTCAACATTTAATACAGAAATAATGAATCTTTCCAATTCCCAGGAGCTCTCTGCAAACTTCATCTCTACAGTTTTGAATTTTTAATGATCATTTGTTGTTCTCAAATTATCATAATTTTAACAAAGAAAGTTTGGCTTTCCACATTTTTCCATTTTGAAAATTTCTTATCATCATCTTGGAATATTTGCAAAACAAATGAGATTATAAATATTTTTGTGATTAAAAATAGAGGATTTTTTATGTTCCCTCATCCCATTTCCAGTGCTAAAATGTTGAAATCCTTAAAAAAATCACTGCAAGAAGGGGCAAAACTTGCATTGCAGTTATACAAAGAATTACAAAGAATGTCAAGTGAGGCATAGAAGTCCCCAAGAAGGTCTAATTAATTCAATTATGAAAGAGAGTGTCTGGGCTATTTTTTCCAAATTGGGCATCGGTGAGAAGGCATCAGACAAAAAGAAAGGGAGGGAGAAAAGGAGGAAGGAGGTAAAGAAGGGATGGACAAAGGAAGGAAAAATCTATTATATTGGCTTATGCTTATACCAATGACTTTCAGTCTTGTAGTGCCTGGATCTTTGTTTTACATTGGGGAATGTACTGGAAATGTAAGACACACACACACACTGTGCCTCAAATCTGCATGTGTGTGACCACAGAATTTGGTTCTGATAAAGTTATGAATCAAGAAAAAAAACATCGCTTTGCAAAACAATTATTCCACTTGACCTTTGAATAATTCAGCTTAAAGGGAAGGATTTCCAATGCTTTTATCAAAAAGAAAAGATGTATATTTGAGGTGATGAATATACTAATTAGCCTCACTTGTTTGCTTCACAATGTACATGTGTTAAAATATCACACTGTACCCTGTAATGTATTCAAACATTATTTATGTGCATGTATGAATATGTAATAACAAATTCTACCATTATGTACAACTCTAATGCAACAATTAAAAATGTGGGAAAACAATAAAAACAACGATTTACAAAAAAGAAGAAGAATTGGAGTCCTTAGATTCCTACATGTCAGATAATGGGGAAGAGGGCCCCTGAGACACAACTGTGATGAAATTAGAATTTGTTTGTCAGCCTTAAATTTCTTCAAAGACAGGGACATTTTAGTTACTATAACGTAATAACAACATAACCTTGGTTCTACTATCATCACAAATGGAAATGATATTTTCAAGAAAGGACACTGGAAAGGGAGAGAGACCCCATGGTAAACCAGAAAGAATGGACCACAAGAGCACATGGTATTTATTTTTTTAACATGTTTTTACTTGTAGATTTACACAATACCTTTATTTATTTGTATTTGGTGCTGAAGATCAAACCAAGTGCCTCACATGTGCAAGGCACAGGCTCTACCACAGAGCTACAACCCAAGCCCTAAGAGCACATAGTATTTTATATAGTCATCACTTAGCCTTACTAATGATTAAAATAATATTAGTTCAGTAGTTAGTAATATGCATGTACATCTCTTCTTGTCTTAAACATTGTATTAAATTACCTAGAAATTCCTTATACTGTTATTTAAGGAATCCTAGTATATGATATAAGAAATGTACAGAAAGCTAATGGAAATGGTATCAGTTGAAATGTAAGAATTGAACACATGAAAATTTCAATTCTAAGTATTCCAAGTGACTACTTTTTCAAATATTGGTCACTTTGTTATTCTATGAAAAACTATTGCTTTAAAATGTGTTTTGCCTCTTATCAATTCTTTACACATTATATTCATCTACTCATTCTTTTTCATTTTTGACAAGTATTTATCAATCACTTGCCAAGTGTGGTACAGATTGATCTCTCCCTTCCAAGCACACTTGTTACAGATCACAAATATTAATCTAAATATCACATAAACATAAATGTGCACCTGTGGCAATTGAAAAAAAAAACGCTGTGAGGATAAAATAAGTGTATTAAGAACTTTTACCTAATAAAGTGACTACATAAAAATTCCCTTAAATGAGAGGATGAGTAGAACATAACTAATGAAATATATTGACAAATTTGGACAACATAATAATAAAAGCATTTGCAATGAAAAGAAATTTGTTGAAGTACTACACAATATATTAAGGAAGACCACTGCAGAATGGAGAAGAAAAAAGAAGTAAGAGATGAGATACCAACATAGCTAAAACTATATAAATTTTTATATAGAATTTGCACTTTTCTTCTTACTATATTAGTATGTCACTTTCTCTTTGAAATATTTGTTTCATTTAAATTTGGCAAGGACTTTTCTCCTCTTATATATGTGCCCTTTGTATAATTCCGTAAATATGTATATACATACAAACACACATATATGTACATATGTGTGTATGTAAATGTGTGTATGTAAAATCTTCAGAAGATTTAATGGGATATAACAAATAACAATTCATGACTTTGTTTTACCAAAATTATATGTTCATATATTTGCTGCAACAAATAGAATCTGCAAACTCCTTTTGGATTCAGATTGTTTGGCTTTAATAGCATAATGGTGTATAGGAGTATGTATAATAAAATTACTTTTATCAAGAAAGTAGTGTATTCTATTATGGTATAGTATGAAGTCACTAAAAATTTTAAAGTTTTTATTTTTTTATATTTCATCTATCACTAAAACACATATTATTGCTATCTCAATATCTATAAATGATAAAAATAAATTTGAACTTTAGAGTCTTTTTCAATAGATACATGCATTCTGTTTTATCTTTCTTGGTCTTGTGTAGATATACTGTATTGTAAATTATTTCATCCTCCAGGCAAATTTGAACAATAAAATAATGTTGATGATTCAATGCATTTTCAGTAATTCATCTATCGAGGTAAATTTACTTGTGGTATTTTATTTGTATGTGTAATGTTTTGAGGGTTATAACTATTTTGATTTCTCTTTCACTATCTCTAACTTTCATAATTTTTCTAAACTGTTTAAAGTAATGTAGATTATGGAATCCTTTCTAAATACCACAGTTGGATATATGCCTCTCTTTTATATGCCACTTTATTTTAATTTCTCTCATGGTACTTACTTTACTCCATTTTGCAATCTTTATGCTTATGGTTCACATCTTATTAAAAGATAAGTTATTAGAAACTGTCAACTTTACTATAAAAAGGCCCCAACAGAGTGTTTTGTGCCAAGCCTTGAATAAATATTTGCTGAAAAATATTAAACTGTAGTTTAAAATTCAGTATAGTCTATGTTTTATGAAACCACTTTTAATTTCATAAAACCAGATGACAGGAGGGCATGAGAATACAGCCGTGTTCTTAGAACTTGGGATCTAATACAAACTGAAACTATAAAGAATAAAGAAATTCTAAAAACAATATTTACAAATAATGAAATAATTTGGGTTTGAATGTGCACAAACCAAATTGCAATATGACATTCATGATTCTTGCCTTCTTGACGGTTGCCCAAGTCTGTCTCACATTAAATAAGGTATTGCAAACATGGCAGAGCATGTTTCTAAAGTTGGGTAATAAAAAATCCTGTGTCCTGCCATCTTTGGATTGATTGCTCTGGGGGACGCCAGACCCTTTTTAGTAAGAACACTGAATCATGTATGGAGAGTTCCATGATGAGAGGAAGTAAGCCTTCTGCCAAGTGCCAGCTAAGAGCAGAGTCCCTCCTGCCAACAGACGTGTGAGTGTGGCATCTTGAAAGTGAATCATGACATGCCTTGAGATAGAGTCAGCCAGCTAGGTCACTGAAGTATCCCAGACCCTCAGAAACTGTGTGAGACAATAAATGTTTGTTAAGAAGATAAAACTTTACAATAGATAACTATTATATTATTTAATTAATCAAAAATCTACACTAAGTATCTCCAAAGGCCTAACAATTAAAATAAGCACTTCTTTTGTCTTCTATCCTTCATTCTTCCAAAGAATGCTATCATGTATTAATTATTTTTCAGAGGTGAAAATTGTGAAAACTTTTAATTTTGTCTGAAAAAAAGCTACTAAATAAAAGAGCTAAATTCTAAATTTCTTGAATTTTTCCCTTAACATATATGTTAACATTCTCTTGTTTTGGGTAAGGTATTTTTTTTTTTGAGGTGTCTCATGCTGAAAAAGTTTATACTTTGTTATCACTGATCTACATTTATAAATCACTGGGAAGATAGAGCTATTCATAAATATTGAGTAAAATTTAATTGCCAAGATATACGTTTCAGTTCTATATGAATTCACAAAAATGAGAGATTAGCATGTGTTGGAGAAATTGGTTAAATTACATCAGATAGAAAAAAAGTGAGCTAAATTTTGGTGGATGGCATGTAATAAGAAAGTATAGGATCCAGAAATGCATTCAGCAGTTAATTTATTTTCCCCTGTGTCAGGAATGATAATTACCTGTCTGGGAGGAAGAAAAGTTTTCCATTTACTGTATGTAATATGTGGTGTAGATATTGGATGGAAAATGTGGTTTGGAGAAAGAATATAGAAAGTGGTGAATAATGTTTAATATTTTATCTGGTACTCAGGAAAGACTAGGATATTTCTAATCAGGAGATCTATTTTATAACAGTATATTTTAATGAAATCAGTACAAATATGCATTGAATGTAGAGAAATACTTAATTAGATGACAAAAACAAAGATAAGTATTTTACTGCCTAATTGCCACAGATTATATTCAATTATTTTTACAAAATAGTGGGGTGTGACAATTATACAAAGATTTTAAAAAATTGTGCTGATATTACTTAACTATCATCTATTACTAAGCTACTTTTGGTGCAAAGTTAGGATAAAAGGAATGCCTATGAATATATGTTCATACAATGGTGATGATCATATGGTGAAATATAGTGTATGCAAGACAGTATATGTAGATCTGCCTTTCTTTAAAGAAATCATCTAAGAAAAAAGAAACTTAGCCAGGTGTGGTGGCACACACCTGTAATCCCAGCACCTTGGGAGGCTGAGGCAGGAGGATTAAGAGTTCAAAACCAGCCTCAGCAACCATGAGGCGGTAAGCAACTCAGTGAGACCCTGTCTGTAAATAAAAGACAAAATAGGCCTGGGGATATGGCTCAGTGGTTGAGTGCCCAGAGTTCAATCCACAGCACCAAAAAAAAAAAAAAAAAAAAAAAAAAGAAGAAGAAGAAGGAGGAGGAGGAGGAAGAGGAGGAGGAGGAGGAACTGGAAAATAAGTGATAATAACAAATAATAATAATAATTTAATAAATGATTAAATTGACTAATAGAGTGATGTACAAGTGTGTTGTCATTTCCAGAATGGGCATGGCAGAAAATATATAATTTCACCTCTCAAGCGAGGACTTCAAAGGAGGTAAAATTCTATACTAAATTAGCATTGATGCAATTGGATGAAATAAAAAATCAAAACAATTATATATATATATATATATATATATATATATATATGTATATATATATATGTAATTTGTCATATAAAGACAAAACCACTTATTTCTTATTAGATGCTTATTTTATTTATATATATATTATATATATGTGTGTGTGTGTATTTATTTCAGTAATTTTAGTTTTGTCTTATATTCAAAAGTACACATTTCAAGTATTCACAATGAAACATAATTTTGATTTAAAAATATCATCACCAGTATTTCCCATATTGTCTTTTTACCTATTGGATATAATGACTCTATAGTACCAAGTCAATCTTACATGGTGATTTCATCCATCCCTGTTTCTGCATGTATATACTTTTTAAAATTGTTGTGGAAAAACAAAATACTACTTATTTATTGAAGGATGATAAAAAGTAAATAAAATCCCTATAAATTTTAAGATTTCTTTGACTAAAATATTTGTTTTCTACATTATTTGTCCTAGTGAAGTGCCTTACATTTTTTGTCTAGATTTTCTTAAAGATGAAATTATAAATTTCAGAATATCTAGTCTTAGTACAACATACAATTTCTTCTACATATGTTCCTGTGTAATTCCTTTCTCTTGAATATAAGTGGACCCAGGAAATCAATTCTAATGAATAAAGAATAGCAGCAGGGATAGTATAATAAGCTACAAAATAATTGTAACTCCTGGTTTTTGTCTGCCTAGACAAAAACCAGGAGTTACAATTTTCTCTCTTCTCTCTCTCTCTCTCTCTCTCTCTCTCTCTCTCTCTCTCTCTCTGAAGAAATTGACATTTTGTGACTAGCCACATGGAAAGTTCCAAAAAGCAAGAAACTGATATTTCTCCAGCATACAATGAGTACTTGAGAAGTATCAGCAGCTTTATGTGTGAGTTTAGAAATGGATCTTCTGAATCTTGCTGGGAGCCATAAGTGAGCTTCAGGATGGCATTACCCCCAGTCCAGCTTTAAAATGACTGTGGCTTTGGACAATGCCCTGACTACAGCCTTGTGAAATACCCTCAGTGAAAAGGGCCCATCAAGGCATACCTTCATTCTTCATTCACAGAAATACAAAATATATGTTTGAAGTTTTGGGGTGACTTGTTATGCTGTATTGATATATTACACTGATGCATAGAAATGTTCATAGATATGAGTTCTGTTCCTCTACATGCCCCTGCCTACATGCACAGGTTCTCTGTAACTTACATGAAAGGAAATGGCTTTCTTTGCTGTGAGGTTAACCTTAGTGTATTTTTTGACCATTGTCCATGTCACAATCAAGAAAAAACTGAAATATTTATTAAAATTTAAAACAAGAAGTTGTCATAGAAATCTAAGAGAGTTGGGGTTGAGCGGACCATTTACATTCATTGCACAAGTGTCTGAGGAACTTAAATGTGTTCCTCGTATCATTTTCTTAATAAAGATGGATTAAAAAGTATGGTTCTCGTTCCACTACTAAGGACTTTATAACCATGCAGAGACAGAATCAGAAACTACCATTGAACTACAGAACAAAGGCAATGTTAAATAGAAGTACAAACAGTGCTCTCCTTAGATACCAAGAAGACAGTGATGGTTTCTGAACCATTAGGGCTAATCAAGTGGAGAGTAGTTAAAAAGGTATTTTATATTAGGCAATGTCAAAATAAATCACTAAGACAAGAAATCCATAGAAAGGGAAATAAATGCGGTTTTGATGAAACTGGGATTAAACTATGAAGAACTTTGTGATGCAGCTGGAGTTTTGAGGGTCTTGCATTTCTCCTACATGCTGAGTCCATTGTACTGGTCCTAGAAGAGCAAAGCAGGGAGAAAGCAATATAGAAATAGTAAAGGCTAGACATGTTTTTAGGTCTTCATCTTATAAGTGCAATGAAAGAATATATTACGTGCTTGAGAAGATTTTTCTAAAGATTTTTACATTTATAATTAAGAAAAACTTCATTATTGTAACTGGAAGAGTTGCCAGAAATGTCATTGTGTTGTGTGTGTGTGTGTGTGTGTGTGTGTGTGTGCATGTGTGCATCTAAATTTGTGGTCAGATAGGATATTTGAGGACAGGAAATGAAAATCAAAAAGTGAAGGGAACTTATTTTCATTTCTAACACACTTACATATTAATTAAGAACAAAAGCAAACAAAACAAAACCATGCAAAGACACTACTAATTTTGAACTGGCTTACTATTATTTATTTATACTAAGGTGTCTCTTTTCCTAGAGGATATTTTGATGAAAATTTAAATAATATAAATGAAATAAAACCAAATAAATGCTTAACTTATAGCATATTTAAATTTTATTGCTTGAGAAAGATAATTCCATCAATGTAAGCATTTACTAAAATTTTTTAAAAACATTAATTACTATTCAAGGGACAAAAAAATTGTCAAAGATACATAGTAAATACTCACTTTTTAAAACACACCAGATCATTTATTTAGTTAAAGTGGTGACTTTGAGCCACTTCAGAAACATCAGAGATTATTGACCAGGGCAACTAATGTGATCAAAGATGCCTTGAGTTGGTAAGCCCAGGAGATAAGTCAATCAATAATGATTCAAGCAAGGTGCCAGCAAATTTGAAGAGTTGCTTCGGTCCAGTCAGGTGTTACTGGAATCCCTCAAAAACTAATCCAATGAAACCAGCTGAAAGTGCTACTAAAACTAGGTAGTCTTTTGAAGTAAAGCACATGCATTTACTGCCAAATCTGACATGCCAGTCCACCTAGATTTAAAGGATCACCACCCCTCTCAAGCAGATGAAGATCACTAAAACAACTAGTGAGTAACAATTGTGCATTTTAAGAACAAAACCCCAAGCCAGTATGTCTTCCACAAAGATATAAGGAATTTTGGTAGTTAGCAGACATGTTTTCTGATTAAGCAATTCACCTTTGTTAAATTCTCTCAATAATTACTTCATTTGACTATAGTGGAAAATTTTCCACACTGTGAAAAAGTGAAGATTGATAAATAAAAAAGTAAAGTAATCCAATGGATTAATTCCAGTATCATCACCAATTATCAACTATATGCTTTGTAGAAAAAACTGAATAATGAACAGAGACACAGGTGTCTTTATAATAACAAGGTTAATTAAACAATTACCTGATATTTATTGAACATATTGGGGAAATATAAGACAACATGATAAAATACATAAAATAAACAAAATAGATAAATGTATAAAGTATAGAAGTTTAATTAACCTGTCATATATATTACCCAGAGATTAAAGTTTTCTAACATTTTGAGTTATACCAGTTAAGGTTATTATAAAGTGTGTCTCTGTTTTCAAAACGCTCACTTTTATTACTTAGGATATGACTCTTCAGCAAGTAAACTTGAATTTGTCAACATGTTGTATAAAACTATTTATTACTATACAAGTCATTAAACCAAATTTCTGTACCTGTGAAATGTATTATTTTGATATAGTAATCTTTAACAGGCTATAATATAACAAAATTGGTTGACAATCTGTGACAAATGTAATCCTCTATTGGGTGTTTTTATTATCTATTTTCTTCTCTTTTGCCTATAAGTCCATTGTAGATTGCACTTAACATCTAACCCTTCAACCTTATCTTTTGCAGTTGCTTTAAAGTAATGTGGTAATTTACTATTCATCGGAGAATGCCAACCAAATCCAAAATGAGATATTACCTCTCAGTAGTTAGAATGGCTTTCCTCAAAAAGACAGAAAAATAACAAATTCTGGGGAGGATGTGGAGAAAAGGAAACTTTCATTCACTTTTGATGAGGATGTACAGACACAGTACTGAGACTCCTTCAAAAAGTAAAAATAGAACTTCCTTTTGATATAGCAATTGCACTACTGAGTGGTCATATCAAAGAGATACCTGTACTCCCATGTTTACTGCAGCACTATTAACAATTAACAAGATAAGGACTCATCCAAGGTGTACATAGGTGGATAAATGAATAGAGACAATGTGATACATATGTCCGCCAGAATATTAATTAGCTATAATAGAGAGTGAAATCCTGTTATTTCCAGAAACATTGATGGAGCTGGATTTTATTATGTTAAGTGAAACAAGCCAGATAAAGAAAAACATATATCACATGTTCTCGTTCATTTGTGAAAACTAAAAAAGTCAATTTCATAAAAAGAAGGAGTGAAAGAGTTTCCGTTAGAGACTGGGATGGGCAGGGAAGGAAGTGGAGATATAAGAAGTTAGATAAGGGCTACAAAAGCACAATTAGGAGGAATTAGTTCTAATGTCACAACAATTACAGCACAGTAGGGCAACTATTTTTTTTAAATAATCTATAATAGGTTTTAAAACAACTAGAAGAGTATGAAGCTATCAATACAGAGAACAGATTAATGTTTGAGGATATAGAAGCACCGATTACCTGTATTTAATTATTATATATTGCATTCATGCATCAAACTAGCATATTGTGGCTCATAACTCTCTAAAAATATTTCTCAATTAAAAAAATAGTATGCATTTCTATGGGACAGTATTGTGTAAAGTTTTCAAACATTAAACTAGCATCTACAATTTTTTTATTTTGATGCTCATGTAAAATTAACAATGCTCTCAGAATTATTTTGATTAAAGTATACCTATTCTTCCAATATATTTGCAGCAAGATAAATAAATTAAAAGATCATTGAGTATGCATAACACTTCTCCACTCTTCCTTAATGGTTTTCTCTTCATAAAGGATTCTCTTTCACCACTATATCCATTCATTTCAGATCCAACACTGTGGGTATTCTTTACCTCAGTGCTTGTAATTAACATTTGTGACTAAACATTCTCATTCCCTTCTAAATATCTCGAGAGTTCAGAATGATGCTTCCTTTCAAAATACATTCTTTTACAGGGCTAAACAAACTCTTACTTTCAAATGGTATTTTAAATAATTTAATAAAGAAATAATATTAGCATATTTTAAGTAGTTTCTATTGAAAGAGGAACATATTGTTATCTTCTCATTGATTCCACATTCTCAGTATAATAATTTCAAGCAGTCTTTATAATAATAAGGTTAACTAAACAATAGCTGACAACAAGGTTGTAGAAATAAAGTAAATACTTTAAAAATCTCAGACAGCTAAGCTGGTAAAGTCTTTGTTTATTGGATAATACAGTATTGGTAATGTTTTCCATATTTACTTAAAATTGTTTAATATATTTGTTCTGCAATGGAAAATTTACTTTCCTTCAAATATCAGTGTATAAAGTGTTGAATACCTAAACATGGATATTGAAATGTAAATTCTCTAGGGTGTGACTCAGAACACATGAGTATGGACTTCTCATGAAGACATTTGATAGTAAAATATATTTTTTAAATATTCTTTGTATTTCTACATGGTTAGAATTGAAATAAATTCAGGGTGCCATGGTCTGTCTTGTGAGGAATATTAAATTTTTGCAAAAAAAAATAAGAAAAGCTACAATTGTGGGATTACTCCTATGGCAACAGAAGCATCTACATTATGACATAGAATCAGATAACTTAGTGATACATGGGGTCTGGCCAAGTTCAAATTTAAAAAGACCAATTGAAAAGGCAGTATTTTAACTTGCAAGTTTATTTAAATCCTCTTATTTCATCAATCTGTAATACTTTATAATATAAGCTTATTGTCACCTAGAAAAGTACATTCACCAAAATGGATTAGTCTGCAATTTGTAAAATCTGGCCAAGATAATAATAATGATTCAAAGCCCAGAACTTATAACCAGAAATTATGTTCACTGGTCCATTACTTGTCCTATGTATTAATAGGAATTTATGCTTTCTTAGGAGGTATTTATCAACTTGGCATATAAAAATTGTAGGTTTTTACTTCTGAACATCAAATATAGGCATAAAAACAATAACCCTCAATGTAGAGTATGGGGAAAGTGAAGCAATGCTAAACTATAAATAATATCATAGTATCTGAATAATGCTTAGGAATTAGCATGCAGTCACTGGTAATATTTAAATCAAAATCTGATTCTGGGGAGTGACACCAAAAAGATGACAGAGAAGACCTCATTCTTTCATAGAAATACTGACCTCAAGACAATATTTGGGTCAAAATATCTTCATGTTAAATCTGAAATACAGTTCAGAAGTCGCTTCATCATAAAAGGACACAAAACCAAGAATGACGTGTTAAAATGAGTAAGATAAATTTCACTTTATCCACAGTAACCCCTCCTTTAAACTAGCACAGACAAGTGCTGAGAAAGCTTTAATGAGCCGTGATTTTTCCTCTAGGAGAGAGGGGAAGAGAGGGAGGAAGGACCTAGCCTCCTGTGTTTTCGGGGTGCTCTCCAAGAAGCCTGTTGAGAGAGGCTTGATTCACACAGCAATGAGGGTCCCTGATGGTTCCTATGCCTGAGGCGTCCATGAGCACAGAAAAAGGACTGGGAAGTTCCATGAAGCTGGCATACCTTTGGGAGGCTGGGAAATGGTACAGAACTGAGAGTTTTCCCCCAGGAGGCTGGAAGGAAGAACTGAGTATTCCTCCCAAGCCCCTCTGGCCTTGCAGTGCACCCTCACAAAGGACCCTTTCTAGGCCATGTGACAAACGTGGCAGCCAGGAAAAATGGCAAAGGGGTGCTGGGCTCCTTGCAGCTGGTTTTTATCTGTGATATCAAGAAAGGAGCAAAACTGAGGTTTCTCCACCAACAAGGAGGAAGAATAGAGAGTGTGCTTTTCTAATGCCTTGACCCTTCAGGGCTTTCATTGTTTTTACCTCACACTGTTCTGAAGAAATCAGCAGAACCTGACACCACAGGAAGGAATGGGTTACAGGCTCCTGAACAAAAAAGACTGAATGTCTAAGCAAGCTAAAGAAAAAAGCTTACCTGGGCTGATTTGTGAAATAAATTTCAAGTCTAAGCCAGTTCATAAAGATTGGGAAAGGTGGCTATTTATCAAAAAGTATAGATACCATTACAAAGGTACAAGAAATATGAAAATAAGGAAAAGATGACACAAATGAGAAAAATAATCCCTAATAACTGACTCTAAAGATATAAAAAACCTATGAATTGTCCATCAAAAATTCAAAATAATTATTTTAAATGATCTCTGAATTACAAGAGAACAGAGGTAGGAAACTAAATAAAAATAGGTATACAAAGAAGAACAAAGTGAGGATATTTGCAGCAACAAAAACAAAATCCAAAAAGCTACATGGAAATTCTGGAGATGAAGTATACAATTATTGAACTGAAATATTCAGTAGATGGGTTAAGTAGCAGACTTGATTAAGTACAAGAAAGAATCAGTGAACTCTAAGTTAGCTCACTGTTATTAAATATAGAGAAGAACAACAATAAAAAGACAGAAATGAACTAAAAAAAGTCTAAGGACTTATGGAACGCCAGCAAATGAATCGACAGATACATAATGGATTTTCTACAAAAAGAGAGACAGAAAGATGCAGAGAGCTTATTTAATCAAACTTAGAAAAATCTCAAATCAAATCTGGGTAGATAAATGGACATTCAGATTGATGAGCCATAAAGTATCCTACATGGAATAAATCAAAGGAAATTTAAATAGGGACACATTGTAATAAATTGACAAAAGTAAAAGATGAAGAATTTTGAAAGTAGTAAGAGAAAAGCAACTTTTTCACATATAAAGCTGTCTGCAATAACACTTTCATCAGTTTCTCAAAAGAAACCTTGTAGGACAAAAAGAGTGGAAAGATATAATCAAAAAATCTGAAAAATAATACTACTCAAGAATATCATTCCCCAAACTGTCTTTTAGAAATGAAGAGATAAAAGATGATCAGGCAAATAAAAGCTGAAAGAGCTTATAACCTAATCCAGGCTTATAAGAATTACTAAAGAGATTTCTTTGTGTTGCAATATAAGGAAAGGACACAGCAACACAAAAGCAGGGGAGAGTAAGAAATTCATGTTAAGGACTGGGGATGTGGCTCAAGTGGTAGCACGCTCGCCTGGCATGCATGCGGCCCAGGTTCGATCCTCAGCACCACATACAAACAAAGATGTTGTGTCCGCCGAGAACTAAGAAAGATAAATGTTTCTCTATCTCTCCCTCTCCTCTCTCACTCTCAAAAAAAAAAAAAAGAAATTCATGTTAAGACAAATACATAGAAAATGTAAAAACTGAAATATTTTAATAGTGGCACAAATAATTTCTGGCTCTGCATAAAAATTAATGTAAAAATTTATGAAGAATAACTACAAATATAAAGAATTGTGAGTATGCAATATAAAAAAACATGAATTATGTTATAAATAACAAAGTGGGGGAGAAGTAAAATGTAGGATTTTTTTATGTGATTGGAGTTATCATCAGCTTAAAAAGAGACTGCTATGTTTTATGTAAACTCCATAGTAACCACATAGCAAGTATCTAAAATGATGCATAAAAGAAAAAGAGAAACCCATCAAAGTAGATCAACACGTATAGAAAAGCCACAAAATTACATAGGAAGAGAAAAAGAGAGGATGACAAGGACATTAGAATGATACAACAAACTCAGAAAAATTAACAAAATGTCCGTAGTAAGTCCTAACCTATCAATAACAACTTCAAATATAAATGTGTTAAACTCCATTATCAAAAAACACCAATGAATTGAATGGATATAAACAAAGCAAAACCACAAACAAGATTGAACTGCATGCTGCTATAAGACCCTCACTTTACCTTTAAGGACACATATAGCCTGAAAGTGAAGAAATCCAAATGATACATCATGATAGATGAATGAGAAAAGCAATATATAGATTCATATCAGAGAGAATAAATTTTAAGTGAAAGACTGTTAGAAGAGGCAAAGTTTTTCACTGTGTAAAGATAAAAACATTAATTTGTGGAAAAACATAACAATTAAAAATATATGTATAACTTTAAAAATAGTCATATATAAAGCAAATTTTGACAGATTGGAGAAATAGAAGTGCAAGAATATTAGGAAACACAAATACTCCACTTTTTAAATATTTTTTGGGGGGTAAGGGTGTCAGCAATTAAACTAAGGAGCACTCAACCACTGAGCCATATTCCCTGCCTTATTTTTTTTTTGTATTTTATTTAAACACAGGATCTACAAATACCCCATTTTTGATAAGGACTATCCAAGAAGAAAATCAATAAAAATTAGTTCGATTTATATACACTAACAAACAATGGATAACAGATTTCTGAAAATTTTAATTAAAAATAATGCAATGTGCAATAGCGACAGAGAGAATAAAATACTTAGCAAGTGAAAAATATATGAAATAAAACTATAAAACATTGATGAAGGTAATTAAAGAAGACCAGTAAAAGGAAAAACAATGTGTAGTCATGCCTTGGAATATTTAGTAATGTTAAAATTTCCATAATAAAATAAATTATCCACTGATTCATTAGTATCGCCATCAAAATCCCAAAATAATTTTTTACAAAACTGGAAAAAATCTTAAAATTCATATGAACTCACTATGACCCAGAATATCCATAGAGATCTTGAAAATGGACAGCTTAGAGCAGAAGGCATCTCTTTACCTGATTTTAAAATGTACTAAAAACCTACAGCAATGAAAATGTCGTGGTGCTGACATAAGAACAGGCATAAAGTCAGGGGAAGAGAAAAAAAGTACAAATGAATTAATCCACATGTATATAGTGCAATGATAATCAAAGACAATGTAAATAGGGGAAAGGATAGTCTCTTCTATAAGTACTGATCACAAAGCTGGGTATTCTCAGACAGAAGATGAAATTGTGTCTCAAACTCATGACAAATATACAAAGATAAACTAAAATAAATAAAGACTTAAATGTAAGACCTGAAACTATAAAAACTCTAGAAGAAAAATTTGGTGGAAAAATTTTCTTGCCATTCATCTTGGCAACAGTTTCATGAATATGATACCAAAGGCACAGTGAGGAGACAATGATATCAAAGTAAATAGCTTCTTTACAGCAAGGCAGACAACAGAGGGAAGAGGCAATCCCCAGAATTGGAATAAGTATTTTTTTTTTTTTTTGAGAGAGAGAGAGAGAGAGAGAGAGAGAGAGAGAGAGAGAGAGAGAGAGATAATTTTTTAATGTTTATTTTTTAGTTTTCAGTGGATACAACATCTTTGTTTTGTATGTGGTGCTGAGGATCGAACCCAGGACACACGCATGCCAGGCAAGCATGTTATCACTTGAGCCACATCCCCAGCTCAAGGAGTAAGTATTTTTCAAATCATATATCTAATAAAGGATTAAAATTCATAGCACATAAGAAACTCTGAAATCTCAACAGCAAAAAAAAAAAGTAGACAAAAATATCCCTGTATTTTAGAAAACAAACAAAAGAATAAACATCCCCAAAGACACAAAAATTGTCAACTGGTAAATAAAAACCTGCCCATCTTCATTCATCAGGAGTGAAATGATAATCACAATGGAATATTACTCAGATTCCTGCCATATGTGACAGCATGGATTAACTGGGAGGATATTACAATAAAAGAGTCACAGAACAACAAATATGGCATGGTTCTACCTACATAAAGCACCAAAATAGTCATTTTCACATAACTAGAGAGTAGAATGGTGCCTACCAGGGGTGGTGTGTGTGTATGGGGAGGGGGAAGGAGTTTGATATGAGGGGAGTAGAGTTTAATTAAGTATAAAGTTTCAGCTTTGTAAGATGAACCAGTTCTAGAAATCTGCTGTACAACATTGTGGGTATATGTACCAATAGGCTACTGTTTACCGAAAACTTTGAGAACAGGGTAAATCTCAAGTGTTCTTGCCATAATTAAAATATTTATACGTGAAAATCAAATCAGATCTTACTCAGCCTAACCTTTTTCTCTGCCTCTGCAAAATAACAACAACAACAACAACTGCTTCTAGATTTTTGGAAAAGATGAATACAAAGTAATGCATACAAAACAAAGAACAACACTTGAAGAAAAAGTACATGAATAATAACCACTATATTTCTACTATTTTTTTTTAACAACCAAGTAGACCAAGGAGGTGTTAGAGTTAATATTCCATTTCTCCCTTGAATTTCTGTACACCTGAGAAAAGACATTAAAAGTCTTTGCTCAAGATTACCAATCCAAGAACATTTTACACCAAACAGTGATCTTGATGGTTTCTCCATTTTGCAGAGAAGGCAGATTTATTTATGTCAAATATAATTAGAGATAATGTTTTCTTTGGGGAAAAGATTGAACAAGTTTGCTAAGAGTCCCCTTATAAATGTAGGGATTTCCTGAGTTCTTCAAATGTGAGTGAGATTAACAGTGAGGACAGCATTTGCATGGGTTCCTCTGCATCTCTCTGAAGAACCTCAGGGAAGAGAATCATGTAGGAACATACATGCATCTTGATGTCTTGTGAACAATAGTCATCTCTTTCTAATCCAGGAATCTTGTGCCTTCTGCCAGCTTCTTGAAATGGTGGTGGCTAATTTGTTAGCTTGTAAATAATAAAAAAATAAGTAAATTGGATAGACTCAGGACTGATGATACCCATAGTAGTGGACTTGGATTACTTGGAATAGTCAAAAAAAAAAAAAAAACAAAGTAGACAAGAGAACACCCATGAAAGTTGTTGCAAGAGGATGTTGGTGAATGTTGAAAGAAGATTTAAGGTAACTATAGTCCAATTATAGCACTCTACTTTAACAGGAAGCACTAGTTCAAATGGGTAAACAAGCTAAATTATAGGCCAACATGAAAAAATAACAAATCCATTTTTTTTTTGGTACTAAGGATTGAACTCAGGGGTACTCGACCAATGAGCCACATCCCCAGCCCTATTTTTTTTTTGTATTTTATTACAGACAGGGTCTCACTGAGTTACTTAGTGCCTCACAATTACTGAGGCTAGCTTTGAACTCATGATTCTCCTGTCTCAGTCTCTCAAGTCACTAGGATTACAGACATGTGCCACCGTACCAGCTAACAACAAATCTATTAATGAAGAGTTGGTTTAGAAAGATGGTGTGCCTTGAAACCTTATCATAGGAGAATAGATCAGGATTGGTGCCATGTACATGTGGTGAGAGGGATGGCTAAAAAGCAAATTAAAATAGAATTTTTCAGGAAGGTTCAATAGTAGGATTTGAGTATTCAAAACTGTAATAGACTGGATGAATTGTGAGATAACTAAAAAAACCTGATTTTTAATTTTTGCAGTATTTTCAGATGTTAAAAATCATACTTAATATCATTTTCCCAAGGAGATTGTTTGCAATTTGGTAGTCTGTAATGATGTTGGGAGAAACGCACATAAGAAACGTTCAGACATCCAGTGCAATGAACTGTGTAATTGCAGTCTCTTTTATTTCACAGATGGAGCTGAGACTGAAAGAAGGGAGGTTTTCTATCATATTCACTGGGGGATAGTTGGGCTCTACTATTTACTTCCTGAGAATAACATTGGAGGAATGAGGATTAGGTAATGAAGCAGTACTATCAAGAGATCAAGGAGAGTAAAGGGAGACAAAAGTCACAGAGAAGTGTGGGCTCTACAAAGAAGTACAATTTTAAATCTAATTTATATCCTTTGGGAGTTGTGGAAGGGAAGAGTTTGCCTGAATGAATATATCAGAACCCACATGGGAAAGGGGTGGTGTCTGTCAAGTCTGATAAAAACTTAATTGCTTTTGGCCAAAGGTATTATTTTAGTTATCTTGTCATTGCTGAGACCAAAATATCTGGCAAGACAACTGAGAGGAGGAAAAGTTTAATTTGGCTCATGGTTTCAGGGATTTAGTTCATGCTTGGCTGACTCTATAGTTCTGGTCCAGAGGTGAGACAGAAAAAACATCATGCAGGAGGGTGTGTGAAGGAAAGCTGCTCAGGACATGACAGCCAGACAGCAAGAGAGAGAGAGAGAGAGAGAGAGAGAGAGAGAGAGAGAGAGAGAGAGAGAGAGAGAGCACAAAATATTAACCAAAGGAATACACTGAGTGACTTACTTCTTCCAGTCACACCACAACTGCCTACTGCTTAATAAACCAGGTTAATCCATCAGTGGATTAATCAACTCACTAGATTAGGGCTCTGATAATCCAATCATTTCATCTCTGAACATTTTTGTATTTTCTCGTGGGACATTTCATATCTAAACAATAACAGGTTTATAAGTTTGTTAAAATTTTCATGGAGAATTTTGTACAGAAATATTTATCATGAATTGATCAGTACAAAATACAGCTAGCATTGAAATTTAGAAATAAAAGGGACTAAAAGTCTTAATTTCCAAATTGACCAAATCTCTACTGTTCATTCATTTAGAATCAACTAAAACAGATCTCTACTGATGCACAGAAATATCTTGATATATTATAACTAAAATTTAACATCACAATAATGAGAGAAAAGATAAAATACAGTTTATAGTCAACTCTATCTAAAATTCAGATCATGTTTTTGAACAAATATTAAGAATGGTAAACAGAAGTAGTGTATCCCTTATTCCCATTGACTTTCTATTCCTCTAGTCTTCCTGACAGATATAATTAATGGAATGCAAAAATTTTAATAATAACCTAAAACATATATCATGGGAAATCTATTCTTGTAATTATACTGAAAAAAAAATGTAGGTTTTATTCATGTTGCTTTACCAATCTATCTATTTGTCCATCTAAATAATACTGTTACTTAATCAAAATAGATTAACATTTTTATTTCTGTGCTTTAGAGATAAGAAAAGTGAGCTCTAGAGAGTTTAATTAATTTGCCCAAAATCAAAAAATGAATATATCATAAAACTTTGGTTAAAAACTTGATATACTATTCACTTCATATCCACCAGAATATAAGAACACGTTTAGTATCATGCTAAGTTTGTGTGTAGAACAATTGTGCATAGTAAATTTATTATAGATAATATTTATTTATTTTTTATGTGGTGCTAAGGATTAAACCCAGTACCTCATGCTTGCAAGGCAAGCGTTCTACTGAGCTACAACCCCAGCCCAATATAGC
Organism: Ictidomys tridecemlineatus; assembly: GCF_052094955.1. Lineage (NCBI taxonomy): Eukaryota > Metazoa > Chordata > Mammalia > Rodentia > Sciuridae > Ictidomys > Ictidomys tridecemlineatus. The sequence continues at coordinate 74,688,686 of NC_135485.1, read as the reverse complement.
TAGTATTTAAAACTGAAAGTCATCAAAAATGTTTATATTGAAAAAAAACCTATCAGATTGTTATTACTCATCTCCTAATCCTTATTTCTATGGAATTTTATAAAAACAATAATAATAATTGCTTGAATGATACTAGAGTTAATGTTGATCACATGAGCCAATGTTGAATGCTAGGATATCAAATTTTTCTTATTTTAGAAGATATTAAGATGTTGTCATGAAGTAAAATTTACTATTTGTTTCTTTCTAGTCTTTTTCTTTTATTTTTCTTTAGGCTTTTTCTGATTCCCTTCTCTACTTATTTTGAATCTCTCTCTCTCTCTCTCTCTCTCTCTCTCTCTCTCTCTCTCTCGGCTGAATATTGCTAAATTGCAAACAAATAGTGTTAAAATTTACTACTTTTATGGACATTTGAATTTTCATATAGGTTTCTTTAAAATAAACATTTTGTTGGTAATATTGCAAGTCTGTAAGTTACAAATTTTAGCTAAGAGTTGTTTTTTTTTCTCCTGTATTTCAAACCATACCATTCAAGCCTCTCACATAGACAGGTCTTCCCCAAATTAAAGCATATGGTGTGCAAGCATCAATGATAGTTTTGAATAGCCATCTGTTTTATTTTTTTCCCTTTTAAAACTTCAAAGCACATAGCTACATCACATTTATTTACCATGTTATTTCAGCTTGAGAAACCATTTTAAGAACTAGAAATAGGTACATAAATGACACGTTAAATTTTCATCAGCAAGTCAGTGAAGTGTTTCCCTATTTGACACATCATAGTGTGTAATGAAACATAATGGTGTGAAACTGCTAAGTTGAAAGACACTGCATGAGGCCTTTCCAGAATGGGAAAAAGTCCTTTTTTACAATGTATGAATCATAGTTAAAAAGGTAGTTTGGGATTGTTTTAATAGAATAATTCATATGGACTTTTATACTTTTGATGTTTTGATTTTTAAGTATATATGCTCTGGATAATATCTATCTTTCCAATTTTACCATGGCCCAAAATAGGTGATTTCCTAATAAGAAGTTGTATTCAATTAAAAAAAAATTCTTCTGAGGGTATATTAATAAAAATGACAACAAAACTAAAACCAGATCTATATTTTTTTCTGAAATTTTATTAAATGCTTTACATATTTTAAATTTCCAAAAGTATATGCATATATGATAATTATTATTCTTACTTTCCAAATGAGTACACTGAGACTTTAAAGTTGCTAAGTAATTTGTTAAGTCACAAGGTGAATTACTAGAAGTCAGTGTGTCCTTCTTTGCTTTCAAAGACCACATTCCTCATTGCAGAAGGAATTGAGTAATTTTGTAAGTTCCATTAAAACTATAACAAATGCCAGCAAATTAAAATGCCAGAAAAGTAATGCATCATGTTTTATTATTATTGTTGCATTGAGGAGGTGAGGAGAAAATACCTAATCCCTTTAGAATTATCTTTGTGAAATGTATGGCATTTCAGATAAGGATTAAAGGATATCTATAATTTGGATAAAGAAATTATGGCTGAAAAAAGCAAAAGGTGAGGACCCTAGAACAGCAAGCAGCTGGAATGGCCTCAGATGAGGGGCTTTGGGCAGGGACCTAAATCAGAACAAGCTGACTTTTCACTTTTGTAGACTCATGAAGTCAGTGAAGTTTTCATAACCTGAATTATAAATTGTCAGTTTCATATATCCTAAATACCAAGGTGGAGTCTCTATGGGCCCCAAAGTCCTTTATTTTAGAACAAATATAGATTTTTACAATGCTTTTTAAATCAATATTTAACCTGAGTACTAATAGTATGAATTCTCCCTAAAGTCAGTAAAAAAGGGGGCTCTTGAATATCAGGTCCTAGATAAGTTTTTTTTTTTCCCATGTGACTATAATCTGAACTGTGATAGTAATCTGTCACGACCCCCTTGCCCGCAAGGAAGACGCGACTCAGGAATCTTCTTTCAGCAATTTATTCAGGCCCTTGATATTCTTCTAATAATTCTTCTAATCCCCGGAATAATAATAATTGGATGCCCCTCCCAGCCTTAATAAAGCACCGCGAACCCCAATGCGAAGCTGCCATGTGGACCCTTCTCACAGGGTGCTAGAAAACGACACGCCAACTTTCTCTGATAAGGAGTTGACAACACGCCAACTCTCTCTGATATGGAGTTGTCCTTCACAGACCACAGCGGAGCCAGCGCCATCATGTAATGGCGACCACAGTCCACAGGAACGGCTCACCACAGCTCCCCCTTTTTGTTTCACTAAGACAATACAGGCGAGAGTAGAGGTCCTATCCCACTGTGCAGAAGTGGCTGCATAGTATGGTCCAGCCCCAGGGGGCGCCTTCCCCAGATCTGACACCATATCAGCCGACGCCTTTTTTCGTGGGGTGGGGCGGAGACACGTCAAACCCGCATGCAATAGGACATGCTCCCCTTGAGGTCCTTCTTCTCAATGGATCACTCAAGTGCAGTGCCTTGCCTCGCATCCTGTATCGTGACGATGGTGAGTAAGAGGGAATAGCTGAGGTTGAACTGTGGCTGTCTAGAAGAACAACTACAAACAAGTTGGCAGCACCCTGAAAGAAAGGCACGGACTTTAAAGTGACAGATAAAGACCAGTGTGGAAACCCTTCTGCGTGCAATGGCAACAAGACCTGCAGAGTGCAAGGGCTTTCCAGCACTAAAAGAAAGACAAAAGAAGGACATGTCGAACCCAGTGCAATGTTATAATAACTTGGGGTGCAACGACCATGTCAAAGGCACTAGTGTAGAAACCCATCTGCGTGCAATGGTAGCAAGCCCGGCAGAGTGCAAGGGCTTTCTGACACTAAGAGAATAACAAGGAAAGACATGTCAATCCCAGTGCAATGTTATAATAACTTGGGGTGCAATGACCATGTCAAAAGTTTAGTGCTTAAGATGCGCAAGCCAGACCTGTGGCAAGTTACCATTTTCTAAAGCTGCAAGAGCTTGTATGATCATAGCCTTATCTTGAGCACTACGAGCTTTAAGGCGACAGAGAAACCACAAACAGAGGAACATACCAAAACAACACAGTGCACCAAAAATGCCTACTCCCACCCACTCCTTAAAAAAGGAAAAAGCAGAAGATATCCAATTGGTGAATTGACCCAGAGTCACGGGATCGACACAGGTACTATTCAAGACAGCTATCTGGGTTAGTTGAGACTGGATCATGTCTTCCGCTTCCATGGACCAATTCCCGGCCAGATATCCACCAATGATGTGGGAAGCATTCCTGGAATCATTAAATCTGACAGAGGTTATACATAAATGTGCACGTTGGTCAATGCAGCCTAAAAGTACGAGGTCAGCCAATTCCTCTACCTGAGCTTGAAGAAAATTTATTCTTTGGTTGGTAGCTAAAATCCCTGACAAAATATGTTGATTAATCGCATTTTGCGATTCAAGTATAGTGGACGTCTGTTGAACAACTTGATTAATAGTGGCAGCAGTTTGTACTTGACTGGCCATGGCTACTCCGGCCGTAACTGCTGCAGCAGCAGATGCTGCCACGGCTGTCACTATAGCTGCTATGATTCCAAAATTTCTGCGGACTCTAAGTAGCTCTACAATAGGAAATTTATCTGGATCCGCAGTGACTGGGATTGGGACAAAAGTTGGAATTTTCATAATCACTGCTACAGTCCAAGAACCATTCCAACACTCAGATAAGAAACAGGTAATATTAGAACAATCCAGCATCCCCAATGAGGTGTCATTAGCTAAAAGGAACAGGAACGGGGATTGGATACAGACCATTGCAGGAGGCAATGTGGCACTATGGAACAGAGAGTTGAACGAAACAGATGTAAGCCTATTACCTCGTTCACTCTCCTTAGTAGTGCCAGAAACATTAGCCAGCCAACTTTTGGCTCCTAGTAATTGAGCCAATGCAGAAATATCGGCTGAAGCCCCCTTCTCATTGGAAATGAGCCATTGAAACCAGGACCAACCTGTTCCTGTAGAGGAGTTGGCATTGTTGTTAAAGTTATAAACATATCTCTTAAGAGGGGGGGGGAAAGGAGAAACCTTTAGCAACTTGATGTTTCTCCCAAGAATGATCCTGACAAGGCGTAAATGTTGGGGGAAAACCAAAATTAGGGGTACAGTAAGGAGAGGCCTTGAAATGAGTGGCATTGCAAGTACTATTAGAAGAAGGAGGCATTGGGATTAATACCTCAAAGATAATAGCTAAAGTAGTTATGTTTAAAACAGAGCTAGTTGCGGGGGTCCCTGAGCCTGATTGCTTCCCTGAAACTACTTGCTCAATACAGCACTGAGAATGCTCCCTGAGACTCGACTGGACCGCAATGGGTCCTCCCAGTTAGTCAAATTTTTGGTCTTAAGGCTAATACAATTAGTGTTCCCAAGGCTGAAACAAAAAACTCCTGTGAGATTAACTTGAGACTGATTAAAAATATTTTCCATGTCCCCTCTAGGAGAGGTACAAGGAGCAGACATCTCACATGAGGTAGAAAAAAGAGTGGGGAGGACACTAGAATTACTATGAACTGGCATTGGCATTGGCCATACCCGTGCCACTGCCGACCACTGCATTGGTGTCATCTGTACCGTTGGCACCAGCATCAGAGCCAGAGCACTCATCAGAATGAAGCTCCTCATCATGGGACTGTTGTGGCACCTCTTGTTGTTGGTTAGTAGATCTCGAGACTCTTCTTGTCAGGCGTTCAGGGATCCACAGCGGCTCCGTCCGATCCTGGGGAAAAACACATACAGATCCTCGTGCCCATGTCAGCACGGGGTCAGGGCCGTTCCATTGGCCCGTAAGAACATCCTTCCACTTAACATAGCCAGTCACAGAGGGCTGAGGGGACACATGTCTATCGGCTGCAGAGCGGCCATGAATATCCAAATTCAAAAAATTAATGGTAAAAAGAGCTAAGGACAGGCGTTCTTTAGGAGTGTGGTCAACTCCTATTCCCCCTTTTTGTTTTTCTAAGGTTTCTTTTAAGGTGCGGTGGGCACGTTCAACAATGCCTTGCCCTTGAGGATTGTAAGGCAACCCATGAGCAAGGTGTACTCCCATAGTAGAACAAAGAGATGTAAACTGTCTGCCAGTATAAGCAGGTCCATTATCAGTCTTAAGGGATGCAGGTGCACCCCATGCTGCCCATGCCTCTAAGCAATGAGTAATGACATTACGTGCTTTTTCTCCCGATAAAGCAGAAGCATGAATAATTCCAGAGTATGTGTCAATAGAAACATGTACATATTAGAGGTTACCAAAGTCAGGCACGTGAGTTACGTCCATTTGCCAAACAACCAATGGCTTCAATCCTCGTGGGTTTACACCATAAGTAGGAGGATGAAGAAATGTGACACAATGGGGACATTGTAATACTATCTGATGAGCATCTGCTCTTGAGATGGAAAAACGTCTATGCAGTGTCATAGCATTGACATGAAAGTTGTGATGAAACAATTTAGCTTCTTCTAAGGAGGAGGCCAAGCATACCAACTGGCTTCTAGTTGCCGAGTCAGCACAGGCATTACCCTGTGATAACGGGCCAATAAGAGAGGTGTGATCCCGAATGTGCATTGGATAGAAAGGGGCAGTACGGCTACGGATAAGCTGCTGAAGCTGATTAAAGTAAGTAGATACATTATGGGTGTCACTAATAGCTCCTACAGCCTCCAGAATTTTGAGCGCCTGCACCACATAGATGGAGTCCGAAATGAGATTGAAAGGAAAAGAACACTGTTTAAAAACTTCAATGACAATTTGTGTCATTGAAGTTTTTAAACAGTGGATTTCCAGGAGCAAATTGATACTGGACAGGGGGAGAGTCATTATCACATAAGCTCCCATTCCAGACTTAGAGCCATCAGTAAAAATGTTAACAGCCCCCGGAATTGGAGTGGGTGAAGTTACTTTAGGGAAAATGATAGGATGCTCTTTAACAAAATGGAGTAATGGATGAGAAGGGTAATGATTATCAATATCCCCTTGAAACGAGCAACATAGAATGGCCCAGTTGTCCAGAGTAGCACACAAAACATTAATTTGAGCTTTAGAATAGGGTATGATAAGAGAAGAAGGTGCTTGTCAGAAAAATTGAATGCTCTGTTGAATCCCTCTAAGTGCTAACGCTGCAACAGCATCAGGATAGTATTCTAAAGATTTTCCTGGGGATACATGTGGGTGGATCCATAGTAAAGGCCCATCTTGCCACAGTACTCCAGTAGGCTGCTGCATAGTGGCAAGCACACATAACTGGAAAGGTTTATCACTCTGGAGCCTGCATAGAGTAGCATGTTGTATAGCTTCTTCTACTTTTATAAGGGCCGCTCTGGCCTCTTTAGTAAGGATACGAGGGGAAGTAAGATCTGGATCACACTTAAGAATAGCATACAAAGGCTGGAGCACGATATTAGGAATATGTAAATAACCTCTTATCCAATTAATATCTCCCAACAGTTTTTGAAAATCATTTAGAGTTTGGAGATCTTGAGTTCGTATAGTAACTTTTTGTGGTTTTAACACGTCATATCCAATCGTCGCTCCCAAATACTGAATAGAATCCCCTGTTTGAACCTTTTCAGGTGCAATATGTAATCCATACTGAGCTAACAACTTCACCAAGTCTTTATAGGCCTCATTAACTGACTGCTCTAATTTGTCTGCCAATAATACATCATCCATATAATGAATAATCTTGATGGAAGGATATTTTTGTCTGAGAGGTGCGAGTGCCTTCCCTACATACATCTGACAAATCGTGGGACTGTTAGACATTCCCTGTGGTAAAACAACCCACTCAAACCTTTGATCTGGTTCCTCGTGATTACACGAGGGAAGGGTGAAGGCAAAACGCTGTGAGTCTTTAGGATGCAAAGGAATAGAAAAGAAACAGTAGCAAATCTCCCTTGTCCCAAAAGCATTTTTTTTTTGTCCCAATGGGGGTGTCCTGCTGCATGATTTTGGGCGGCCTGCTCTGCTGCGCCCGCTAGCACAAATGCTCTCCAGTCCAAATATTTGCCTGGGGAGACGCAAGCCCGAACGAGGCTAGCCCAATCAGAGGGAGTCATGCAGTATCTGGACAGATTTTTTACCTGAGTTAGCGTAAAAGCGGCATCAACCCCATAATTGCGCACAGACTCTGCCAGGGTCTTTACAATTTTGAAATCCAAAAGCTCATGAAATCTTCCCATATTATCATCCTGAAAAACTGGATAAGCAAGACCCATCTCAGCATTAACAGCCCTCCATGTTTGGGCGTGGAAACTTCGTCCCGAAACACCCCGCCATACGGAGGCGGATCGGGAGGCTGTCCTTTCTTGAGCCCTTGCTTATCTCTGTTCCCTGTACCTAAACTCCCTAGCTGCCGAGACAGCGTCTCCAGCTCCTCCTCTTCATTATCTTCTAACTCTGACCCACTTTCGCATGGGGGCGTGCTCAGCACACTGAGATCTGGATACAGTCTCCTCCCGTTCTCCACGCCCCGCACACTCCCCTCTTCCTGAGACACTTCACTCTCTGTTGTTTCTGATTTTTCCTCATGTAATTGTTCTAAAACTTCTTGCCCTTTAACAAGCGCTTCCTGGCATCTGCCATCTGTAAGGCAACTACGGATCATCTTCCAGAGGGGTATCACCCCGCCCTCTAACATGCCCTGCTCACGAGCAAAATCAAGGTCTTTGCCTAATTTATCCCAGCTGAGTGTAGTGAGGCTGCCTGAAAATGCAAACCACGGTGCAGCTGTATCTACCCTCTGTAAAAATCTCTCTAAGGTACTGCGTTTCACCTCCAGTCCCTTGGAACGTAAAAGGCCATCTAGGGCCGGAAGAAGTGGACTTGAAGTCACGGCACCCATGACGCAACACAAGAAAACACAGAAATCGAAAGTGAAAGTACACAAAAACAAAACGAAAATACACAGAAAACAAAACGAAAATACAGAGTGCAATTGCTATGAGATGTAACGCCCTCTCTTTATTTACAGAGGAGCAGGTACCTTTTAACGCTCCCTCTTTATGTATAGAGGAGCCTCCGCTTTTTAACAGCGGGTCCCACCTTACCTGGGACTTACCGGCGCGCCTCCCTGACTGCTGAAAGTTCTGGTTCCTGGTGTTTTCTTTTTTCTTCTTTTCTTTTCTTTTTTCTCCCGGGTCTCGGCACCACTTGTCACGACCCCCTTGCCCGCAAGGAAGACGCGACTCAGGAATCTTCTTTCAGCAGTTTATTCAGGCCCTTGATATTCTTCTAATAATTCTTCTAATCCCCGGAATAATAATAATTGGATGCCCCTCCCAGCCTTAATAAAGCACCGCGAACCCCAATGCGAAGCTGCCACATGGACCCTTCTCACAGGGTGCTAGAAAACGACACGCCAACTTTCTCTGATAAGGAGTTGACAACACGCCAACTCTCTCTGATATGGAGTTGTCCTTCACAGACCACAGCGGAGCCAGCGCCATCATGTAATGGCGACCACAGTCCGCAGGAACGGCTCACCACAGTAATCCTTTATATCAAAATGTTAAATTGCACCACCTTAGCAGCTAGGTTGACCTGCTTCCGATTCTCAGTTTCACTTTCAAACCAAAAAATGATCTTGGAAGACTTGGGAGAACCAAGTCTTAGATGATCCAATTTTGAAGATACAAGCAATGGAATGCCCAAAGTTTCTAGGTTCTAAATCAAAGTCATGATATTTTAATATATTTGTTTTATTTTTTTATTATTTTTTAATTTATATATGCCAGCAGAATGCATTACAATTCTTATTACATATATAGAGCACAATTTTTCATATCTCTGGTTGTATACAAAGTATATTCACATCAATTTGTGTCTTTATACATGTACTTTGGATAATAATGTCTATCACATTCCACCATCAGTTCTAATCCCATGTCCCCTTCTCTCCCCTCCAACCCCTCCGTCCTATCTAGAGTTCCTCTATTCCTCCCATGCTTTCCCCTCCCTATCCCACTATGAATCAGCCTCCTTATATCAGAGAAAACATTTGGCATTTGTTTTTTGGGGGGGGATTGGCTAACTTCACTTAGCATTATCTTCTCTATATCCACTTATCTGCAATGCCATGATTGTATTCTCTTTTATTGCTGAGTAATATTTCATTGTGTATATATGCCACATTTTTTTAATACATTCATCTATTGAAGGACATCTAGGTTGGTTCCACAGTTTAGCTATTGTGTATTGTGCTACTATAAACAATGATGTGGCTGTGTCCCTGTAGTAAGTTGTTTTTTAGACTGAGGAGAGGGCTGGCTGGATCAAATAGTGATCCCATTCCCAGATTTCCAAGGAATCTCCATACTTTTTCCATATTGGCTGCACCAATTTGCAGTCGCACCAGTTGTGTATGAGTGTACCTTTTTCTCCACATTCTAACCGACACGTATTGTTGTTTGTTTTCTTTTTTTTTTTTTTAATTTATTTATTTTTTTATTGTTGGTCGTTCAAAACCTTACACAGTTCTTAATACATCATATTTCACAGTTTGATTCAAGCGGGTTATGAACTCCCAACTTACCCCGTATACAGATTGCTGTATCACATCAGTTACCCTTCCATTGATTGACATATTGCCTTTCTCGTGTCTGATGTATTCTGCTGTCAGTCCTATTCTCTACTATCCCCCCTCCCCTCCCCCCCTCCCCTTTTCTCTCTCTACCCCTTCTACTGTAAATCATTTCTTCCATTTGTATTATCTTGTCTTACCCCTCCATTACATAGTTCTTGATATATCATATTTCACATTTTGATTCAAGTGGGTTATGCACTCCCATATTGCCCCTTATACAGCTTGCAGAATCACATCAGTTTCACTTCCATTGCTTTACATATTGCCATCCTAGTGTCTGTTGTATTCTGCTGCCTTTCCTATCCTCTACTATCCCCCCTCCCCTCCCCTCCCCTCCCCTCTTCTCTCTCTACCCCCACTACTGCAATTCATTCCTCCCCCTTGTATTATTTTTCCCTTTCCCCTCACTTCCTCTTGTATGTAATTTTGTATAAACCTGAGGGTCTCGTTCCATTTCCATGCTATTTCCCTTCTCTCTCCCTTTCCCTCCCACCTCTCAACTCTGTTTAATGATGGTCTTCTTCTTGTGCTCTTCTTCCTTAGTCTGTTCTTAATTACTCTCCTTATATCAAAGAAGACATTTGGCATTTGTTTTTTAGGTCTTGGCTAGCTTCACTTAGCATAATCTGCTCTAATGCCATCCATTTCCCTCCAAATTCTATGATTTTGTCATTTCTTAATGCAGAGTAATACTCCATTGTGTATAAATGCCACATTTTTTTTATCCATTCGTCTATTGAAGGGCATCTAGGTTGGTTCCACAGTCTTCCTATTGTGAATTGTGCTGCTATGAACATCGATGTAGCAGTGTCCCTGTAGCATGCTCTTTTTAGGTCTTTAGGGAATAGACCCAGAAGGGGGATAGCTGGGTCAAATGGTGGTTCCATTCCCAGCTTTCCAAGAAATCTCCATACTGCTTTCCAAATTGGCTGCACCAATTTGCAGTCCCACCAACAATGTACAAGTGTACCCTTTTCCCCACATCCTCTCCAGCACTTATTGTTGTTTGACTTCGTAATGGCTGCCAATCTTACTGGAGTGAGATGGTATCTTAGGGTGGTTTTGATTTGCATTTCTCTGACTGCTAGAGATGGTGATCATTTTTTCATGTACTTGTTGATTGATTGTATGTCCTCCTCTGAGAAGTGTCTGTTCAAGTCCTTGGCCCATTTGTTTATGGGATTATTTGTTATCTTATTGTCTAATTTTCTGAGTTCTTTATATACTCTGGATATTAGGGCTCTATCTGAAGTGTGAGGAGTAAAGATTTGTTCCCATGATGTAGGCTCCCTATTTACCTCTTTTATTGTTTCTTTTGCTGAGAAAACTTTTTAGTTTGAGTAAGTCCCATTTGTTGATTCTAGATGTTAACTCTTGTGCTATGGGTGTCCTATTGAGGAATTTGGAGCCCGACCCCACAGCATGTAGGTCGTAGCCAACTTTCTCTTCTATCAGATGCCGTGTCTCTGATTTGATATCAAGCTCCTTGATCCATTTTGAGTTAACTTTTGTGCATGGCGAGAGAAAGGGATTCAATTTCATTTTGTTGCATATGGATTTCCAATTTCCCCAGCACCATTTGTTGAAGATGCTATCCTTCCTCCATTGCATGCTTTTAGCCCCTTTATCAAATATAAGAAAGTTGTAGTTTTGTGGGTTGGTTTCTGTGTCCTCTATTCTGTACCATTGGTCCACCCGCCTGTTTTGGTACCAGTACCATGCTGTTTTTGTTACTATTGCTCTGTAGTATAGTTTGAAATCTGGAATCGCTATACCACCTGATTCACACTTTCTGCTTAGTATTGTTTTTGCTATTCTGGGTCTTTTATTGTTTGTTTTCTTGATAGCTGGCATTCTATCTGGGGTGAGATGAAATCTTAGAGTAGTTCTGATTTGCATTTCTCTAGTTGATAGCAATGAGGAACACTTGTTCATATGTTTGTTGATTGATTATATATCATCTTCTGAGAAGTGCCTGTTCATGTCCTTGGCCTATTTATTGATTGGGTTATTTATTTATTTTTCTGGAGTCCAGCTTTTTGAGTTCTTTAATACCTTAGAGATTAGTGCTCTATCTGATGTATGAGGGGTAAATATTTGCTCCCCAAATGTAGGCTCTCTATTCAACTCGCTGTTTCTTTAGCTGAGAAGAAACTTTTTAGTTTGATTTCATCCCATTTATTGATTCTTGATTTTAACTATTGTGCCACAGGAGTCTTATTAAGGAAGTTGGGGTCTAATCCCACATGGTGGAGATTACAGCCTACTTTTTCTTTATTAGATGTAGGGCCTCTGGTTTAATTCCTAGGTCCTTGATCCATTTTGAGTTGTTTTGTGCATGGTGCAAGATAGAGGTTTAATTTCATTTTGTTGCATATGGATTTCCAGTTTCCCCAGCATCATTTGTTGAAGAGGCTCTTTTCTCCAATGCATATTTTTGGCGCCTTTGTCTAATATAAGATAACTATATTTTTGTGGGTTACTCTCTATGTCCTCTATTCTGTACCATTGGTCTACCAGTCTGTTTTGGTGCCAATACCATGCTGTTTTTATTACCATTGCTCTGTAGCATAGTTTAAGTTCTGATATAGCAATGCCACCTGCTTCATTCTTCCTGCTAAGGATTGCTTTAGCTATTCTGGTCTCTTATTTTTCCAGATGAATTTCATAATTACTTTTTCTATTTCTATGAGGAATGCCATTGGAATTTTGATCAGAATTGCATTAAATCTCTATAGTGCTTTTGGTAGCATGGTCATTTTAATAATATTAATTCTGCCTATCCAAGAGAAAGGTAGATATTTCCATCTTCTAAAGTCTTCTTTGATTTCTTTCTTTAGGGTTCTATAGTTTTCATTATATAGATCTTTCACCTCTTTCATTGATTCCCAAGTATGTATGTATGTATGTATGTATGTATGTATGTATGTATGTATTTTGAGGATATTGTAAATGGAGGTAGTTTTCCTCATTTCCTTTTCTGAGGATTTGTCATTGAGATACAAAAATGCATTTGATTTATAGGTGTTGATTTTATATATAGTTACTTTGTTGAATTCATTTACTACTTCTAGAAGTATTCTGGTGGACCTTTTAGGGTCTTCTAGGTATAGAATCATACCAACAACAAATAATGTTAATTTGAGTTCTTCTTTTCCTATGGATATCCCTTTAATTTCTTTCATCTGTCTAATTGCTCTGGCCAATGGTTCAAGAACCAAGTTAAATAGAAGTAGTGAAAGGGGGCATCCCTGTCTTGTTCCAATTTTTAGAAGGAATGCCCCTTGCTTTTGTTTTTGGTGATCAATTCTCATTTTTGCCTTATACTGGCCTTGAACTCCTAAGCATAAGAAGCCCCCCGCCACAGTTTCCAAATGGCTGGAATACAGGCACATATGACACACCCAGGTTGTTGCCACTGTTGTTTTATTAATAAAATTAGTGTTCTGGAAAGAGTATTTAGTTTTCAATATTTTACAATGCTTTTGTAAATATATAATAGTATTTTCTCTAACAATTCAATACCACAATTATAAAATCTTTGAATATGAACCTGGTAAATGTTTTTATATTTTTACAATGTTCTTAATTGAGGCTATTATTATTGGTCCCTTAGGTTTCTATTTTCTTATTTTTTATTGGGTCAGCTGTGTAATAAAAGATCACAGGGCTGGATTTATTGTTGTTTGCTTCAACACTCAATGACCAAAGATTTTTGCAGTGTTGTTCACAATACTAAGTCAGAAAAAAAATGCTGACTGTGAATATTATGTCTTCCAATTTTAATTCATGCCTAAAAGCAAAAGACTGACATTTTCAATATGGGGAGGGGAACGACTTTTATTTGTTATCATACTTTTAATGCTTTTGGGGGAAAAATAAATCAAAGCATTAGCAAGTAGAAGAAAATATGTACACTTTTCATTATCTGGCTCCTGTTTTAGACTGTTGCCAAAAGGGTTTTATGAGTATTGTTACTTTTATTCTAATGAAGCTGATGTTCATTTTCTGACTGATAATTCTGATATTGGCTATGTTGAAAACACATATATACTATTGACAGAAGATTTTTTCAGTTGGAGAGAATTCTAAATTGTCTTCAACTGTAGAAATAACAATCAACAACAACAACAAAAAAGACAATGATAATAATCTATTAATTGATTCCAATTTTGGTGCATTATTTTTTAGACCTAGACATAGTCCACCTTATTTTGATGTGAGGACCACCTAGCTTTATAAGTCCTACCACCACCCTTCATATGATTGTATGCTTCCCTAAATCTTGGTAATATTATCTGATATTTTGATTCTTCAGGGGCTAGTATTCTGTTTTAAACTAAAAAGCAATAATTAAAATTCTTACATTTAAATTTTTATAAAAAGGAAAAACAAAATTTATTTTCCCCAAGTAATAACTAATATGACAAAACAATTCTAATGTGACAGAATATTTCAAACTAAAGTGGAAATATATACATACCTTTAAATCCACATGATTTATGATTTTGTTGCAACTATTATCAAAGCCTAATAAATTCAAGAAAATATGAAAGTATAATGTTCATTTCCACTATGATAATATATATATATATATATATATATATATATATATATATTCATTTATGCTTGCAATCTTCGAAGAAAGAATGTGTTTTTAGTGGAAATTTTGCTAGAAACTCCCATCCTAATTGTGTCTCCCCACTTCCGAGTTTGTGGTGAAGGTAAGATCTTCCATTGCACTACATGTCTTCCCCTCTTTAATGAGGCTGAGTGAATCTCCAGTACTTTTTTTCATACTGAGTGGATTTTTGAGAGCAAAGTACATAATTTGCTGTTACATTTAAATATAAATAAAACAGCCCTGATTCTCAAGTAGAGTTCAGACGCTTGGAAGTGAATGAATCATGTCAATATTCAGTCCTTATGCTTAACACTGATCCCATTTCCTCTCCTTCATTTCATGTCTTAGTTCATTAAATAGAGCTATAAAATATAGTACTCAAATAATTCTCCTATAAAAATCTTATATTTGTCAATCAATTCAGAATGGAAATTTACTAATTGCTTCTTTCATTTAGCATTTTTTCATTCTTTATTACCACTGAACATCACTGGAATATCTTATGAAAGAGCACGTTTTATCTTTTCACTTTATTCCTCATTTCAAAGACATAGAGACATTTGTTTTTTACTGTGTCTTGGTCAAAATATCTTTACCATTCCTATTTCAGTTCCTGTACCTCCTTGCAATAAACTACTCCTTGTTGCAAAACTTGTCAGGAATAAACTTTCAGCTTCTCATTTCTGTTTATTTTAAATATGGAATATTAATTGAAAATGTCATTTCATTGTATTAATTGCCAACTAATTTAATTAATTTGACCCAAGTGAAAAATGGCAACAGTATTTAAATGGTCCTGGTAGTTAAACAAGTCTTACAGAGATTGATTAGACCTCATCCCACTTGGTCAGAATAGCTCCCACACTTTGAAAGTTTTTGAAATAATTTTGAACTTGACCATAATTTCTTAAGACTTGTATCTTTCTGTTTATGACAGTTCTTCGGTCTATAAGCCTAAAGTAGAAGATGTCTTTTACAATGATAACAATGTCTCTCCTGCTTTTATTCCTCATTTCTGTCTGTGCCTTGACAATTTTAAAATATATGTCATTCTTGTCTGTACTATATTTGTTTCAGGACAATATATACTTAACATAATTCCTCCAATCTTAGCCCAATCATCACTAGGTCTGGTTAATGTTAGCAAAAGTGAGTTTCATAGTTCTCTTTTAATTCTAGTCTTATTGTCCTTGCAGGCTAATATTACAAGTGCCCTCATAAGAAGAGGATGATGTGCAGACATGGAGACATGGAGGATGTGAGGCAGAGCTATGAATCTGCAAACCAAGGAATCCTAGTGATTGCCAACTACATGGGAAGTTAAAAGAAAAAAATGGAGCAGCTTCTTCCCTATAGTCTTTAAGAGAGCATGTTCCTATGGCTCCCTGATATTAGACTCGTAGTTTCAGAGTTGCTATGGCAGCAGAAACTAATAGAAATTTGGATACTGGGAAGTGGGGTTCTGTTTTAACACATATATGTAAAAATGGGCAAGTGGCTTTGGAATTCTTTAATTGGTAAAGGATGAAAGAATTTCAAAGTGCATGAGACTAAAAGCCTAGGCTAAACTGAAGAAATTGTTAGTAAAAATAGGAATATTAAATATGATTCTCATTAAGGGTGAGATTGGAAATGAAAAACATATTATGAAAAAGTGAAAGAAATGTCTGGGTGTGGTGGTTCACGCCTGTAATCCCAGTGGCTCTGGAGGCTAAGGCAGGAGGATCATGAGTTCAAAGCCAGCCTCAGCAAAAGTGAGGAGCTAAGCAACTCAGTGAGACCCTCTCTCTAAATAAAATACACACGCAAACACACACATACACACACACACACACACACACACACACACACAAATAGGAATGGCGATGTGGCTTAGTGGTCGTGTGCCCCTGAGTTCAATCTCCAGTACCTCCACCCACTGGGAGAAAAAAAGTGGAAGAAATGTGGTTATTTTTATAAAGTGGCAGAGAACATGTTCAAGTTGTATTTTCTTGGAAGGAAAGTAAAACTTTTAGGTGATGAACTTGGAGATCTAACTGAGGGATTTCCAAGAACAATATTGAAGGTGTGGCTTGGTTTTACCTTGTTTTCCAATAGTAAAACTGAAAGAGAGGGGCTATGAAATTTAAATTCCATGCACAAAGACATGTAATGAAAGAAAAGCTAAGAAGTAATGTAAGAAAATGAAAGTTTAAAAATCAACTCTCTTACATATGTATAATATCTTTAAAAAGCAACTTAGTTTGTACAGCAGCCAAATTAAAGGAAGCAGAGAGAAGTCATGGGAAAGAAACTACATGACAGGATGACCTAGAATTGAGAAACCTAGGAAAATAAATGCAGATGGAGAGCACACCCAGAGGTGTGGAATTCATTCTCCTTGTTCACCATAACTTTATTTAAGAGAGCTGAAACCCCTTCTTCCTTCCCAGTTAGATTTACCCAATATAGAAAATTAAGGGAGAATAAATTAAAAATCCAAGACACTGTGGTAAAACAATCTGTTTCTATGTTAGCAGAAAAAAAGTAGCTTTTTATTTTTTCCTCATCTGAACCAAAGGAAATTCCAATGTCTTTGGGGATGAAAGTTAGGTGAAAAGAAATTTTTTCAGTGATGAATAATAACAAAAAAGGGATCTAAAACAGCACATATAACAAGATAAAAGAAATGAACAAATAATGAATTAGAAAAGTATCACTTGGTAACAGGAAATGAAAGTCCATGATAAAAATATTGCTAATGGAGCAAAATTAAAATTTTGATTAAGTATTTCAACAGGAATTATGAAGAAAATGCAGGCAAAATTAGTATAATATATACCAAAATTGGAATTTTGAAAGTAGAAAAATAGTGGGAAAGAACAAACATTTAAAGATATCAGTACTTCAGGGTTTCACCCTAAATTTCATTTCTTTGTAAAATTTACAAATTATATAGACAAATTAATAATATGTAAATGTTATTCTCATCTTTTGACCCCTAGCATATAAATACCTATAGGCACTTGGAAAAACATCTTTAAAAAATAAACATGGTTGGTCATTGGAATGAATCAATACAATCTCAGAGCTATAGCAACTTGTTTAATCTCCCTAGAGTAATTCTGCAGGCCTGAAATAATGTATACAAAAGAAAATAACAAAATGTGAAGTGCCATGGAGTGGGAGACTTTGCTATTCTTCCTCTCTCCTTACATCTGAAGTCGGGTTATTTCTATTACATATAAAGCTTACCCTGAAAGCAGAAAGCTAAAGTCAAAGTTTAGATAAAACAATCTGGAACCATTTGGGCGATAATCCAGAAATAATGTCTTGTAGTAACCATTGTATCATCATTACATTCATTGAAGTTTTTGGAACTTGTAAACCCTCCAGCTCAAATCAGAAGATCGACAAAGTTACCTCTGGCTCATTTGAAAGAACTGTGTTCCCAGTTTACCAAGAAGTCAACCATCTGCATAATACTAGTTTTATGCAAAATAAATAAGTAAATTAATTAATTAAATCAGTTTACAAACTAGTAATTTGTGCACCGTCATGAAAACTCTTTTTGTTTCACAAAATGGCAGTCTTATGCTGTTTATTGTGTTTGAACAACTAAAAAACAAAAGCAGAAAAATAAAATGATTAAATAAAATGGAAAAATGTAGAAGTGGCTTTTTAAAATTAGGTCTGAACTATCTGAGATGATCTTGAGGAGAAATATTTAAGGTAATTTCAACTCCCTAATAATGATTAGAGATTATCATAAAGGATTATTATGCTTAACACTTAATTTTTAATTTCCATCCGTATGGGTGATAAGTGGTGAAAGAAATGTATTTTTCAAAATATGTCTGCATCAGTTATATTCTTGAAATACTGAATTGAGTGTGTGCCTATAATCCCTGTGGCTTGGGAAACTGAGACAGGAGGATTGCAGGTTCAAAGCCAACTCAGCGATTTAGTGAGGCTAGAAGCAATTTAAGACACCATATTTCAAAATAAAAAATAAAAAAGTGATAAGGATGTGGCTCAGTGGTAAAACACTCCTGAGCTCAGTCCCTGCTATAAAATAATTAAAAAAATGAATTGATATTTTATGATGCCTTCTCATGACTTCCTGTAGGCAGTCATTAGTATGTTTTAAAATAATAAGACATATAGTGGTAATTCTCATGCCATCCCCATTTTCAGTGACCCATCATATATAATGAGAAATTTTTCTGGGATATTGAAAAAAATATTTCATCAGTGGAATGTGCCATTTATTTAAAAACAAATATGCATATAACAAAATTTACTGTCCCCAAAAAGAAAAATAAATTCAATCATTTAAAATGGATTACACCTAAACTCTAAGAGGTCAATGATCAATTCCAGGTCACTTAGAAATCTATTAGTATTTGACTTAAAAAATTATATTTTAATAGACATGGTAACTAGATTATTCTAAACCTAGATAATGTATGTTTGTATGGGAATTGCTAGAATTTTAAAACCCATCTTTTGGAATCCTACAACCTAAGCTAACAGTATTATCTAATATCAATATCTTTATTTGTAATTAGAACAAATTAAGTTTAATTTTGTTTCGAACATCTTTGTATTTTAATAATGAGAGCTCATTTGAGATATCCTGCAGTGTGAAAAATTTACAGTGTAAAATTTCAGTTTATATATTCAGATTACAGTATCTTTCAATTTATCTTTTCTGTCAGTGGGCTAGATGTTGCTAAACTTAATTCCACATCACACCCTTCACTTGAAAACTCTTAGGTCATATTTAGTATTCTGAACTCTCTTGTTTTTTTATCTTTTCTAAAAATAGATAGATGATAGAGAGTTAGACAGATATAGATATAATCATGCATTTCCCCAAATGTAATTCTTATCATCTCAGTACACATTCAGTCATTTCATAAATATCCAAATAAATATATCCTTTTACCCAATTAATCATTCCAGCTGTCATATGGCTTCCCAATTCCTTTAGTATGTATATTTCCACAGATGCTCATTACTCCTATGCTAGATGTCAAGAAGCACAGAACATACATTGGAAAACACAGGCAGTTTCTCTGCTCCCAGGCAGTCCATAGTGCAGTGGGGAAATAATCAGAAAGTCTTGGTATGGCATTTTTCATCTTCCCTATTTTGAAATGTTATCCTTGCTTTCTTAACCATAAACATCTCTTACTTATTCTTCATGGCTGAACTTCAAGCTCAGTGATTTTTTTTCTTCCTTCAACTTCTTTTCCACTGTGCCTCTGAGCAGCCGTCCATATACTTGTGTTTACAGTTGCTTTACAGTGATACAACTGTGAACTTTTTACCTTGTCGTCACTATCACCCCTAGTCAGTCATGTGGCACAAAGTTAATACTGAGAGCTTTTTTCCAAATAAACCATGATTTGTTTTTGAGACCAAGTATATATTATATATTATTTACAATTTTATATTAAACATGCACACACACACATATATAATTTTAATAGATCGCAAAGCACAAAACATACTATAGCTGATAAAAAATGATTTGCTGGAGAATGCAGAGATTTTCACCCAATGTGGATGTATAGAGAGGACCAGATCATAGATGAGTACTCCTGACTCTTGTTACTCCTGACCCTTGTCTACATCATGAAGTTACAAGAAAAACAAAATCTTAAACCCTATAGACTTATTGACTCCTAAGCTGCATTTCAACAAAAATTCTTAGGTAGTTCCTTTGATAGCAGAGTTTGAAGAATTGTTTATAAGTCTATGTTTCTATCAACAGTGGCATTTAAGCCATAGCTAACAGGTGTCCTGGAAAGCAGTGATTTTTTTCTTTTTTTAAGGAGGAATAGTTGGTTAGAAAGGTCCATATAGAAGTGAAAAGCGGGCAAGATTTTGCTGTTCTAAGGGTTCTTCATACAAGGGAAATCAGAACAAGGAAGGCTTTCAGATTATTTAATTTATTCGTAGAATGATGGTTGCTTGATTGCTAGTTATGAATTAATAGTTGACTGTCAATTATTAATATGAAACACAAGAAAAAATTATTAATATGAAGCACAGGAAAGAGTTTTGATTCACTCAATATATATATATATATATATATATATATAAAATTTATCATTTTAAACAAGGAATTTATATTGTAATTACTTGGTGCTTTTAAAGTATTCTTATGCTCTAGTCCAATCCTAGGTACTTTAAGACAAGAGATTTGGCACAAGATCAAAGTTTACATAAAGTTTAAAAATGTAAGGGATTGAACACAGAACACTACTTTATTGCATCAGCTGCCTGAATTATACTCACTGGTATTGTAGTAAAGTTTCTAGAATTAACAGCAAGTAATTTGCTGTTTAAGCTTCTGTATTTCCCGCTTTCTCTCAAACAATGATTTTCTGGCTTAAAATTTTCTAAATTGGAATGAGTGTTGCCCTATGAGATAATATCAGTTCTCAAATTTAGTGCTATTTGGAAAAGTTTTCACAGTGATACAAAGTTTTAATACAAAAATTTCAATAATACGAACAGCAATCGTACAGGAAGAAGATGGAAAAGGAGAAGAGAAAGATCAAAGACCAAGAAACAGAGGAGGGGAAAGAATGGAGACAGGAGAAGGAAGAGCTGGAATACAAATAACAAACAAACAAACAAACAGACCAACCCAGAGAAAAGGAGAAACCATATGAAGTAATGTTGGAGACAAAGGATAGAAAATGAAAGGAAAATAAAAAGCTTGAAAAATAACAGGGAAAAAATGGAAGAAATAAAAAAGAAAAAAATTAGAACTGTTATTCAATGATGTGTTGTTTTCTTTCTTATGCTATAGTTTCACACCCAAGAGGAAAATCTTCTATGCCAACTATGTGTGATCTACATCTTTTACTCTGCCAAATAGAGATGACAAATTCTTTCCCTCTGCCTCTTTTATATTATTATTATTTTCACCGAGTTCAGAGATGTTGGAAATGTGACATTTGTGGATTGACAGTCCAAAATATAAAGTTACAAAGTTTAACTGGTGAAATCATATGTGTCCCTGGTGAGATGTTCTGAAGGAGAGTGTTTCACAAGAATGGCAGTTTTAGGAATAAACTGCCCAAGCAAACACTGGAGATTTTTCCATAAGTCCATTTTTTAGTATTCTGGGTCATTTTTTTAGTACTCAGATTTATGGCATTTTGTGATTGTTTTAAGTAAGCTTCTTTTGTATTGGTGATGATCCAACAATAACAGAAATATAGCAACATAATGATTACTCACATAGCAATTAAATTTCTCAAATTGCCAATAATCTTAAATGTTTGAAAATTATGGCACCCTATACTCATCATGCAATAGAATGTGTGCTCATATGTGCCACACAAAGACACACACACACACACACACACACACACACACACACACACACACATATTTCTCAGTGTATGCTAAATGGCCTGTTTTAGATCCACCACCAAGCCCTAAGAATAAAAATAAAAATTCACATACCACTCTAGAGCCATTATGTGATTTTTCAGCAAACACACAGTGATTACATGCTTTTTAATTTCTGCTTTCTGAGAGGAAGGGCTTTTTTAAAGTAGTTAAATGATATGGCTTCTGAAAAAAAAAACTATGTTTAAGCTAAAAGGGGTACTTTATTCATGTCAGGATATTGAATAAAACTTTGCATCTTTCCTACCAGAATAACATCAACATTAGAAACAACAACCAAAACAATATTCTCTTCTCTGGAAAATTTAAAACTTAAAAATTATCAAATTTACTCATTTCATGACTTTCTTCTCTTTCTTTCTTATATTGCTTTAATTACTTAAGAAAAATAATTATACATGGTTAAATTATTAGATTATGAAAGTTCTTCAATACAGAGATGGCCACTAGTGTTTATTTTAAAGAAATATATATGAATAGATGATTTTTTCATAGAAAATTTACAAATATAAATATCTTTGCAAATATATAATTTGTATAAAACAGCATTCTATATAAAAAGTATTAAATTATTTAAATCAATAAGTATTAAACATATACCTACTATATGTGGAGAGTGGTAACAGAAAATGAAAGAGCAGTGTCTGAAACTGGGGTCTCTGATGACCTCATGGTTGTGGCATGCTTGGTGCCTGGGAAAGTTTCTGTGCAGATGTGCAGGTGCCTAGTTGCTATGGTATTACCCTTCATGAGGAAGGTCTGTGCTAGAGTCTTATCAACCTCAACCTTGATCTCAGGCACACAGTTATTGGGAAGAGAGGAACTCTCTTGCTAGACACCCACAAGGTTTCACCAAGCTCCTCTTCTCCTGAATCTGCCCCCATAACAGTATCTTTAAACAATGGACTTTCTTGAGAGCTACACTGCACGTTGCAACTGCAGAATAAGCTGCATGCTGTTGTTAACTTTGTGACTTTTGTGAGTACAAAGAATAATGCTTTCATAGTCTTTAATCTGATAATGAGAAATATATAAATAAAGGTTACTGGCATAATTCTTTAGACCTGCTTCTGCATTAGAGAGAAGCACTCCACTGGATCCCAGATGTTGTCTTCAAATCTGAGTCTATGAGTCTTTATTTTTCTTATCCCCTTTGGTCCCTCCTCAGAACTTGCTAGATTGGCCACTCTGGTTGTGGCAACTATATGTTAGGAGCTATACTAGGTTCCAGGGGAAATTCTCTTTTAAGTTGTGCTCTTAGACTTACACAATTGAGAACCAGAGGATGTCAATGAAGAGTAAATTTCAATAAAGTGTATTAAACACTATACCAATGGAAGTACAAGATAATATAGTCTTAAAAGCGAGGTATTCAGTTGACATTAGAAGTTTAAGAGGAAATTTGAAGTGTACATGTAATACCTAACTTGAATCTGACATGTATCTGAGAGAAGAAGGCAGGAAGAACATTCCTCGCATACCCAGCAATTGAATGAGTATGTAGGGAAGTCTGGGACTTATAAGAGCATATGATGTAATAGGATAACACTAAATTGTTCCACTTTTTTTTTAAACTTCAAATCTTTAAAGCAGGTACTCTTGGAAGGGTCAGTACCTTGGAGTAGGTTCTGCCAGAAACAGACTCAAACTCAGATTCATGTGTAAGGAATTTATTAAAGAAAAGTTCTCAGAATATGGTCTGATAAACTTTATATCTAGGACCAATAAAAGAAATGGGAACATACTGAAAACTTGTATTTTCAGACAAAGAATAAAAAGTGTAGTTCAAAGATTGTCCCCAGTGGAGGTAAAGAATATTGGCTTCCATCCTCCTGCCTAGCCACTTAATGGGATCAGTTCCACTCAGGGGACCCTAAAACACCAAGAACTCCATGCTATCTTCCTGGTGAGCAAAATGGAGTCAGCTGTCAGGGACAGTATTCCAAAAAAGGTCTCAGGTGTAGGCTGTTAAGGGAAAGGCCCAAAGAAGCTGTGAAGAAGCACATCAAAATGAATGAAAACACCTAAGGGAATCTGTAGAAAGCACCAACATAGTTCCTTATAGGTAGACACAAATTAAGCTTTCATAAATGGCATTGCATTATGGGTAATCAAAGAGTCAGAATAGACTGAAGATTTTTTAAAGGCTTTTATCAAAGTATAATTTACATATTTTAAAAACCACCCATTTTGAATGATTTATAGTAAATTTGCTGAGTCCTGAGATCACCATAATCTAGTTTTAGAACATGTTTCATCACAATAGGATCCCTTATGCCAGAAGACAGTGAATCTTCATTCTCACCTTAAGTCCAGGTAACTACTAATCTCTTTTTCTTTAGATTTTTCCTTTTCTGAATATCTCATTCAAATCTAATCAAGTTATGTGTTCTTTGGGACCTGAATTATTTCTATAATGTACTTAGAATAATGTGTTTACCTAATATTATGGACTACCCATTTTATCCCTGAATTAATCAATATAAGTAATAAATTATAGGTTATAGATTAGGATTAAAAATATAGATTAATGGAATAGGAAAAATAATAGGTTTATAAGATAAGCGTTATAAAATTGGTGATGTTAAGTTACCTTAATCTGTCCTAGTTATGATAGAAGTAACAGTAAGATAGACGAGATAGTAGTACAATCATGCAATGATATAACTATAAGACATAGGATTTAAGGTTGTTAGCAACAAGATGTAGACAATGTAAGGTGATAAGTGTATGCTCTTAGGTTAAATATGGTTACAGACAGTTATAAGTCAATAGAACAATAGTTAAATATAAGAAATAGTTATAGACAAGTAAGTATAGCCATAGTGACTCCATCTTTAGGTTCCTGTGTGAAATAGTTATATAAGCTGTTTTAAAACAATTTTTTCTCTGTGCTTCATATACTTGAACCCAGGATGCACAGCCACAACTGTGCTTGAACCCAGGATATTTCTGCTCTGCTAACTGCTATTTTTAGCCCTTGTAGCCTGCTTGCTTGCAATTTGCAGATTCCATAGGATGTGGTTTTCTTCCTTAAATATTGCAACCACAGGCAGCCTGGTGCACTTCTATCAGAAGGCTGCTTGAGCTCTGGCAGAAGAGTCCCTGGTCAGGAAAATATAGGTAAAATAAAATTCTTTGATTTGTTTCAAATTCCGTCTCTGTGTGTTTTCGGAACAGTCACCCCATAACAGTATATACAAGGATAGTGCTAACCAACAATGGTGGGAGGGGGGAGAAAGAACAGGAAAAACAATACTCATGCTCAAGTGAGGAAAATGAATGACCAAATAATCATACTAATATAGGTAAAATTTTAAATAACTTTCATGATGTCCTGGGAACATGTCTGAGAATTGAAGAAATGCTTTTTTGGAGAAGCTGTATTTGACTGAGGCTGAAAAATAGAATTTAATTCTAAAAAGGACAAATTATTTCAGATAGGGGGAACAGGATGTGCTCTCTACCCAGAAGGAACACATTTGATACAAATGAATGAGAAAATGTTGTTTGCCTGAAGTTCTGAGAGAGAAAGAAGAATGGTGGGAGGTGAGACTGCAGAGGAAAGCAAGAGGTAGTGAAATTTAGGTTTTATTAAGTCATGTTAAATATTTTGGTTTATTTTAAGATCAACAAATGTCATTGGAGTGTTTTAAATTGGATTTGTTTAGAAAAAGACCTACTTGAGTTGCAGAGAACTTTTTTAAAAAAATTTAATGTTCTCAAAATACTTTCTCTAAGCAGAAAAAAAGACTATATTTTATTTATGTGATTCAGATTTCTGCCATGACAAAATTATTATTTTTGTTTACCCATTTATCAGTTAAGCAAATAAATAGTCCCCTTCATGATAATTCTGGAAAAAAAGAGCTCACCCTAGCTCTCCTATTCTGCTTCCTAAATTGAATGGACACATTTTGTGTGCATCTGGGCATTGTTCTACAAGCATCTCTTCTGTTATATGGTCATCACTGACAACATTACTCATTTAGCAAATTTAAATATGTCATTTAATTTATTACATCACATGAACTACATGAACTAGTTCATGTCTCTTTTCAAATCTTTACCTTTTCTGTCTTTTAATACTAGAAATGGGAACTGAAATATTTCACTTCTTTAACATAAAATCTTACTTCTATGGCAAAATTGAAATAGTTAAGATAGTTATTGATATCATTTGAGCAAAAAACCTTACTTTGTTGTCTAGAATAATCCTGATGTATTGTTTATGCATATCCAATTTAGCAGATAACAGCTTACCAACATCTTTCAATATTCCTATTACACAGTAGATGATTTAAGACATGCAAAAGATATAAAAAATACTGAAAATGGAAATCTCATGTTCAGTAAATATGCAATAACAAATCTGGGAAATAACAAGAGGATTATTATATTGTTTGGTTTCCAACTATCTTTAAGATGAATTTGAGAAAGATAGCATAAATTAATAGTATACATGAGACATTAACCTGAGATGTCAGGACACTGGGACTGAAAAATATGCAAACTCCTAGGCATGAGGATACATATAAAACATACATATGTCTTTGTCAACTCATCTACCAGTTATAAGTAGAGTTCAAATATATACTGCTGCACACTGGAGGTGGATTCCTTTGAGTGTTTCATGAATTCCGTGTAAGTTTCCAAGAGGTACTACAAAAAGTGACCATTTGAAGGATATGGAACTCAGGGCCTTTCTTGGAACATGATGGACACATTTCATTGAAACCAGTCTGACATTATCATCAGAAATACTCCGAATGAAAAAATACAAAAAAATTGAAACACATTTTCTCTATATATGTACATTTTAACTCCTATTGTTCTTAGAACCTTCTGGTGAATGTAAGTTATTGTCAATATTTACAGAGGAGGAAACTGAGAATATAGGCAAAGAATTGGCCTAAAGCTGCACAACCATTAAAGTGATGTATCTAGAAATTAAACTTCCATTCTGTCTGATTCCAGATTTCCCTAACTTACTGTTTATTTATAATTCACAGTTCCATAGTTTTACCTTAAGTGTACTTTCCTCCTTAAAATGCCATATTAACCTCACTTACACAGTAAACCAATATTTCTATCTTTTATAAATATTGTGGCATGAAAAAGGGAAGATCGTGCCATTTACAGGACATTTTCCTAAAAAAAAATAAAAATAAAAAAGTTGTGGAAAGGATTTTAATATAGACAGATGTGACCATCAAATAAGTCATTTCAATTTTGATGACTAGAAACTTATAGCTACAAAGTAAAAGGGAATGACATATTTTATGATATTCCCAAGTAGAAGTACCATAGGAGAAGAATTGGGGATGTAAATATTTGATTTATTTACATTGTGCCACTCATCACATACAAGGACTGTGATTCTGCTTCGTCAGCTACTAAGATCACACCCTAAGTCTATGTAACAACTTAGTAATTGCTCAACTTATGCAGATGACAATTCGGCTCTCTAAGAAGGGCGACAAAATCAGGTAGAGTAATTGTATGGCTAAAATGAAGAGCCCTAAGAGTTGCTTGGGGGACTTTTTGCAATGTTGTACCCGAGGGTTGAATAAATTTGACACATTTTATTCAGATCCAAGTTTTATTATATGATTCTAGAACAGAGAGAAAATGATTTCCAGAAGGCTAACAAAAGGTTTGTATAATCATTACATGATGTGTATATGCATTGTGTTGTAGAAAATGAATCTCACTGTGGAATGAAAGGGGTTGTGGAAGGGAGGTGGGAGGAAAGAAAAAGAAGCTTTTCTGCAGGAATATCAGAACTATACAGGTACTTTTAAATGTACACCTGCTGTCTCCCTACTCCTACCTTGTTCTCCCACGTGCAGCCCCACCACACACATACACACATGTACATTAGGTGCTACTGTTTGCATCACTAGCTTCGTATGTCCTTCCTTGCCAGGTTCAGCAGATGACAGCAGGGTTGAGAATCAATAGGAAGAGAGAGAGAACTGCAGAGTAGCAGAGGGAACAATTTTCAGATCATGCAGATCACCCGTAGACAGGAGTGAGTTACTTACATATCTTGTCCTTAACTTTCTTTGCATAACAGATGAAGAGTTGGAAATTTATACATTTTAATGATCATTACATTTCTACTCTCTTCTAATATCATGTCCTTTTTGAATAGGTTCAAGATTTAGAAGTCCATAATTAACAAATCAACTGTCTCATATTAGAAACAGGTAACTATGCAAGTAGGGTTTTGTTTTAAAATGCTTAAAAATGAGTGTTGCTTAGGAGGAAAAAGAATGATCACTGAATACAAATAAACAAAAACTTCAGCTAACTGTAGGTGGAAATAATAAAAGGAAATGCTTGATAGCAAAATAAAGGACTATAGCCTTCAAGATCATCATAGATTATAAAAAGAAAAAAATCTGACAATGGCATCTGAAATATAATACTAATGAAAAATGGAGTTTAAACTATGTTATTTCTTGTAAAATATTTCCTAATTAATGGGTTTAGACTAGAGAACAGGGTGAAGTAAAATTAAGGAACAGACAGAATAGGCAAGTCCCTTCCAAGTATGTTCCAATATAAAATTTTAATGCCAGAGGCATTTGATATATATTCAGGGTAGAGATCCAGCTTTGGAGAATAAAAATACAATATTTATAACTAGTTCAACTAGTGTTAAAAAATAGTACTTTTATGGAAATATGGTGTTTTGCACATTAATACATTTTTTTCTAGCAGTGCCAAACTTTCATAACCTTAGTCATAGTTTTATCATTCTTTTCAATTTAATTCCTCATTCACTTACCAAAATAATGAGTTAAAAATTTTAAATCATGATCAAATAAAATTCCTTCCTTCAGACCTATTGCCATAACGTAGAAATGTAGCAGAAGCCCCTGGATTAAGATTTCCAATGGATGTGTCAGTAAGGCTTATTGTCCAATAAACTAAAATGAGTAGGCACTGCACCATGCAAATAGACTTCTATTCTTGACAGTGGCTGCTGCATAAAAAAAAAAAAGAAACAATTTGAAGGCAATAAGCACATGCCAAGCAAAAGAGGCTGCCTACAGACAGTGCACTGGGCTCAAGACAGTAGCTGGGAACTGAGCATAGAAAAATTTTTAAATTGATTTTGGTCATTTCATATTCAGGGCACATCTGCCCTTCAGACTTTCTCTGAAACACAGTGTTTCAAACCCTGTGGATTCAAATCACGTCTGCTTCCGCTGTTCCCCAGCACACAGAACTGCTGCAGGAATCAAGGTCCCAGCCTTGTAATGGAAGCTTGCCCTTGGAATACTGTGGGAGCAATGGGATAATTGAATCGTGGTGTCTTAGAGTTTATGGAGGCCTCGGTGGGTGGGTCTCCATTTTCTTCTTGGACATAACCCTGAAATATTTCTAGCAAATGGCCATTTAGTTTTGAATCCCAAAGAGATAATTATTCCATGATTTAAAGTCTCTGAATATCAGTTCTTCCTAATTTTACCCCCAATATATCTGCCAATTCAACGTGCTCCATTGTCTTTCAATCCACTAGTGAATATCATAATTGTTTCATGATCATATTTGAACAGTTCAGGAACACAGACATAACCCTATTTACTTGCATCAGTTTTATATTTTCTTACTACTTACTGAGTCTCGTGATAATCTCATATTCAGACTCTTAACATGAATCAGGCTATGTTGTAAGAAACTAACTCCTAGAGACATATAAATTATGTAGTAATAAAAGAAGAGCAAAATCCTCACTGATTTCTGAATTCCAACTACAGGTAGTCATCTCTACGGTTATTGTTACTGTATGCCATCACATTTTTATTTTACTTGTTACTAGAACAGACTATTTGTCAGACTGCTTTGAGTGGGACAAAAGAATATTTTAGGTGACTTTATGTCACCTAAATATTGAGAACAATGAAATACAAGCTTATACAATTTAAAATATATTTTACATTTTTATAAGATTAATTTATTTATGTGGAAATTATAGAGCCCATAGATTATTTCTCTTCTCTGAACAAAATAGTAATGTCAAATGATGTGAAAATTCTAAAGAGGTAAATTGATGTATTTTACTCCAAAAGAAAAAAAAAAACATGGTATATATTCAAAACAAAACATAGTACCAAGCAGAACATATTCATGTATAATTCTGTCACTTTCAAATTATGCAAACTTGGAAATTTTATTTAAGCTCTCTTGCCTTAGTTTGTATTCTACAATATACTGTTATTAAATTCCAATATAAAACCATCAGCATAGTGTATAATATTTAATATGCTTGGCTAAATATGATGTAAATAGTTCAAAGAATTGATGAAGTGAAGACGATAGTGGTGATAATGAATTTGAAAATGATAATCATGATTATGACAATGATGTTGATGCATCTAACACATTGAAAACAACAATAATAAACAAAGATGTAGCCTGGATTTAGGTAAAAATTCTTTAGGCTGGGGCTCTGACAGATGCTGGAGAAGAAGAGAGACACAGAAAGAAAAAATTCTATACCAGTGTTAGTTGGCTTTTCTATCAGTGTAACAAAATGCCTAAAATAAACAACTAATAAAGAGTGAAGGGTTATTTTGTCTTATAGTTTTGGAGATTCTGTCCCATGATTGGTTGGCCCCAGTGATTGGGTCTGTGGTGAGGTAACATATCATGGTAAGAGAACATGACAGAGCAAAACTTACTGGAGCAAAAGAGAAAAGATGGGTCCAAAGTCCTACAAATTTTGCGGGGAACACACCCTCAATGATGTTTAGAACCCTCACTAGAATCTGCCTCCTAGACCTTCCACTACCTCCTAATGGCCCAACCTTGGGGATGAAGCATTTAAACATGGGCCATTTGGGAAGATTCAAGATCCAAAGTGTACTAGTCAGAATGATCAACTGCATGAATAATGATTATTTTCATGCTAGAAAAAGTGCAGGGTCACTCACTTTTGGTGGAAAATGTCTGTGATCAGAATGAAGTCTAATGATGACAAATCAATTCTGAAATAATGACATGAATTTTACTACTATAGCACCAGAGGAGATAAAATTAAATAAACAAACAAACAAACAAAAAAACACCACTTTATCCAAAACAACTAACATGAAACAAGACAGAAAATAGCAATGAACAAGAAATCAAACATATTTTATGGAAAGCAAATGAAGGAACAGTAGCAAACTTGGCAAAGTTGGGAAAGTTATTCTAGGTACTTAGAGAAGCAGGCAGGCAATTTGCCATACAGAAGCTTAAGAAAACTCTTGGGCATGAGACAACAAAAGACAGTGGTAGGCTGATAAAGGGGGAGTCAATTAAAAGTCAGTAAAATGCATAAGCATGTTAGGTCCTGGTTTCCTTCACCAATCCTCTGAACACAGATCATTACAGAGACAAGAGATTCAATCTATTCTGAAATTTGAATGGAGGCAATAGATGGCTGGAAACAGAAAGATGAAGTAAGAACAATGCATAACAAACAAGTTAAGGTTTGAAAACCAACTGACAAACAATTAACAATGCAATATAAGACACATAGAAATGAGGCAAATGAGAAAGACTACAATAACTAGAAGGAGAAGGGTTGACAACTAGGTCAGATTTCTAACACTTTATCTGCTTGATGATTCTTTCCTGCTTCATGTTATATAGAAAGGTGAAATTTTCCAGGCCTGGATCTTCTCCTTCCTCTGGATTGACATGATGGTAGAATCACAGGTATTCTGGCTTTTAAGCATGCAACATGCTGGCCAATGAACTAAATGGTTTTGTCTATTTCCTATTTATTCTGACCTGGATGGTAATTTTAAAATTATCACTTATATTATTTATTGTACTTCAGTGAAATGGTGTTTTCAAAAGGAAAGCAAAATCACTCTTAAGAATGAATGCTAAAAACTTCAAAATTAATGTGTGATACTTTATAAGAATCACAATGACCAACTTTTTCCCTTGGAACATCATTTACTTAGCAAAATGATAGAGAATATGCACAAACTAAAATTCAGTTTCTTCCTATACTTAGCAGTGATAACATTCTCACAATTGTTTGGGTTCAATTACCTGGGAAGAAAATTAATGTGTTCCAATTTTCAAAAACTTCTTGTTCTAAAACAATGGCAGATACATGGGTTTCCATTGTCAAAAAGCAGGCAAATAAATCCCATGATGTAAACACACACACTTACATATTCATCTCAGAACATAGTCTGTGGAGTGCAGTGAAAAGTTAAGAGGTGGGTGTCCTTTTTCACATACAATATTAATCTGCTTAATAAACTCAGGGCATCTCTCAGCTTAGGGTCCTGTGGAACGATTCTGGACAGATGTCTATGAAGCCAGCTATGTCAGATGCAACTTTTTGTCTTGTTATTCCAGTGTTCTTTCACTTTTTCATGTTTTATACTCAGAATAAGGAAGAAGGAAAAAGGAAGAAAGAAGAGGAAGAAGAGGAGGAGGAGGAGGAGAAAGAGGAGGAGAAAGGTGAGGGAAGAGGAGGGGGAGGGTGATGGGGGAGGTGGAGGAGACGACAAAGAAAAAGAAGAAAAGAAAAAGAAGAGAAGGAGGAAGGAGAAGATCTCTCTCTCTCTCTCTCTCTCTCTCTCTCTCTCTCTCAAAAAAAAAAGGCAAACTTTTTTTTCCTCATTGTCAAATCAATTGACTGCAACAATAAAAGCTGAAATAATTTCCTTTCTTAAAGATATTCCAAAGTCCTGAAATTACTATGTGTCTACTGGAGAATAATCCTTCCTATTTCAAGTACTTCATAGGAAAACTTTTCCTTAAAACCTCAAGAAAGAAAAAATTGAAAAATAACATCTACTAGAAAAAAGCTAGTGTGATAAAAATATAAATATATAATGAATATATCCTCATATGAAAACTGAAAACAGTTAGTACATTACTGTTTATATTGAGCATTATTTTCTTTTCTCAGAAAGTTAATTAATAACTTGAATATGCTGTAATTATTTTAGTTTTAATGTATTTATTATTCAAAATAATAATTATATTCCAAACAAGTTTTAATATGGGAAGGTTTTATTTCTTTAAAATTAGAAAAATGTCAATGATTAAATTAAAAGTTATTTTTTATTTAAGGATATTTGTAAACATTTTAAACTTCTTAGTAGTTTCAAAAATTATTTAATGATCAAGTTTATTTAATATTGAAGTACTTTTGTGTGGGTCAGTTAATAATCAATTTGTGTTATTTTTTATCAAACCTTAATATATCATGAATTTTACTTTATATGTAAATATACTGAGTATTTATGGCTCTAAGATGAGCATGACCTATATTTGAGCCATAATATATTTACACAGAAAAAATGCAAAGAGCATCAATGCGAAGAGGATTGCATAAGGATTTTACAAAAAAATACCCCAAAAGTATCATAGTTAAAATTCCTTAGTTCACTGATTCTGATATAAATGAAGTAGTAAAGCATTTATATTTCAGACGACAGTAACCCTAACCCTAACATTAACCCTAACCCCTGTCCCTTTCAGTTCACTTTTCCACTAACTCCAGCACTTGCCTTTTACCTTTATGTCCAGGTTGGCAACAGCTACATTCTAGTTAGAAGGATCAATGCAGTAATAATGCAAAAGGGGATTCAGTGGTTCTTTTTCCTTTTGTAATGAATTATTTTCTATTACTTTTTGAAAAATAATTGTATATCTCTATAATCTACAGTTTGGTATTTCAGTGTATTTCACTCATGTATGGAATCTAAAAACTCTGCATTCATAGAAATAGATTTGGGGGACTACATGTGTGAGTAATATCTTGCTATACTTGTATTTCTGTACCCAGTTTATTTCTCTTAATATTGTGATCTCCAGTTCCATGCATGTCAGGTGACTCTTTTTAAAGAAAATTTCTAAGAGTTTTCATAGGAGTCTTTCATTTACATTGAATTGCGACTGAAAGTAGTCATAAGAGTACTTCAAACTCAGAGGTGCTTGGAAATGACATCTTTATTCTGGGCAGAAAAGCATTAACTAGAAGTATTCCATTATTATGAAAGAAAAAATTAATGAAAAAAATCAATCAACCTGTTATTTCTTCTAACAATGGTAAAATATGATGTTTTCATATTAACAAATAAAAAGTAGTACATATATGAGTGTATGTGTGTGAATATGTATGTGTACACACACATTTATCCATAACTTGTTTGTACACACACACAGAAGAGAAGGACACCAGGGAAAATTTTTATTTTTCTATTGTAGCAACCTTCTTGAAGCACAACTGTCTTCTAGACACAGAGATATTTTGAAGGGCGTACAATGTATGAGGCTGTCAGAATTCCAAGAATTGTGGCAAAGATTTAAGCAAAAGATTCTGGAGATATCTGCAGTTCAAAAATATAGTGACTAAAGAAAAATGTGTGCTCTTAGCAGGGTACTTGATGTTTTTATGGATAATGTTTACACAAACAGTGTACTGATATTTTAAAAAGTTTTGTACAGAGCAACATGTCTCTCTGGAGAACTCCACTTGATTGCAAAATATAGGTGTTCAATTGTACTGTCAAGAAAACATCTGGTATTGATGGGATGGTAAATTTCACATCACTTAAAATGTGACCCTAAGAAGTGGATTAGACTTAGGGTCTTGCATCAGGGATAATGGAGACTATTGAGCCAGTCCCAGAGAAACTAAGAATGAAGTCTGGTTATTAGTCTTACTTATATTTAGGTTATGTGCCTCTTTGGACTTGAACAAAATCAGGCAAGAGCTGCCTAAAATTCTTAGTATTTCTTTTAATATCTTAATACTTTTGTAATTGAATGAATAAGCACTAGTCCACATACACCTGTGCCTATCAATGTACTTATATAGACACAAATGTACACCTGGAGCTGGAAGATAAAGGAAAAAGTGAAGGCTGATTCTTTTGTTTTCTTTAGCATTCATTTAAAAATAGAAATGAATATAAAATTTACAATGTGTTGCTGCTTGTATTACTTAGGAAGAATCTGATTTGCAAAGACATCACATGGCCTCATCTCATAGAGCTCTGGTGATGTAGCATCAAGTAATTAAAGTAAATATAAAAGAGTAACTGTGGATGTTGGCAGAAATAAAATAGGAAACACTCCACACTTAGCCTGCAATATCTTAGATGTATAGACTACATGAATCTATTAAACTATTAAATCCTCTATAATGAAATACGATTCACTGTTGTTTCCCATAATGCCGACAAGACAACTTGCTTTACATGACACACAGAGGTATTACATTCCCTGGACTAAAAACTAAACTTATACTACCCTTAAATCTGTAATTTTCCTTATTTACTACCTGTCTTAATCCAGAATCCTGGGAACATCCTTTGTTCATTTTTCTCCCTCAGATCTCTAATTAAATCCAAACTTGGGTTTATTCTTTCACTTGTTGAGTCCTGTTTCTTCACCTTCTCACTACCTCAACATAGAGTGTTATTAATTCTCCATTTGCATTTGTACAAAACCAAATGATTTTTTTTGATTCTTTGATTATTGCTCTATATTCAGTTGATTATATTCTTAGTTCCTAGAGATATTTAATAAATTGTGAATTTGATTTGTCTCCCTCCCGCTTAGATTCTCCACTGGCCCCATTTCCTCTCAGATAAAAATGTGCTAAGACTTTTCTTAAACTGCCAGAATATCATTGATGAAATCTTACAATATAAGTCCCAAGTTTACCTGTTGTTGCCATCAAAAATCAAGTCTGATTGTACAAAAACTGAGAAACTAAAGTTAAAGAGATCAAAGGCAGGTATAACAAGTTGAGGTATGAGAAGATCTACTTGGATGTCCAAGGATGACATCTGATGAAGCTAATCATTCATTAGAGAGGGGCTCTGGGCCAAATTATTGTAAGAATCATGGATCTGTAACCACTTATAACAGAAGTTCCTGTTGTTCTGCCTTGTCTTTAAAAACTTGTTGGGACATTTTCTATGGCAGTATCACAGGCTAAATTTTCCAGGGACAAATAGACAATGCCTTATGGGGTCAGGATTATCCTAAAAGGCAATAGCAATGGTGACTTATTATGTCTTA
This sequence comes from Ictidomys tridecemlineatus, assembly GCF_052094955.1. NCBI lineage: Eukaryota > Metazoa > Chordata > Mammalia > Rodentia > Sciuridae > Ictidomys > Ictidomys tridecemlineatus. Next base: position 74,652,978 of record NC_135485.1, on the reverse strand, counting down.
TGACATCTTCTTAAAATGTAAGTTCTATTTTAATTTTTTTTACCTGATTTTTCAATCTACTAAGAGAAAAAATAAAATTACTTAAGCCTAGAAAATAGCAGAAGAAGAAATCCTGAAGATTGAAAAGTTATATAGTTTTCTAGAACCAAATATTCTAGAAACCTAAAAGAATAAATGCCAGGCATACTAAAAAATTAAACAAAATTTAATTTACTGAAATTCATTTGAAAGCAGAAAGCTCATATGCAAATTCTAAGCTCTGACACTTTCTTATGTCTAACCTGTCCCCTTCCATAGCAGTTTGGTATACTCTTAATAGAATGAAAATATTTAATTCCAATATATCTAAATAACTTCCCATGGTTAATTCAACCTGAAAGTCAGAAAGACAACATTAAAACCCATATTTACCTTACTAAAAATTTATTTTTCTGCTTTTCCAAACCCTTCTCATTTTCTCTAATAACTTTTAGAGTATTAGATAATAGAGAATCCAATATTTTTTGTTCTCTGAAGACACGTAAACTATCAAATCTCACTTTCCAGGTAAGAAAAATTTGAGATAATGAGTGTTACACCTGGATCAAAAGTCATAGAGCAATATGTATTAGTTAACAGAATTACTGGAAACAGCAATGCGAAGGATTCCCTACATTCTAACAAGCTTTGTCCTTTCCCATTAGAGGGAGTCTAATCCCATCATGGTTACATAGGAATTCCAATTTACCCTCACCTGATATCTCTTAGTTGATTATAAGTTATCTGATAAAAATAATGCAAGTCTACATGTTAGAAACTAATAACTACTATTATGCATTATGGATAATGGATTTTCACATTAACAAGAACCAGTAAGATAATAACCTAAAACAAAAGATACCAAAGTAGAAAAAGTTAAGGACCTGTCTATGGCATTACATACTATATATGTCAGTCAGTTTTTAGTTACTGAGATAAAATACCTGAAATGATCAACTTAAAAGTGTGATAGTAGGAGCAAATGTGACTCCATTTTGTTTTATGACTTCATCCTGTAAAACAACCATGCCAAGTAGAAGAGTCATGACTGGGGCAAGATATTCTTTTCCTTTTGCTATAGAAACCTTTAAGAACACGGAACTACCTAATGGGGTATTATTTCTTTAACTAGGGTAATGGGGCTCTGTTTCTGTACCTGGGGTGACTGGGCTCAATTTTTCGGGGGTGGTCAGGGGAACAGCTTTATTTTCTGGTCAGCCGCCACCGATGTGCTTCAATAAAGGCTTAATCCGATTATACGTGAGTGGTCTGGAAGTCAGTTTATGAAACCCTGGGACGAAGCTTTAACTCTAACAAAAGGTGGAAAGGTTTACTTTGACTCACAGTTTCAAAAGTTTTAGCTAATGTTTGCTTGGCCCTATTGCTTTGGGGTCTGTGGCAGTACAGTACCTGATGACAGCTGCTAAAGGCAAAGGAGACCTGTTTACCTCATGGTAGCCAGAAAGTAAAAGACAGAGGAAGAAGCAGCATCAGGTTTCCAGTATCTGCTTCATGTCCACACCCTCAATGACCTAACTTCTTTCCATTAGGCCCCACCTCCTAAAGGTTCTACCACCTCTTAATATCATCATGGGCTGGGAAGCATACTGTCAGCACAAGAAGTTTGTGGAAACTTCAAGGGCCAAACTACAACATTAGGAAATGCATTTCCAAAACAGACCCTCCTATACTCCTCAAGTGAGTTCACTTAAATACAAATTAACAATGGAAGCAAATTCTTAAGCACAGTTTCACTTTTCCCAGGGTTCCTCGTTCTCCATTTTTTTCATTTCCCTCTAGTTCAATTCTATACTTATTCTACTTCATTCTCCCCTGCTCCATTATTCCTGAATCATTGCCTCTGACTGCTGTTATTTATTCATTTATTTATTCATTCAAGCATTGACAATTCCAAGTCTTTCCCATCTTAGCAATCTAGAGAGCATTCAACAGCCTATAAATTCCTTCCTAGCAGTGACCTTCCATTCTCAGAATAACATAGTCTCCTTCTTACCCCTGGGCTGTCAGGTCAATCTGCATGTTATAAGGTGATTGTAAGTCTAGGGGGAAGCTTAATTCATCTAAAGATTATATCATCTTCCTAAGGTAAAATTTTTTCAATGCTCTTATATGATTAAAAAAATAAAATCAAGCCCTGAGTAAAAGTATAAGAAACCAGTAGGTGTAATCAGCCATTCTTTGTTTCCTTGTGAAAATGAGATTTTCTTCTCTATGTGGATGATTTTCTCTCTTCTTCTTTTTTTTTTCTTTCTAAAATACTTGGCTTGTAGTGGATCATTGGTAGTAATGATCAAGTTGCAAACAGAGAAAACTTTTATCTTAGGATTTAGACTGTGGGGTTGCAATAGAGAACAAATGCCTCTTTACTCATATTATTCATCCTCTGCACGGACAGTTTCTTTTCATTTTGTAATCTTTAAAATTATACACCAAAGCTGCACCCTCAGGGAAGTTTTTCATGATATCTTCAACATTGGGAAAAAAAAAATTCTGTGTATGTGTGGCAGTAGAAAACCTAAGGTTTGAACCTCAGTCTGTTTTTATTTATTTATATGGCCTATATTTCCCTAAAATGTCTAATGAAAACAATATTTCTCTTGCAGGGTATTTTAAAAATTATAAGCATTGGACTTGAAGTATCTAGCACATAGAGGGATATTTAATAAGTGTTAGGCCATCTTTTTATTAATATTTAGTTTCCTTATTAATAATCAACTTTCTATTTTTATTGTAACTAAGTTATTTAACATCCTGTTATTAGATCCTTTAGTTTCTATAACTATAGGTCTTCCCAAGTTTAATAGAAATAGGGTAGGTTGGAATTCCTAGCTCTGGAGCCTCTTCTCTTTGGAGAAGTCTGTCTCTTTAATCTCTGTCACTTTTGCTATAAAACTACTTCTTGTTTGCTATATCTGAGTTTTATTCTTAAAAGAAAATAAATGAGAAAGAAATAGTGTAGATTGGAAGGATCCATGTGGATTCACGTGCTGAAAATACTTGAGAGGTACATTTCCAGAGTGATGATAATGAAGGAAAAGGGAATAAAAGCAACAGGTGGGGTGTTATACAAAGTAATGCAGCATTGTCCCCATCATCAAGGGATTAGTGATGAGAGAGCAGGTGGCCCAGAGTGCAGGGCTTAGGAAGGATCAAGAGAAGCCCCACTTGGAGTGAACTTTTATTGTAGGGGATATTGATGCCTAGCTTCTTCCTGCTTCCTTACATGTGCATATATAGTGCTCATGGAGATTACACTCCCCATTTCTGAATTAAATCAGCTGCCATCGCAGTAGGCATTCTGGAAGAGAGGTCCCACAGTCTTGTAGTGTGGTACTTCTTGCAAATTTGAAAGAGGACAGTCAACATGGCTAAAATTACTAACAAGAGAGTAGAAAGATGGGAGGGAGCAGGGGACATACCTGGTTTATAAGGAAATGCATATCTGTTGAATCAAGCTGAGTGATACTTGATAACAAAGACTTTTTTTTTCACTTTTATTCTGTATCTGGTACATGGTGTAATTTCTAGCAGTAAATATCTGTCTACAATGTAAATAAGTGAACTAAAAACACAAATAAACAACATCATGGCACTAGTATTCCTTGGAATAGGTAGTAAAATAACTAATCAATGATATCAGCTGATTGAGTTAGATTTCTGGTTCAAAATATTTTAATTAATAACGATGAATACATTACCTATTTGCTTACATGGATCACCAAAGCTACAAAGAAAAGAATCAGAGTTGTTTAGTATAATATCTATTACAATTATATCTTAAAAATAATACTTGACTCTTTTCCTTTTTTCTATCTTTTTTCACTTATGATCTCTTAAAATGTCCTCAGAAATTGTTGACTTTCTCTTTACTTTTACTCTTTTTGTCATTTCATACTAAAACCCTGAAGAAGACTCGAAAATTGTATGTAGAACACATATTGCCTGGATAGATTTTCTTCACCTATTTAATGATGTTAAGAGTTTTGGCCTGGCATGGTGGTGTATGCCTGTAATCCCAGTGACTGTAAGGCTGAGGCTAGAGAATCACAAGTTAGAGTCCAGCCTTAGCAGTCGAGTGAGGCACTACATAACTTAGCAAGACTCTATCTCAAAATTTTAAAAGTAAATAAATAAATAAAAAGGATGGGTATGTGGCTCAGTGGTAAAGCACCTCTGGGTTTACCAAAAATAATGTATTTTGTGTTTATATACTTGTACCAGAAATCACTGGAGAACAAATATAATAGCCTGCAAATCACAATTGCCTAAATATCATCTTGAATCCTTAAAAGAAAGGGCTTATAATCCTACAACATGGCACATAAGTAAGGGAAACCCTGAAGGACTTTCTTTCAAGTATTCCTCTGCACTAACTGGCACAGATAAATGGAGACTAAATTTGCATAATATAGATGGATGACTTAATTAAATGAAGTATTTACTTCAGGAAAAACATATCAGTACTCCTCCAGTCATCCATGCACCTGGCAGATTCCTTTGGAAAGCTCTTTTAAAGATTGATAGGCAGCACTGAGTCACCAGTAGCTGCCTCTTCCCTTTCAATTCACATTCTCTCCAATCCCATACCCATATCGTGGACTAATCATTGGGCAATGCTTCAGTTTTGAGTGTGGAAGAAATTTTAGTGGGCTACTTCCTCTTTTGCTGCTTCTCAGACAGAGTTTGCTCCACCCCCAGATTAATGTTTTGAATTTATTTACCATTCATCAGAACAGGGTTTAAATAGCTCAATAAAATATTGGGAAGCTCTGACTTTACTTACATAGAGTATACCAGAAATGCTATCTTTGAGTATAGAAAATATATACACATATATACACACAAAGCCATATGACACTTGATTAAATTTTTCAGAAACAGAAATATAGACTAGCATTTTCCAAACTAATATGCATTTTACCACATATTTGTTTGAGTTCTTTTACTGTTCCTTTAAGGAACAGTACTCATTCATGGCTAAAGTAGGGTTTGGAAATTTGTGTGTCCTTTTCTACTTTGCCACTATCATATGAATATTCATGGTACTTATGTGTAAATTAAAGTCTCAAATAAGTCCTGTAAAACATACTTATTTTGTGTTATTTATGTGCTCTCCAGATATTTGTGTTCAATGAAACTTTTAATCATGTAATTTGTATATAGTACAAATACATAATGGGAAAGTAGTATCCCACAAAACTGATTTTGGAAAAACTCTAGTCTAATTGCAGTATACCAGAGAAGTGGTAACTGGTTTTTATTATTCTTTAAGTTTTCTCACAAAGATATTACTTCCAAAATCCCTTCTGTCACTTATCTGTATAACTGTAGAATGTTGAACTGCTATTAAGGCTGTCATTCTAGTATTGCACAGATTCATTCATGATAAATCTATTATAACCTATTATTTTGTGTCAATTACTTTATCCATATTTTTTTTTATTTTCATAAAAGTTTTACAAGATGAGAGTATTCATAGTCTACCTGTGGAAATTTCATAGTTCAAATAGTTGGAAAAAAGTGTTCTGTTAATGTAGGAATATGCAGAGGTACAATGAATAGATTAGGAGAGCTAAACCTAATCAGTCCCTCTGAGTTTAACTAGACTGAATGGGTGTTAACAGTAGGAAGATGGGGTATGACTGGAGGAAGTGGGTCAGTGGGGGTGCTGCCTGGAAGTATTCATCTTCCTGTGGACTCTTCCTCTTTCTCTTTCTGCTTCCCAGTCACAAGGTAAACAATGTTCCTTTATCATACACTTCTGCCATGATGTTCTGCCTCACCTTTGGACTAAAGTTGGTTACCATGGACTGAATCTTTGAAACGATCAGCCAAAATAAACTTCTTCTTCTAAGTTGATCTTGTCAGCTATTTTAATCACAGCAACAAAAAACTGACTTTCACAACCATAGTACCTCCTTCAGGATCATTCTTTCTCTATAAGTAGATTATAAACTTTTATTGGGCATAAATTTTCCAATAAATTGATTGTCCATAAACTGATTTCAACCTTCCTTTGCCCTAACCAGCTACAAGAACTGGTTTTTTTTTTTTTTTTGGTAATCATTTCAACTTTTTCTTCTGCCTTTACATTTGTATATATATTAATGGGTGTGCATGCATAAACTTAGTAGGGAAAAACTCAATGACCATGGAAAACAATTGTTAGTGAAGAGGAAGACCTCAAAAATTCAACTTGCAAATAGCAGCATGTTTTCCAGCCCTAACAGGTTAACTTTTCATTTATTTTAACTCTTGTTACATTACTAGAAAAAATCTTTAAAAAGCTAGAAATAAAATAGAGTTAGTCATGAGTCTTCTAGATGCTAGAGTGAGACATTATAAATTGTTTTATTTTTTTGCAATTATTTCTTTATTTTTTCCTTGTTCTTTGGGAGTTTTACCAATTGACAACAATTTAATCATAATGTCTAAAATGAAAACAAACAGCAAAGTTTGACATAATTTATTGCTATACAATGGTAATGAAGTTTCCACACTTTACAAAAATATAATCATCTAGAAACACCAAAGTCACTTTTCTAATGGCTCAGAAATGATATTTCTCAAGTCAGTGTGCCAGGTTTTGGAAGTAGAGTGAAGCATATGAAATAGCTTTGGACATTTTCCTCCAGTCCCCTGTTACCCCTCAGAAAGTCTGGTCTCATCACACTCACAAACAGTGCCATTGAGAGAAAATTATTTTCTCTGAAATCTTATCAAAAAATATCTATTGATGCCTCTAATCTAAGCATTCCTCTTGAATTCTGAGGATTCTTCATGCTGTTTAATAATCACAAAGAAAATTTAAATAGCATGATGGAAAGAGGCTCATAAATTAACATTAATGTAACCCCCCTTAGACCTTCTTAGAATAGAGTCCCTGAACTTGTGCTACATTCATTGTTGCTGTCTGGAGAAACAGGCCCTCAGCTGTGCTACAGATCATACATTGGTTGAACTACTAGGGTTGTACTGTGATAGAGAAATCAAATATTATTCAAGTAATGAATTGAGGCTCAAATTAAGATGAATATACTATCCAACATAGGAAATATTTTAACAAGAGGAAAGTCTATCAGAGAAAATGAGAAAAAAAATAGTTATTACAGTTGGTAAGACAGGGAAATAAGAAAGGAAACAGAATGAGATTTCCAAGTTAGTTTTCCTTAACCAATATGTATTCTTAACATTTTTAAGGCATTTGGTTAGATGCAAAGCATGCCCAGAAAGCATGTCTTAAAGTAGATTAATATAAAGTGGAAAACTAACTGTGAGTGTACTGTATTCAGAATGATTGGTTGAGAGCAGAAATGATAATGTGAAGGTCTTTATTAGAAGAGTGGAATTAATGGAGTGATGAAGTGGGAAATGGGAATATGCAGAATTATGAAAACTTAGTGCTCAGAACACCTATCTGGCAGACTGAATTTTGAAAATGTTTTATTTGTATCTTAACTATCTAGAAAAAGTGACATTCTTTCCCTTCACACATCAGTTTCAGAAGCTGGTGTTACACATCTAAAACAACTTCCCTCTGAGGGTTTCCTGAGATACACTGTCAGCATTGGAGTAAATTTTGAAAATAAGCCACTGAGTGGGATTCATTTCTACCTTAAATTAATTCTTGATGCCAAAAGTAGAATCTTACTAATGTTCAACTAGAAACATAATGCCTACAAGCATCTAAACCCAAGCAAAAAATTACTTCTATATGTAGAGACTATCTAACAAATTGTTTCAAATAGCCAGATGATTCAGTCTCATGCTGTTTTTCCACAAATAAACTTGATATATACATTAATGAAAGGCCAGAGTATGCATATGCATTTTTCCCAGAACCATTTTATCTTTGCTATCACAAACATCAACAAAAGATTTTGATAGCATCAGAGTTTATTAAGAGTAATTGTTAGAAGTATTCCTTTTATTGTATTGCTAAATTATTTGTCCATCATTCTTCCTAAAATTTGTAATCTGCATTCGACACATTATAAATCCTTATGCTGAGAACTGAATGTGGTGAGGGAGGAAAGTGTGTTTATTTCAGTTTCTTTGAATTCTCTCATTTATTAGTACCTGTGTCACAGGTGAGAACAGTATGGTGAAATCCCATATGGTTCAGAGGCAGAAAATAGTTTGTCTTCTTTTGTTTATTTATTTATTATTGGAGGGTGGTGCTGGGGATTGAATCCAGGGCCTTGTATATACAAGGTAAGCACTCTACCAACTGAGTCATATCCCTAGCCAAACAGTTTGTCTTAACAAGAGAGCAAATTAAGATTGAATTTTGAGTGGGCTGTCAATATACAAGCATCAAAGTACAAGTCTGAGTACTTTTAGAGTCTGTAAACAAGTCAGGATGGCACCTGGCATTTTGCTAGGGGGAGTGGTTTGTGAGGTGGCGCCAGCAATCCATTAAGTGTGGAGATTTCTTATTGGTTGACTGCTGTATCTAGTTTATGTTAATTAGATAAGCTGTGTGGAATGTATATTTACACCTCCTATTCTACAATAAATGGCTCCCACGCCTGCTGTGTCAATGTGCACAAGTTGTTAGTCACCCTCCCTCCCAGGTTTTTTTGCTGCAGCCGGACTGCAGCAGAGTAAAGCATATTTGAGACAGAATATGTGAATCCATTAATGAAATATAAACAGTAAAGAATGTCCCTCTGTATTATAAGAAAATCTATCTTTGAATATATATAGATTAGGGCTCGCAGATTAGAGAGACACTTTGTGAAAAGAGAAAAAAATCTCCAGAGAGCAATGGAAAGGTTTAAGGATTGAGTCCTCTGAGAAGCCCTTGCAATTCTAATATAATCCATGGTGTTATTATTTGGATATGAAGTGTTCCCAAAAGGCACTTGTGTTGAAGGTTTGACCCCAATGCACCACTGGCTAGAGCTAGGGATTCTGGAAAGTGATTTTGGAATAAAGCGAGCTCAGAGGGCACTCAAGCATGCCCTGGAGAGGTATTTTGTATCTCCTGTTTCTTGGTTTCTCTCTCTCTCTCTCTCTCTCTCTCTCTCTCTCTCTCTCTCTCTCTCTCTCTCTCTCTCTCTCTTTCTTTCTCTCTTTCCTTTGGCCTGAGGTGAGCAATTTTGCTGCACCATGGACTTCCACCATAATGTTTTTACCTTGGAACCAACTGATCTTGGATGGAAACCACTGAAACAGTAAGACAAAAAAAATTTTTCTTTCAAGTTCTGTTTCTTGGTATCTTTGTCTCAATCAGAGTAAGCTGACTAATACACTGAGGAACATTTAAATCAAGAGTTATGAGTAAAGTACCCTATGAAAATTTATTCTTTCCTTTACTTGTTTTTTTAAAACACCATTAGAACAATCTATACCTGTCAAAAGGGTACATAAAACTCAAGAAAAACTATCCTAAATTACGTTAACAACGTGCAGAATGATTTTAGGGAAATCTAGCTATATTTAATGTATCATGCTCTTTCAAGATCCTCTAACTTTGACTTAAGTTGTTCCTTGCCCTTTCTATTTTTGTTACAATCTCATCAATTCCAGAAAGTTTTTAGAAGAGTAAGTTTTCCTCTTCTGTGATGAACTCATTGGTATTTCCTTTCTCTGTAGTCTCATAGGTTTTTGTCCATACTATTTCTATATCACTTAAGCAAATTTTCTTTAATTATCTGTTTTCATGTGTGACTCTCCTAATAGACATGTTATCTCTTCCAAGTATGGTCATGGCAAGGTGTACTTTTGAAATCATTGTATTCACAGAGATCAGAAGACCATCTGACATGTATACATATTCAAAAATGTATAATTGAACAAATAATAACAAATGTATAACTGAAGAGTATATTACTCTCACTTCCAGCTCACATTACTCAAAAATTTTCAAGAAATTCTCTTTTACTTCTGAATTGTAGTCTCCAGGAATAGGAAAGAGTGTTAAATGAAAAGAAGTAAAATGTAAGGTACAAATGGAACATGGTTTTGATTGAGAGACAGTAAGATATGTTATAATACCCTGTCAAGTCTCAGGAAGAGTCTGACCTTATAGGATATGTCCCAATTATGTAATCATTTGATTATATATTCCATTTGATATAAGCAAGCTAATTTAAACTTATAAAAAATAGCTAAAATCAGTGCTATAGTTTGAATATTAAGTATCCCCTATTGGTCTGTTTTAGACAGCTTTCTCACTGTTGTGATGAAAAGATGTGACAAAAACATTTTTGGAGGAGAAAAAGTTTATTTGGCACTCACAATTTCAGAGCTCTCAGTTCATACATGGTGATTCCATTGCTCTGGGCCTAAGACTGGAAGGACATCATGGCAGAAAAAATGTAGCAGAGGAAAGCAGCTCAGGGCATCACACCAGGAAGCAGAGAGAGACTTTCTTCTCTTAGAAAGGACAAAATATATACTCCAAAGGCACACCCCAAGGATTCACCTTCTCCAGCCACACCCTACTTACCTACAATTTATCACTATCAGGGGATGGGGCACTGATTAAGTTTAGGCTTTCATGATCCAATCATTTCACCTCTAAACCATTTTTTATTGTCTCACATATGAGCATTTTTGGAAGACACCTCATATCCAAACCATAGTAGTCCATGTGGTAAAGGTTTGGTCACCAGGAAAGTACTAATGGGAGATAGTACTTAAAGAGGTAGAGACTGGAGAAATATCTTAGGTCACTGGTCTTAGGTCAATGCCCTTGAAGGGGACTGTGGGACCTAGTATCTTCCTTTTAATGTCTCTTTAGCTCTGAGATGTGTAGAATTTTGCTCTGCAACCTGCTCCCAATATGATGCATTACCTTGCCATAGACTTCAAGTAAATAGGTTTAACCAATCATATATTAAATCTCTAAAATGATGATCCAAAACAAATCTTTTCTCTGTATAATCTAATTACCTCAGGTTTTGGTAATAGTGACAGAAAGGTGATTAACACAGTCAGGATATTAATACATATTTTGAATAGTTTTTTGGAAATTCACAATGATTATAGAGAATGATTCTTGTTTGTATTTATAGAAAGAGATATCATTAAACAGGATAAATTAGCTTTTTTGTTTATTAACAATAAAATTCAAGAACCTTCATTCTGAGATTCACTAGAAAGGAACTTTGAACCCCTGATGTCTATCAGAATGACCAACTATGAAAAAGTAGAGAGAAATTACTATGTGCATACCAAATATATTCATCCCCCCCCCTCTCTCTCTCTCTCACACACACACACACACACACACATAAACACACACACACTCACACACACACACAACTAATCAATCGAACATGAGACTTTGCTAATGTAGTATGGGAAACAAAATGTTCATTTATTGTCAGGAAGCTGAAAGATTGAGTAACTTTTTATATCTAAAGTTATTGAACTCTGGCTCAACAAATAATTTCCTACTATGACCTTTTATTTACAAACAGAATGATAGTATTGCATGAAATTACCTTTAAAATCCTTTCTAGCTTTTATATTTTATTTCTTCATGATTTCTGAAAATTATTATAGAAAATAATTTAGGACAGAATAAAGCTGTGCAATACTAGAATGACAGCCTTAATAGCAGTTCAACATTCTACAGTTATACAGATAAGTGACAGAAGGGATTTTGGAAGTAATATCTTTGTGAGAAAACTTAAAGAATAATAAAAACCAGTTACCACTTCTCTGGTATACTGCAATTAGACTAGAGTTTTTCCAAAATCAGTTTTGTGGGATACTACTTTCCCATTATGTATTTGTACTATATACAAATTACATGATTAAAAGTTTCATTGAACACAAATATCTGGAGAGCACATAAATAACACAAAATAAGTATGTTTTACAGGACTTATTTGAGACTTTAATTTACACATAAGTACCATGAATATTCATATGATAGTGGCAAAGTAGAAAAGGACACACAAATTTCCAAACCCTACTTTAGCCATGAATGAGTACTGTTCCTTAAAGGAACAGTAAAAGAACTCAAACAAATATGTGGTAAAATGCATATTAGTTTGGAAAATGCTAGTCTATATTTCTGTTTCTGAAAAATTTAATCAAGTGTCATATGGCTTTGTGTGTATATATGTGTATATATTTTCTATACTCAAAGATAGCATTTCTGGTATACTCTATGTAAGTAAAGTCAGAGCTTCCCAATATTTTATTGAGCTATTTAAACCCTGTTCTGATGAATGGTAAATAAATTCAAAACATTAATCTGGGGGTGGAGCAAACTCTGTCTGAGAAGCAGCAAAAGAGGAAGTAGCCCACTAAAATTTCTTCCACACTCAAAACTGAAGCATTGCCCAATGATTAGTCCACGATATGGGTATGGGATTGGAGAGAATGTGAATTGAAAGGGAAGAGGCAGCTACTGGTGGCTCAGTGCTGCCTATCAATCTTTAAAAGAGCTTTCCAAAGGAATCTGCCAGGTGCATGGATGACTGGAGGAATACTGATATGTTTTTCCTGAAGTAAATACTTCATTTAATTAAGTCATCCATCTATATTATGCAAATTTAGTCTCCATTTATCTGTGCCAGTTAGTGCAGAGGAATACTTGAAAGAAAGTCCTTCAGGGTTTCCCTTACTTATGTGCCATGTTGTAGGATTATAAGCCCTTTCTTTTAAGGATTCAAGATGATATTTAGGCAATTGTGATTTGCAGGCTATTATATTTGTTCTCCAGTGATTTCTGGTACAAGTATATAAACACAAAATACATTATTTTTGGTAAACCCAGAGGTGCTTTACCACTGAGCCACATACCCATCCTTTTTATTTATTTATTTACTTTTAAAATTTTGAGATAGAGTCTTGCTAAGTTATGTAGTGCCTCACTCGACTGCTAAGGCTGGACACTAACTTGTGATTCTCTAGCCTCAGCCTTACAGTCACTGGGATTACAGGCATACACCACCATGCCAGGCCAAAACTCTTAACATCATTAAATAGGTGAAGAAAATCTATCCAGGCAATATGTGTTCTACATACAATTTTCGAGTCTTCTTCAGGGTTTTAGTATGAAATGACAAAAAGAGTAAAAGTAAAGAGAAAGTCAACAATTTCTGAGGACATTTTAAGAGATCATAAGTGAAAAAAGATAGAAAAAAGGAAAAGAGTCAAGTATTATTTTTAAGATATAATTGTAATAGATATTATACTAAACAACTCTGATTCTTTTCTTTGTAGCTTTGGTGATCCATGTAAGCAAATAGGTAATGTATTCATCGTTATTAATTAAAATATTTTGAACCAGAAATCTAACTCAATCAGCTGATATCATTGATTAGTTATTTTACTACCTATTCCAAGGAATACTAGTGCCATGATGTTGTTTATTTGTGTTTTTAGTTCACTTATTTACATTGTAGACAGATATTTACTGCTAGAAATTACACCATGTACCAGATACAGAATAAAAGTGAAAAAAAAAGTCTTTGTTATCAAGTATCACTCAGCTTGATTCAACAGATATGCATTTCCTTATAAACCAGGTATGTCCCCTGCTCCCTCCCATCTTTCTACTCTCTTGTTAGTAATTTTAGCCATGTTGACTGTCCTCTTTCAAATTTGCAAGAAGTACCACACTACAAGACTGTGGGACCTCTCTTCCAGAATGCCTACTGCGATGGCAGCTGATTTAATTCAGAAATGGGGAGTGTAATCTCCATGAGCACTATATATGCACATGTAAGGAAGCAGGAAGAAGCTAGGCATCAATATCCCCTACAATAAAAGTTCACTCCAAGTGGGGCTTCTCTTGATCCTTCCTAAGCCCTGCACTCTGGGCCACCTGCTCTCTCATCACTAATCCCTTGATGATGGGGACAATGCTGCATTACTTTGTATAACACCCCACCTGTTGCTTTTATTCCCTTTTCCTTCATTATCATCACTCTGGAAATGTACCTCTCAAGTATTTTCAGCACGTGAATCCACATGGATCCTTCCAATCTACACTATTTCTTTCTCATTTATTTTCTTTTAAGAATAAAACTCAGATATAGCAAACAAGAAGTAGTTTTATAGCAAAAGTGACAGAGATTAAAGAGACAGACTTCTCCAAAGAGAAGAGGCTCCAGAGCTAGGAATTCCAACCTACCCTATTTCTATTAAACTTGGGAAGACCTATAGTTATAGAAACTAAAGGATCTAATAACAGGATGTTAAATAACTTAGTTACAATAAAAATAGAAAGTTGATTATTAATAAGGAAACTAAATATTAATAAAAAGATGGCCTAACACTTATTAAATATCCCTCTATGTGCTAGATACTTCAAGTCCAATGCTTATAATTTTTAAAATACCCTGCAAGAGAAATATTGTTTTCATTAGACATTTTAGGGAAATATAGGCCATATAAATAAATAAAAACAGACTGAGGTTCAAACCTTAGGTTTTCTACTGCCACACATACACAGAATTTTTTTTTTCCCAATGTTGAAGATATCATGAAAAACTTCCCTGAGGGTGCAGCTTTGGTGTATAATTTTAAAGATTACAAAATGAAAAGAAACTGTCCGTGCAGAGGATGAATAATATGAGTAAAGAGGCATTTGTTCTCTATTGCAACCCCACAGTCTAAATCCTAAGATAAAAGTTTTCTCTGTTTGCAACTTGATCATTACTACCAATGATCCACTACAAGCCAAGTATTTTAGAAAGAAAAAAAAAAGAAGAAGAGAGAAAATCATCCACATAGAGAAGAAAATCTCATTTTCACAAGGAAACAAAGAATGGCTGATTACACCTACTGGTTTCTTATACTTTTACTCAGGGCTTGATTTTATTTTTTTAATCATATAAGAGCATTGAAAAAATTTTACCTTAGGAAGATGATATAATCTTTAGATGAATTAAGCTTCCCCCTAGACTTACAATCACCTTATAACATGCAGATTGACCTGACAGCCCAGGGGTAAGAAGGAGACTTTGTTATTCTGAGAATGGAAGGTCACTGCTAGGAAGGAATTTATAGGCTGTTGAATGCTCTCTAGATTGCTAAGATGGGAAAGACTTGGAATTGTCAATGCTTGAATGAATAAATAAATGAATAAATAACAGCAGTCAGAGGCAATGATTCAGGAATAATGGAGCAGGGGAGAATGAAGTAGAATAAGTATAGAATTGAACTAGAGGGAAATGAAAAAAATGGAGAACGAGGAACCCTGGGAAAAGTGAAACTGTGCTTAAGAATTTGCTTCCATTGTTAATTTGTATTTAAGTGAACTCACTTGAGGAGTATAGGAGGGTCTGTTTTGGAAATGCATTTCCTAATGTTGTAGTTTGGCCCTTGAAGTTTCCACAAACTTCTTGTGCTGACAGTATGCTTCCCAGCCCATGATGATATTAAGAGGTGGTAGAACCTTTAGGAGGTGGGGCCTAATGGAAAGAAGTTAGGTCATTGAGGGTGTGGACATGAAGCAGATACTGGAAACCTGATGCTGCTTCTTCCTCTGTCTTTTACTTTCTGGCTACCATGAGGTAAACAGGTCTCCTTTGCCTTTAGCAGCTGTCATCAGGTACTGTACTGCCACAGACCCCAAAGCAATAGGGCCAAGCAAACATTAGCTAAAACTTTTGAAACTGTGAGTCAAAGTAAACCTTTCCACCTTTTGTTAGAGTTAAAGCTTCGTCCCAGGGTTTCATAAACTGACTTCCAGACCACTCACGTATAATCGGATTAAGCCTTTATTGAAGCACATCGGTGGCGGCTGACCAGAAAATAAAGCTGTTCCCCTGACCACCCCCGAAAAATTGAGCCCAGTCACCCCAGGTACAGAAACAGAGCCCCATTACCCTAGTTAAAGAAATAATACCCCATTAGGTAGTTCCGTGTTCTTAAAGGTTTCTATAGCAAAAGGAAAAGAATATCTTGCCCCAGTCATAACTCTTCTACTTGGCATGGTTGTTTTACAGGATGAAGTCATAAAACAAAATGGAGTCACATTTGCTCCTACTATCACACTTTTAAGTTGATCATTTCAGGTATTTTATCTCAGTAACTAAAAACTGACTGACATATATAGTATGTAATGCCATAGACAGGTCCTTAACTTTTTCTACTTTGGTATCTTTTGTTTTAGGTTATTATCTTACTGGTTCTTGTTAATGTGAAAATCCATTATCCATAATGCATAATAGTAGTTATTAGTTTCTAACATGTAGACTTGCATTATTTTTATCAGATAACTTATAATCAACTAAGAGATATCAGGTGAGGGTAAATTGGAATTCCTATGTAACCATGATGGGATTAGACTCCCTCTAATGGGAAAGGACAAAGCTTGTTAGAATGTAGGGAATCCTTCGCATTGCTGTTTCCAGTAATTCTGTTAACTAATACATATTGCTCTATGACTTTTGATCCAGGTGTAACACTCATTATCTCAAATTTTTCTTACCTGGAAAGTGAGATTTGATAGTTTACGTGTCTTCAGAGAACAAAAAATATTGGATTCTCTATTATCTAATACTCTAAAAGTTATTAGAGAAAATGAGAAGGGTTTGGAAAAGCAGAAAAATAAATTTTTAGTAAGGTAAATATGGGTTTTAATGTTGTCTTTCTGACTTTCAGGTTGAATTAACCATGGGAAGTTATTTAGATATATTGGAATTAAATATTTTCATTCTATTAAGAGTATACCAAACTGCTATGGAAGGGGACAGGTTAGACATAAGAAAGTGTCAGAGCTTAGAATTTGCATATGAGCTTTCTGCTTTCAAATGAATTTCAGTAAATTAAATTTTGTTTAATTTTTTAGTATGCCTGGCATTTATTCTTTTAGGTTTCTAGAATATTTGGTTCTAGAAAACTATATAACTTTTCAATCTTCAGGATTTCTTCTTCTGCTATTTTCTAGGCTTAAGTAATTTTATTTTTTCTCTTAGTAGATTGAAAAATCAGGTAAAAAAAATTAAAATAGAACTTACATTTTAAGAAGATGTCATAAGACATAATAAGTCACCATTGCTATTGCCTTTTAGGATAATCCTGACCCCATAAGGCATTGTCTATTTGTCCCTGGAAAATTTAGCCTGTGATACTGCCATAGAAAATGTCCCAACAAGTTTTTAAAGACAAGGCAGAACAACAGGAACTTCTGTTATAAGTGGTTACAGATCCATGATTCTTACAATAATTTGGCCCAGAGCCCCTCTCTAATGAATGATTAGCTTCATCAGATGTCATCCTTGGACATCCAAGTAGATCTTCTCATACCTCAACTTGTTATACCTGCCTTTGATCTCTTTAACTTTAGTTTCTCAGTTTTTGTACAATCAGACTTGATTTTTGATGGCAACAACAGGTAAACTTGGGACTTATATTGTAAGATTTCATCAATGATATTCTGGCAGTTTAAGAAAAGTCTTAGCACATTTTTATCTGAGAGGAAATGGGGCCAGTGGAGAATCTAAGCGGGAGGGAGACAAATCAAATTCACAATTTATTAAATATCTCTAGGAACTAAGAATATAATCAACTGAATATAGAGCAATAATCAAAGAATCAAAAAAAATCATTTGGTTTTGTACAAATGCAAATGGAGAATTAATAACACTCTATGTTGAGGTAGTGAGAAGGTGAAGAAACAGGACTCAACAAGTGAAAGAATAAACCCAAGTTTGGATTTAATTAGAGATCTGAGGGAGAAAAATGAACAAAGGATGTTCCCAGGATTCTGGATTAAGACAGGTAGTAAATAAGGAAAATTACAGATTTAAGGGTAGTATAAGTTTAGTTTTTAGTCCAGGGAATGTAATACCTCTGTGTGTCATGTAAAGCAAGTTGTCTTGTCGGCATTATGGGAAACAACAGTGAATCGTATTTCATTATAGAGGATTTAATAGTTTAATAGATTCATGTAGTCTATACATCTAAGATATTGCAGGCTAAGTGTGGAGTGTTTCCTATTTTATTTCTGCCAACATCCACAGTTACTCTTTTATATTTACTTTAATTACTTGATGCTACATCACCAGAGCTCTATGAGATGAGGCCATGTGATGTCTTTGCAAATCAGATTCTTCCTAAGTAATACAAGCAGCAACACATTGTAAATTTTATATTCATTTCTATTTTTAAATGAATGCTAAAGAAAACAAAAGAATCAGCCTTCACTTTTTCCTTTATCTTCCAGCTCCAGGTGTACATTTGTGTCTATATAAGTACATTGATAGGCACAGGTGTATGTGGACTAGTGCTTATTCATTCAATTACAAAAGTATTAAGATATTAAAAGAAATACTAAGAATTTTAGGCAGCTCTTGCCTGATTTTGTTCAAGTCCAAAGAGGCACATAACCTAAATATAAGTAAGACTAATAACCAGACTTCATTCTTAGTTTCTCTGGGACTGGCTCAATAGTCTCCATTATCCCTGATGCAAGACCCTAAGTCTAATCCACTTCTTAGGGTCACATTTTAAGTGATGTGAAATTTACCATCCCATCAATACCAGATGTTTTCTTGACAGTACAATTGAACACCTATATTTTGCAATCAAGTGGAGTTCTCCAGGGAGACATGTTGCTCTGTACAAAACTTTTTAAAATATCAGTACACTGTTTGTGTAAACATTATCCATAAAAACATCAAGTACCCTGCTAAGAGCACACATTTTTCTTTAGTCACTATATTTTTGAACTGCAGATATCTCCAGAATCTTTTGCTTAAATCTTTGCCACAATTCTTGGAATTCTGACAGCCTCATACATTGTACGCCCTTCAAAATATCTCTGTGTCTAGAAGACAGTTGTGCTTCAAGAAGGTTGCTACAATAGAAAAATAAAAATTTTCCCTGGTGTCCTTCTCTTCTGTGTGTGTGTACAAACAAGTTATGGATAAATGTGTGTGTACACATACATATTCACACACATACACTCATATATGTACTACTTTTTATTTGTTAATATGAAAACATCATATTTTACCATTGTTAGAAGAAATAACAGGTTGATTGATTTTTTTCATTAATTTTTTCTTTCATAATAATGGAATACTTCTAGTTAATGCTTTTCTGCCCAGAATAAAGATGTCATTTCCAAGCACCTCTGAGTTTGAAGTACTCTTATGACTACTTTCAGTCGCAATTCAATGTAAATGAAAGACTCCTATGAAAACTCTTAGAAATTTTCCTTAAAAAGAGTCACCTGACATGCATGGAACTGGAGATCACAATATTAAGAGAAATAAACTGGGTACAGAAATACAAGTATAGCAAGATATTACTCACACATGTAGTCCCCCAAATCTATTTCTATGAATGCAGAGTTTTTAGATTCCATACATGAGTGAAATACACTGAAATACCAAACTGTAGATTATAGAGATATACAATTATTTTTCAAAAAGTAATAGAAAATAATTCATTACAAAAGGAAAAAGAACCACTGAATCCCCTTTTGCATTATTACTGCATTGATCCTTCTAACTAGAATGTAGCTGTTGCCAACCTGGACATAAAGGTAAAAGGCAAGTGCTGGAGTTAGTGGAAAAGTGAACTGAAAGGGACAGGGGTTAGGGTTAATGTTAGGGTTAGGGTTACTGTCGTCTGAAATATAAATGCTTTACTACTTCATTTATATCAGAATCAGTGAACTAAGGAATTTTAACTATGATACTTTTGGGGTATTTTTTTGTAAAATCCTTATGCAATCCTCTTCGCATTGATGCTCTTTGCATTTTTTCTGTGTAAATATATTATGGCTCAAATATAGGTCATGCTCATCTTAGAGCCATAAATACTCAGTATATTTACATATAAAGTAAAATTCATGATATATTAAGGTTTGATAAAAAATAACACAAATTGATTATTAACTGACCCACACAAAAGTACTTCAATATTAAATAAACTTGATCATTAAATAATTTTTGAAACTACTAAGAAGTTTAAAATGTTTACAAATATCCTTAAATAAAAAATAACTTTTAATTTAATCATTGACATTTTTCTAATTTTAAAGAAATAAAACCTTCCCATATTAAAACTTGTTTGGAATATAATTATTATTTTGAATAATAAATACATTAAAACTAAAATAATTACAGCATATTCAAGTTATTAATTAACTTTCTGAGAAAAGAAAATAATGCTCAATATAAACAGTAATGTACTAACTGTTTTCAGTTTTCATATGAGGATATATTCATTATATATTTATATTTTTATCACACTAGCTTTTTTCTAGTAGATGTTATTTTTCAATTTTTTCTTTCTTGAGGTTTTAAGGAAAAGTTTTCCTATGAAGTACTTGAAATAGGAAGGATTATTCTCCAGTAGACACATAGTAATTTCAGGACTTTGGAATATCTTTAAGAAAGGAAATTATTTCAGCTTTTATTGTTGCAGTCAATTGATTTGACAATGAGGAAAAAAAAGTTTGCCTTTTTTTTTTGAGAGAGAGAGAGAGAGAGAGAGAGAGAGAGAGAGAGAGAGATCTTCTCCTTCCTCCTTCTCTTCTTTTTCTTTTCTTCTTTTTCTTTGTCGTCTCCTCCACCTCCCCCATCACCCTCCCCCTCCTCTTCCCTCACCTTTCTCCTCCTCTTTCTCCTCCTCCTCCTCCTCTTCTTCCTCTTCTTTCTTCCTTTTTCCTTCTTCCTTATTCTGAGTATAAAACATGAAAAAGTGAAAGAACACTGGAATAACAAGACAAAAAGTTGCATCTGACATAGCTGGCTTCATAGACATCTGTCCAGAATCGTTCCACAGGACCCTAAGCTGAGAGATGCCCTGAGTTTATTAAGCAGATTAATATTGTATGTGAAAAAGGACACCCACCTCTTAACTTTTCACTGCACTCCACAGACTATGTTCTGAGATGAATATGTAAGTGTGTGTGTTTACATCATGGGATTTATTTGCCTGCTTTTTGACAATGGAAACCCATGTATCTGCCATTGTTTTAGAACAAGAAGTTTTTGAAAATTGGAACACATTAATTTTCTTCCCAGGTAATTGAACCCAAACAATTGTGAGAATGTTATCACTGCTAAGTATAGGAAGAAACTGAATTTTAGTTTGTGCATATTCTCTATCATTTTGCTAAGTAAATGATGTTCCAAGGGAAAAAGTTGGTCATTGTGATTCTTATAAAGTATCACACATTAATTTTGAAGTTTTTAGCATTCATTCTTAAGAGTGATTTTGCTTTCCTTTTGAAAACACCATTTCACTGAAGTACAATAAATAATATAAGTGATAATTTTAAAATTACCATCCAGGTCAGAATAAATAGGAAATAGACAAAACCATTTAGTTCATTGGCCAGCATGTTGCATGCTTAAAAGCCAGAATACCTGTGATTCTACCATCATGTCAATCCAGAGGAAGGAGAAGATCCAGGCCTGGAAAATTTCACCTTTCTATATAACATGAAGCAGGAAAGAATCATCAAGCAGATAAAGTGTTAGAAATCTGACCTAGTTGTCAACCCTTCTCCTTCTAGTTATTGTAGTCTTTCTCATTTGCCTCATTTCTATGTGTCTTATATTGCATTGTTAATTGTTTGTCAGTTGGTTTTCAAACCTTAACTTGTTTGTTATGCATTGTTCTTACTTCATCTTTCTGTTTCCAGCCATCTATTGCCTCCATTCAAATTTCAGAATAGATTGAATCTCTTGTCTCTGTAATGATCTGTGTTCAGAGGATTGGTGAAGGAAACCAGGACCTAACATGCTTATGCATTTTACTGACTTTTAATTGACTCCCCCTTTATCAGCCTACCACTGTCTTTTGTTGTCTCATGCCCAAGAGTTTTCTTAAGCTTCTGTATGGCAAATTGCCTGCCTGCTTCTCTAAGTACCTAGAATAACTTTCCCAACTTTGCCAAGTTTGCTACTGTTCCTTCATTTGCTTTCCATAAAATATGTTTGATTTCTTGTTCATTGCTATTTTCTGTCTTGTTTCATGTTAGTTGTTTTGGATAAAGTGGTGTTTTTTGTTTGTTTGTTTGTTTATTTAATTTTATCTCCTCTGGTGCTATAGTAGTAAAATTCATGTCATTATTTCAGAATTGATTTGTCATCATTAGACTTCATTCTGATCACAGACATTTTCCACCAAAAGTGAGTGACCCTGCACTTTTTCTAGCATGAAAATAATCATTATTCATGCAGTTGATCATTCTGACTAGTACACTTTGGATCTTGAATCTTCCCAAATGGCCCATGTTTAAATGCTTCATCCCCAAGGTTGGGCCATTAGGAGGTAGTGGAAGGTCTAGGAGGCAGATTCTAGTGAGGGTTCTAAACATCATTGAGG
Organism: Ictidomys tridecemlineatus; assembly: GCF_052094955.1. Lineage (NCBI taxonomy): Eukaryota > Metazoa > Chordata > Mammalia > Rodentia > Sciuridae > Ictidomys > Ictidomys tridecemlineatus. The sequence goes on along the minus strand of NC_135485.1, from coordinate 74,630,670 downwards.
GTGTGTTCCCCGCAAAATTTGTAGGACTTTGGACCCATCTTTTCTCTTTTGCTCCAGTAAGTTTTGCTCTGTCATGTTCTCTTACCATGATATGTTACCTCACCACAGACCCAATCACTGGGGCCAACCAATCATGGGACAGAATCTCCAAAACTATAAGACAAAATAACCCTTCACTCTTTATTAGTTGTTTATTTTAGGCATTTTGTTACACTGATAGAAAAGCCAACTAACACTGGTATAGAATTTTTTCTTTCTGTGTCTCTCTTCTTCTCCAGCATCTGTCAGAGCCCCAGCCTAAAGAATTTTTACCTAAATCCAGGCTACATCTTTGTTTATTATTGTTGTTTTCAATGTGTTAGATGCATCAACATCATTGTCATAATCATGATTATCATTTTCAAATTCATTATCACCACTATCGTCTTCACTTCATCAATTCTTTGAACTATTTACATCATATTTAGCCAAGCATATTAAATATTATACACTATGCTGATGGTTTTATATTGGAATTTAATAACAGTATATTGTAGAATACAAACTAAGGCAAGAGAGCTTAAATAAAATTTCCAAGTTTGCATAATTTGAAAGTGACAGAATTATACATGAATATGTTCTGCTTGGTACTATGTTTTGTTTTGAATATATACCATGTTTTTTTTTTCTTTTGGAGTAAAATACATCAATTTACCTCTTTAGAATTTTCACATCATTTGACATTACTATTTTGTTCAGAGAAGAGAAATAATCTATGGGCTCTATAATTTCCACATAAATAAATTAATCTTATAAAAATGTAAAATATATTTTAAATTGTATAAGCTTGTATTTCATTGTTCTCAATATTTAGGTGACATAAAGTCACCTAAAATATTCTTTTGTCCCACTCAAAGCAGTCTGACAAATAGTCTGTTCTAGTAACAAGTAAAATAAAAATGTGATGGCATACAGTAACAATAACCGTAGAGATGACTACCTGTAGTTGGAATTCAGAAATCAGTGAGGATTTTGCTCTTCTTTTATTACTACATAATTTATATGTCTCTAGGAGTTAGTTTCTTACAACATAGCCTGATTCATGTTAAGAGTCTGAATATGAGATTATCACGAGACTCAGTAAGTAGTAAGAAAATATAAAACTGATGCAAGTAAATAGGGTTATGTCTGTGTTCCTGAACTGTTCAAATATGATCATGAAACAATTATGATATTCACTAGTGGATTGAAAGACAATGGAGCATGTTGAATTGGCAGATATATTGGGGGTAAAATTAGGAAGAACTGATATTCAGAGACTTTAAATCATGGAATAATTATCTCTTTGGGATTCAAAACTAAATGGCCATTTGCTAGAAATATTTCAGGGTTATGTCCAAGAAGAAAATGGAGACCCACCCACCGAGGCCTCCATAAACTCTAAGACACCACGATTCAATTATCCCATTGCTCCCACAGTATTCCAAGGGCAAGCTTCCATTACAAGGCTGGGACCTTGATTCCTGCAGCAGTTCTGTGTGCTGGGGAACAGCGGAAGCAGACGTGATTTGAATCCACAGGGTTTGAAACACTGTGTTTCAGAGAAAGTCTGAAGGGCAGATGTGCCCTGAATATGAAATGACCAAAATCAATTTAAAAATTTTTCTATGCTCAGTTCCCAGCTACTGTCTTGAGCCCAGTGCACTGTCTGTAGGCAGCCTCTTTTGCTTGGCATGTGCTTATTGCCTTCAAATTGTTTCTTTTTTTTTTTATGCAGCAGCCACTGTCAAGAATAGAAGTCTATTTGCATGGTGCAGTGCCTACTCATTTTAGTTTATTGGACAATAAGCCTTACTGACACATCCATTGGAAATCTTAATCCAGGGGCTTCTGCTACATTTCTACGTTATGGCAATAGGTCTGAAGGAAGGAATTTTATTTGATCATGATTTAAAATTTTTAACTCATTATTTTGGTAAGTGAATGAGGAATTAAATTGAAAAGAATGATAAAACTATGACTAAGGTTATGAAAGTTTGGCACTGCTAGAAAAAAATGTATTAATGTGCAAAACACCATATTTCCATAAAAGTACTATTTTTTAACACTAGTTGAACTAGTTATAAATATTGTATTTTTATTCTCCAAAGCTGGATCTCTACCCTGAATATATATCAAATGCCTCTGGCATTAAAATTTTATATTGGAACATACTTGGAAGGGACTTGCCTATTCTGTCTGTTCCTTAATTTTACTTCACCCTGTTCTCTAGTCTAAACCCATTAATTAGGAAATATTTTACAATAAATAACATAGTTTAAACTCCATTTTTCATTAGTATTATATTTCAGATGCCATTGTCAGATTTTTTTCTTTTTATAATCTATGATGATCTTGAAGGCTATAGTCCTTTATTTTGCTATCAAGCATTTCCTTTTATTATTTCCACCTACAGTTAGCTGAAGTTTTTGTTTATTTGTATTCAGTGATCATTCTTTTTCCTCCTAAGCAACACTCATTTTTAAGCATTTTAAAACAAAACCCTACTTGCATAGTTACCTGTTTCTAATATGAGACAGTTGATTTGTTAATTATGGACTTCTAAATCTTGAACCTATTCAAAAAGGACATGATATTAGAAGAGAGTAGAAATGTAATGATCATTAAAATGTATAAATTTCCAACTCTTCATCTGTTATGCAAAGAAAGTTAAGGACAAGATATGTAAGTAACTCACTCCTGTCTACGGGTGATCTGCATGATCTGAAAATTGTTCCCTCTGCTACTCTGCAGTTCTCTCTCTCTTCCTATTGATTCTCAACCCTGCTGTCATCTGCTGAACCTGGCAAGGAAGGACATACGAAGCTAGTGATGCAAACAGTAGCACCTAATGTACATGTGTGTATGTGTGTGGTGGGGCTGCACGTGGGAGAACAAGGTAGGAGTAGGGAGACAGCAGGTGTACATTTAAAAGTACCTGTATAGTTCTGATATTCCTGCAGAAAAGCTTCTTTTTCTTTCCTCCCACCTCCCTTCCACAACCCCTTTCATTCCACAGTGAGATTCATTTTCTACAACACAATGCATATACACATCATGTAATGATTATACAAACCTTTTGTTAGCCTTCTGGAAATCATTTTCTCTCTGTTCTAGAATCATATAATAAAACTTGGATCTGAATAAAATGTGTCAAATTTATTCAACCCTCGGGTACAACATTGCAAAAAGTCCCCCAAGCAACTCTTAGGGCTCTTCATTTTAGCCATACAATTACTCTACCTGATTTTGTCGCCCTTCTTAGAGAGCCGAATTGTCATCTGCATAAGTTGAGCAATTACTAAGTTGTTACATAGACTTAGGGTGTGATCTTAGTAGCTGACGAAGCAGAATCACAGTCCTTGTATGTGATGAGTGGCACAATGTAAATAAATCAAATATTTACATCCCCAATTCTTCTCCTATGGTACTTCTACTTGGGAATATCATAAAATATGTCATTCCCTTTTACTTTGTAGCTATAAGTTTCTAGTCATCAAAATTGAAATGACTTATTTGATGGTCACATCTGTCTATATTAAAATCCTTTCCACAACTTTTTTATTTTTATTTTTTTTTAGGAAAATGTCCTGTAAATGGCACGATCTTCCCTTTTTCATGCCACAATATTTATAAAAGATAGAAATATTGGTTTACTGTGTAAGTGAGGTTAATATGGCATTTTAAGGAGGAAAGTACACTTAAGGTAAAACTATGGAACTGTGAATTATAAATAAACAGTAAGTTAGGGAAATCTGGAATCAGACAGAATGGAAGTTTAATTTCTAGATACATCACTTTAATGGTTGTGCAGCTTTAGGCCAATTCTTTGCCTATATTCTCAGTTTCCTCCTCTGTAAATATTGACAATAACTTACATTCACCAGAAGGTTCTAAGAACAATAGGAGTTAAAATGTACATATATAGAGAAAATGTGTTTCAATTTTTTTGTATTTTTTCATTCGGAGTATTTCTGATGATAATGTCAGACTGGTTTCAATGAAATGTGTCCATCATGTTCCAAGAAAGGCCCTGAGTTCCATATCCTTCAAATGGTCACTTTTTGTAGTACCTCTTGGAAACTTACACGGAATTCATGAAACACTCAAAGGAATCCACCTCCAGTGTGCAGCAGTATATATTTGAACTCTACTTATAACTGGTAGATGAGTTGACAAAGACATATGTATGTTTTATATGTATCCTCATGCCTAGGAGTTTGCATATTTTTCAGTCCCAGTGTCCTGACATCTCAGGTTAATGTCTCATGTATACTATTAATTTATGCTATCTTTCTCAAATTCATCTTAAAGATAGTTGGAAACCAAACAATATAATAATCCTCTTGTTATTTCCCAGATTTGTTATTGCATATTTACTGAACATGAGATTTCCATTTTCAGTATTTTTTATATCTTTTGCATGTCTTAAATCATCTACTGTGTAATAGGAATATTGAAAGATGTTGGTAAGCTGTTATCTGCTAAATTGGATATGCATAAACAATACATCAGGATTATTCTAGACAACAAAGTAAGGTTTTTTGCTCAAATGATATCAATAACTATCTTAACTATTTCAATTTTGCCATAGAAGTAAGATTTTATGTTAAAGAAGTGAAATATTTCAGTTCCCATTTCTAGTATTAAAAGACAGAAAAGGTAAAGATTTGAAAAGAGACATGAACTAGTTCATGTAGTTCATGTGATGTAATAAATTAAATGACATATTTAAATTTGCTAAATGAGTAATGTTGTCAGTGATGACCATATAACAGAAGAGATGCTTGTAGAACAATGCCCAGATGCACACAAAATGTGTCCATTCAATTTAGGAAGCAGAATAGGAGAGCTAGGGTGAGCTCTTTTTTTCCAGAATTATCATGAAGGGGACTATTTATTTGCTTAACTGATAAATGGGTAAACAAAAATAATAATTTTGTCATGGCAGAAATCTGAATCACATAAATAAAATATAGTCTTTTTTTCTGCTTAGAGAAAGTATTTTGAGAACATTAAATTTTTTTTAAAAAGTTCTCTGCAACTCAAGTAGGTCTTTTTCTAAACAAATCCAATTTAAAACACTCCAATGACATTTGTTGATCTTAAAATAAACCAAAATATTTAACATGACTTAATAAAACCTAAATTTCACTACCTCTTGCTTTCCTCTGCAGTCTCACCTCCCACCATTCTTCTTTCTCTCTCAGAACTTCAGGCAAACAACATTTTCTCATTCATTTGTATCAAATGTGTTCCTTCTGGGTAGAGAGCACATCCTGTTCCCCCTATCTGAAATAATTTGTCCTTTTTAGAATTAAATTCTATTTTTCAGCCTCAGTCAAATACAGCTTCTCCAAAAAAGCATTTCTTCAATTCTCAGACATGTTCCCAGGACATCATGAAAGTTATTTAAAATTTTACCTATATTAGTATGATTATTTGGTCATTCATTTTCCTCACTTGAGCATGAGTATTGTTTTTCCTGTTCTTTCTCCCCCCTCCCACCATTGTTGGTTAGCACTATCCTTGTATATACTGTTATGGGGTGACTGTTCCGAAAACACACAGAGACGGAATTTGAAACAAATCAAAGAATTTTATTTTACCTATATTTTCCTGACCAGGGACTCTTCTGCCAGAGCTCAAGCAGCCTTCTGATAGAAGTGCACCAGGCTGCCTGTGGTTGCAATATTTAAGGAAGAAAACCACATCCTATGGAATCTGCAAATTGCAAGCAAGCAGGCTACAAGGGCTAAAAATAGCAGTTAGCAGAGCAGAAATATCCTGGGTTCAAGCACAGTTGTGGCTGTGCATCCTGGGTTCAAGTATATGAAGCACAGAGAAAAAATTGTTTTAAAACAGCTTATATAACTATTTCACACAGGAACCTAAAGATGGAGTCACTATGGCTATACTTACTTGTCTATAACTATTTCTTATATTTAACTATTGTTCTATTGACTTATAACTGTCTGTAACCATATTTAACCTAAGAGCATACACTTATCACCTTACATTGTCTACATCTTGTTGCTAACAACCTTAAATCCTATGTCTTATAGTTATATCATTGCATGATTGTACTACTATCTCGTCTATCTTACTGTTACTTCTATCATAACTAGGACAGATTAAGGTAACTTAACATCACCAATTTTATAACGCTTATCTTATAAACCTATTATTTTTCCTATTCCATTAATCTATATTTTTAATCCTAATCTATAACCTATAATTTATTACTTATATTGATTAATTCAGGGATAAAATGGGTAGTCCATAATATTAGGTAAACACATTATTCTAAGTACATTATAGAAATAATTCAGGTCCCAAAGAACACATAACTTGATTAGATTTGAATGAGATATTCAGAAAAGGAAAAATCTAAAGAAAAAGAGATTAGTAGTTACCTGGACTTAAGGTGAGAATGAAGATTCACTGTCTTCTGGCATAAGGGATCCTATTGTGATGAAACATGTTCTAAAACTAGATTATGGTGATCTCAGGACTCAGCAAATTTACTATAAATCATTCAAAATGGGTGGTTTTTAAAATATGTAAATTATACTTTGATAAAAGCCTTTAAAAAATCTTCAGTCTATTCTGACTCTTTGATTACCCATAATGCAATGCCATTTATGAAAGCTTAATTTGTGTCTACCTATAAGGAACTATGTTGGTGCTTTCTACAGATTCCCTTAGGTGTTTTCATTCATTTTGATGTGCTTCTTCACAGCTTCTTTGGGCCTTTCCCTTAACAGCCTACACCTGAGACCTTTTTTGGAATACTGTCCCTGACAGCTGACTCCATTTTGCTCACCAGGAAGATAGCATGGAGTTCTTGGTGTTTTAGGGTCCCCTGAGTGGAACTGATCCCATTAAGTGGCTAGGCAGGAGGATGGAAGCCAATATTCTTTACCTCCACTGGGGACAATCTTTGAACTACACTTTTTATTCTTTGTCTGAAAATACAAGTTTTCAGTATGTTCCCATTTCTTTTATTGGTCCTAGATATAAAGTTTATCAGACCATATTCTGAGAACTTTTCTTTAATAAATTCCTTACACATGAATCTGAGTTTGAGTCTGTTTCTGGCAGAACCTACTCCAAGGTACTGACCCTTCCAAGAGTACCTGCTTTAAAGATTTGAAGTTTAAAAAAAAAGTGGAACAATTTAGTGTTATCCTATTACATCATATGCTCTTATAAGTCCCAGACTTCCCTACATACTCATTCAATTGCTGGGTATGCGAGGAATGTTCTTCCTGCCTTCTTCTCTCAGATACATGTCAGATTCAAGTTAGGTATTACATGTACACTTCAAATTTCCTCTTAAACTTCTAATGTCAACTGAATACCTCGCTTTTAAGACTATATTATCTTGTACTTCCATTGGTATAGTGTTTAATACACTTTATTGAAATTTACTCTTCATTGACATCCTCTGGTTCTCAATTGTGTAAGTCTAAGAGCACAACTTAAAAGAGAATTTCCCCTGGAACCTAGTATAGCTCCTAACATATAGTTGCCACAACCAGAGTGGCCAATCTAGCAAGTTCTGAGGAGGGACCAAAGGGGATAAGAAAAATAAAGACTCATAGACTCAGATTTGAAGACAACATCTGGGATCCAGTGGAGTGCTTCTCTCTAATGCAGAAGCAGGTCTAAAGAATTATGCCAGTAACCTTTATTTATATATTTCTCATTATCAGATTAAAGACTATGAAAGCATTATTCTTTGTACTCACAAAAGTCACAAAGTTAACAACAGCATGCAGCTTATTCTGCAGTTGCAACGTGCAGTGTAGCTCTCAAGAAAGTCCATTGTTTAAAGATACTGTTATGGGGGCAGATTCAGGAGAAGAGGAGCTTGGTGAAACCTTGTGGGTGTCTAGCAAGAGAGTTCCTCTCTTCCCAATAACTGTGTGCCTGAGATCAAGGTTGAGGTTGATAAGACTCTAGCACAGACCTTCCTCATGAAGGGTAATACCATAGCAACTAGGCACCTGCACATCTGCACAGAAACTTTCCCAGGCACCAAGCATGCCACAACCATGAGGTCATCAGAGACCCCAGTTTCAGACACTGCTCTTTCATTTTCTGTTACCACTCTCCACATATAGTAGGTATATGTTTAATACTTATTGATTTAAATAATTTAATACTTTTTATATAGAATGCTGTTTTATACAAATTATATATTTGCAAAGATATTTATATTTGTAAATTTTCTATGAAAAAATCATCTATTCATATATATTTCTTTAAAATAAACACTAGTGGCCATCTCTGTATTGAAGAACTTTCATAATCTAATAATTTAACCATGTATAATTATTTTTCTTAAGTAATTAAAGCAATATAAGAAAGAAAGAGAAGAAAGTCATGAAATGAGTAAATTTGATAATTTTTAAGTTTTAAATTTTCCAGAGAAGAGAATATTGTTTTGGTTGTTGTTTCTAATGTTGATGTTATTCTGGTAGGAAAGATGCAAAGTTTTATTCAATATCCTGACATGAATAAAGTACCCCTTTTAGCTTAAACATAGTTTTTTTTTTCAGAAGCCATATCATTTAACTACTTTAAAAAAGCCCTTCCTCTCAGAAAGCAGAAATTAAAAAGCATGTAATCACTGTGTGTTTGCTGAAAAATCACATAATGGCTCTAGAGTGGTATGTGAATTTTTATTTTTATTCTTAGGGCTTGGTGGTGGATCTAAAACAGGCCATTTAGCATACACTGAGAAATATGTGTGTGTGTGTGTGTGTGTGTGTGTGTGTGTCTTTGTGTGGCACATATGAGCACACATTCTATTGCATGATGAGTATAGGGTGCCATAATTTTCAAACATTTAAGATTATTGGCAATTTGAGAAATTTAATTGCTATGTGAGTAATCATTATGTTGCTATATTTCTGTTATTGTTGGATCATCACCAATACAAAAGAAGCTTACTTAAAACAATCACAAAATGCCATAAATCTGAGTACTAAAAAAATGACCCAGAATACTAAAAAATGGACTTATGGAAAAATCTCCAGTGTTTGCTTGGGCAGTTTATTCCTAAAACTGCCATTCTTGTGAAACACTCTCCTTCAGAACATCTCACCAGGGACACATATGATTTCACCAGTTAAACTTTGTAACTTTATATTTTGGACTGTCAATCCACAAATGTCACATTTCCAACATCTCTGAACTCGGTGAAAATAATAATAATATAAAAGAGGCAGAGGGAAAGAATTTGTCATCTCTATTTGGCAGAGTAAAAGATGTAGATCACACATAGTTGGCATAGAAGATTTTCCTCTTGGGTGTGAAACTATAGCATAAGAAAGAAAACAACACATCATTGAATAACAGTTCTAATTTTTTTCTTTTTTATTTCTTCCATTTTTTCCCTGTTATTTTTCAAGCTTTTTATTTTCCTTTCATTTTCTATCCTTTGTCTCCAACATTACTTCATATGGTTTCTCCTTTTCTCTGGGTTGGTCTGTTTGTTTGTTTGTTTGTTATTTGTATTCCAGCTCTTCCTTCTCCTGTCTCAATTCTTTCCCCTCCTCTGTTTCTTGGTCTTTGATCTTTCTCTTCTCCTTTTCCATCTTCTTCCTGTACGATTGCTGTTCGTATTATTGAAATTTTTGTATTAAAACTTTGTATCACTGTGAAAACTTTTCCAAATAGCACTAAATTTGAGAACTGATATTATCTCATAGGGCAACACTCATTCCAATTTAGAAAATTTTAAGCCAGAAAATCATTGTTTGAGAGAAAGCGGGAAATACAGAAGCTTAAACAGCAAATTACTTGCTGTTAATTCTAGAAACTTTACTACAATACCAGTGAGTATAATTCAGGCAGCTGATGCAATAAAGTAGTGTTCTGTGTTCAATCCCTTACATTTTTAAACTTTATGTAAACTTTGATCTTGTGCCGAATCTCTTGTCTTAAAGTACCTAGGATTGGACTAGAGCATAAGAATACTTTAAAAGCACCAAGTAATTACAATATAAATTCCTTGTTTAAAATGATAAATTTTATATATATATATATATATATATATATATATATATATATTGAGTGAATCAAAACTCTTTCCTGTGCTTCATATTAATAATTTTTTCTTGTGTTTCATATTAATAATTGACAGTCAACTATTAATTCATAACTAGCAATCAAGCAACCATCATTCTACGAATAAATTAAATAATCTGAAAGCCTTCCTTGTTCTGATTTCCCTTGTATGAAGAACCCTTAGAACAGCAAAATCTTGCCCGCTTTTCACTTCTATATGGACCTTTCTAACCAACTATTCCTCCTTAAAAAAAGAAAAAAATCACTGCTTTCCAGGACACCTGTTAGCTATGGCTTAAATGCCACTGTTGATAGAAACATAGACTTATAAACAATTCTTCAAACTCTGCTATCAAAGGAACTACCTAAGAATTTTTGTTGAAATGCAGCTTAGGAGTCAATAAGTCTATAGGGTTTAAGATTTTGTTTTTCTTGTAACTTCATGATGTAGACAAGGGTCAGGAGTAACAAGAGTCAGGAGTACTCATCTATGATCTGGTCCTCTCTATACATCCACATTGGGTGAAAATCTCTGCATTCTCCAGCAAATCATTTTTTATCAGCTATAGTATGTTTTGTGCTTTGCGATCTATTAAAATTATATATGTGTGTGTGTGCATGTTTAATATAAAATTGTAAATAATATATAATATATACTTGGTCTCAAAAACAAATCATGGTTTATTTGGAAAAAAGCTCTCAGTATTAACTTTGTGCCACATGACTGACTAGGGGTGATAGTGACGACAAGGTAAAAAGTTCACAGTTGTATCACTGTAAAGCAACTGTAAACACAAGTATATGGACGGCTGCTCAGAGGCACAGTGGAAAAGAAGTTGAAGGAAGAAAAAAAATCACTGAGCTTGAAGTTCAGCCATGAAGAATAAGTAAGAGATGTTTATGGTTAAGAAAGCAAGGATAACATTTCAAAATAGGGAAGATGAAAAATGCCATACCAAGACTTTCTGATTATTTCCCCACTGCACTATGGACTGCCTGGGAGCAGAGAAACTGCCTGTGTTTTCCAATGTATGTTCTGTGCTTCTTGACATCTAGCATAGGAGTAATGAGCATCTGTGGAAATATACATACTAAAGGAATTGGGAAGCCATATGACAGCTGGAATGATTAATTGGGTAAAAGGATATATTTATTTGGATATTTATGAAATGACTGAATGTGTACTGAGATGATAAGAATTACATTTGGGGAAATGCATGATTATATCTATATCTGTCGAACTCTCTATCATCTATCTATTTTTAGAAAAGATAAAAAAACAAGAGAGTTCAGAATACTAAATATGACCTAAGAGTTTTCAAGTGAAGGGTGTGATGTGGAATTAAGTTTAGCAACATCTAGCCCACTGACAGAAAAGATAAATTGAAAGATACTGTAATCTGAATATATAAACTGAAATTTTACACTGTAAATTTTTCACACTGCAGGATATCTCAAATGAGCTCTCATTATTAAAATACAAAGATGTTCGAAACAAAATTAAACTTAATTTGTTCTAATTACAAATAAAGATATTGATATTAGATAATACTGTTAGCTTAGGTTGTAGGATTCCAAAAGATGGGTTTTAAAATTCTAGCAATTCCCATACAAACATACATTATCTAGGTTTAGAATAATCTAGTTACCATGTCTATTAAAATATAATTTTTTAAGTCAAATACTAATAGATTTCTAAGTGACCTGGAATTGATCATTGACCTCTTAGAGTTTAGGTGTAATCCATTTTAAATGATTGAATTTATTTTTCTTTTTGGGGACAGTAAATTTTGTTATATGCATATTTGTTTTTAAATAAATGGCACATTCCACTGATGAAATATTTTTTTCAATATCCCAGAAAAATTTCTCATTATATATGATGGGTCACTGAAAATGGGGATGGCATGAGAATTACCACTATATGTCTTATTATTTTAAAACATACTAATGACTGCCTACAGGAAGTCATGAGAAGGCATCATAAAATATCAATTCATTTTTTTAATTATTTTATAGCAGGGACTGAGCTCAGGAGTGTTTTACCACTGAGCCACATCCTTATCACTTTTTTATTTTTTATTTTGAAATATGGTGTCTTAAATTGCTTCTAGCCTCACTAAATCGCTGAGTTGGCTTTGAACCTGCAATCCTCCTGTCTCAGTTTCCCAAGCCACAGGGATTATAGGCACACACTCAATTCAGTATTTCAAGAATATAACTGATGCAGACATATTTTGAAAAATACATTTCTTTCACCACTTATCACCCATACGGATGGAAATTAAAAATTAAGTGTTAAGCATAATAATCCTTTATGATAATCTCTAATCATTATTAGGGAGTTGAAATTACCTTAAATATTTCTCCTCAAGATCATCTCAGATAGTTCAGACCTAATTTTAAAAAGCCACTTCTACATTTTTCCATTTTATTTAATCATTTTATTTTTCTGCTTTTGTTTTTTAGTTGTTCAAACACAATAAACAGCATAAGACTGCCATTTTGTGAAACAAAAAGAGTTTTCATGACGGTGCACAAATTACTAGTTTGTAAACTGATTTAATTAATTAATTTACTTATTTATTTTGCATAAAACTAGTATTATGCAGATGGTTGACTTCTTGGTAAACTGGGAACACAGTTCTTTCAAATGAGCCAGAGGTAACTTTGTCGATCTTCTGATTTGAGCTGGAGGGTTTACAAGTTCCAAAAACTTCAATGAATGTAATGATGATACAATGGTTACTACAAGACATTATTTCTGGATTATCGCCCAAATGGTTCCAGATTGTTTTATCTAAACTTTGACTTTAGCTTTCTGCTTTCAGGGTAAGCTTTATATGTAATAGAAATAACCCGACTTCAGATGTAAGGAGAGAGGAAGAATAGCAAAGTCTCCCACTCCATGGCACTTCACATTTTGTTATTTTCTTTTGTATACATTATTTCAGGCCTGCAGAATTACTCTAGGGAGATTAAACAAGTTGCTATAGCTCTGAGATTGTATTGATTCATTCCAATGACCAACCATGTTTATTTTTTAAAGATGTTTTTCCAAGTGCCTATAGGTATTTATATGCTAGGGGTCAAAAGATGAGAATAACATTTACATATTATTAATTTGTCTATATAATTTGTAAATTTTACAAAGAAATGAAATTTAGGGTGAAACCCTGAAGTACCGATATCTTTAAATGTTTGTTCTTTCCCACTATTTTTCTACTTTCAAAATTCCAATTTTGGTATATATTATACTAATTTTGCCTGCATTTTCTTCATAATTCCTGTTGAAATACTTAATCAAAATTTTAATTTTGCTCCATTAGCAATATTTTTATCATGGACTTTCATTTCCTGTTACCAAGTGATACTTTTCTAATTCATTATTTGTTCATTTCTTTTATCTTGTTATATGTGCTGTTTTAGATCCCTTTTTTGTTATTATTCATCACTGAAAAAATTTCTTTTCACCTAACTTTCATCCCCAAAGACATTGGAATTTCCTTTGGTTCAGATGAGGAAAAAATAAAAAGCTACTTTTTTTCTGCTAACATAGAAACAGATTGTTTTACCACAGTGTCTTGGATTTTTAATTTATTCTCCCTTAATTTTCTATATTGGGTAAATCTAACTGGGAAGGAAGAAGGGGTTTCAGCTCTCTTAAATAAAGTTATGGTGAACAAGGAGAATGAATTCCACACCTCTGGGTGTGCTCTCCATCTGCATTTATTTTCCTAGGTTTCTCAATTCTAGGTCATCCTGTCATGTAGTTTCTTTCCCATGACTTCTCTCTGCTTCCTTTAATTTGGCTGCTGTACAAACTAAGTTGCTTTTTAAAGATATTATACATATGTAAGAGAGTTGATTTTTAAACTTTCATTTTCTTACATTACTTCTTAGCTTTTCTTTCATTACATGTCTTTGTGCATGGAATTTAAATTTCATAGCCCCTCTCTTTCAGTTTTACTATTGGAAAACAAGGTAAAACCAAGCCACACCTTCAATATTGTTCTTGGAAATCCCTCAGTTAGATCTCCAAGTTCATCACCTAAAAGTTTTACTTTCCTTCCAAGAAAATACAACTTGAACATGTTCTCTGCCACTTTATAAAAATAACCACATTTCTTCCACTTTTTTTCTCCCAGTGGGTGGAGGTACTGGAGATTGAACTCAGGGGCACACGACCACTAAGCCACATCGCCATTCCTATTTGTGTGTGTGTGTGTGTGTGTGTGTGTGTGTGTATGTGTGTGTTTGCGTGTGTATTTTATTTAGAGAGAGGGTCTCACTGAGTTGCTTAGCTCCTCACTTTTGCTGAGGCTGGCTTTGAACTCATGATCCTCCTGCCTTAGCCTCCAGAGCCACTGGGATTACAGGCGTGAACCACCACACCCAGACATTTCTTTCACTTTTTCATAATATGTTTTTCATTTCCAATCTCACCCTTAATGAGAATCATATTTAATATTCCTATTTTTACTAACAATTTCTTCAGTTTAGCCTAGGCTTTTAGTCTCATGCACTTTGAAATTCTTTCATCCTTTACCAATTAAAGAATTCCAAAGCCACTTGCCCATTTTTACATATATGTGTTAAAACAGAACCCCACTTCCCAGTATCCAAATTTCTATTAGTTTCTGCTGCCATAGCAACTCTGAAACTACGAGTCTAATATCAGGGAGCCATAGGAACATGCTCTCTTAAAGACTATAGGGAAGAAGCTGCTCCATTTTTTTCTTTTAACTTCCCATGTAGTTGGCAATCACTAGGATTCCTTGGTTTGCAGATTCATAGCTCTGCCTCACATCCTCCATGTCTCCATGTCTGCACATCATCCTCTTCTTATGAGGGCACTTGTAATATTAGCCTGCAAGGACAATAAGACTAGAATTAAAAGAGAACTATGAAACTCACTTTTGCTAACATTAACCAGACCTAGTGATGATTGGGCTAAGATTGGAGGAATTATGTTAAGTATATATTGTCCTGAAACAAATATAGTACAGACAAGAATGACATATATTTTAAAATTGTCAAGGCACAGACAGAAATGAGGAATAAAAGCAGGAGAGACATTGTTATCATTGTAAAAGACATCTTCTACTTTAGGCTTATAGACCGAAGAACTGTCATAAACAGAAAGATACAAGTCTTAAGAAATTATGGTCAAGTTCAAAATTATTTCAAAAACTTTCAAAGTGTGGGAGCTATTCTGACCAAGTGGGATGAGGTCTAATCAATCTCTGTAAGACTTGTTTAACTACCAGGACCATTTAAATACTGTTGCCATTTTTCACTTGGGTCAAATTAATTAAATTAGTTGGCAATTAATACAATGAAATGACATTTTCAATTAATATTCCATATTTAAAATAAACAGAAATGAGAAGCTGAAAGTTTATTCCTGACAAGTTTTGCAACAAGGAGTAGTTTATTGCAAGGAGGTACAGGAACTGAAATAGGAATGGTAAAGATATTTTGACCAAGACACAGTAAAAAACAAATGTCTCTATGTCTTTGAAATGAGGAATAAAGTGAAAAGATAAAACGTGCTCTTTCATAAGATATTCCAGTGATGTTCAGTGGTAATAAAGAATGAAAAAATGCTAAATGAAAGAAGCAATTAGTAAATTTCCATTCTGAATTGATTGACAAATATAAGATTTTTATAGAAGAATTATTTGAGTACTATATTTTATAGCTCTATTTAATGAACTAAGACATGAAATGAAGGAGAGGAAATGGGATCAGTGTTAAGCATAAGGACTGAATATTGACATGATTCATTCACTTCCAAGCGTCTGAACTCTACTTGAGAATCAGGGCTGTTTTATTTATATTTAAATGTAACAGCAAATTATGTACTTTGCTCTCAAAAATCCACTCAGTATGAAAAAAAGTACTGGAGATTCACTCAGCCTCATTAAAGAGGGGAAGACATGTAGTGCAATGGAAGATCTTACCTTCACCACAAACTCGGAAGTGGGGAGACACAATTAGGATGGGAGTTTCTAGCAAAATTTCCACTAAAAACACATTCTTTCTTCGAAGATTGCAAGCATAAATGAATATATATATATATATATATATATATATATATATATATATATATATATAATCATAGTGGAAATGAACATTATACTTTCATATTTTCTTGAATTTATTAGGCTTTGATAATAGTTGCAACAAAATCATAAATCATGTGGATTTAAAGGTATGTATATATTTCCACTTTAGTTTGAAATATTCTGTCACATTAGAATTGTTTTGTCATATTAGTTATTACTTGGGGAAAATAAATTTTGTTTTTCCTTTTTATAAAAATTTAAATGTAAGAATTTTAATTATTGCTTTTTAGTTTAAAACAGAATACTAGCCCCTGAAGAATCAAAATATCAGATAATATTACCAAGATTTAGGGAAGCATACAATCATATGAAGGGTGGTGGTAGGACTTATAAAGCTAGGTGGTCCTCACATCAAAATAAGGTGGACTATGTCTAGGTCTAAAAAATAATGCACCAAAATTGGAATCAATTAATAGATTATTATCATTGTCTTTTTTGTTGTTGTTGTTGATTGTTATTTCTACAGTTGAAGACAATTTAGAATTCTCTCCAACTGAAAAAATCTTCTGTCAATAGTATATATGTGTTTTCAACATAGCCAATATCAGAATTATCAGTCAGAAAATGAACATCAGCTTCATTAGAATAAAAGTAACAATACTCATAAAACCCTTTTGGCAACAGTCTAAAACAGGAGCCAGATAATGAAAAGTGTACATATTTTCTTCTACTTGCTAATGCTTTGATTTATTTTTCCCCCAAAAGCATTAAAAGTATGATAACAAATAAAAGTCGTTCCCCTCCCCATATTGAAAATGTCAGTCTTTTGCTTTTAGGCATGAATTAAAATTGGAAGACATAATATTCACAGTCAGCATTTTTTTTCTGACTTAGTATTGTGAACAACACTGCAAAAATCTTTGGTCATTGAGTGTTGAAGCAAACAACAATAAATCCAGCCCTGTGATCTTTTATTACACAGCTGACCCAATAAAAAATAAGAAAATAGAAACCTAAGGGACCAATAATAATAGCCTCAATTAAGAACATTGTAAAAATATAAAAACATTTACCAGGTTCATATTCAAAGATTTTATAATTGTGGTATTGAATTGTTAGAGAAAATACTATTATATATTTACAAAAGCATTGTAAAATATTGAAAACTAAATACTCTTTCCAGAACACTAATTTTATTAATAAAACAACAGTGGCAACAACCTGGGTGTGTCATATGTGCCTGTATTCCAGCCATTTGGAAACTGTGGCGGGGGGCTTCTTATGCTTAGGAGTTCAAGGCCAGTATAAGGCAAAAATGAGAATTGATCACCAAAAACAAAAGCAAGGGGCATTCCTTCTAAAAATTGGAACAAGACAGGGATGCCCCCTTTCACTACTTCTATTTAACTTGGTTCTTGAACCATTGGCCAGAGCAATTAGACAGATGAAAGAAATTAAAGGGATATCCATAGGAAAAGAAGAACTCAAATTAACATTATTTGTTGTTGGTATGATTCTATACCTAGAAGACCCTAAAAGGTCCACCAGAATACTTCTAGAAGTAGTAAATGAATTCAACAAAGTAACTATATATAAAATCAACACCTATAAATCAAATGCATTTTTGTATCTCAATGACAAATCCTCAGAAAAGGAAATGAGGAAAACTACCTCCATTTACAATATCCTCAAAATACATACATACATACATACATACATACATACATACATACTTGGGAATCAATGAAAGAGGTGAAAGATCTATATAATGAAAACTATAGAACCCTAAAGAAAGAAATCAAAGAAGACTTTAGAAGATGGAAATATCTACCTTTCTCTTGGATAGGCAGAATTAATATTATTAAAATGACCATGCTACCAAAAGCACTATAGAGATTTAATGCAATTCTGATCAAAATTCCAATGGCATTCCTCATAGAAATAGAAAAAGTAATTATGAAATTCATCTGGAAAAATAAGAGACCAGAATAGCTAAAGCAATCCTTAGCAGGAAGAATGAAGCAGGTGGCATTGCTATATCAGAACTTAAACTATGCTACAGAGCAATGGTAATAAAAACAGCATGGTATTGGCACCAAAACAGACTGGTAGACCAATGGTACAGAATAGAGGACATAGAGAGTAACCCACAAAAATATAGTTATCTTATATTAGACAAAGGCGCCAAAAATATGCATTGGAGAAAAGAGCCTCTTCAACAAATGATGCTGGGGAAACTGGAAATCCATATGCAACAAAATGAAATTAAACCTCTATCTTGCACCATGCACAAAACAACTCAAAATGGATCAAGGACCTAGGAATTAAACCAGAGGCCCTACATCTAATAAAGAAAAAGTAGGCTGTAATCTCCACCATGTGGGATTAGACCCCAACTTCCTTAATAAGACTCCTGTGGCACAATAGTTAAAATCAAGAATCAATAAATGGGATGAAATCAAACTAAAAAGTTTCTTCTCAGCTAAAGAAACAGTGAGTTGAATAGAGAGCCAATATTTGGGGAGCAAATATTTACCCCTCATACATCAGATAGAGCACTAATCTCTAAGGTATTAAAGAACTCAAAAAGCTGGACTCCAGAAAAATAAATAAATAACCCAATCAATAAATAGGCCAAGGACATGAACAGGCACTTCTCAGAAGATGATATATAATCAATCAACAAACATATGAACAAGTGTTCATCATTGCTAGCAACTAGAGAAATGCAAATCAAAACTACTCTAAGATTTCATCTCACCCCAGTTAGAATGCCAGCTATCAAGAAAACAAACAACAATACGTGTCGGTTAGAATGTGGAGAAAAAGGTACACTCATACACAACTGGTGCGACTGCAAATTGGTGCAGCCAATATGGAAAAAGTATGAAGATTCCTTGGAAATCTGGGAATGGGATCACTATTTGATCCAGCCAGCCCTCTCCTCAGTCTAAAAAACAACATACTACAGGGACACAGCCACATCATTGTTTATAGTAGCACAATACACAATAGCTAAACTGTGGAACCAACCTAGATGTCCTTCAATAGATGAATGTATTAAAAAAAATGTGGCATATATACACAATGAAATATTACTCAGCAATAAAAGAGAATACAATCATGGCATTGCAGATAAGTGGATATAGAGAAGATAATGCTAAGTGAAGTTAGCCAATCCCCCCCAAAAAACAAATGCCAAATGTTTTCTCTGATATAAGGAGGCTGATTCATAGTGGGATAGGGAGGGGAAAGCATGGGAGGAATAGAGGAACTCTAGATAGGATGGAGGGGTTGGAGGGGAGAGAAGGGGACATGGGATTAGAACTGATGGTGGAATGTGATAGACATTATTATCCAAAGTACATGTATAAAGACACAAATTGGTGTGAATATACTTTGTATACAACCAGAGATATGAAAAATTGTGCTCTATATATGTAATAAGAATTGTAATGCATTCTGCTGGCATATATAAATTAAAAAATAATAAAAAAATAAAACAAATATATTAAAATATCATGACTTTGATTTAGAACCTAGAAACTTTGGGCATTCCATTGCTTGTATCTTCAAAATTGGATCATCTAAGACTTGGTTCTCCCAAGTCTTCCAAGATCATTTTTTGGTTTGAAAGTGAAACTGAGAATCGGAAGCAGGTCAACCTAGCTGCTAAGGTGGTGCAATTTAACATTTTGATATAAAGGATTACTATCACAGTTCAGACTATAGTCACATGGGAAAAAAAAACTTATCTAGGACCTGATATTCAAGAGCCCCCTTTTTTACTGACTTTAGGGAGAATTCGTACTATTAGTACTCAGGTTAAATATTGATTTAAAAAGCATTGTAAAAATTTATATTTGTTCTAAAATAAAGGAATTTTGGGCCCATAGAGACTCCACCTTGGTATTTAGGATATATGAAACTGACAATTTATAATTCAGGTTATGAAAACTTCACTGACTTCATGAGTCTACAAAAGTGAAAAGTCAGCTTGTTCTGATTTAGGTCCCTGCCCAAAGCCCCTCATCTGAGGCCATTCCAGCTGCTTGCTGTTCTAGGGTCCTCACCTTTTGCTTTTTTCAGCCATAATTTCTTTATCCAAATTATAGATATCCTTTAATCCTTATCTGAAATGCCATACATTTCACAAAGATAATTCTAAAGGGATTAGGTATTTTCTCCTCACCTCCTCAATGCAACAATAATAATAAAACATGATGCATTACTTTTCTGGCATTTTAATTTGCTGGCATTTGTTATAGTTTTAATGGAACTTACAAAATTACTCAATTCCTTCTGCAATGAGGAATGTGGTCTTTGAAAGCAAAGAAGGACACACTGACTTCTAGTAATTCACCTTGTGACTTAACAAATTACTTAGCAACTTTAAAGTCTCAGTGTACTCATTTGGAAAGTAAGAATAATAATTATCATATATGCATATACTTTTGGAAATTTAAAATATGTAAAGCATTTAATAAAATTTCAGAAAAAAATATAGATCTGGTTTTAGTTTTGTTGTCATTTTTATTAATATACCCTCAGAAGAATTTTTTTTTAATTGAATACAACTTCTTATTAGGAAATCACCTATTTTGGGCCATGGTAAAATTGGAAAGATAGATATTATCCAGAGCATATATACTTAAAAATCAAAACATCAAAAGTATAAAAGTCCATATGAATTATTCTATTAAAACAATCCCAAACTACCTTTTTAACTATGATTCATACATTGTAAAAAAGGACTTTTTCCCATTCTGGGAAGGCCTCATGCAGTGTCTTTCAACTTAGCAGTTTCACACCATTATGTTTCATTACACACTATGATGTGTCAAATAGGGAAACACTTCACTGACTTGCTGATGAAAATTTAACGTGTCATTTATGTACCTATTTCTAGTTCTTAAAATAGTTTCTCAAGCTGAAATAACATGGTAAATAAATGTGATGTAGCTATGTGCTTTGAAGTTTTAAAAGGGAAAAAAATAAAACAGATGGCTATTCAAAACTATCATTGATGCTTGCACACCATATGCTTTAATTTGGGGAAGACCTGTCTATGTGAGAAGCTTGAATGGTATGGTTTGAAATACAGGAGAAAAAAAAAACTCTTAGTTAAAATTTGTAACTTACAGACTTGCAATATTACCAACAAAATGTTTATTTTAAAGAAACCTATATGAAAATTCAAATGTCCATAAAAGTAGTAAATTTTAACACTATTTGTTTGCAATTTAGCAATATTCAGCCGAGAGAGAGAGAGAGAGAGAGAGAGAGAGAGATTCAAAATAAGTAGAGAAGGGAATCAGAAAAAGCCTAAAGAAAAATAAAAGAAAAAGACTAGAAAGAAACAAATAGTAAATTTTACTTCATGACAACATCTTAATATCTTCTAAAATAAGAAAAATTTGATATCCTAGCATTCAACATTGGCTCATGTGATCAACATTAACTCTAGTATCATTCAAGCAATTATTATTATTGTTTTTATAAAATTACATAGAAATAAGGATTAGGAGATGAGTAATAACAATCTGATAGGTTTTTTTTTCAATATAAACATTTTTGATGACTTTCAGTTTTAAATACTAGCTATATTGGGCAGGGGTTGTAGCTCAGTAGAACGCTTGCCTTGCAAGCATGAGGTACTGGGTTTAATCCTTAGCACCACATAAAAAATAAATAAATATTATCTATAATAAATTTACTATGCACAATTGTTCTACACACAAACTTAGCATGATACTAAACGTGTTCTTATATTCTGGTGGATATGAAGTGAATAGTATATCAAGTTTTTAACCAAAGTTTTATGATATATTCATTTTTTGATTTTGGGCAATTTAATTAAACTCTCTAGAGCTCACTTTTCTTATCTCTAAAGCACAGAAATAAAAATGTTAATCTATTTTGATTAAGTAACAGTATTATTTAGATGGACAAATAGATTGGTAAAGCAACATGAATAAAACCTACATTTTTTTTCAGTATAATTACAAGAATAGATTTCCCATGATATATGTTTTAGGTTATTATTAAAATTTTTGCATTCCATTAATTATATCTGTCAGGAAGACTAGAGGAATAGAAAGTCAATGGGAATAAGGGATACACTACTTCTGTTTACCATTCTTAATATTTGTTCAAAAACATGATCTGAATTTTAGATAGAGTTGACTATAAACTGTATTTTATCTTTTCTCTCATTATTGTGATGTTAAATTTTAGTTATAATATATCAAGATATTTCTGTGCATCAGTAGAGATCTGTTTTAGTTGATTCTAAATGAATGAACAGTAGAGATTTGGTCAATTTGGAAATTAAGACTTTTAGTCCCTTTTATTTCTAAATTTCAATGCTAGCTGTATTTTGTACTGATCAATTCATGATAAATATTTCTGTACAAAATTCTCCATGAAAATTTTAACAAACTTATAAACCTGTTATTGTTTAGATATGAAATGTCCCACGAGAAAATACAAAAATGTTCAGAGATGAAATGATTGGATTATCAGAGCCCTAATCTAGTGAGTTGATTAATCCACTGATGGATTAACCTGGTTTATTAAGCAGTAGGCAGTTGTGGTGTGACTGGAAGAAGTAGGTCACTCAGTGTATTCCTTTGGTTAATATTTTGTGCTCTCTCTCTCTTTCTCTCTCTCTCTCTTGCTGTCTGGCTGTCATGTCCTAAGCCGCTTTCCTTCACACACCCTCCTGCATGATGTTTTTTCTGTCTCACCTCTGGACCAGAACTATAGAGTCAGCCAAGCATGAACTAAATCCCTGAAACCATGAGCCAAATTAAACTTTTCCTCCTCTCAGTTGTCTTGCCAGATATTTTGGTCTCAGCAATGAAAAGATAACTAAAATAATACCTTTGGCCAAAAGCAATTAAGTTCTTATCAGACTTGACAGACACCACCCCTTTCCCATGGGGGTTCTGATATCTTCATTCAGGCAAACTCTTCCTTTCCACAACTCCCAAAGGATATAAATTAGTTTTAAAATTGTACTTCTTTGTAGAGCCCACACTTCTCTGTGACTTTTGTCTTTCTTTACTCTCGTTAATCTCTTGATAGCACTGCTTCATTACCTAATCCTCATTCCCCCAATGTTATTCTCAGGAAGTAAATAGTAGAGCCCAACTCTCCCCCAGTGAATATGATAGAAAACCTCCCTTCTTTCAGTCTCAGCTCCATCTGTGAAATAAAAGAGACTGCAATTACACAGTTCATTGCACTGGATGTCTGAACATTTCTTATGTGCGTTTCTCCCAACATCATTACAGACTACCAAATTGCAAATAATCTCCTTGGGAAAATGATATTAAGTATGATTTTTAACATCTGAAAATACTGCAAAAATTATTAAATCAGGTTTTTTAGTTATCTCACAATTCATCAAGTCTATTACAGTTTTGAATACTCAAATCCTACTGTTGAACTTCCTGAAAAATTCTCTTTTAATTTGCTTTTTTAGCCATCCCTCTCACCACATGTACATGATACCAATCCTGATCTATTCTCCTATGATAAGGTTTCAATGCACACCATCTTTCTAAACCTACTCTTCATTAATATATTTGTTGTTAGCTGGCACGGTGGCAAATGTCTGTAATCCCAGTGACTTGAGAGACTGAGACAGGAGAATCATGAGTTCAAAGCTAGCCTCAGCAATTGTGAGGCACTAAGTAACTCAGTGAGACCATGTCTGTAATAAAATACACAAAAAAAGGGCTGGGGATGTGGCTCATTGGTTGAGTACCCCTGAGTTCAATCCTTAGTACCAAAAAAAAAATAGATTTGTTATTTTTTCATGTTGGCCTATATTTTAGCTTGTTTACCCATTTGAACTAGTGCTTCCTGATAAAGTAGAGTGCTATAATTGGACTATAGTTACCTTAAATCTTCCTTCAACATTCACCAACATCCTCTTGCAACAACTTCCATGGGTGTTCTCTTATCTACTTTTTTTTTTTTTTGACTACTCCAAGTGATCCAAGTCCACTACTATGGGTATCATCAGTCCTGAGTTTATCCAATTTTACTTATTTTTTATTATTTACAAGCTAACAAATTAGCCACCACCATTTCAAGAAGCTGGCAGAAGGCACAAGATTCCTGGATTAGAAAGAGATGACTATTGTTCACAAGCCATCAAGATGCATGCATGTTCCTACATGATTCCCTTCCCTTGAGGTTCTTCAGAGTGATGCAGAGGAACCCATGCAAATGCTGTCCTCACTGTTAATCTCACTCACATTTGAAGAACTCAGGAAATCCCTACATTTATAAGGGGACTCTTAGCAAACTTGTTCAATCTTTTCCCAAAAGAAAACATTATCTCTAATTATATTTGACATAAATAAATCTGCCTTCTCTGCAAAAGGGAGAAACCATCAAGATCACTGTTTGGTGTAAAATGTTCTTGGATTGGTAATCTGGAGCAAAAACTTTTAATGTCTTTTCTCAGGTGTACAGAAATTCAAGGGAGAAATGGAATAATAACTCTAACACCTCCTTGGTCTACTTGGTTGTTAAAAAAATCAGTAGAAATATAGTGGGCATTATTCATGTACTTTTTCTTCAAGTGTTGTTCTTTGTTTTGTATGCATTACTTTGTATTCATCTTTTCCAAAAATCTAGAAGCAGTTGTTGTTGTTGTTGTTATTTTGCAGAGGCAGAGAAAAAGGTTAGGCTGAGTAAGATCTGATTTGATTTTCACGTATAAATATTTTAATTATGGCAAGAACACTTGAGATTTATCCTGTTCTCAAAGTTTTCCGTGAACAGTAGCCTATTGGTACATATACCCACAATGTTGTACAGCAGATTTCTAGAACTGGTTCATCTTACAAAGCTGAAACTTTATACTTAATTAAACTCTACTCCCCTCATATCAAACTCCTTCCCCCTCTCCATACACACACACCACCCCTGGTAGGCATCATTCTACTCTCTAGTTATGTGAAAATGACTATTTTGGTGCTTTATATAGGTAGAACCATGCCATATTTGTTGTTCTGTGACTCTTTTATTGTAATATCCTCCCAGTTCATCCATGCTGTCACATATGGCAGGAATCTGAGTAATATTCCATAGTGATTTGCATTTCACTTCTGATGAATGATGATGGGCAGGTTTTTATTTACCAGTTGACAATTTTTGTGTCTTTGGGGATGTTTATTCTTTTGTTTGTTTTCTAAAATACAGGGATATTTTTGTCTACTTTTTTTTTTTTTGCTGTTGAGATTTCAGAGTTTCTTATGTGCTTTGAATTTTAATCCTTTATTAGATATATGATTTGAAAAATACTTACTCCTTGAGCTGGGGATGTGGCTCAAGTGGTAACACACTTGCCTGGCCTGCGTGTGGCCTGGGTTGGATCCTCAGCACCACATACAAAACAAAGATGTTGTATCCACTGAAAACTAAAAAATAAACATTAAAAAATTCTCTCTCTCTCTCTCTCTCTCTCTCTCTCTCTCTCTCTATCTCTTTATAAAAAATACTTACTCCAATTCTGGGGATTGCCTCTTCCCTCTGTTGTCTGCCTTGCTGTAAAGAAGCTATTTACTTTGATATCATTGTCTCCTCACTGTGCCTTTGGTATCATATTCATGAAACTGTTGCCAAGATGAATGGCAAGAAAATTTTTCCACCAAATTTTTCTTCTAGAGTTTTTATAGTTTCAGGTCTTACATTTAAGTCTTTATTTATTTTAGTTTATCCTTGTATATTTGTCATGAGTTTGAGACACAATTTCATCTTCTGTCTGAGAATACCCAGCTTTGTGATCAGTACTTATAGAAGAGACTATCCTTTCCCCTATTTACATTGTCTTTGATTATCATTGCACTATATACATGCGGATTAATTCATTTGTACTTTTTTTCTCTTCCCCTGACTTTATGCCTGTCCTTACGTCAGAGCCATGCCATTTTCATTGCTGTAGGTTTTTAGTACATTTTAAAATCAGGTAAAGGGATTCCTTCTGCTCTAAGCTGTCCATTTTCAATTCACAGTAGCCAAGTTATGTTAGGTTTCTGCCAACACCT
This sequence comes from Ictidomys tridecemlineatus, assembly GCF_052094955.1. Lineage (NCBI taxonomy): Eukaryota > Metazoa > Chordata > Mammalia > Rodentia > Sciuridae > Ictidomys > Ictidomys tridecemlineatus. The sequence continues at coordinate 74,604,434 of NC_135485.1, read as the reverse complement.
GAATGGATAAAGAAAATATAGTTTAGATATACAATGTATATACTGTATACATATGAAAACAGCACAATGAATCCCAAATTTTATGTAATTATAATGCACCCAATAAGAAACAATGCAAAATGAAACCTACAACAACAGCAACAACAACAACAAAAAGGGAGCCAGTAAAGAAAGTAAAGTGGGAGGAGCAGGAAGTGTGTAAAGGAGCAAATTATGTTATATGCATGTGTCCTTATGTCACAGTGAACCCTACTTTTATGTGTAAGCATAATCCACTAATAAAAAACAGGGATAGAAAAAATTTGCTTACACATCATCAAAGGATGTTCACTTTCACCACTCCTAATCAATATAAATATAATACTTGAAATTTTAGTCAGCGTTGATTAGGCAACAGAAGGAAATGAGAAGATATGGATAGGAAAATAAGTCAAAGGATCATTGTTTTCAAATGACAAGATATATATATACAACCCAAAAATGTTCACCAGAGAAATTATAGAGCTAATAGTGAAATTCAGCAATGTAGCAGCATATAAATATGATATTCAAATCAATAGCTTTTCCATATACAAATAAGCAATCTGATTAAAAAAAATCAGGGATGTAATTCCATTTGCACTAGACTCACACACACACACACACACACACATGCACACACTTACATGGATAGGTATAAATAATGTTAAAATAAACATATTATCCAAAACAATCTACAGATTCAAAGCAATCCTCATCAAAACACCAGTGATATATTTTACAAAACTATAAAAAAAAGTCCTAAAATTCATATGGAAAAATAAAAAATTCAGAAAAATAAAAGCAATTCTAACCAAAACAAAAGCAATGTTGGAGGTATCCCCATATCCAATTTTACATTATAATACAGAGCTATAGTAACACCAACAGTATGGTACTGGCATAAAAATAAATATATAGCCCAATGTAATAGAAAAGAAGACAAAGAGACAAACACACAAAGATGAAGTCATCTGACCTTTGACAAAGACACCAAGTACACACTGGAGAAAAGATAACATCTTCAACAAATGTGCTGGGGAAGCTGGAGAGACATATGTAGAGAAATGAAACTAGATACTTATGTCTCACCTTGCACAAAAGTCAGCTCAAAATGACTCAAATTATGGACATTATCGGTCTATTTGGGTTTTTAATAGTTTCCTATAGTTCAAGTTTGGTACTTACCTATATCCAGACACCTTTTTCTTTTCAGTTTTCTTCTACATTGGCAAAAAGTTTTTATAAATGTCTCTAATATTATTTTATATTTATGTGGTATCAGTTGTATTGTGTCTTTTGTTATTTCTCATTTTACTGATTTGTTTTCTTTCTTTTTTCCTTGTCTAACTAAATGTTTACTGATTTGGTGTAATTTTTCAAAACTTAACTTTCACTACCTTTTCTTAGATTATTATATCTTTTTCTGATCTGATATTTGTTACTTTATTTATTCTATTACTTTCAGTTTTCCATTGCTTTATTAGATCTTTGAGATGCATCTTTAGGTTACAATAATTTTTTTTTATTTTTTGATGCAGTATTTATTGCTATTCCTTGTTTGTATTAGCCTTTCTTTATCCCATAACTTTTGCTATGTTGTGTGATTCCTTCTTTCTATAAAAAGAGAAAAGTTCAGTTAAGAGCCTCTGTAGGAGAAGAGTAGAAACACTCATGTCATGAGGAATTAAGTTAATGGTGCAAAGAGAGCCTTCAGTGTTTTTTTGTTCAAAACAAGGAAGTGTGTTTCTCTCAGAGATTATACTGACTTGAGTGGTTTGGATTTCAGATTTCTGTGAGTCAAGAAGCAAGATATTTTGCTTGCCCTAGAGAAAGAGTTCATTGTGTCCTGAGTTTATGCAAATTCTAAAGGTTAAAAAAATCAAAATTTTCTGACCCTCATATATAGAGTATGATGATGTCTTTTTAGAATAAGTTTAAAACACCATCCTCCCTTTAAATTATTTGTAATTATTTGACCAAAAAAGTTGTCAATTCTTCTATGACACTTTGATAGAATTCAGCAATGAAACTATTCTATACTTACCTTATTGATTAGAATATATTTTATTACTGACTTAATATTAGTACTCACTATTGGTCTGTGCTGAGAGCCATAGCCAAGTAGGAATAATGCTTGATATTTTGGGATTTAAAGGTGACCCTGCTCAGGGATTAGGGTGGCTCTGGGTTTAGGGTGGATCCTGCTGGGAATAGGGTGGCTCTGGGATTAGTGCATATCCTGCTGCCTCAGGCGCCCCCTCCTTTGGAGTTCCTGTTGAGTTCTTGCGGGGTTCTGAGAGAATTGGTGTGTGGAGCGGAATGGAATCAGTGGATTCCCAGGTAGTGTGTGTAGAGTGCTGGTGAGAGTTCGGAAATAAAGAGTTACTGTTTGAATCTACAAGGCTTTTGTGGTGGCTTGGTGATTTTGTACCAGACAGACTGTGGCAGGTCTGTTTATGGTTTTCATATCTCATAGAGCACTTATGGTTGTTTATATGTGTCTGTATATTTAACCATGTCCATTAGATTTTCCATTGGTTGATTTATAATTTTTAATAAATAAGTGATATTTATATTTCTGTTATAAATTTTAATGTCTACTTTTATCTCAAATTTTATTTACTTATTTATTCTACTTTTTATTCTTAGTTTAGCTAAAGATTTTTTTGATTTGTTCTCCTAAGATTCTTTCATTAATCTTCTATAGTTTTTATATCTCTCACTTATTTGGCTATGATCCTGATTATTTCTTTCCTTTTGTTATTTTTGGGTTTATTTACCTCTTACTGTACTTAATCCTGTAGGTGTATAATTAGATACATGTGTGAAGTTGATTTTTTATCATAGCAGTTCATTGCTATAAAGTCCCTTCTTTTTGTTATACGTTATATTTTGGTATGTAGTGTGCTTCTCCCTTTCTATAGAAAGAGAAAAGTTCAGGCCAGGACATCATGGAATGAAGAAGAGAATAGAAAAGTTCATCTCATACACAATAAAGTTAATGATCTGAAAAATTATTTTTTTTCCAAAATAAATAGGTGTGGTTCTATCAGTATTTAGAGCCTGATAGCCATGTTGGATTACATGTCACACCACTGTGAGTCACAGGAAAATTGCTGCTTCATCTTGACATGGATAAAGAGTTCACCAAGACATGAGTTAATGAAAGTTCTAAAGGTTAAAAAATAATTTTTATGAACCACCTTTTTAAATAACGACTGCTGCCAATATTAAGTCAGTGACTATTGCAACAGTCACTGATTACTATGATCATAAAAGTCTCAAAATAATATATACTTAGTAAATATTGAACTTGTTTAAACTGTATGTTTTGCTTTGGGGAAAACTTTGAGACTCAATACATATGTGTTCCAACCTCCGTTCTACAACCTAACATGTTGTGTGCCCTTGGCCAAGGCACTGCATCTCTGAAGCCCAGTTTCCTCATTTCTAAAATGGGAATAATTTTATTTCAATTAAAGATAATTAATAAAGAGTGATATAATATGTATAAAATTGCATGTTAATTTTAGAACACATGTACACATAAGCATTAAACATTATGTAACTAGGGTCTTGATAGCAATTTTCCTTACTAAATATATCATAAATAACAAAGCTTGCCAATCTAAAACAAATAACAATGGCATCTTTATAGGCACATCTTTATACAGCGTTACCATTTGTGATTGAGTGTTGTACATCAATCTAATGACATGCAATTCACAGCTACCAAATAAAGTCTCATATTCCAATTTGCATAGTTTATTCTGTGCTGGGAGTCTGTTTGGTATACTGTTTGTGAAAGGAAAGTGATCACAACACTCAGAGCGACTAAGAGATCTTTATTGCAGCAGTGCAATAGAGGAGGAAAGAGAGAGAGAGAGAGAGAGAGAGAAAGAGAGAGAGAGAGAGAGAGAGAGAGAGAGAGAGAGAAAATGCATGCAAGGGAGACAGAGAGAGTAAGAGAGAGACAGAGAAAGAGAGCAAAGAGAGAGAAGGCCCCGGCAGGAGGGAGTTTTTATAGCCCAAATCTAATGGGGCCTCTGGGTCTGCAAGCTGCCTTGTTGGCACAAGGGGGAGTTAAGTGTTTAGCCTTGAGTGGGGGTTGAGTGTTCAGACTTGATGCAAACAGGTGATAAAGAACCAGACAGAGGGAGGTTTCAGTGCGTGGGCCATCCTGCAGCTAATATTTGTTCAGCCTGACCTGAAGATAACATAGTTCAGCCTGTCCTGAAGATAACATAGTTCAGCCTGTCCTGCACCTAACAGTTTGCTTCTTGTCCACCTCTAAGCCTCCTGCCTGTGTTTCTGTCCACAATAGTATTGATTATGGTCTGATATTTTTCATTTTGTTACATCTGACCTGAATTACACTAAATAGCAACAAATGCAGTTCTATCTGGAAGAGGTGGGAGATTTCCAGAGCCACAGTTTCTCAATTCCTCCCCGCTTCAATTAGCTGAGATTTTCTCTTCCTCATTTCTGCTGAATAAGTTTTACCTCTATACTGATGGAGGGAGAGAAATACTTCTGTGGCTCTTTCTTTTGTAGAATCTCCTCCCAGTTATCCTTAGAATGAAATAATGGGTACTGATTTGAGAGGAAGCTTGTTGCTTATGAACAGAGTCAGTGTGGTGTTTCCTTTATTTTCTACTGTGGTTTTGGAGGCACCTGTTATGTAGCCACAGCATACCATTATAGACACTAAAAAATAATAATCTCTGCCCTCTGCTACCCAGAATTTGGGGGGTTGGGGTGCTCAATAGCAAATGCTGTGTATATTAACTCAGTTATGATGTATGTTTGGTACTTCAAAATATTTAAGTTGTACTACTTAGGCAGTTGTGATGTTAGGGCAGCATTTTAAAATATTTGAAAGATTGGATTTTCAAAGACAAACTATCTTAATTTTTAATAAAGTACTACAAGTTCAATATTTTTATATACAAGTCAAAGATACACTTATTTTCCCCAAGTCATGAATTTCCAACCAGTCATAATTCAGAATCCAGCATGTTGAGCAATGTTTTTAATCAAATGCTTCATTTTTTTTCTTAATCCTAGCTCTACATTGGTACCACTGGATGTTGTGAATTTGTGTTTGTTTTAAAATGCCTGTTCCTGTGATCTCAGAGTGACTAAACTAGACTGTCCCAGATAGAGGTCTGGAAAGGAGAGCAAGAGTAAATAACAGTTTTTTGTTATTGTCATCGCTATCTATTGCATACTCAGAAGGGATTGCAACTTATCCAATTGATTTGCTCAGCAGTTTATGTCAATAGGACACATTCTGAATTATCAGGGAATACCACAAAAGCATACGGTGCTTGTAAGCTCACAGCTGTTAAAAGAGAAGGCTTCAGTCAATCCAGTTGTGGCCTGGTGATCATTCTCTCCTGTAGGCTTCCTCTTACTATGTAGACAGAGATCTGGGAGAGGGAAACTCTCCCCAAGACCCATGCCTCTCCCAATTCTTGGGAATATCCTGCAGATAGATGCTAAAAACATGAGCAAATCCTTAGCTAATGTAAGTATGGATCATCACCTACTGATTGCAAGCCTCCCACATGGTAGGCAAGTGTTCTACCTCTTGGTTATACCCAAGCCCTGCCAAAGAGCTTCATTACCTCTTCCCCTTTCCATGCTCTATACTTATCATTTTGAGGCAGCATGTCCTTTTGGAACCCAATTTTCTACCTGATTTATTTCTCCACATTGAAAGTCGAGATTGACACCAGTTATTAATCATGATTATCATTATGATCAGGTGGAGGAGAAATGGCTCTGAATTGTCACATATTACATATGTGCCACAAGTTCCAATGCTTACCTAATAATATGAGTAACTGAATATTAGGTAAGCATTGGCACTTGTGGTCACCAATACCAGCCTACCAGGCCATGGGGAATAGCAGATATAATTCTGCAGTGACACAGGAAACACTCTAAAATGAAGACAAGGTGTTATCTGGATCCTGTGGGAATGGAGAAATGTTAGAAGAGAGGGCAGAGAAGGCAACCCCCATAGGAAAGTATGTTAACATTTCCCTGAGGGAAGGACTGTAGATGACAACAGGAAAACAGTCAGGTGCCTGTGTGGTGGAGAAGCAAACACATTGGCAAATGGGTGGTTTCAGGTTCTTCACTGTAGATTTCAGGTTAAAGTGCTCTCTATGAGAGCCAGGCCCTCTTTAACACATGTTTTCCAGAAAATAAAAAACAAAGAGAATAGTTACTCTTTATATGCAAAAACTGTGACTCTGATGATTGTTGTGTTTCTAACTGGCATTAAGAGAAATACACAGTAATTATGTGATGAATCATTGAATGGATAGAAGGATGAAGAAATAAAAGAATGAATGGGTGTATGGAAGGACAGCCAGATTGTCATAAGGGCAAAGGATGACAGATTGCTAACTATCTACTATTTAATCTTCTTTTAAATATATTTATATGTGTTTTTTAGATATATATGACAGTAGTGTATATTTTGATATACATTTATAAAGTATAACTTATCCTAATTACAATGCTAATTAAGATCCCATTTTTGTTGTTGTACATCATGTGGAGTTTCACTGTGGTGTATTAATAGATGAACATAGGAAAGTTATATCCAATTTGTTCCACTTTCACATTTCATCTTAATAAATGTATCATTCAAAAAGTTACTGAGTTCCATATCCATGCCGAAACTTTACTACATATTCCTACATCATAGATGCTCTTTTGACATTTCAAGATTCTATCTGTTTTTCTAGAAACACATCCACATTGCTTGTGATTGTATAATGTTTCATGAAACTTTTCCCAATTTTTCCCACCCACAGTTTTAGTTATACATTCTGTTTATCTGTCTGCAACACACCAAGCAGTTTAGACTGTTGGATCATACTGTTCCTCTTATTTACAATGCACTTTTTTTTTTTACCAACCTCAACACCCATGTAAAATTGCATTTCCTCTTTCTACTCTTTATGATTCTTTCAAACAATAAAATCTTGCCATCATTAGTTTTTCTCAACATAATATTCATGATTTCATTGATGCATAGATCATCTGGACACATTGATTTCCATTTATTTGTTTATCTTTCTGTTGTGTTGAAATGTGGATTTGAAGAGAGATCTCTGTCCTTGCGATTGTGGTATCCACAATTCTTGATGTAGAGCAGGCATTGAAGTGACAGAATCAAGGAAGGACATTCCATGGCCAGAGACTCAGCACACATGATGCAGGTGTGCTGATCCAGGATGCAAGACACATGCTCATCACTGGAAGAAGTGTGTTGTATGATTATTTCATGGTATCCTGGCACATCCTTTATGTTTTCATGACTCTGTGGTTACTTAGCAGCATTTCTAACATTTTCGACTGAGAACAAAGATCCTCTTCCAGTGGTACATTTACTCCTCAAAATCTCTGCCTTTTTTTTCTTCTTTTCCTTTCTGTCCCTTTTAAGGCAGCTCAGCTGTCATTTATATTATTACAGTGTTTCTTGCCCCATTTTATGCTTCATAAGAGAGGGTACAAACCTGGCGTCTTCTCACACATAACTCCCTCTACCCCAGTAATCTGTTCTCCCCTCTCTCACAGCACTAGTTCTGTTGCTTCACAATGGATGGATTACTCAGCTGTTCCCTAACTCCTTAGGAGTCTATGGTGCTGTTCTCTGTAACTGGAGACTTCTATTCTGTAGTTGAGCTTACGTAATGGGCAACACTATTCAGAAGACAATCAAGTTGTGAAGTGAGATGCTTTCTCCTGATGGGTAAAGAGAGACTTAATGAGTATTACCTTCTGTGGAAGACCTTTGATACCTCTGTGATGTATATAAATGAAGTATACAAACACTTCACACTCTGGTTTTCTTAATTTGGAAGAAATGTATTATGTCAAAAATTAAACTCCTACTATCCATCATTAAAGATGGATCAAGGGAAGTGCATGGAGATTGGAGAACATTTTTAATCATGTATAGAGAACAAATCTATTAGATCCAGGGAGGCACCAGATAAGTTCCATCCAATCCCAGAGAAATATCTAAAGCACTTATCAGGTAATGAGTTTCTATTCCCTGATGAGAAGGCATGAAGTAGTCACCTTTTTTTCCTTTTTGTTTGTTCTTATTTAAAAAAAAAAGAAAGAAAAAAATTATTTCAGACAGATTCAGTGGCATGTATGCTACAGTGAAGGCAGGTGTAGCAGTTTCATTTCAAAACTGCACTAATGTATAACTTATACATTATTTGGGAATGTTTAACTTCTACTAAAATGTAGATTCAATCCAATGTTACACCAATTTTACTGTTATTGTAGATCCTATATTAGTACTATATGTTAAAGTTTCAGCACCCCCTAAAATGAGAATAACCTTCCAGCAACCTACCAAGGTAATGAGCTGTGAAAGTTGTTCTCTAATGTTAGTTTGAAAGTGTATGCCTAGGTTGTTAAGATACATTCCAACACAATCTAAATTTATTTACCTGGGATTCAGTCATCATCTCAGGTTCGCTTGATTGTCACTCTGTTCTTATCTGATCCCAACCAATTAAATCCCAAATACAATGTGCCAGAAAGCATTGTAAAGCTGTGGGTCCATAATTGTTCTCAGTAATACAGTGACAGGAGAATGTCAGAGAGATAATTTATTGCTATATTTTACTTGTGACTGTGTTCATATCATCTTCCATGCTGAACCAGAGCCAGAAGTGTGACATCATTCTGACATTATTTTCCCAGGGAGAAGGAGCAATATTTTGTAAAAGGAGGTAAACACTGACTGAAATTCTGCATTTATTTCATGTGTAACATATGAAACTTAATAAAACATTTTCTGATATCTCATAGATATCCTGAAGTAGTCATAAGATTAAAGTAAATATAATAAGACCCACATCAGGGAATATTTCTAACTTAATTTTAGGCAGTAAACATTATCTTAACATCAATAATCTGACAAGATGACTTTGTGGAAGAAGAGTTATAGAGCAAAATACTTTAGGATTCTAAATAGAATTGTCATGAACAATGTGGAATGGATGAAATTCAATTGTGTCTACATACTTAAAATACAAATATTTAGTGAGGAAAAACAGCCCATATATACAATTATAATAATAGATACAGAGAACATATTTGATAAAATTATACACACACACACAGAGCCAAAAATAACATAAGGGAAAAAACTCTCTTAATATGATAAGAAATATCTACCACAATTTACTTAAAACATCATTTTCAACATTAATTTCTTAAACCTCCATGTATTTCTGCAGATTAGAAGTGAAATAAGGATGCCTTTATCAATAATTCTATTCAGTGTTATGATATAAATCCTAACCAGTGAAACAATGCCATAAAGAGAAATTAAGAGATGAGAATTAGAAAATAATAAATGGAAATATACTCCTGATAGCAGGATATGCACCTTGAAGTTCCAAACATATCTCTAGATAATCAGTAAATTTCATGAGGGTTCTAAACATGATATCAACAGAATGATGAAATCAATCATATTTCCATATACCAGGTAAATATAATGGCAAAGGCATTCTAAATAATAACAGAATTTTTATCATTCAGGTAAATCCTAACAGAAATCTTACAAGCCACCGCACTGACAACCTAATTTTACAGAGAAAATAATAAGAAACCAAAACCACTGGAAACCACCTTATTTATGAGTGGACAAAACCATTGGTTTACGATATCATTTCTTTCCAAATGCATGGATGCATAAACCGATTTACCCTCACCATGAAAAAAAAAATGCCAGATTAGTCACTGGGGGAAATTTATAAGCTGAATGATAAACATTCATTTGGAAATGCAAACATCTAAGACCTAAAATAATGTTGAAGTGGCAGAACAAACATGGAAGACTCACACTGCCAGATATCAGCTCCTGTTATAAACATTTATAGCCCAATGTAGAAACAGCACAAAGTCCATTATACAGAGAAAGGTAAAGTTGGTAAGATTTTAGCACTGTGATCTTGTGTGTTAGAGGTTTGGAAACATACTGTGAATTAGGGAACATTGACAGCACTGTAGTGCAGCATAGAAGAAGCCCACCTTAGGAATGTGGTTATTTCTGAGTTTAACATTAGAGACCACTGCATGAGGTAGGCCATTGGGAATGAGGTCAATGAATCTCCGATGTCATGCAACACAGGATCTATGTAGGGCATGTAGCTCCTGTCCTAAATGCACAGAATCCAGTGTCTGCCAATCACATGAACAACCTCTTTCTGCATGTTAATGGTAGGACAAAAATAAGAAATAATAGGACAGGCCAAATATGTCATCTGTGTCATAATACTGATGTGCTACATGTAGTATGATTAATGAAGCCAAAAAGTGCAAATGAAAATGATATGTCCAGAGGTACACTACTACATATAGAGTTACCAAAGTATAGATGGGTATCACTCTTCTATAAACTATGTATTGCAAATTATCAGCAAATACCTATACATCATCATCCATGAGGAGTAATGTAAATAAAATAAAGGTTTAGAAAAATAAAAAAAAACATAATTATGTCAATAAGTTAGGGTCCTAGCAGAAAGATAAACAAAAATCAAATATATTAAATTTATATAAAAAAATCCATGGTATTAAAAATTAAATCATAATGAATCAGTAGATATTTGTTGGTTTGTTTGCATAAGCAATTTGCGGTGGTGCTCCATCACACTCTCACATCCCAAATGTGGTAATGCTGAGCATTCTATCAGCTGATTCCACAACTTTCTGAAGTTTTATGTTCATATTTCAAAACAATGAGTGTTTCTTATTTGTCAACTTTTAAATAATTTTTATTGATTTTCTGGTATGGAAGATAAGAATTTTCATCTCTTAATCCAAAAATACAAATACACATGTACAAATAGATTCAATCACACACACACACACACACACAGAGAGAGACTTCCCCTCATCCATTTAACAGAATATATTAGACTATAATTTTGTTTATATACTGAGAGTTTAAACCATGCTGACTACATAAATATTGTTTCTTAGTGAGAAACCTAAGACCATTTTTTCCATTTTAATTTCTTTAAACTTTCTATTTTAAAGATTACTATGTGTTTACTATTTTTCTCTCCTCTTACCTTAAAAAAGAATTAGTCCTTATATTTTCATTTCACCGGAATAGAGAGATAGAAAGAATGTTTCATGTGTGTTGCACCACTGGACCTCTTGAAAAGAAAATTTATTAGGTAATATTTTCTCATAGAATATTAAAATTACTGATCCTTCTCTCTGGCATTCTTACTTTCTTGATATAAACTTATGGAAACATACTTCTGCAGTAATAAAATTCCTTCAGGTTCATCATTTGTCTAATGGGAAATAGCTTTATGATGGATCTTAGTTTTTAGAAAACTTCTTAGAGTGAAAACCATCTTAGAAACCCTCACTAATTTCTCAGATTTTCACTTATACTTCAGTAAGGAGAGTTTCCTATTTCCTACTCCAGAATTAGAATTATCATAAAGGGGAAAGACATCTGCAAGAATTTATCTGCTAAATAAAGTAGAACTTTCATAAGAAACCAGATATATAATCCCATGCTAATTTATGCTGTCTGTGCCAGCCACACACCGTGTCCCTTGAAATCCAGAACCTGCACCACAGCTCCATTGTCTCTCCTACTGCTATGATCTCTTCATTTCTCACAGTCATCCTCCTGATTATAGCTGGTGAAACAGAAGGTTAAATAGTGAAGCTTCTCTAAGACAAACAAGAGGAGCACACTAGCATCATCTTTCCCACGTCCCTGGGAAATTAATATCGCTCATCATCTGTGGTCAGACCTCTGACGTGTGTGCTTCATCAGGAGCAGAATATCTCTCTCTGTGGTGCTTATTGTCTCTGTCCCAGCACTAAACACATCATCCACAGCAATTTTAGGTTGATACTAAATAAATTTCAACTGTTGATTTTTCTGCTTTTTCTTGAAATAATTTGTTTTATTTTGTCAAATTATCTGCCAACTTATGTAATTATACTGAATCCAAAATGACTCACAGTGATTTACAGTTGGCTAAAAAGACCCTGGAGATCCCAGGATCAGAAGAAACCTCTGTGTGGTATGGTAGACACTGTGATCATTGGCCAGACTTCATTTTCTTTAGCCTTACTCTTTGTTGGCTTAAAACTTTTATTTATGAGACTCTTTACTGCTAGAAGTCCTTTGAGAACATTTATTAGCTGAAAAAAAACCCATAAGCTAAAAACAATTAATGATCCTTCTGATTTTTTCCCTCTCATTGCAATCATGAATATGATGAGGACATAGAATAGTCATTATATTGAAACATGAGATTTTAATCATGAAAATGAAGGTCTACATTCTAAATATGGAAAGTAAAATGGAAAGTACTCAATTTTCTAAGGCTTGGGGCTACTGTAGTATCCCTAGAATTAACCATAGTGAGACTCCTTGTATTTGAGGTAAATTTTAAACCCAGTATTTGTTTAACAGATTAATAACTAGATTTTTGTCTTATTTTCAGAGAAACAGAAACTTAATTAATACAAAATAGAAATGAGGGACATTTTATGCTAGATGTTATAAGCCTGAATCAAGAGTCTGCAATTCTCCTCTTCTGTCAAAAATTTAAATGGGCTCAATCTTGTCTACAAACCTATTATGAAGTTGAAATTGAGAAAAAGCTACTAGGGCAGCAAAACCTACAAGGAATCACAGTGCACAATAATGGGAAAACCAACGCAGGATGTGCCAGCATTGTTGTGATCCAGGTGGGAGGCCACTGCTACTTGGTCCAGGGAACAAGCACAGGAATAAATAGGAAAATACAAAATGAAGTGACACTCAAAGTGTCACTTAAAGACAGATCGTTGATGCATCAACTGCACAAATATGATAAAGGATAGAGTAGGAGTGATTCCAATGTGAAAGTCAAGGTTTTACAATGAGAAGGAGATGTGACACAGTATTATCAACAAGACTGCTATTTTAAATACTGAGTACAGGGGATAATTAACACACACACACACAAAAAAAAAGATATACATATTATTTTGAAATAGATTCCTTGGATAACATTAAATTAATAATACTTTCATAACCTGGGATCTCTAGGGTCTATTTAGCCAACTGTAAATCAGCACCCTTATCAAGAACTGAACCCTCTCAACATGTGTACTAACTAGAGAGAGTCAGTCCTCTCCCATGATAAAGTCAACCTCAGGTAGTTTTCTGAGCTCAAGGAGTTATTCTGAAGATATAAGTCAAGTTAAAATTACTTCAGGGAGTACATTTATAAGCCAAGGTTAATATTTTTATTTGTCGAAGTGAAGTTGGAGATTGGGCAGTTATAGATATGTAGTTTATCATAGTTAAGTTAGCTTAAATTAAATTTGCTGAAAAAAATAAACAAAAATATAATTATGTGGAAATGCATTACATGCCAGAGATTAAAATATTAATATTATTTGGTGGTATTACTAGAGTAATGTCACAATGATGGTAGACCCAGATATTTAGGCATTTGTCTCTCCACCATATCAACCATTGACTTTGGGTAATTAATCTGAATAAATTATATTAGGACTCTTGAATATGGGCAAGTATGTGCATCTTCCTGGTAAATACATGATGAATGTCAGTAATCAGGCAGCTCACAGAGAGGCTAACATTCCCCATACTCAGCTACATGGGAGGCAGAGTGGGGGATAGTGAACTGTGTTTTTGTGCAGCTTGATGGCCTCCAACTAGGCAATGGCAATTTTTTTCCTTCACACAACAAGGTTGTGACTTCTTTTTCCTTTGCAGTACAGGAGATTGAACATAGAGCATTCTACCCCTGAGCTGTATCTCCAAAACTTTTTATATTTTAATTTAATTTATGGTCTTTCTAATCTTCCCTAGCTGCCCTCAAACTTGCAATCATCCTACCTTATTCTCCTGAGTCACTGAGATTGCAGGTGTGAGCCACCATGCCCTGATAAAATTGTGATTTTGTTTGCTAACAGACTGGCACAGAGACATTACTCATTGTTTAAATATTTGAGGGACAAGAAACTTCCCAAGAGGCTTTAAATGAAAAATTCAAAAAAGAAAAAAGGAATTTATTTTTTTATTGGATCTAAGAAGGTAAGGAAATCTCTTTCAGGATACTGACTGGCTACAGACATAAAGGGATAGAGATTTAGTTGATCACAGATGACAAGAAATACAGTGTTTGAAAATTATAATAATAATACTGCTGGAAGGGTAAAAAATATTTTATTTCTTGAATTAACAGTTTGTAATATTTTAACTATTTAGTTCTCAATGATAGCAAAAACTATGTAGTGTAGAAATATCAGAAATAAATATCCCTCAATAGCTAAAATGAGGATTTGACAAAAACCACCTCTGAGGAGACCAGATATCAAACTTACTTGATAAAATCTTTTATCTTTTACAAGTTTATAAAATAATCAGAAAATCAATGTGTGGAAAAACCAAAAATCTCAATTTGGGGAAATGAGATTTAAAAAGGAAACCAATAGATATTCCAGAACTAAAAATACAACAGATTCAACAATAAATAGATTTAGCATAGAAGTTCAACAGCAGACTTCAAGGAATGGAAGAAAAAAATAGCAAACATGAGGACTGAACAACAGAAACATTTCAGTATGAATAGCATAAAGAAAAAGGAACAAAAGAAAATGAATAGAACCAAGACGATTATGGACTTCCATCTATTATGACTTCCAACCTTGATGGAAGTCCCAGAAAGGGAAGAGAGACAAAAGAGGCATATGAGGGTTCTGACTGTGGAAATGTAAAAGACAGCAAATTTCTTCTGGTGAGCAAACTCCCGAGGAATAATAGGCATTTTGTTATCAACAGTTGGAATATATTGCAGTTTCTCCCAGGAACTAGTAAGATAACTATTATATGTAGAGCATCAACCTATATATATGTACAGGATCAACACTCCGCTCCTGGGAATAGAGGAACTCTCTTTTAGACAACCACAATGCTTCACTGCATCTAAACTTGTCTACATAACAGTTACCTTATGCAATGGATATTCTTTTTTGAGGACAAAGTGCATGGAGTACTGCATACATGGCATAGGTTAAGGGCATCTGAGTGACAGGCCACTCCCTCATGCCAAGCACCTGAGCAGCAGGCCACTTACCCCGTAGGCACAGCCCTAAGTGTGAGGCCATGTGTTGCAGACCCTGAGCTTGCTCCATGGATCACTCCTTGATTGATCGCTGCAAGGACAGTTAGCAGAAATTGCATTGGTGGCTGCCTGTAATCTGCTTAGCTACTATCTGAGTATGTATATATGGTAACTGTGCAATAAAATTAGATCTTGTTTCCTGCTTGGTCTCTGAAGGTCTTGATTAGGGACTCCGCAGCAACACTGTCCTCTACCCTGTTCTGTGGACCCCCTCGCTGAATAAGATTGATCCCACACAATTCTTTTTTTTTAATTTCTTTTAGTTGTAGATGTACATAAACCTTTATTTTGTTTATTTATTCTTATGTGTTGCTGAGGATTGAACCCAGTGCCTCACATTTATTGCACAAGAGCTCTACCACTGAGACACAATCCCAGACCCTACAATGAACATTCATGAGAGCTACACAAAGCTCCTAAATTTTCACATTACATCTTGGTATGTAGCTAAGGAATAAGCTGCATAATGTTGCCAACTCTGTAACCTGTGATAATGAACGATATGTACTAATGACGCCAATGACCTAATGTAACCTATTGATATAAATAAATTTGACAGCTTGGATGAGGATCCTTTGCTTTGCCTCTGCACCTTGATTCTGTCTCCATTTGCTCTCCATGCAGAGGCATATCATCTCTGAAGAAATAAAGGCTGAAAATTTTAACATTTAAAAAAAGTCATGACTCTACCCATGCTGGAAACTAAACTCCAAGTGGGATAAAACCTAAGAGACTCATATCAAGGCATATTTTAAACAAACTTCAAAACTATAGACAGAGACTGTTGAAAGAAGAAAGACAGAAGTGAAACATCACATAAAGTATCTTTCATAAAAGTAACAGTTGGCTTTTCCTCAGAAATGATGGGAAGGCATTGATCTGTGGCATTATGGATTTAAAGTACTGATAGGAAATTTGTCAATGAAGAATTTTCTGCCTGACAACACTATCCTTTCACAATATGTGGGAAATTAAGACATTTCAACATATACCAAAAGATAAGGAAATTCTTCAGAGTACATCCATCATACAAGAAGGGCCAAAACAACTCAACATTCTATTTCTTATGTAATATATAAATATGCCAGAGCAAATCCCACCATCATGTAATCCACAAAAATTGGAGTATGATTAAAATAAGTTGCATTTTATGCTTATATAATTATATCAAAATATATTCTACTCATATATAACTAAAGAGAACCACTAAAATGAGAAAAAAAAGGAAAAAGGATATCTGAAAACAAATTTCTGCGAATTTAAGAAATAATTCTGATGAAGTATTAATTTTACCAAAATATAAATATCAATAGAATTCTACATTTGTATTTAACTCTCCTTTTGTTTCTATATTATTTTAAAGAAATAATAATAAATATATGCTATGGACACACGACATAGGAAGATATAATTTGTGACCAAAAAAAGACAAAGGTGAATATTTTTGGATCAGAGCAGAATTAGTTGTATGCAATTGAAAGCTAACTGAGAATCATTTCAAGTTAGATATTTGTAAATTTAGAATGCTAACAGCAATCCTCATGGTAACTACTAAAATTATAACTTAAATATCAAAACAGAATAAAAAAGCTCAATATAAACAATGATGATCAAATAAAACTTAAGTCAATAATAGAAGAAATGAGAAACCAAAAGTATATAGGGTATATAGCATTATAGTAGAACAAGGATTGTTAATATGATTCAGCTGTTGAACTGTAAAAGTATTAAGAAATACCATTAAAAATACAGATATATAAGGAATGTACAATCTATAAGAGACAGATTTATATCAAACACAGTTGCATTAAAAGTTAAAAAATGGATAATTTGGGCTGGGGATGTGGCTCAAGTGGTAGCGTGCTCACCTGGCATGCGTGGGGCACTGGATTCAATACTCAACATCACATAAAAATAAAATAAAGATGTTGTGTCCAACGAAAACTAAAAAATAACTATTAAAAAATACAGATTTCTCTCTCTCTCTCTCTCTCTCTCTCTCTCTCTCTCTCTCTCTCTCTCTTTCTCTGTCTCTCTCTCTCCTCTCTTAAAAAATGGATAATTTTCTATGCAATTAGTAACCAAATCTGGGGATGGTATACTCATATCACACAATAGATATCAATAAAAATTTGCTTAGGGGATGAGGTTTTAGCTCAGCAGTAGAGTGTTCACATAGCACATGCAAGGCCCTGGGTTCGATTCTCTGCACCACATAAAAATAAATAAATAAAAGAAAGGTATTGTGTCCAACTACAACCAAAAAATAAATATAAAAATTTTGCTGAAAGGCTGAATGTTCTTTCTGATATGCAAGTGCTAACATACATAAGATGGGAGGGGCAGGAAATAGAAGTTCATAGGATTAGGGAAAAGAGAATAAATGGAAGAGAGGTGGAATGAGAATAGGAAAAACAGTACAATGAATCAGACAAAGCTTTCCTGTGTTTATATATGAATACATGACCAGTGTAACTCCACATCATATACAACCACAAGCATGGGATCCTAATTAGAATAAGTTTTATTCCATGAATATATAATGTCAAAATACACTCTACTGTCATCTATATCTAAAAAGAAAAAAGTTTAAAATGAAATTAGACATTTTATATTAGAAATGAGAGTATTTTATATTAGAAAAGAGGTGAATTTATGTACAACATACATTATAAGTGTATATGTAACAATCAAGAGATCCTAAAATTGTAAAAAGCAAGCGTTGATAATTGAAGAGACAAATAGTTGTAAAATAGAAGTGGGGCATTCCAACACTCAACTTTCAATAAGAAATTGAGCATCTGGACAAACACCAAAAAGAAAATGGAAGATTTAAGCAGCATCAGATATCAACAATAGCTAACAAACACATAACAGGACACTTTTCTTAACAATTATAGAATCCACATTCTACTCAGATACACAAAGAATGTTCTCCAGGATAAACCATGTGTAGATCATGCATAATTCTCAATTGATTTTAAAATATTAAAGTCATACCAAGTATCTTCTCTGATCACAATGGAATGAAAATACAAATCAACAACAGAAGGAAATGTGGATGTTAAAGGACATACTCCTGGACAACCAATAGGTTAAAAAAAGAAATCACTAGGAAAACTAGAAAATATTCAGAGATAAATGAAAATAAAACACAACATAAGAGAATAATACTATGTAGGAAAACCCAGTTCACAGAAGAACATTGAGAACAGTCACTCGATATTTAAAAGGAAGAGGATGTGCAAATTATATCTAGAAATTGGAAATGCTCTCTACAAAGATGATGTTACAGTTTTTAAAGGAACATAGCAATAGGAGTGCATACTTACACTTTCTCATCTTGCTAGGAAATTGAAAGTTTTTCAAGAATACGACCATTCAAGGAATTGAGGCTTGAAGAAATCCTCATACTTGAGTCTATAAAAAATATAAATAAAATTTTTTAAAAAATAAAAAATAATAAGAAAAATTAGCTGAATTTTTAGTGACATCAGCTCTGTGAGACAATACTGCAATTTGTTGGTCGAGACCAATGCACTTCATAGAGCTTCCTTGATCTTCTGTACAGCAAGTGCTGCTGTCAGACTACACCCTAGTTAGGATGGCCTTGCAGGCAATGCACAGTGTTCTGGACCAGGCATTACATGGTTTAAGACATATTTGGCTTCACTGTTATTTTGTTATGTGACATGGAGCAAATAAATTCTCTTTTTGTGTGTGTGCCTCCCTCTCCTCTATTATAAAACAAGGAGATTAGGTGAGGAATGTTTAATTCTTTTTAAGTTCCATGACTCCTTTATAAACTAGTTCATCTGTTTTTCCTTCTATCAGGTAACAGACACAATGACATTCAAGACTTCTGTCCTGCATGATGATAGAGAGTTTCCCAGCCTAGAGAAGTTTGACCCTGATCACTTTTTGTATGAAAGTGACAACTTTAAGAAGTGTGACTACTTCATGGCTTTCTCATCAGGCAAGCAAGCTAGTTTTCATCTGTGCATCTAGGGACGAGTGAGATAAGAATGGGCTTTGTGTGGAGGCTACTCTGGGCTGTACACATGGCCATTTCTCTGAAGCCAGAGGCACTACTCCCAATGTCCAGGTTGTTTGGAGGATCTACCCACCAATTCTGCTTCCTGACCCTGAAAAAATTCTCAGGAGCAACTAGAAGTCCAGTTCTACCAAGAATCTTCTCATTTCCCTGAAAAGCCAGTTCAATCAATAGCATTACTGATCACCTTATGTGTATCAATCCCACACTGAGATCCAGGGATACAAATGTGAATAAGAAACAGATCTGTCTCCTAAGAGAGAGGAAGAAGAATTCACAGGCAATAAAACTGCAGTGTGACCAATGCTATGATAGAGGCTGCTGTGAGAGCCCAGTGACAGAAGCTCCTTCCTGGTCTTACTGGGGTAGAAGAAGAGCAGTAGGGGTGTAAGGAAAAAAAATTAAGGAAGTAACCTTTAAGTGTTTTCTCTTAATTTGTAAGGATCTTTGAAAGAAACAGGTGGCACACACTCAAACATATTAATTGAATATTTTAATGAGGAGGCTGTTTTTCAGAGGTGTGCACAGGACAAGGGAAGTGGCAAAGTGTAGTAAAGGATTAGGGACTAGCATCAACAGGAAGATGTTACCATCCCAGGTTGAAAGGTGCAAGGGACAGTGGATGTCATTGGAAGCCAAATAGACATTTAGCCAAGATACAGTGGATGCCTAAAATGCAAAGGTGTGTATTGATAGATAAATACAGTCACTGCTGCACTGCTGAAACTGTGGCTCAAGAGGTGGGACTGAAAGAATAATTACTCTAAACTTTTTAATACCCAGTTCTCTGAATTCAAAAGACCTGGTTCCTTCCTTAACGTAGTCCCTAGAAGTCAGTTTCCAGGGAAAAGGTAGATATTAGGAAGAAAGGAAGCTAGATTCTATACATGAATACAAGCCATGGGTTAATCAGCCATTTATTAATATATTCATCAATTCCACCTTTCTTTAATCCTTCCCATCTGATAACTTGGAAATAGAATTAAATGTATAATCAATTCATCTGTCATTTTTGTAAACAGAGATTGTGCAGGAGAGGACTAGTCCTGCATGGAGTTGTATTTAATCCTAAGCAACATTTTACAGGATTTTACCTAGAAATCTCTGGTTGATCCAAAAGACACTAACACCACCCCACCTGCAGTTGGGCTAGGCTCTATACCACCCTTATATGAGCTCTGTTTCATGCCAGTCTTAAGAAAGATTACCAGAGTTCTGAAGGAGACCCTGCAGTCATTTGAACAAGTGCTTTTTGTTGTTGTTATCATCATTGTTGCTTGATTTTTTTTTCTGACTAGTATGTCAATCATTCTGCACCCCTTAATGGCAAGAATTCCATCCATAAGCTCTTTGTCTATTAATTTTGCCCACCATTCAAGATCCAGTTCAAATTTGTCTGCATGAAAGAAATCTTACTGTTGTATATCCAATAAAAATCTTCTTGTAACATAGTCCTAAGGTCATAAATCACATATAACTTGCAGTGCCTACCAAACAGAAAGCACCTTATAAATTTAATATTTTGTTTTAATCAAAATTAACAATCAGAGATTATTCTCTGACTTTATAATTATTTAAAAAAATATGAATTTTGCCCAACTTGAAGTAGGCCAGACAAGGCCAGACATGGAAGAAGAGCAGGAAGCAGATTTATTGTCCACACCCTGATTCAAAAGGGGGGCATTTTGCCTCTATCAAATCATCCCTCTTAACCCCAAGTTCAGGGAGGTTCAGAACTTTATACCCAGTGTGTTGGGGGAACTCAGAGGCTCACAATAGGTAGAAGTCTGCACAAAAGCAACTTTTTTCAGAACAGTGGAACCCAGTCCTAGATACAAAATCAAGGACATTTCTCTGTTAGCTCCTCAGAATCTGATTATTTTTCTTTGAAATGAAAATGCCTCTGTGAAAGCCTTGGATTTCTTTCTTATAGCAATCTGGTGCTACAAGCATAAGCATACCCTCCCTCCTTCTGCCTGAAAACTCTGTAGCAGAAATTCTTGCTGATAGTCTAAGAACATTTATGGTGAGGGTCTCTAGAGAAGATTAATTAAGATTTTCTGTGGAGGAGGGTATGCCACTAGAAACTCATATGTAAATTTCCTGGGAAATAATCACTTGAGAGTCATATGTACCTTTTGTCTTTTCCAATGGTTACTAGAATATAATTGTGAATGTGACATGCATTTATGTATTTATATGTAAATGTGTGTATATGTGTATGCATGCAGGGAAAAACATAGAAATATCATTCCAGCTAGAGGGAATAGCATGAGGTACAATCTGAATTTCCAATTTGTCCAAATATACCCTTTCTTTATACCTCTACTGGTTAGACTGCCCCAACCTCCCACATAGAGGCAAATAAATCTAAGACAAGTCAGAAAAGAGGAGAAAATATACATATGGTGATACCTGAACACAGACAAACAGGAATAAATACATATGTGTGTATACAAAACATCTGTGATTTGAAAATGACATTTGTATAATTACATGTCATAGATATTGTTACAAGTAGTATAAATTAATGTAATATATAATGCCCCATTGTTTGGCTATTTCATAATTGCCAAAAATACTTTCTTTTTTTATATAGGTATACCTCTTTGATGATATTTAGATTATTTTTGAATTGTTAATATAAAAAGATTATGTGCAGGGCTGGGGTTGTGGCTCAGTGGTAGAATACTCACCTAGCATGTATGAGGCCCTGGGTTTTATCTTCAGAACCACATATAAATAAATAAAATAAAGGTATTGTGTCCAACTACAACTAAAAAAAGAAAACTGAGTTTAAAAAATATATATATATATGAGTACATATATTTTTACTTATGGACTTCTTCAGATGTTTTTCTAGATATAGAATGGGTGCACTATAGTGTATATGAGCTTTTATTTTCAGAGAGAATGAAACATAGCACATTAAATACTACATAAATGTTTACTTTTTAACTGTCAGTATAACTAAGGACAGTTTGTCCAAGCCTTTGTAAATACTGAGGATTAAAATTCTTTGGTAAATCCATGGGTTGACTTTCATGGATTTCTCAAGTAAAAAATCTTATTATCTGCAAACTGTATTTCATTACAATGATCACAAAATTTTGAAAAAAAAGGTGTCTAATCTATGCTACTGATTGTGTACTTCCATGTCTTGCTTTTTCAGTGATTTTCTCTCTCTCTCTCTCTCTCTCTCTCTCTCTCTCTCTCTCTCTCTCTCTCTCTCTCTCACACACACACACACACACACACACACACACAAATGAATATTTATTTATGATCATGAAACAATGTCAAATGTGGGAATAAGAAAACAGAGTGATTGGGAAATTCACATTGGAAAGCCTGATATTTTATGAGATGTGAAATGATTGTGGATTGAAAATCAGGAGGTAAGAGGCTGAAAGACTGACCATTTCATTTAAGAGATTTAGAATTGAAAAAGCATTTTTGTCAGATTCTGAGCAATACAATAAAAATATGGAGTTGAGAGCCTATCAAATAGGAAAAACAAACTAAATACCTTGGTCTCAGTTGATGCCTAAAGGTCACCATGAAAGTCTATATCTAAAGATAAAGATAGGCATGAAGTTGAAGACAATCCTTAAGGCCAGAGTCCTGGATTGAATAATTATTTTCACTAATTACATTGATCTACCCTTAAACATGCTTCCTGAACACATACTTCTGGCTGGAGAAAGGTAAAGTCATCCTGAACCTCAGATTATCATTACACTAATTTATAGTACAATGTGTAGCAATAATTGAAGAACATCTAAAAAACATGTGATCACCTCAATAAATGTCAAAAACACCCTTTAGGTAATATTCAAAACCTAGTTAAATTAATTACTTTAAATAAACTAAGAAAAAGAAGGATCTCCATATTTTAAAAGAGGATAATTTCAAAATCTTACAAAATATATTTTTATTAACCGTGAAATATTGAACCATTTCCCCATAAAATTGAGATAAATAAGGTTATCCACTCTATTACTTCTATGTAATAGTATACTGGAGGATGTCAGTAAAAAAATGATAAAGACTCCTGAAAATTCCCTTCAACATGAAACAATGAGAGCACAATGAATTGAACTTTTTTTCAGACTTCTGGAAATTAGCCAAAGTTTTCAGAAATATTTCAAGAGTTTTTAAACAAAAGTGCATATATCTTAGTGAGAATAGTGATATTGTCTTGTTCTCTTGTTGTCTTGTTCCCTCTCTACATCTCCACATGTAGTGGAGCACTGAAAAGAGATAGCCCATGGTGAAAGCAAAGGTCTGACACTGGAGGCAGCAGCATGGAGTTGGAGCTCCCTCAAAGCTCTTTTCCAGAATCTTGTCATAATTTGACTCATCTTGTGGATCTCTTGAAGATCCCACATGTAGAGCTATTTGTATATTGCCAGGACTTTGAGCTTTCCTAGTACCAAAGCCATATGTGGAAGACAATTGGAGGCAATTTTTGAGCATTGTGGATGACTGAAATCATGAATAATAGTTGAAGAAATTAATAGGTTAACTAAGAAGCTTAAAAGAAAAAGATGATGAATGAACTTGTTTTAGTCAGCATTTTCACTTCTGTGACTCAAAGAACTGAAAAGAGTAAAGTTAGAGGTGGAAAATTTTATTTGAAGGCTCATTATTTCAATGGTATCAGTCAATAGACAGCCAGTCCATTCCTTGAGTCTCAATGAAAAATTGAACATCATGGCAGAAGAGTATGGTGGAGGGAAGCAGCTCATATGATTATCAGGAAGCAAAGAGAAATATCTACTTGCCAGATGCAAATATATACCCCAAAGGCAAACCCCAATGCCCTACTTCCTCCAGCCATAGCTACCTTCCTTCAGTTACAACTAAGTTAATCCATCAGGTGATTAATTCACTAGTTACAACTATTATAACTTAAACATTTTTACCTTTAAACCTACTTGCATTGACCCACACATGAGCTATTGGGGGACACCTCACATACAAACCATAAGAGCTGTTCATAAATTACATCAAGTATGTCTGACATACTCCTGGGGCATTAGAACACCATGAATGTCCAGGATAGATCTAAGAAGGTCCTAAGTTTTCACCTTAGTCCAACTTCAGGTTTCTGTACAATGTGTATCAAAAAATAAAAAAATTAAGCAGAACTTACCATATGATCTAGAACTCCATTTAAGGATATTTGCCTAAAACAATTGAAAGCATGCACTGGAATAGATAGATATTTGTACATCCATGTTTACCCAAAATAGCTGAAGGTAAGAAAACTCCAAAATATGCATCAATGGAAGAATGGATACACAAAATGTGGCCAATACAGTCAATAGAATATTTCCCAGCCTTAAGTTATAATGACACATTTTACCAAATGGTTGAAGCTTGAACACAACCAAACCAATAAGATCCTATTTTGTGGGATACCTGGGGTAGTCAAATTCATGGACTGAAAGTAAAATGGTAGTTTTGGGGGAAAAATGAAATAGGAGATGTTGTTTAATTGGTATAGACTTTTAGTTTAGGAGAATAAAAAAAAATCTCTGGAGATGATTGTTGGTGCTAGTTGCACAATAATGCAAAATACATGTCACTCAATTTACATGTTATGCATATTTACCACAGCAAATAATATATGGTTTGTAAGGGTGTGTGTGTGTGTGTGTGTGTGTGTGTGTGTGTGTGTGTGTGAGAGAGAGAGAGAGAGAGAGAGAGAGAGAATTTATTTGACACATGCATTGGAGAAGAAAATGTAAATGAAGATGAAGGATAGAATTGCAGTGATATAACCACAAGCCAAAGAGTTCTAGCAATCACCAGAAAAAAAAGAAGAGGAAAAGAATAGGTTCTCCATAGAGAGTACAACACTTCCCACATCTGGATTTTTGGCCAAGTGAAGTGTATTTCAGACTTCTGGACTTTAGAATAGTTGGAGAATAATTTGTTTTTCTATTTTAAAACTATAAATAAAAAAGTAAAAAGGCCAATATGTTCTCAGAAGGAAAAATCTTAGAGTTATCACCATCCTTTATAAATAAAGAAAAAAATTATGAGATTCTAGTTTAGATATGCAGAGTATAATGAAGACTGATAATAAAAAGGTGGTTATTTCTAAATTAATCATTATTAAAAATGTTAAGGCTTGTTAGGGCCTTCAATACATAGAAAAATTATTTATTTTCATTGCATTTTAACTGAAATACACAAATATAAAAATCAGCCCAAATTCAAGATGGTGGATTCGAGGAAGGCTGCATTTCCAGTTGTTCTCAGGATTCAAGCAGGGGCAGGCGTGGGGGAGGACTCTTTCTCAGCAAGGTGTGTGAATGAGGGTGTTTTAGTCAGCTTTCCCACCACTGTGACCAAAAGACCTGACAAGAATAATTTTATAGGAAGAAAAGTTTGTTTGCAAGCTCATGGTTTCAGAAGTCTCAATCCATAAATGGCCAACTCCATTTCTAAGGGCCTATGGTAGGAGTGTGGAAGAGGAAAGGACACCAGGAGAGAGAGAGAGAGAGAGAGAGAGAGAGAGAGAGAGAGAGAGAGAGAGAAACTCCTGAATAAGAACAAAATATACACCCTAAAGCCTCACCCTCAGCAGGGCCCACATCCTCCAGTCACACCCTACCTGCCTACAGTTATCACCCAATTGATCCTTATCATGGTATTAATGCACTGATTGGGTTAAGACTTTCATTACCCAATCTTTACACCTCTAAAACCTCTTGCAATTTGTCACACACCTGGGGGCACATCTATTATCTAAATCGTAAGAGAGGGATTTAACTAAAATTCAAATTGGACAGAGTGTCTTAGAGACTTATGAGTTTAGGTGCATAGAACTTCAAATTACAAAGTGTACTTTGGAGCTGAGTCACATTATACTGCTGCCAGCAGAGGTCACCATAAAGGAGAGGGGTTACAGAAAGAGAATCACAGTGCGAATTGGCATGGAAATCCTGGGGATCAGAAAAATTGACTAAACTTTGTTGCTCCAGAATCTTCACAGCGAACGGGTATTTGAAAAGTTGTCTGCATTTTTTAACTGGCCATGGAAAGCTGAGGCTGGGAGTCGCACTGAAGAGGGCACACTGCAGCCCCCTGCTGCAGGAGCCTGGATGATCATGGCAAACATTGCCATACTGCTACCACAAGTGCCTAGGTGTGGTCTAGAGTGTACCTAGCAGAGCATGAGTGAAACAATCATAAGGATTTGCCCAAGGGGATTTAAGTCAGAAAAATAAAGGCAAATCTAACTCATCTTCCCTTTGAATCTGGCAACTCACATGACCAGCTGGAGAGAGATGGGACACTGAACAGGAGGGTGCATTCACTCAGGGACTAAGCCTGACAAGTTCACATTTTTGGCTAGCAGAGTGTGTGGACTGGCTCTTCTGCTGTGTGAGTAGAATTCTTGGGAGATCCCTGACATCCAGACTCTCAGTAGAACTCAGCATTTGCAAGGTCCTCAGGGTGTGTTGGTCGAATCTCTCTCTTTAGAGCAGATACCATCCAACAAGACCCCTGAGGCCTTATTAGACTTAAGCCCCCACTGCTGGATTCCTCCTCATATATCTCTGCAGCAGCTCCCCCCTGAATGCCTCAATCTTGTCTTCCCAGACAAAACTTCAGTCTACAGTACTTCCCATTCCATCCTACCTTGTACTGGTGAGAAGGGAAGCTGAGAACTACCTCAACCAGCTTCAGTTTTAGGCCACTTTGACGGACAGATCAGTGAGCAACACAAAAAGTGGAAGGGGTTAGCAACTTCCAGTCTTTTAACACACACACACACTCTCTCTCTCTCTCTCTCTCTCTCTCTCTCTCTCTCTCTCTCTCTCTCTCTCTCTTTCTCTTATTGTTCTGGAACCCTAGAGCCCATCTCCTCTCTTAGGACTAACTTTTAAAACATCCTCTGAGATTTTCCCTTTGACCATCTTCTTGGACCATCAGAGATTTAGCAGCTGCACTGAGCTAAATATATCAATTCACTTAATAAGCATAGTGCAGAGGGTCACGGACCTGATTTTTAAAAAAAAAATTTAAAGAGATAAAATATAGATACTGAGGTTTTTATGATTCTATAAAAAGACAATGTAACCTTCTTCTAAAAGTAACAAGGAGTTTACTTTTAGACAGTATTTTGGGTGACACATATTTGACCGTTTTGCTAGAACCAAAGTTGGGATATTATTTAAAAAATTGGAGGAAGCATAAAAGCATCAAAATCATTGGCTTCTTTCTTCACTTTTTCCAAGTCGTGATGTTTCATATAGTTTTCTTGGCATCCGAACTTCTAGAAAAATATTTCCTTCCCCACTCTTTACAATGAATTGAATGGCAAATGGGAATCTTGTTGAGACAAGCTCTTGCCTAATTAGACAAGGACATATTTCTCCTAAGAGCCTTGCATTGCAATAGTGATTACTTGTCCTCCAGATGATAGATAAAAATTAAATGCAAGAAGCACTTTGTTTGCAAAGTTTGTGGGAAGTTGCTGAAGACCATTATCTTTTCTTTTCTTTTTTTTTTACCATTCCTCATTTCTCCAGATTTCTGTTTATTTGTTCTCTGCTATTGAAATATTTTCTCTTTGTTTTTTTGTGGGAGTTGAGAAGTCCTCAGTGCATCCCCTTGTTGGGCTCCTGATTTTGTAGCCACCTTCACCCTGTCTCCCCGTCATTCCTCACCTTGGCTGAGTCATGGAGTTGAACTATGTCTGCTTCCGGGTGTCCCCTTCCAATGCACCACAGGCTTCCACTGCCTGTATGTGCACCTCAGAAACCTTTACTCCACATTCTTCCCTGACTTCCTGCCCAAGTGTGGCCAGACCCGTCTGTGAGACCCCTGTCCTGTTGGTCCCCCTTTAGTGTCCCTCAACATTACGCATACTCTTTGACTCCTTGAACCAGGATGGTGCTTGACACGGAGTAGCCACTCAACCAATGCTGTTCCAAGGACCTACCCTGCAATAGCCTCATTTCTGACTCAGTTACACACAACGGGAGCTCCTTTTCTTCTTCTAAACTCTTGATTTTATGGTGCAGCTTCTTTTGGACTTATAAATCTGTCATAAGTTGAAAATTTTGTAAGTGAAAAATGCATCAGTTGGACTCATGGAAGATGCTAGCACAGCAACAGCACTCTGTGGAGTGGTGGTCTCTCACCCTCCATCCAGACTGGGAGCCCAGGTTCACCGCCCTTGTCCAGAGAGGATCATATGGATGGTACTGGGGGACATCATGTTAAGTGAAATAAGCCAGACACAGAAGGACAATACCTTTTTCATTTGGGAAAGCTAAAAATATTCACCTGAATGTAGGATATCGATGACTAACATTTGGAAAGGGGGTTTAATAAATGGAGGCTGGATTTGATCAAAGCATGCTTTATACATGTGTGGAAATATCACACTGGACACCATTAATTCACATACAATTAATGCATATTAATGAAAAGCAAAACAAAATATTTTGAAAGCCTAAAACTTAAAAAAAAAATGGAATTCAAGATTCAAGCATGGTTTCTGCTGACTCTGTATTGCTTTCACACCCTGGTAAAGTCAGAAAATTGTAAATTGAATCACTGTAAACCAGGACTGTCTGTATTTATAAGTGCAGAAGCTGGGTATCAAACTCCAAGGAGCAAATTTATTTCAATTACTTTCTAACTCACTTCAGTAGAATGTTGATCAATAGCAGTGACTGATTGATTAATCAGGTTTGGCCCTAGTGCCCTGACCACAGCAATGAAGATAACCCTGGGAAAAGTACACTTGAGGGTGCTGATTTTAAAAAACAGACTCTAGGGGCCGGGGATGTGGCTCAAGCGGTAGCATGCTCGCCTGGCATGCGTGTAACCCTGGTTCAATCCTCAGCACCACATACAAAGATGTTGTGTCCGCTGAAAACTAAAAAATAGATATTAAAAAATTCTCTCTCTCTTTCTCTAAATAAAATAAGATAAAATAAAAAACAGACTCTGGAAAAAAGAAAAACAAAACCTGTGCCATTGGTCATATAACACTATTAGCACCAACTATCATGATGAAAAGAGCCTGGGTGTGGCTAGTTAGAGGTTTAAGTTGACCTGTCTGTGTTTTGTTTAGGCTCACTTTTTACAGGAGGGGTGGAGGGCAGGTCTATTTTCTCTGTTGAGAGAAGCAGGCAGTTATTTTCTGTGGGCTTTTGAGTGGCGAGTTTCTGGGGTCTATAATGCCAATTGACACATGATTAAATGGATCTCTCTCCCTGTCCTCCTAAGGGAAGCCATCAGCCATGTGTGTGAAGCTGTACCCGGTGCCAAAGGAGCCTTCAAGAAGAGAAAGGTACTACGTGTCTGTCTCCTCCTTTCCGTCCTCTCTCACCTCCCAGGGCCTTCAACCACACAACTGCTCCTTGTCCTCTTCCCCTGGCCTTGCTCTTGTTGTTTTTACCAGCAAAGAGAGCTGAGATTGCTCCCTCACGTGGCTGGGGACAGTGAGCTGTCACGGCTGTCCAAAAGCAGAAACCTTGGTTACTCCCTGTGGCTTAAACAATAGGACAGCAAGGGCAGCAAACACTTGGCCAGGCTTCTGTGTCCTTAAAGCACTTTGTAGAATTTAGTTCACTCCATCCTAACTATGCTTTGTGGTAGACCTCCCAGTTGTGTGCTGGAAAAAATGCTTAACAACCACCTCTTAGGGTTGAGAGGGGGAACAAGAAGCACTGAATCTGCAGCATCTGCCAATTTCTGTGGTGTAAATACTTCCATGTGCTGAGCACAAGCTTTTATCATGCATCTCCAGAAATGGAGTCAGGAAAGAGACGTACAGTAACAAATCACTACACAGTACTTGTACCACCAAGGTACAGTAAACATAACCTGAAAGGCAGAGTTCATATTTTATGCAACAAAACCAGTAGGATATGGAGTGTTGGGCATTTATGGTCTGCTCTTGAGATGAGTTCTATTTAATTGTGAGTCTGTATAAGTTAAAGTTTAAGAAATCTGTATATTAGCCAGCTCATATAAATGTCTAATTGTGTCTCCTTTGCTGATACTAGCTAGCTCCACACACCACTGGAAATCCTCACGTCACAGATGATGAGAACTGAGAGGCAGAAATGAGATGAGATGCAGAGCTTGAGCAGGTGGTGGAGTTAGGTTGAGCCCAAACCACCTGCTCCAGAGCCTGAGTGTTCAACTTCATATTCTTTTTACCCTGAATATGGTTTCACAAGACAGGGAAAAATCCTAGTGAAGAGAAATCAGAGAAAACCCTCTTCAGTTAATCGTCTGGTGATGACGTTGACTGGCACCCACAATCATGGGCTTTCTAGGGCTGGACTGAATTGTGCGGAAAGCATACCTTAGAGAACCCTGAATCGACTCTGGAGGCTGAGCCATTCCAGATCATTTGGGCAGTTGGTGAGCCTGGCTTTGCTATTCCCAGGGCACCAGGTTGTATCTGTCTTCAGAGATGGGGGACATTCACGTACCTCCAGGTCGACTGGAGAGAGAGAGCAGGCAAAAAACGTGGGTGGCATTAACAGGTGTGTCAGTTTAGGTCTGGTCCATCCTCTGCAGACACTGAGGACCAAGAGAGGCTCTGAATCCTGGATTCAGGGATGGAGAAGTGTCTGAGAACAGAGATAGGGAACTTCACTCCCAAAGATGAGTGGTACTCACAAGTCTTTGGTTACCCTCAAGGTCCTCTTGGTGGGAGGAGGAAGAAACAGTGCCCATTTCAGGGCTTCACCTCAGGTGCACTTGACCCAGATCTCACAGGTGGGGCCTGGGCATCTCTATTTTTAAATATCTTTTTCAGGAGTGTTGACTTAAAAAAAAAAAAAGAAAAATCAGCACAGAGAGACAAAAGAAATAGCATTTATCTTGGAAGCAAAGTGCTGCAATTTGGGCACACTGAATCAGGGTAGCCACAAATAGTGTCCCCTAAGGCAAGCATGGAAGAGGGTTTTTTTTTTCTCCTTTTAGTAGGGGATTTCCATAAAAAGTTATTTTTGGAGAAAGTTCATTGGCTGGATAGAAATCCTAAACTGTAAGCCTATTCTGATTGGCTAATTAAATGGGGTATGCCCGGTTGAGAGAGAGAGAAAGAGAAGGCCAGTCGATAAAGGCGTCAGTGATTTATCCCAGTCTGCCAGAACATTCTGTGGCTTGACCTTCAGCAGGTGGAGTGCGTCCTCACAGTTTGCCGACTCCACTTGAGAAAACCCTGGCCTTCGTCACTTCCTTTTCTTTCCCAGGAGATTAAAACAGTGTGTGCCTTGTTAGAACTAACTGGCATCCGGAAAGAGAGAATACTTTACTTCAAATCGAAAAGATGGGTTGGTTGGTCCCAAAGGACAGAGAAATGAGTGTTGGCAGGATTTGTCCAGGGACTGGGGCAGAAGGCACCTAACTGGAACATGCAGCCCTTTGGTTCCTGAAAGAAGGATGGGACACCAGTAATAGCCAGCCCGGGTCAGTCCACCCTGGGCTGGCTCAGGCCACAGGATCCTAGCTGGGCTCTCTATGTGAACCCTCACCCAGAAGGAGATTGTGTGGAAGGCTGGGGCTCATTCCCTTAGCAACCAACACTCACCATCCTTGGAGATTGCGTAGAACCCCCCACACTGGTCTGCTGTGGTCTTTCCTGAGAGGTAGCAGTGCATCTTCTAGATGCCACCGGTCAGCCTCCGCTCTCTCCCTCCCAGCTCACTCATTTCATCCTCGTCTTCCGGTGCCTGAGGTGGGAGGAGGGGTCCGTGAGGGCTGGGGGCGGAGTGTGTGTGGCTAACATCTGGGTCTCCGCACTTGTAGAGGAGGCCAGTGCAGAGGTCCGGCAGGGTGGCCTTCTATAAATCAAAAACAGATCAAAAAATGCTCTTGGATTTCACAGCCTCTGAGCAAAATGCTGTCCAGCATCCTGGGGAAGAGCAACCTCCAGTTTGCAGGGATGAGCATCTCCCTGACCATCTCCACCGCCAGCCTGAACCTGCGGACTCCGGACTCCAATCAGGTGTGTGGTCGCCCAGGCCTCCCGGCCCTCCACGAGCCCAGCGATGGTCTTCCCAGGGCAGCCTCACCAGACCCCCCGTTAGAACATGTTTGGGTCAAATCTGGATCAGTCTCTGAACTTTGGCCACCAAGAGAATGACAGGTGGGATGGGTTCTCTTTAATTTGGCTATTAGTAACTATTTTTTGTTGTTTTTCGAAGGACAATGGAAGAAACTGTTTTTATTTGCAATGTGATGAAAAAGGTGATGTAGGTGCAAAAGTCTTCTCTTGACGTCTTATCCCTTGTATAACCGTGTTCTATTGGTTTTTATAGATGACGTTTTTATTTTATCAACTTTGACTGATTGACAGAAGTGTTTCTTCTTTAGTGGTTTATGGTCTTGGAACATCTTAGTTCATGGTGTCGCAGGGCTGATAAGATGTGGCATATCCATGACCCAGACAGGGTGGGTGGATTCAGAGCTGACCAACGCCGCACAGCCGTGGTCAGTACGGCTAATTCCATTTAGGATGATTGTGTTTCTGGGCAGCGTGTGTCTTATGATTCTTGTAGTAAGTTTCTTCAGTTGAAAAAATGGGTATATGAATGATGGTCCTGGCTCCCAACAGGAGATTCTGAAGGTCAAATAAGGCAGAGGGGAAAACTTTGCCTGGTGAAAAAGTGGATGTGGAGTGGACATTTTTATTGTATCAACTTTGAAGGGGCTGGCCTGTCGAGGTTGAATCAATAGTCATCTTTCTGTCCTCCCCTGCTCTGCCCAGCCTACAGTGCTGGCAATGTGAGCTGGACATTGGATGTGACCTCTGCCCCTCACACTCCATGATTCTGACCATGTTACCAAGGATGCCCGTGGCTGACTTCATGTTCCTACACCTATTTCTGTTTATTGACCTCCATAACCTCAGGTGGACCAGCAGTATCCTCAGTATGCCTCCAACTCCTACCCAAGAGGTATAAATAAATACTAGATTCTGCATAGAACTGAGAAGCCATGTCCAGGCTTTGTTTGGGCATAAGTGGATACCACTCTCGCTCCATTCTTCTGTGTTCCTGGGACCCACAGATATCCCTCGTCTTTGCATACTAACTAACTGTGCCCAGGACCGGGTGATTAGCCCTTGAGGCTGTGGGGAGGCTTGTTGGGGAGGCCCGGCCTTGGCCTGCGCTGTGTCAGGTGGAGTCCCCGCTGTTTGTGGTGGCTGGTGCACTCAGCCCTGCATCCCATCTCTGCTCATTCCCATTCTCTTTCTCTATTGCTGGGGACTTCAGATTCCAGGACTCTTCAGTCTGTAACCCTCAATTCCATGGGCTCTTCTCCCTCCTTCCCCCCCTCCATAAAAGAGAAGAGGCACCCAGGACACTGCTGCTGCATTTGGCCCTGCTCCACCTGAGACCTGGGCTGGTTGGATGTGTCCAGTTCCTATCTTCTTGCCTCTAGGTTCGGTGGGTGGGCTCCGGACCCCCAGGTGCTACTCACTCAGATGACAAAGGTACAGTCGGTGGCAGATAGAGCCGAGGTAAAGATCAGATGGCTCTGGACTCCCTTCCTGTTGACTGTAATTGTCAACTGCAGCAAATTGAGTCCTGTATGGTGAGATCCTTCCTGCTCTGTCAGAGAGAGCAGACGGGCAGCACCTCCTCCACTCCACCGAGTTCCAAGTAGGAGAATGAGATAAAGCCTTTGGAGCAGAAGCACAGACTCTATCTATTAGAATCAATTAGCTCTAATTTTCTTCCTCCCCTTTTCAATTTTTCTGTTACTCAAGGGAATTAGATTCAGTCACACAATAATGATCATGCATCATGTTGATTAAATATGACTTTCATTTTTCCCCTGCTAAATCTTACTTTCCAATTTAATTTCTAAGCCCCAGTTTTGGAGCTGTCTTAGAAGCAAAAAATTAAATACACAAAAGCTAATTATGCAAAATTCAAAACGTTATCATTATTTGGGGGGGGGGGGTCCTATTTCCTCACCATTCTCTCTACCGTGATCTGAGGACAGAATTCTAGGGTGACTATTATTAGCTTAGGTCATCTGGGGCTTGGGCACACTGCTTTATGGTCCCTTAGATGCTCAGGATTTCCTACATCCTGAAGTTTTGCAATTGCCAACAACAAAAGTAGGCATTTAAAAGTAAATATGTGATATCATTTGATTATATTTGGGTTTTACAGGAGCCGGTTTGGAAACATCCCTGGGATGGCACAAATATAGCTCTGTCAATCCTAACTGCCGGCCAGAGGACAAGGGCCTGAGGGGATTGTGCAGGAATCAACCTGGCTGTGTAGGGATGGAGACAAGAGCTCTCTTCCCCACCCCCGGAAACGTACCCCAATGTCATTACATGGTCTTTGGAAAGATAAAAATAGCATGGAAGACTTATGGAGCTTTTTAAATTTAGGGCAGCTTCTAATTTACTTAGTGTCTACTAAATTCCACTGTATGCTGCGGTTTATAAAAACTAATGGAAATTTCCCATTTTAAAATTAACTTGGAATGTCCTCTCTGGTTTCTATGTTGATAAATCACGAGAGTGCTGTGGATGGCACTGGCTCTTGATCTTTGTTTCTGGCTTCCTTCTTTGTCTGTGCACAGCACAAATGGGACAAAGAGAGAGGGACAGGCCCCTCCTCCTCCATGCTAGCTAGGGGGTCTGTGATGGGGGTCCTGGTGTGGCTTTGGAAACCACCATAAATGGCAATATTCTGAGGTGCAGGTGAGACTTTTCCTTGAGATCCTGGCCAGCGGATAGAGATCTTTGATTAACAGCTGAGTTCCTCTGAAGAAGTCACTTGGTCCCTGGGGCCTCAGCCACCCACCTGTCAGGTGGAATTCTGATGTTGGCGCTCCACAGCTCCTGGGATAACTGACAGAAAGCCGCTGAGGCCAACCAGTTGGACAGCAGCCATCAGGCTGTGAATGCTCCCGAAAGGTGGTCGACGGCCGCGACTTTTACAGTTGCTATTTTCATACGGTTGTGAGTTTTCAGGAAAACTCGCCAATTTGAATCATGGGATAACAAAGGGTTGATTTTGCAAGACGTGGGAAGGGTAATAACGGTACGTGTCATTTCTTGTTTTGGTCCTGACAGATCATAGCGAATCATCACATGCAGTCCATCTCCTTCGCCTCTGGGGGAGATCCGGTAAGTGTCCTTGGACTTGTTTCTCTTGTACTTTTTGGGAATTTCCAAGAAAAGACCCTTACTTAAAGTGTGCCCCCTCTGAACAATAAATAGAAATTAACTGTGATGCCAACTTCTCCCTCTCAAATACTGGAAACTCTTCTTGACTATCATTTCTTGGGGGTAGGTAGCCTATGTCAAGGACCTGCTGTTAATTTTTATTTCATAGCCAAAAACCGTCAGAAATTCTGGGAGCTTTGACCTTTTTTTTAAATTTTTTTTTTTTAGCTATACCTGGGCACAATATCTTTATTTTGTGTATTTCTTTTTAAGTGGTGCTGCGGATTGAACCCAGTGCCTCACACATGCAAAGCAAGCGCTCTGTCACTGAGCCACAACCCCAGCCCAAGTGTTGGCCTTTTTAAGAGGTGGCAGATTGCACCCCCACACCACAGTTTTCAGAGTTGCTGGGGTCTTGATCACTCTTTGCCCTGCTTCCCCCACCCCCCAAGTAGCCCTTGTGCTTGGCACACACTGCTCCTTATTTTAATGCTAGGGATCCTGTCTGCCGCTAGCCGCAGGAGGGCAATTTTCTTGATGACCTTCCCATTTCTTCTACGTGGATCACCTTGTCACAGAACTGCTGCTGGCATAGTGGGAGTCAGGTCAATCAAGAGAGCCATTTCTGTGGCAGATTCCAGATGTTTCTGAAGGACAGTCTCATAGGGACCCAGATCTCAGTAACGAGAGAGCAGTGTTTCTCTGTGTCCAGTGGTGGTGGGCATCAGGGGTAGGCAAGGCTGGGGTTGGGGGCTCCTGCCAAGGACCAGTGCCTCTGGTAATGTGCCCTGTTCCTGTCCAGCACCCCCACCTCAGACCCCACACCCAGGGCACTTGGTGGCAGAAGGGATTGCTCACCCTGCACATGAATCTTTGCCCTTACATCTTTGCTTAATTGACCAAAGATGACCAGAGCACAGTTTAGCAATGACATCCCATGGGTTCAAATGGTTTGGACTCTTGTTAAAGTCTTTTTAAAAAAAGTCTACCACAGTTGCTTCCTTTTCTTTTCTCCTCTGCTCTTACTGTACCTTTGTTTTCTTTCGGATCCTGATGATTTCTCACAATTCATTGTAACAGGAAAGTCCTCAGTGGCACACCCATGCTACATTTCCTGGGCTCATGTGCAAGGACGTTCAAGTACCTACCCGACTGCACTCACACACACGTCTAGACCAAGATCCTTCCCTTTGTCTCTCTCTAAGTAATTTGCCGTGGTTGTCTAAGTGCTTAACCAATGTGATGCTCTGAGCCATAATTTCCCTTCCTTCTTTCCTTCCTTGTGCAGGCGATGGAAAATACAGTTTCCTAAATGTCAAAGGTAACCCAGTTTGAAAAACTAACAGACAGATATCTTATTGAACTGCATCAATAGCTCCTTTCAGGAACTTTTCTTAATTCTTGTCTTAATGATGATATTTTGAGTGGAGATACAAATATCTAGGTCCTGGAAAGCCAAACACATGGGCTTATATAAAATTATTTTATTCTCCAAGATATAAACAGAATGTGGGCCTGTTCTTTTTCTTCAAATATACTCATCATCTTTTCATTTTAATGAATGGAACTATTTATTGACGCTTAAAGTAATCCATAACCTTTTATGTTTGTTGTGATTTTTTTTTCTAATACAGAAAAATGGCATGATCCCAGAGGACAGGAAGCCTAGTTACATTCCATTTTATCCAATCCAAATAGCTAGTGCATGAGATCTCATTCCAAATGAAATCATAACCACAATTTTACCACATTACTATTATTGGTAAATGTTTTAAGTAAAACCAAGGACTCTAGGCCCTCGTCCTGATACTCCTGCTAAATCCATGTGTTGTTTAATGCTTTGTGTCTCAGTTCTACACAGTCGGAAAATGGTAGATGAAAACATCAAATGAAACAGACTGGAAAATATTATTAATCCCTCTCCCCAAAGAGGCAACACAATAATTATAGTCTACTATGGTCAGCAGTGTCCAAATACCACCAAAAGAATTTTAGAGCAATGGCCAGGCTCCGAGGTTCTCGGGGAGGGAATAAGTAGAGAAGCAGCAACCCCTTTGTTGGAACTTTTCAAGAACAATTGTTTTGAATCCTGTTACACTCTACTACTATTCCAGAAAGAGATCAATACAAGAATCAGAACAACCATGTCCAGGCTTAGCCATTGACCATCTGAGAGACACAGATCAGTCTTCTTACTGTCCTTCCTCCCCCAACTTTGAGCCAGAGTAGAGTTTCTTAGATTAGGGTAAGATTTTTTTTGTTAAGTATTTCCTTGAATATATCATTCATGCTGACTCAAATTAATGATGTGACCCGAATCTGTACAGAATCCAAGAAGAGATGGCTTTTGTTTATACTTTTTATTGAACTCTAAACTCCAATCCAATTTGGAAATTAAATACAAACAAACACTGTCAAGCCCAATGGCATTCAAAGTAACGTGACTTTATTGTGATGGACAAAGTTCATTGGAACTCAGTCTCTGCTCCTGATGGCTGTAAGACTGGCTGTCCTGGTGCAGAAGGTTTTGAATCTAGCATCTCCCTCCTACTGTGGGCATAAGGATGGTTTAATTCTTCTACCACTTTCTCCTATTCAAGGAAAATCTGCAGCTGTGCATCATTATGTCCAAATGTGACAGAAGTCGACTTCCAGTGGGGCAAAGGCATCTACTCTGACTGTTCTTTTCCTTTTCTTTAAAAATCTGGCAACCTTAATGTTGGAAACCCAATCGCAAATCTCAGCCTGAAGTCGGTGACTGTGGCCACCTCCTGATCTTGGATATCAGGTTCTTAAGCTTATCATGAAAGGGAAAATAGGAAATCGTGACCCTTAGATCTGGTGACCTCTCAGACACTGGAGAACACACCCTGGGGTTCTGTGGTTCTCAGGGTGATGCTGAGAAGCTCTTACAGGCTTCCCAAGGACCCTTCCCACCCTTACTCTCTTGATGCCAGGAAGAGTCTGACTTCAAGCTGCCATCTCTAGTTTTGCCAGCAGCTTCAGATCCTCACCAGATCCCGGTATAGAGGACACGGTGAAGATCTGATGCAGCGCTGTTGAGAGAGAAGGAGATGTCTCCTCTGCTTATAGACGGTGACAGGGGGAGAGGTCACCAAAGAGAACCCTGACAGGTGCTAACAACAGTCAGAACACATCAATCACCTTGAACCAATCTCTCTCTCTCTCTCTCTCTCTCTCTCTCTCTCTCTCTCTCTCTCTCTCTCTCCCTCTCTCCCTGAGGAGTCTTGCTATGTTGCTCAGGCTGGTCTTAAAGTCGTGATCCTCCTTCCTTAGCCTCCTGAGTAGCTGAATTACCTTGAAGATCTTTGCAATCATAATGTTTGGTAAATAGCCTCAAACATAGAGTGCCATGATCCAGTTGCTCTCTCTTTTTTTTTTTTATGTTGAAAATACTAACTTTGTGGAGAAGTGTTTTGGCTTTCAAGAATTAAGATAACAATTGGCTCCATTATTACTTTTTTAGAAACCAGCAAGCACATGGGTGCTTCAGTGTATTTTTTTTTTTTTCACTGCGGATTGAATCCAAGGACACTTAACCACTGGGCCACTTCCTAGCCCTTTTTACTTTTATTTTCAGACAGGGCCTCACTAAGTTGCTTAGGGCCTTGTTAAGTTGTGGAGGCTGGCTCTGGACTTTCGATCCTCTTGCCTCAGCCTCCTGAGTCACTCACATGACAGGTGTGAGCTTCAGCATACTTTTTAAGTCTTATTTTCTCTATTCATTGGTTTTATGAGAAGGAAGTGAACAAAGTCTTATTTCACTTGGAAGGGTGAAACTTCTAAATAGAACTTATATTTATAAAATATCTTAAGGGAATAAAATTATTATTTATGTCCAAGAAGAAAAGAACTCTCTTATCTCAATCACCCAAGAGGGGATGTTTGTGATCAACCTCTGAACATCTGTCCAGACCAGTACTTCTCAAAGCATGGTCCCCAGCCCAGAGGCAGCTGTGATTTGTTAGGAATTCAGTTTGGGGATCTTACCCCCGACCTACCAGAGGGGAAATTCCAGTGTGTGGCCCAGAAATCTGTTCTAACAAGACTTACAGGGGATTCTGACATTAATTCAAATTTGAGGGCCCCAGGTATGGACATTGCTGAGAGTCGTGGTCCTCAACTTAGGTTCACATTAATATTTTTCTAGGGACTTAAAAAAATTCCTGATGCTCCAGGCTCACAGCCAAACCAGTTAAATCAAATTATCTGGGCAATAGGATTCAGTTTTGGAAGCTTCCCAGGAGATCCGACATGCAGAGGAGCGGTGCCTTCTATCCCGGCTGCTCTAGTGTGAACATGGGCCAGCAGCATCATCACCAGGAGGGGGGCTGGAAATGCAGCCCCCCCAGGCCCTGCCTGGACATACTGAGCCTGAATCTGCATCCCCAGAAGCTGCCTAGGTTGGGCTGTTGTGTGGGCAGTGTTTGATTCTTTGTATGGTGGGAAGTGTCCTTATCAGCTTGTGTTGATCTACTGTATCCCTGTGATGTTCTTGACAAGTGATACTGACAT
The DNA here is from genome assembly GCF_052094955.1 of Ictidomys tridecemlineatus. Taxonomy (NCBI): domain Eukaryota; kingdom Metazoa; phylum Chordata; class Mammalia; order Rodentia; family Sciuridae; genus Ictidomys; species Ictidomys tridecemlineatus. The sequence continues at coordinate 74,564,401 of NC_135485.1, read as the reverse complement.
CTTGTTTTTTTCTTTAACAGGACACAACAGACTATGTCACCTATGTAGCTAAGGACCCTGTTAATCGCAGAGGTAAGCCATGCTTGACCCACAACATTGCTCATTTGTATACAGCCAGGCTTAACACTCGTACCAGATGTTCCTCATTAGCTCAGTTCCCTTTGCCAAAACGAACATGTGTCATATCACATTATGAAGGATAATTGAGATTTGCAAGGGTAGCAGCATCACCTGGCTGAATTAAGAGATGCTGGACGTTGCTAAGCTTGAAACACAAACCTGTATCCTGATGGCTACGGTTCGCTACACCTGACTTCACACATTAGCAGCTCCCACCTGTGCTTCGATGGTGTCCTTGGTTACACTTTGAAGACTCTATGCCTGCTGATCCTCCTGCCCAGTGTCAGCTCTCTGTGTATGCTCACTGATGATTCAGCCACCTGAGCCACCTCTGACTGTCCTACCCAGCTCACAGCCCAGTGTCCAAGCTCAGGGTGCTTCTCCTTATCCCACTTTAAGCTTCTAGGCTTACACAGGCTAGATGGGGTGGGTGTTCCTTTACAATACCAAGACCCATTGGATGATAACACACTTGGGGTGGTGGGGCTGACCTATGCTGTGGTATTCTTGACGGCTGGGCAGCTCCTGATGTGTTTATACCACAGCTGCAATAAAAAACTCATGGATGGCCACTCCCACCGCTGGTATTTATGACAATACAAACCACTTTCTTCCACTACCAGCTGGCCCCCCACATCCTCCCAGACCCTACCCCGTGTACCAACTGCTGATTTGCCTGCTGGCTTGGCATCCTATTTAAATCCATAACCGAACACGTGTATTCTCTCCCATTTAAAAATTTCAATATGAATGAGATCTTAGCATTCTGTTTTTCCACCCTCCCTGCAACCTTTTATCTTGAAAATATTTTCAAGACAACCCTTATGGGTAGATTGATCCACAGTGTGGAGACCTGCTCCCTAGGGATTCCTGCAAGCGCCTTCTTTCTTAGGTGTGATGTTGTATGACTCATGACTCCTCCTAAAGAGGCATTTGCAGAGCAAATGCAAGGTTCTGTTTCTCTTGCAAACAGAACCTAACCTGGCTGTAAAACTTCTCATTTCTGTTAAGTGTGTGAGGATTATTTTCCACCTGGTCTTTTTCAACCCTGGGTTAATAAGCAGTGAATCAATGGGGGTTGTCTTTCCTTTGAATGGTTTCTTTAGATGGAAGATAACAAGACTTTACAACCAGTTTTTAGCTATTCTTCTCTCCTAGGCAAGCCTGACCATCCATCACCAAAAACTATCATTTTGGCTGGGTGGCAGAGAGGAGGACTTCTACAGATGAGGTCATACAGGTTCTAACCCAGACATCTTCCTATTTTCTAACTGTCACTTCTGAGCAGAGACGAGGTCATTATGAAATGTGGAGGACAGAAGAAAAGGGACCTTGGTGGTCTTGATGACCTCGGAATGGTCCCCATGATGGCTTCCTTGCCAACATGATGTTCTGGTCCACCATTTCTCAGGGGAAGCAGCCATTCAGTGGTGATTGCAGATGGCTAGCATCTGTTGCCGGTGAGCAGGGGCACACCCGTCAAGGTCAGGACTGTCACCCAGACAAGTTGAACACCAACCCACTTTGCTGATTCAGATGTTGATCTAGAGAGTCCAAGTTAGCTTCATGTCCATGTCCTTCTATGCTGAGTGGCGTCCCATGGCTTTTCCAGGTGGCTCTTCCATCTGACAAGGAAGTAGAGCTTCCTACATGGCAGTTCTGGGCTCCATAAGACCCGGAGTGGAAACTTCCAGTGCTCTGAAAGGCAGCTTCATTTCTGCTGTACTTCTGTTCAAAGCAACCACATGTAGCTCAGCTCCATGGAGAGTAGGACCATGCCCGTTGTTATGGTTGGATGTGAGGTGTCCCCCCAAATCTCCTGTGCTCATGGAGGAGGTAAATAATTAGATCATAAGAGTCACAGGTAATGGGTGCATTCATTCAGTTGATGGAGTGGTAATCTGAATGGGCTTCTAGGTGGTGATTGCAGGCAGGGGGGGCATGGCTGGTGGAAGTAGTGCCCTGGGAGCAGGCCCTGGGGAATTCTGTCCTGTCCCTCTGGATCCTTTTTGTTTCTCTCTCTGCTTTTCGGTGGCCACGAGGCAAGCAGCTTTCCTTCACTGCTCTCTCTGCCACCATATTCTGCCTCACCTAAGGCCAGAGCAAGGGATTTGGCCGACAATGGACCAAACCTCTGAAACCATGAGCCCAGATAAACTTCCTTCTCTAAGTGATTCTTGTCAGCCATCCCGGTCACGGTGACAAAAAGATAGCCAGCACAACTACCCTTTGAGGATAATCATATCCAGGAATTTCCAGCCACCATTATCTGTCATGCCTCTGTTTTGTACACACGGGAGGCAGTGTGGGTGGAGAGGGGAGCCTGGCTGAATCTCTGCGGCAACCTTGCCATGAACTTGACTGCAGAGCATCTGCCTCCGTCCCATCTGTGTCCACCCAGGATTTCTTCCTCCCAGGGAGCCAGGGAAGGGCCTTTTCCCAGCTCCTTCTATCTTTCCTCCCCTAGGCCAAGGTTTAATTTAGTATGAATGCCTCTCCCATTAACGATCAGATTAGTAAGAGTTCTAGAGGTGAAGTTCTGACGGAGGTTCTCAAGTAGCTAAGTCCTCCTTCAGATACTGTAGGACTGTGTGCTCCAGTGAGCCTTGAAGCCCTGTAGTTCCTTGGGCCCCAAGCATAGTCCTCACAACTGCCAGAGTTGTGACACATCGGGGTCTCTGCAAGTCTTCTGTTGAAACCTTACAGTAATAGGTTATTGTCCCTTGCTGCTATTACTGTTTGTTTCTATGATTATTCCTGCTTATGAATTTTTGCATGTCATTTTGGCTTCTCTAGAAGTATCTTAAATTTTTCAATTAGAGCATAATAATTATAAGTAATTATAGGATTTGTTGTGACATATTTGTACTTGTACATAATAAAATTTGATGAATTTCAATCCCCAATATCTTCCTTGGCCCTCCTTCCTCTCTTCTTCTGATTCCTTCCTCTATCCTAATGATCTTTTTTTTCTATTTTCATGAGATCCTGCTTTTCCTTTATTCTCTTTCACTTATGCATATGAGAGAAAACATGACCCTCAAATTTTTGAGTCTGGTTTATTTTACATAACATGATTCTCTTCAGTTCCATCCACTTTTCTGAAAGTGACATAATTTTATTCTTCTTTATGGCTGAATAAAACTCCATCATGCATATATGTACCATGTTGGCTGTATCCATCCATTTGGTTCCAGACACCTAGGCTGGTTATATAACTTGACGATTGTGAATTAGGCTGCTATGACTTGAATTCTTTTAGATACGTGTATAGGAATGGTGTTATGGCTTAGATGTGAGGTGTCCCCAAAAACTCATATATGAGACTATGCAAGAATTTTCAGAGGTGAAATGATTAGATTGTGAGGCATAGCCTACTCAGTGGATTAACTGGTTGATAACTGTAGTCAGGAAGGATATGGCTAGAGGAATGAATCACTAGGGTTCATATTTTGTCCCTGATAAGCAGAGTTCTCTCTGCTTCCTGGTTGCCAGAGTTGCTTCCCTCTGCCATACCCTTCTGCCACATATTCTGCCTTCCCTTGGGCCCAGAGCTATAGAGTTGGCTAATCATGGACTGAACTTAAATTTTCTTAAAAGAAAATAAACTTGGGCTGGGGATGTGGCTCAAGTGGTAGCATGCTCACCTGGCATGTGTGGGGTGCTGGGTTCGATCCTCAGCACCACATAAAAAATAAAATAAAGATATTGTGTCCACTGAAAACTAAATATAAATATTAAAAAATTCTCTCCCTTTCTCTCTCTCTCTCTCTCTCTCTCTCTCTCTCTCTCTCTCTCTCTTAAAAAAAAATAAGAAAATAACCTTTTCTTCCTGCTGTTCTTGTAAGGTATTTTGATCACAGCAATGAATAAGCTGACTGAAACAGAAATTGATATGGATAAGTGGGGTTGTCCTTATGACTAACCTGACCGTGTTGTTCAGAAGCCTTTGGAGCTGATTTGCAGGGGGGGAGGATTTTGAAAAGTACAGGTTACAAGCCGGAAAAGCTTTACAATGATGTAAGCAGAGATTAAGGAGTGATTCTGAAAGGAGCTCAAAAACCAGTAGGACTATGGACAGTAAAGAGGGGGCTCATGAGGTTTCAGAGAAGGAAGATGATATTGGAAATTGGACTAGAAGCCATTCTCATTACATTCCGACAAAGAAATTGTCTACGGTTTCCCATGTCCCAAAACTTTCTGTGAAGCTGAATTTAAAGGTGGTAGATGAATTAACCTGGTGGAGGAAATTTCAAGGTAGCACAGCATTCAGGGGATTATAGCAAAGTTTATTGTGATAATCAAGAGCATAAAGCAAATAATAAAGATTTGAAAAACTTGCAGTTTGACCAGAAAATTGTGAGTAAAAATGGAGCTTAGGAAGCTGTGGTGATTAAAGAGATTATAACCAATCAAGAGATGCTGAAGTATTTTACTCAGAGATAATAGAAAAGACGGCTTGAGGGCATCTCAGACATTTGCAAGACCATACCTATGTAAGGCTTGAAGGTGCAAATAGAAGGGAGGGGGAGCACTCTGCTTGTACAGAGAGTGTCTAGGAAGTTGTCTCTCTGAGCTCAGATGCCCAGGCACGTAAGGGCTACTGCAGCCATGGTCCCAGGAGGCTTGGCTACTGCTCAAGATGGCAGAAGACCTCGACATCAACCACCTGGTGCTGGTTCTTCAGGAATTCAGGACACTGGAAAGAGGTGGTCATGGAGGCTTCACTGAGATTTCAGAGGAATGCCTGAGAGGCCAAGCGAAGAGCAGCAGGACTGGAATCCCAGCAGGCAGCCCCTGAGAGGGCAACTCATGGGAAGGAAGTAGAAGTTGCCGTGGAGACCTCCAAGATGAAGAGATGACAGTCACATGGAAAGCTGCAGGAATCAAGCAAAGAGAAGCCAAGAAAGAGGCCACATGGGTTGCCACCGACAAGGCTATAGGGCAGGTCTACACTGACCCTAAGGTGATGCCATTATCATGCCATGTACTGTAGATACTGGAGCTGTAGGAATTGTTCGTTCAGTTGAATTTCGATCTTTTGGTCCTGTCCCTTCTTTTTGTGCCCATATCTCTCTATTTTGGAACAGAACTAAGTACTCTGTGTCCTTATATTTTGGATGTCTGTAACTTTCTTTTGATTTTTACAGGGACTTACTTTGAGAGTTTGCCTTGAGTCTTGGTGGAGACTTTGAACTTGGACTTTTGGACAATCATAGAACTGTTAAGACTATGAGGGCTCTTGGAAGTTGACTAAATGTATTCTTCATTGTGAAATGGGCATGAATTCTGGGGCAGAATGTGATGGTTTAGATAAGAGGTGCTCATGTGTGAAATGCAAGAAAGCTTAGAGGGTAATGATTGGGTTATGAAAATCTTCAACCCATCAGTGCATTGATTCCCTGATAGGAATTTACCAGGTGGTAACTAGGCAGATAGGGTGTGACTGAAGGGTTACTGGGGGCATGCCTTGATGAACTTTGTCCTTGTTGAGCTTAGTTCTCTCTCTGCCTCCTGGTGCCATATCTTGAGCCACTTTCCTCTACCACACCCTTTACCATGATGTTCCACCTCACCTTGGTCCCCAAAGAATGGAGTCGGCCATCTGAGAGCCCCCAAATAAACCTTTCCACCCCTAAAATTGTTCTTATCAGATCTTTTGGTCACAGCAGAGAAAAGGGTGATTAAAATAGTCTGATTTTGGTCACTGTGGTTGAAAGACCTAGGGGGGAAATAAACCCCAACAATTTAGGGGAGGGAAAAAATTATTTTAGATTCCCAAGTTTCAGAGTTTAGTCCATGATTGGTCAACTCCATCACTCTGGGCCTGAAGTGAGGCAGAGCATCATGGTAGAAGGGTATGGCTGAGGGCTGGGAAACAGAAAGAGAATGAGGCACCAGAGAAAAAGGCCTGTCCCCAGTGACCTACTTCTTCCTTCCAGACCCTTGCTGCCTACAGGTCTCTCCAAGTACAATAATTCCTTTAAATTACTAATCCATCAAATGGATTAATCTACTGATTTGGCTGTAGATATCATAATCTAATCACTTCACCTCTGCATGAGTTTTCAGGGTACATCTTACACCCACGATATTACTGGAGTGTTGCTTTGGAGATGTGACTAGTACATTAGGGACGTGAGAAAGAGCTCTCACTCTGAGACTGTCCTTTGGTAATCTAGGGACTCTACATCCTGAGTGACTCATTTAGATCACAAGATGATTCACAGTTTCCTCTTTCTTTTTTATTAGTGATTGACTGTACCCCTGTTTGCTGAACAAGATCTATGAGATCACGTGAAACACTATCAAACAGGTAAAGGGTTGTCTTTCTTTCTCTTCTGCACACACACACACACACACACACACACACACACACACACTCCACCCACAAAGCCTCACACATGGTAGTGAGTGCTGTGCAGCTGAGCCATATCCCCAGCCCTTGGATATTACTCTTGTGCTCACGTCATTAGTATTTCTGGATCTTATTCAGAACTTGAAAAAAAATCCAACAACTTAGAACTTACCTATGTTTCCATTTTGGTTTTTTTTGGGGGGGTGGGAGGGCACTTGGGATTGAACCCAGGGGTGCTTTCCCGAGTCACATCCCCAGCCCTTTTTATTTTGAAACAGGTTTTCATTAAGTTGCTATGGGCCTTCTTCAGTTGCTTGGGCTGGCCTCAAACTTGTGATTCTCCTGCCTCAGCCTCCACATTTGCTTGACTTACAGATGTGTACCATCATGCTTCACCATTTTTCCATTTTTTTGTGTGAGAATGAGGCATCAGAACGAGGTGAAAAGACTGAATGGAAGTCTTCAACTTTGACTAAGTTATTAGTATAGCCCTGAATAGATTCACTGTTTTTCAGGAAATTGAAATTCTTTTTTTTCCCCTCTTATATTTAATTTTAAACTAAAACTTGTCAATATTTAAAATATATAAATTGATATTTCTTTACTGTACTGGAGGTTAAGCCTAACACTCTACCACTGAGCTACACCACAGCCCTTTCTAAATTTCATTTTGAGACAGGGTCTTACTAGGTTGCCCACGCTGCCTTGAAACCTGTAGTCTCAGCCTTCCGAGTAGCTAGGATTACAGGTGTGCACCACCACACATAGCTTTAATCTATTGATACAGTCAATAATCTTTTGATACAGTCCAAAGTTTACTATAGTCAAATTAGTATAGCTATCCCCTTTGTATGTGTGTATAGTGAGAACTTAATCTACGGCCTTAGAAATTCCAATCATGCAAACTGTCATCATTAACTCTAGTCACTGTACTATACGTTAGCTCTCTAGACTGCTCATTCTATATAAGGTTACTATTTTTTGTGGACTATAGTTTTTTTCCCTTGGAGTGTCCTTACCTCGTTTTGATATTAGGGTGATACTGGCTTCATAGAATGAGTTTGAAAATGTCCCTCTCTATTTCATAGAATAATTTGAGGAGCATTGGCATTTTTTCTTTATCGATCTGGAAGAATTCTGCTGTATACTCATCTGGTCCTGAGATTTTCTTTGTTGGAAGATTTCTAATTACTGTTTTTAATGTTATTGTTTGTTATCAGGGTGTTTAGTTTTTCTATATCCTCTTGGTTCAACTTTTGTATTTCATATGTGTCTAGAAATTTATTCATTTCTTCTAGATTTTCTAATTTATTGGAATGTAAGTTTTCAAAAATAGTTTCAAATGATCCTCTGGATTCATTCATGTCTGTTTTAATATTTCCTTTTACCTCTAATCTATTAATTTGACTCTTCTCCACCCACCCTTCTCTGTTAGTTTGAATAGAAGTTTATCAAACTTGCCCATATTTAAAAAAAAAACAACTCTTTGTTTATTTTTTGCACTGTATTCTTGTTCTCTATTTCATTAACTTTGGTTTTGGATTATATTTCTTCTCATTTTGGGAATGGTTCATTTTTGTTTTACTAAGATTGTGAGGTGATTTATTTGGGCATTTCTTATTTAGGCATTTATAGATATAAAATTTCCTCTTAAAATTGCTTTTACTGTGTATCAAAGATTTTGTTTGATTCTAAGAATTATAAATTTTATCGTATTTATTGACCGACCCTGTCATCATTCAAAAGTTATTGAATCTTCATGTGTTTTTATATAGCTTCTATATTTTTTCTTGCTGTTCATTTCTAACTTCATTCTATTATAATGTTATAATATGCAATAAATGTTATCATCCTTTATGTATTTGTGATGACTTGTTTTGTGGCCCAAGATGGGATTGATCTATTTTGGATAAAGTTCCATGAGCAGCTGAAAAGAAAGTGTAGTCACCTATTGTTGGAAGGAATATTCTGTAGATGTTGTGAAATCCATACGATCTTCTGTAGCATTTTGCTGATTTTATGTCTAGGTGACCGATTGGTGAGAGGTGTATTGAAATAACTGTTTTATTATACTGGGATTTGCCTGAGCCTTTTTGGTAAACAGCATTTGTTTTATAAATCAGGTGCACCTTATGTGTGGGGCCTAAATATTGACTATCATTATGTCTTCTTGTTGGATTATTCTCTTTACTGGTGTGTGCTGACCTTCTTTGTCTCTTCTAACTAATTTTGATGTGAAGTCCACTTTGACAGATTGAGCAGCTACTCCTGCTTGCTTTCAGGCTTTATTTGCATAGATCTTCATTTTTCCTTCTTATACTTTAAGCCTGTGGATGTCTATCGGTGAGATGTGTTTCTTGCAGACAACATACAGTTGGGTCTCATTTTTATTTTTTTAATGAAATCTGACAGTTCTTTTAACTGAAGAACTGAAATTATTTACACACAGTGTTATTGTAGAGAGATAATGTATTCTGTCCTGTGATTTTTATTTCTTTTCAGTGTTTGCTTCAGTGCTAATTCTCATTTGCTTATCTATTCTTCTAATGAGATTTATTCTTTCCTGAGCTCTCTTGGTGTGTGGAATTCCTTTAAGTATGCTGGCTAAGAAGTCATGAATTTCTTTACTTTATGTTTACCTTGGAAGGTTTTTATTTATTCTTCGATTCTGAAGGATTGCTTTGCTGGATTATAGCAATCTTGGTTGGCAATCTTTTTCTTTTGGCACTCAAAATACATCAGTCCAAATCCTCCTGAATTTCAGGGTTTCTTCAGAGAAATCTGCTGTTAATCTGAGTAATTTTTTTTAAAATGTGACCTGGCCATCTCTCTTATATCCTCTGACATTCTTCCTTTTTCTGGATTTTTATCATTGTAATTATAATGTGTCATGTGTCTTCTCTACTTAGGATTCCAAATGCTTCCAGCGAATTGATGTATGACTCATTCAAAGTTTAGGAAATATTCTGTTATTTCACTGAATATGATTTCAATGATAATAGCCTGTATTTCTACTGTTTCCTTTCTGCCAGTGAGTGTCGTTTGGTCATTTAATGTTGCTCCAGAGTTCTTATATATTCTGGTCCTAGTTTCTGTTTTAGTCAGCTCTGTGCTTCTATGACCAAAAGAACTGACAAGAAGAAATTTAGAGAAAGAAAAGTTGATTTTGGCTCGTAATTTCAGAGGTTCAGTCCTTGGTCGGCAAACTCCATAGCTCTGGGCCCAAGGCGATGCAGAGCACTATGATGGAAAGATGTGGCAGAAGGAAGCAGCCCGAGACCGGGCAACCGGAAAACAGAGAGAGGGGAGGTCCACTCGCCAAGGACAACATATAAACTCCTAAGGCACACCCCAGTGACCTACCTCCTCCAGCCCCATCCCACCTGCCAGTAGTTCCCAACCAGTTAATCCATATGGGTGGGAAAATCCACCATTAGGTCACACCTCTTATAATCTAATTATTTCACTTCTGAAATTTCTTGCACTGTTTCACACGTGAGCTTTTTGAGCTCAGATCTAAACCAGAAAAGTTTTATTATTTTTGTCTTTAATGCTCTCTGAAAGTTCCCAAAGGACGCCTTGTCCTCAAGCTGAGATTCTGTGTTTTCCTTGATAAAATATTTTAGAAACTTTCAATTGAGTTTTTTATTTGACTTATTGTGTCTTTCATTCCCAAGATTTCTGTTTTTTTTTTTTTTTTAAGGAATCTGCCTTTTTAGAGAAAGGCTCATTCAGATCCTGTTTTATTCCTCCCTTAATTTATTCCTTAGATCTTTTTAAATTCGTTAATCATTTTAACAACTAATTTTTAAAGTACTTGGAGATTTCATCTACTTTAATACATGTGAATTCAGTTATTGGGGAGTTATGAACTTTTTGCATTGTATTTTTTCTGTTTTCTCATGTTTCTTCTTCTATATTGGGGTTTGCCCATGCCAGAGGATTCACACTGAGTTTACCAGGGTGGGGAGAAGTGACTTGTCTGTGCCTAGGTCCATACTGTAGGGCCAGGTTAGTCATGCCTGGTGAGACTGCAGGTTTCAAACTGGAGTTTTAAAATGGGGTTGCTTAGGCTCAGGCCTAAGGCCATGCTTATACACATTTAAAGGAACAACATAAAACCAGATCAATGAATGGGATACCAGCCAGGATGAAATCTATCATGTCAACACAGAAGACAACAGTGGTTAAAAGGAAACGCTGACATTAAAGAACCTGAAGTGACCCCTGCACAGGATGTGACATGGAGGGGTCTCTAGCTGGGCCTTCCATGGGGGATCACGCCAGACACTGGGAGGCAATGGTAGGCCCCAGGGTCTTGACTGGGTGACCTGCGTGTCTCTGGTGCGGAGGTGCAACCCTGGCCTCTGGCTCACTTCTGCTCCCAGTGCTGCCCAGTTCCTGGGCACAGGAAGTATTTCTAAAAGGCAGTTTCAGGCAATGACCTGAGTGACGACAGCCCTGCTTCCAGATCTTTCCCTGCTGGGAGGGCAATTTTGTGTCCTTTGGGAAATGTTCTGTCCCCACAGTTGCAGGAATCGTGCCCCGCCCTTCTCCAGGGGCAGTTGAGGTGGCTCTGAATGTCCTGTGATGAATCCTGCCGCTTGACTGGACAGTGTGAGCTGTGCCAGACGGCAGCTGGTGTGCGTGGGCTGGTGTCCATCTAAACCTCCCTTTTCAAAGGTCCTGCTGCCACCCAGCTCCTGCCGGGCTGCACACCTGCGACCACAGGGAAGTCTGTATTTCTGCAAATCTTTAGGATGGTCTGGGGGAGCCTCCCGGCCCCATGCAGCAGCCCCAGGCCTGGCACTGAGGGAGTCGATTTCTCTAAAAGACCATCACTCCGGGGCCTCGCTGACTCCTGAGTGGAATCCCCCACTTTCCTCTGTTTCCCGTCTCCTGGAGCCACGCACAAGACTCTTGTCTCTCAGGGAGCCTCCCAGGTGGCCTGGCTGCTGCGGATCCCATTGCCCATCCAACCACAGGGGCAAGGTTTTGAGAGGAAGGAAATAGAAGTTTTGTTGATTTGTTAGCAAACGAGAACACACAGGAACTCCTGCCCTGGGGCTGGATTCTAACTACTGGGGGTGGTGTTGGGGGACAGGGGGCTAAACTCCAGATGCCCCTGTGAGGAGTCCTAGTTGAGATCTAGGCGGTAGCTTTGAGGGGGCACACCTGCATCCTAGAGCCCCAGCTCCCAAGTCTGGATCCCTTCCTTCCTGAGGTCAGCGAGCAGGACGGACAACTAGGCCGAGTCCAGGAAGAATGGTGATCTTGCTGCTTTCGAGGTTAGGGACAGGGAGTGGGAGAAGAGAAGGAGAAATGTCAGCTTTAAAATAAGCCACTGATGGCCGAGCAGCAAGGTTTATATTTAAAGCATAAAGCAGATGCCTGTTCTGTGACTTTTCTACCATTTTTTCACCGTCTTCATCTGAAAGTATTTCTAATGAGCATTCATAGTTATCTCCCTGGTTTCAAGACTCCCCAGTTACTACAGTTAATCTGGTGGAAGGGGAAAAGGTCTCTCTTCCTAGTCACCAAGTCCCATGGGAACCACCACCATCAAGATCTCAAGGAGGTAAGAGTCCCCTGGAGGTTGGGGAGGGGGAGTTGAAAACCAGGACCCATGGGGGGCCCAGGCAGTGACATGCGCAGAGGAGAGATGAAACTCCCAAGAGATTTGGCTTTGCTGGGTTCTAATGAACCATGTTCTTTCTAAAATTTATGTTTTAAAGTTTTACTTAATTTTTAATTGACACATAACTATTCATGAGGTACAGTGGGAGGTTTTGCATACTCCTATACAATGGGTAATGATCAAATCAGAGTAATTAGCATTTCTGTTATCACTGACATTTATCATTTCCTTTTCCTTATGATGAGGATATTAGAAGTTCTCTCAGTTATTTGAAATATCTAGTTTATTGTTCACTGTACTCACCCTATTGGGCAATAGCACAACAGAACTTATTCCTTCCAACTAAGTTTTGTACCTGTTGACCAGTCTTTCCTCGTCGTCTTCTCCTCCACACCCTTCCCAGCCTGTATAACTAGCATTCTACTCTATTGCCGAGATCAGCATTTTTAGATTCTACACATTAACTGAGAACAGGCAGAATTATCTTTCTGTGCCTGCTTGTTTCACTTAATATAGAGCCCTCCGGGTTTATCCATATTGCTGCAAATGACAAGATTTACTCTTTTTTATGGCTGCCTAGTCTTCCATCATGTTTTATCGGTTACATTTTCTTTATCCACTCATATGTCATTGGTCTCTTAGGATGATTCCATTTCTTGGCTACTGTGAATAGCCAAGTACAGATTTCTCTTCAATGTCTTTATTTCAGTTTCTTGGGGTAAATATCACTTGAGGACTCTCATTACTACCCAGTGACTCCCATGTCCTGCAACCATATATATGTACATATTAGTTCTAAGTGACCTGTTTGGGTCACAAGCAACTACAAAATGATGCTCCAGTTGGACATACAGCTGTCCACAAGGGGCAAGTGATTCATACAATTTTTAGTCACAATGGCACCCTGATTAGGCCCCTTCTGGTACTCCCTGGAGTGACACATGACAAGTCATATCTGAGACTTAGGTGATGCTGCCTTAGCAGGAGAAAAACTGACATATTCAACCTTAAAAGTTCCTGAGACATCCTGCGCTCTTCACCCAAGATTTTCCTAACAGTGGGAGGGATGCGGAATGCACTCGAGTGAAACCTGCAAATGGGATACACCACCACAGGTAGCCAGACTCCCTTATTCTGGACTTTAGTCATAGGTGGTTATCTTGGTGTTTTTTTTTTTTCCTTTTTTTAAGTACCAGGGATCGAACTCGACCCCTGAGCCACATCCCTACCCTATTTTATATTTTATTTAGAGACAGGGTCTCGCTGAGTTGCTTAGCACCTCACCATTGCTGAGGCTGGCTTTGAACTCTCAATCCTCCTGCCTCAGCCTCCCAAGCTGCTGGAATTCCAGGTGTGCACCACCACGCCCAGCAATAAGCCCAGCAATCATTTCAGTGAAAGGGATCTGTTTCTTTTGACCCTGGAAGGCAGTAGGCCCTAAGAGATTTTTTTTTTCAGAAAGGCTTTATGTAATAAGAACTCATCACCGGGCACCGTGGTACATACCCCTAACCCCAGCTCCCCGGGAGGCTGAGCAGAAGGATCACAAGTTGGCAGTGTAGGTGAGTAAGCAATACACGGCCTCAAAACAAAATAAGGAGTGTGGGTGCCGCTGAGTGGTGGGTACCCGTGGGTCCAACCCCCAACACTGCAAACAAAACGAAAAACCCCATTGGTGGAAAAAACTGTAGTTTTGCCTGTAATTATTCCTTTTCCTAGAAACAAAGCCTCATCTGAGTAGGGGTGTGTGTAATGACTTACTCTCTTATCTTTCCCTTCGGTTTGCCCAGGAGGTTCAGTGTTTGTCCTGGTGACAGTGTGGCTGAGGGTTCGTCTCCCAACCACTGGTGCTGAGATGGTTCCCACTCGGGGCTCTTGGGAGCAGTGATCTTCACCAACAGAGCCAGGCCCCAGTCTTACCAAGTCCCCCTTTCCCACCCAGGAAGCTGGGCTCACGCACAGCCAGCCTGCTCCTTGTGTCACTCGGGAACGGCAGGCCCATCCTGTGACGTCCTCCTGAGGGCTCCTGACCCACCCCCACCCCTGCTGCCACTGGTCTTTTCCCTGGTGGTTCTGGGTCCCCCCCACCCCAACTCTCTTGCGGCACCCTGATTGAAAGTCAGAGTGCCCTGAGCCCTGTGTGACCCGCCCGCCGTGGGGACCTCCCGCCGGCCTCAGGCCAAGCCAGGCCGTGAGCACCCCAGACACTGATAAAGGTGCTTTGTTGTCCCAAACACTGACAGCCCTGGCACCAGCCCTCGCCCAGCACTCGCAGGACTCTCCCGTAAACCCCCCAGAAATACACCACCCCCCAGTGAAGGCATACCCCCAGTGACCCACCTCCTCCAGCCGCACCCTGCCTGCCTACGGTCACCTCCCAGGTAACCCAGCTCAGGGGACTGACACACGGATCAGGTACCGCCTCTCACCATTGGGTCATTTCCCCTCTGTTCTTTTCCTGGTCTCACATGAGCTTTGGGGATATGCAATATGGAAATCTCAACGATCCCTGTTCTCCATGTCCTTAGTAAGAACAACCCAAGGCCCTCGGGGGGGTTCCCCTAATAATTGCCCTGTACGATCGCCCAGGTAGTTGAAGCTCCTATCATTGGAACACCAAGTGGACCCTCTGGTGATGGTCGGGGGGTACTCCCTTGTGGGTATCTTTAAGTTTTCAGCTGTGGGTTTAGTAAGGGAAAAAAATGCCCAGGAACGCTGCCCCCACCACCCCCCCAGACCACCTGCTTGTCTTCTTAGCAATGATCTCTTCCTGGCTCCCCACTTCTCTGCCTTGTCTATTCCTGCCACCTGTCAACAAGACATCAGCCTTCCTGATTCATCCTGCTGACTCTGACCTCCTCTCCCACCACCTCCCCTCCCACCACGGCCACTGCACCAACTGTGGGATCATCCTTGGACATGACTGGCAGGCTGCTGCCCCAGGGCCTTTGCACTTATTAGACTCCGTACCTAGGACCTTCCTATACATGCCTTCCCATGCTTCCTTCCCGGCTCCCTTCTTATGTCCTCTCCAGTGTCACCTCCTCCAATCATCTTGTACATTTAACCGGTACCAGAATCTCCCTTTATTTCACCTTTTCTCCATGGTTGTATTAGTTCCTTGTGGATACTGTAGCCAATGACTACAGAGTAGGTGGCGTCAAACAAAGAATTTTATTCTCTCAACCTTCTGGAGGCCAGGAGTCTGACATCAGGGGACAGCATGCCATCGTTTTCTCCAAAGGCCCTAGTGGAGGCTTTCTTGACCCTTGCCATTTTGATGGCTCCCAACATTCCTTGGCTTGCGGCCCCATTGCTCCGATCTCTGCCTCCACTTTCACCTCATCCCTTCCTATCTGTGTCCATGTCTTCTCTTCTTTTGTCTCTTATAAGACACATGATCTTTTTTTTTCTTCTTTTAATTTTTAAAAAATTGTTCTAGTGACTTGTACATGACGGCAGAGTGCACGCTGACACACTGTACACAAATGGAGCACAACTTCTCCTTTCTCTGACTGTACATGGTGCAGAGTCACACTGGTTGTATACAGAGTAATAATGTCCATCTCATTCCACCATCCTTCCCCCACACACGTCTCCTCCCCTCCCCTCACTCCCCTCTGCCCAATCCAAAGTTTCTCCATTCTTCCCTACCGCCCCTGTCCCCCATTATGGATCCACAGAGTAGACATTTGGCCTTTGGTTTTCTGGATTTGGCTTATTTCACTTAACATGATATTCTCCAGCTCCATCCATTTACCTGCAAATACCATAGTTTCATTCTTCTTTAAGGTTGCGTAATGTGCCATTGTGTATACATACCACATTTTCTTTATCCAGTCATCTGCCGAAGGGTACCTAGGTCAGCTTCATAGCTTAGCTATTGTGAATTGAGCTGCTATAAGCATTGATGTGACTGCATTCCTGTGGCATGCTGATTTTTAAGTCCTTTGGGTATAAACAGAGGTGTAGGATAACTGGGTCAAATGGTGGTTCCATTCCCAGTTTTATGAGGAATCTCCACACTGCTTTCCAGAGTGGTTGCACCAATTTGCAGTCCCACCAGCAGTGTACGTGTGTGCCTTTTCCCCCACATCCTCGCCAACATTTATTGTTGCCTGTATTCTTGATGATTGCCATTCTGACTAGGGTGAGATGAAATCTTAAAGTAGTTTTGATTTGCATTTCTCTAATTGCTAGTGATGTTGAACATTTTTTCGTATATTTGTTGATCGCTTGTATTTCTTCAGACATATCATCTTAATTAGAACAGGAACTCTGTGTTGTTTCTTGCTCCATCCCCAGATCCTAGGGTATGGTCTAGAGCATGCTAGATGCTTGGTAAATGTCTATTGAATGACATCTTCAGTAACTACTTTGGACACACCATTTTGTGCTCCAATGCAAGAATTTTCCTAGGATATGCATACCTCTAAGGCTGAATTACCATGTCTTTGTTCATCCTCAGCTTTTCTGAAACTATTATCCCACAAGTGACAGAGAAGGGCTCCTTTGATTTAACAATTGACCCTTTCAGACTTTTAAATCCCTGCCAGCCTGATGGGTGTAAATGCTATCTCCTTGTAGTTTTAATCTGGTCCTCTGGTGCTAGGACACATGTTAAGTGACTACTAACATGCTAGCTTAATTTTTAAATTTCTTACCTATCTTGGATCAAAAACTTTGAACAATGGGCGGCATATGAATACATAAAAGGAACAGACTATGGTTGGCTGATAAACCTGCTAGGGTTTGAGCAATCTCCTTTGCTCTGCTGAGAATCCATTGGACTTTGATGCTCTATGTAAGTGGGGAGCTCTCAGCCCAATGAAAGGAAGAGAGAGTAACTACTGTTTAGCAGGATATTTTAGTCAGCTTTTCATTGATGGGACCAAAAGTCCTGACGAGAACAACTTAGAGGAGGAAAGTTGATTTTGGTTCATGGATTCAGAGGTTTAGTCCGTGGTTGACTGAATCCATTGTTCTGGGTCCAAGGTGAGGCAGAGCACCACGAGAGGAGGAAAGCATCTCAGGGCACGGCGTGCAGGGAGCAGAGAGAGCTGGAGGGCCTCTTAGCTAAGGTGCTGTTACAGACACTGCGGCCTCCGTCGGGCTGAGTTAAGGGGCTTCAGGAAATGGACTCAAACCTCACATTAACTAGGTTGAAAACATTTTTGTTCTGACTTTTTAAATCAGTGGATAGCACTGTGTGATTCTATCCTGTTGTACCCTAACACTGAAGTCCGCTAGGCCTTCTGTATCCATGGACTCTACATCTTTGGATTTGCAGATGGAAAATATTTAGAATAACAATACAACAGTAAAAATAGTACACATAAAAATAGAATATAACAACTATTTGCATAGCATTTACATTGTATTAGCTACTTTAAGTCATCTCAAAGTGATTTCGAAGCATAGGGAGAATGTGTGTAGGTTGTGTGCAAATATATGCCATTTTGTACGGGGAATTGACATCCTCAGATTTTAGTATTCTCAGGAGATCCTGGAATCAATGCCCCACATATTCTAAGGGAAGACTGTAGATATTTATTATGGAATGGTTAAATCTAGCTAATTAACCAATGCATTACCCTCACATAGTTTTACTTTTTTGATAGCAACCGTTTTCTTTTTTACATTTTCAATAACACACTATTTTGTTATCAACTATAGTCATCTTGCTGTACAATTGGTCTCTGGAAATTTATTCTCCTTTCTCACTGTAATTATATATCCTTGATCCAACATCTCTTCATCCATCCTCTACCTGAACACCCTCTTGTGATATCTACCGTTCTACTCTCTGCTTCCATGAGATCAATTGTTTAATTTTTTTTAAGAGAGAGAGAAAGAGAAGAGAGAGAGAGAGAGGATTTTTTAAAATATTTATTTTCCAGTTTTCAGTGGACACAACATCTGTTTTATTTTATGTGGTGCTGAGGATCAAACCCAGTGCCCTGCACATGCCAGGCGAGCACGTTACCGCTTGAGCCACATCTCCAGCCCAAGAGATCAACTGTTTAAAAATTAAGTCTATAGATTTCATGCAATCCTTATCAAAATACCAATGAAATTTACAGAAGTAAAAAAGAGCAATCCTAAAATTTGTATGGGATCACAAAAGACCCTGAATAACCAAAGCAATCTTGAGCAAAAGGAACAAAGCAGCCCACTACCTGACTTCAAATTATGCTGCAAAGTTGCACTAAGAAAGCAGAGTTTGAGCATAAAACAGACACACAGACTCATGGAACAGGGTAGAAATCCCAGAAATAAATCCATGCATTCACAGCTAGTGGATTATCCATAAAGGTACCAAAAACACATGCTGGGGAAAAAGGATAGTCTATTCAAAAGTTGTCATTGGAAAATCTGGGTATCCACACGCAGAAGAATACAACTAGATGCTGTCTCTCAAATCGACTAAAATGGCTTAAAGACATAATTGTAAGACCCCAAACTATGAAACTTTTAGAAGAAAATAGGGGAAATGCTTCATGACATTGGTCTGGGCAAGGATATTTTGGGGTCAGAACTCAAAAGCATAGTTAACAAAAAATAAGATCTGGCAAATGGGATTATATCAAACTATTAACTAATTTTTTTAACTGAACTAAACTTCTCAGAGAGAAACCATAAGTCAAGGGTTATAATGACAATAAGAACTTAGGCAAACAGGAAAGAAATAGCAAAGCTGGTAAGATTGACTTCCAGTTTGGACACTTTGGTGTCATTTCAAAGTAAAATCAATAATCAGAAAAGATAAGAAATCAACTCCTCCAAATTAAAAATTGTTTTAAAAAATGTCTCAAAGATGGAAAGATAAATTTTCTAACCATTGACCTTCACAGAAGTAAAAAAAGAGACTCCTGTTGGCCAGTGAGCTCCACCAGTAAGTAAATGACACTCTGCTGGCTGTCAATGCCATCCAAAGGACCAGTTCCCCAGAAGTGACCGAGTGGACCATGCTTCCATCTTGCCGGTCCTCTGACCCATGTTTCTCCTTCTCCATCATTTCACCTCTTTATTCTGGGCACATTGATCCAGGTCTCTCTCATCATCCTCCTTGCTTGGGAACTGTGCCTTTGGCTGCCATGTCCTCATGGACATGTGAAGCCCCACACTGCTACCCAGGTCTGATGGCCACCTTTTGGGGGACTCATCTTTTGATGTTCATGCCAGATCCTCTTGGATGTGGCTTCGGCTAAAGACCGGCAAAGCTCTCAGAGAAGATACCAGGCTCCCAAGACGACATCCAGGGTTCCTTTGGGGTGTGTGGAGTGAGCTTCTAGGACACATAAAGGCCACTTTACAAAAGGAATCCTCAGACCAGGCAGCGGATGATGTTGTTTCCTCCATTCATTGGGGGCCATGCCAGGTCCCAGGACCGAGTCCTGATTTAATTCCTGTGAATAGTGATGGTGATCGTGAGCTCATGTGCCGGCTTGCTGTCTGTAGGCCGTGCCACCCTCTGTCACTTAGACTGCAGGGCCTGGTCCTCACCCTGCGAGGGCACTGGCACCTAGGCCCTTGCACTGCTCCAGGCTGCCTGGCCTTAGGGGACAGCACACCCTTTACAGCCTTCATGTTTTCAGGTGTGTAGGAGTTTGGTCGAGGTGAGATGCGAGTGGCTGGCCCTGAACAAGCCTCATTCTCTCTTCTCCATTTCAGATGTTAGCGGTGGCTTCTCTCCTTTAACAAATAGACTCTATCTTCTGACCCCTTTCCTCTCTTATTCTATGGTTCTCTAAAGTTCCAGGCCATGCTGTTGGCTGGTGCTGATGTGGAATAGTAGGGGCCAGTAAGTATGGCTGGAAGCCTGCAGATAGGCTGGGGGGAACCCGGTCAGGCTGGATTTTGCTTCTTCAAGTCTGAACCTCCACTTCCTTTTGAGCTTGAGGCTTGCATTTGTATTCCTCGGTGACTTGTGCCACCGTGATCCTTGCTTAATAGGGGCTTGCTTTGTGACTATCCAGGACTATGCTAATAATAATACCCACGATAAAATCCGATGATATCACGAATCAACATGTAAATGGTATCTAGCACACCTCCACCTTTTTACACGAATTTTTTGCCTGTTGCTGAAATAGGACTGCTCTATCTATGTGATGATGGGTTACGCTGCAATCCAAAGCAATGGTGTGCTCGCCGCATTCTTCCCCCCAAATACTGTCCCTGTGTCCACCTGTAGTCTGGGGGATTAGCAGACTGAGGGTCCAGGGCTGTCCTGTGGGTGAACCGCCAGTATCTGGCTGGCTCTGGGCAGATGCGCGTGGAGGTGGTGGGGGTCTCTGCCCCCTTCCGGTCTACACGAGGCTTTTCTGGCGTGTCCTGGTTTCTCTGGCAAGGTGGGTGCAGTTCCATGTCTCCCTAGTCACTGCCGCCCCTCGGGAATGACTACCAAGCTCCTTGCTGGGGGATCCATGGGCTTCTGGAGGAAGCCTCCTTGGCAATACGTGGTGGCTGTTGGCAAGAGAGAGACGGAGCGTTGGTGGGCATCTGTCACTCTTCTCCAGGAGAATCCCTTTCTCCCATTTGTCCCCAGGCTGTGTGCTGTGCTTGTCCAAAGACAAAATCACAACACATTTAGTCATCGTTCCCCAATTCGTGAATTTGTGATTCACGAATTGGGGAACTCCCCTTCTAAAACTAGAGAGCTCCCACAGGGCCAAGCAGAACGGTGGGTTTTGTCAAGTGGGCACAAGGAGACAGAACGATTTAAAAAACCAGCCTGATTGGTCAAGATCAGGTCACTTATTTTTTAACTTTTTTGGGGTGGTGGGAAGGTCAGGGCTGAAGCAGAGGGCCTTTCTTATTATACTGGCTCCTGTTTTCTGGAGAAACTGGTCTATTTGGGGATCTGTCCACTTCCTTCAAGTTTCCGTATGGTAATGGGGCAGTTGTCAAGAGGGACTCCATGTTGGTCTGGTCTGGTCTGTTGGGACACGTGCAGGAGCTCAGGGCAAACAATGGCCTTGGTCATTTTGTCTAGCACGTTGCTCCTGGTGACAGGCCCGCAGAGCCTGGAGGTCTCACATCGGGACACACTGTCCTGGTGCGGAGTCTGTCCTGCTGGTATCCGCCCTCGAACCATTGAAAGCCCTCTCAGGTCGCTGCCCCGCCTCTGGGCACTGTTCTGGCCACCAGCTCCCTAACTTCTATCTCTTCTTCCTCACAAGCTGCCTTCCTGAGAATCTGCCTGAAAATCCAGTCCCAGTTTCGTGTGGGACGTGGCTTGCACGTTCCGGGGACGGGCACACTGGCTGATACCTCTTGACCACCATTCCAAGAGGTTGTGCTTCCCACTCTTTCCAGCGACTGCCTTTTGTGGTCTACATTGTACTCCCACTGAAAAGTCGCGGAACCACTGTCTCCAGGTTCACTTAACAGCTCTCAGTTTAAATCCACTGCTCACAGCCCATGGGCACTTCATGGGACTCCGTTGCTGCAAGACCAGGCTCTAGGCTGTGCTGAGGTCTCCCTCCAAATGCCGTTTCCCTAACAAGGTTAGAATTGACGGTCTGAAGACTGAAGATATTGAAGCACCACCAATTTTGACTTAAAAGTCCTTTCTTTAAAAATAGAACCTATAATTTTGCAGACAGCGGGTTCTTAAAAAAAAAAAATGAATGCCTTCCACCATAGCTGTGGGATCTCCCCAGAGATGATGATGGAGTCATTTCTGCCGAGATGCATGATGAAACAAGAAAACACCCCCTTTCCTCTCTGACCCCAAGAAGGAGCTCTTGGTTGAGGAGCTGGGGAGCTCCCGCATCGGTCTCTAATTGTCTGTGTCTCCTTCTCTCTGAGCTTGTCACATTCTAGAATGCTGTGACAGACTGGCCCAAGACGTCATTGGCTCCATTGGCCAAGCTTTTGAGCTCCGGTTTAAGCAGTACCTGCAGTGTCCTTCCAAGATCCCTGCTCTCCAGGACCGGTGAGTAGTGCTGCCACACCACTTGCTGAAGCCCCTCTCTCTGTCCCCAAGCCACACTCTGGTCACACCCAGTTCATCCCAGGGCTTCCTGGGCTCAGAGACACCTGCTCATGTTGGGCTCAGGCACAGGAAGTCACAGATGGAAGGCAACATATGGGTGATGCTTCAAATGTGTAGAAAATATTTTCTTGAAACTATAGTGATAGTAACCAAGGTTACCAAAAAGCAACTTCATTGTGATATTTTATTCTGTTTCTTGTGCGACCTTGTGATTTTTCCATATGTCACCTCCTTAGGTCTGTGCAATCACAGATCCTAAACGTCCCGTTGTCCTCGTTATTACAATTAGCCAGCATCCTGCTGCAAGGAGCACCTGCTGGCTGCCAGCTTCCCTTCTGCTTTATTGTCCTTTGTGACCTTTATTGTCCTTTGGAGTCCTTTGACTGCTGTGTGGCCTTGGGCAAGTTCCTTGAACTCTCTGAGTCTAGGAGCTTCATCTATAAAATAGAGAGATTGGCTTCAGTGTTCCGTGAAACAGTGACTGTCAACAGTACTTAGGAGAGACTGAGCTCACTATAAATGGTGGTCAGCATCTATTCTTAGGCTTCTTTGGGACAGAAGAATCTTCCATGCAGCATAATGCATTAAAAGCCATAATACAAGGCATATGGGTCATTCAGGATTCTGCCCTTCACCCTGTCCTGGATCGACACGCATAACGAAAATTTATAATGGCGCATTCACAGTTTCTCCTATAGGTGCAAAACTTCACTCTGGGCTGTAGCCATAGGTCAGTGTCTGTCTTCAGTCCACTATTATGAAGGCCCACTTAGTCTCCCTTCTCCTCTTGACCTCTCTGGAAAGAGACTTTTAATCTCTTTCCTTATTCCCTGGAAAATTCCCTTTAAGACCTTCATTGGGGAGCCACTGTGAAAAGCCCACCTTCTCGAGGTTGATAGAAGGTTCAGCCTGCTGCACCCAGAACAGGTCTCTAAGGGGAGGTAAGGGGAGGAAGTCCAGTGGCCTGGGTACCCTGGTCGGAGAACAAGTCAACAGACTTTTTTTTTTTTTTACATGGTGGACATAGTGGTTAAAGAATCCATCAGTATGTGTGTGTGACCAGGATAAATCTTGAAGAAATTGGAAATGAGTGTGAGTGTTTACTTTTCACCACGTGTTTTGAAAATACATAAGCAACTGTGCATAGAGTTTATGGATAGGTACACATGTGTAAGGAGTATCCAAAACATATCAGAATACTACACATCTGCGGCAGGGTATCTTCGGATGGGTGGGGGTGATGGGTTGGTTTCAAATGTACTTGTCAAACGTATTTTTTAAACATATTTTTGCCCTAACATTTAATAATAAAATGTTTCAATATTACACAAAGACTTTTAGAGTGAATACCCATCTATCCAGCATTTAGTTTCTACCACTAACACATTATTAACATATCTACCATCCAAGTGGGATCCATTCCCTCCCTCCTTCCCTCTCTTCCTTTCCTCTCCCTCCTTTCCTTTCTATTTTCTTTTCTTCATTTATGTATTTATTTTATTTATTGAGTTCCTAGGGGAACTTTTAGCCCCCCCCCAAAGAAAGGTAGCATAAAACATAGCTGAATGGTCTAACATTTGATTAATCTCAGGGATGGATGCCTAGGTATCGTTAAGACTGATTATTAAGGCTTTCTGTATTTTTAAAAATGTTCTGTATTTGTAAAAGTCAGATAAAACGATTTGTACAAACCTGGGTAGAGAGGAGTTAATTTAACTGTTCTGCTTCTCTGGCATCAGATTGAAGGTATGACGTCCTGAGAATGTGACTAAGCGTCCTATTTAAGTCTGAATGTCTTTGGGAGGAAAGAAAAGGAAGTAGACAGAATCTTAACCTTTGAGAAAAACTTCAGATGTAAATACTGATGAAATTTCCAGAACAGAACATCACAGGGGCCTTTGCTATAGCTTGGTGCTGCGGGTGCTTGTCCTGCTGAGCATCTCGCCTTCAAGGGCGGTTCTCAGTGCATTCACTGCGCAGGCTCCAGGAGGGCCGATCAAGTAGAGCCCCTGGGACCAGCTCCACCTGCTGCTGGATCAGCCTGGTTCTGGAAGACAAGTGTGCTTCCTCCACCTGCCCTGTCCTCCCGACCCGCTCCAGCCTCTGGAGACCTACACTGTGGAGAACACTGCAGGCATTCTTCCTGCGGTGCCAGGGTCCCAGAAGTCAGCATTGCAGGCGCTTCTGTGTGGGGGAGTTCTCTTTGGTTCCCCCCACCCTCCTCCTCCTCCTCCCCCTCCTCCTCCTCCTCCTCCTTATACCCCCCCTCCCCCTCCTCCTCCTCCTCCTCATACCCCCCCTCCCCCTCATACCCCCCCTCCCCCTCCTCCTCCTCCTCCTCCCCTTCTTCTTCTCACTTCTTTCCACATAGGGAAGTATTTGCTAGAAGCGGGAGGGTTTGGTACAGTGTTTCCCACATTGCAGGGGTGGAGATGGGCGGGTGAGGGTCTCCCGAGCTGCGCAGGAGTCCTAGAGTTCCCAGTTCTTGGAGCCAGGATTCCCCTCTCCTTCTCTCCCTGCTGGTGAGGGGAATGACTTATTCCTGGGTCATTTTTGCTCATTGTGTTCATTGATAGTGACCTGGATTCGTCGCCCTTCTTTAACTGAAAATAAAAACAAGGACATTTAAATGAACGGTGGCTCGGGTTGTGGACTGATTTTCCTGAGTGCATCTCAGCCCCACGCCAGAGAAGTCAGCGAATGCAGTGCAGCCAACGCTCCGCAGAACAGGGTTGTTCTTTGGAAATGGATGTCTCCTGGTTTCAGAGATTTCCATTCCTCCTCACTGGACCCCATCACAGGGGGGCTCAAAGCTCTCGCCCAGAGGCAAAGAGAGAGACAGGGAGCAAGAGAAAGGAGGGACAGGGGACCAGGTACAGCCTTCAGGTGCCATTGGAGGACCCAGCTCCTTCAAGTCGGCCCCACCCGCTAAGTTCTCACCACATGTCAGGGGACCATGAAACCACGAATCCATCCACGGATCAATCCATTAATGAGATTTGAGCTACCCTAGTGCAAGTTAAGTGGTCTCCACTGGGATTTCCATTTTCATTTGACTGATGACTAATGATGTCAAACCTCTATTCATGTATGTATTGGTCATATGTATGTCTTTTTTGGAGAAAGTTCTGCTCAAATCTTTAGTCCATTTTTAAGGTCAGGATACTTATCTTTTTATTGTTGAATTGTGGGAGTTCTTTATATATTCTGGATATAGGCTTTTTAAAAAATATATATATATGATTACCAAATATTTTCTCTAGTTTTGTGGGTTGTATTTCTTTCAAGATGTCTTGTAATTTGCAGCATATAAATAGTGTACTTGTTTTAGTAATTTCCCCTTAAATAATTTATTCCTTTTGATGCTATAATAAATGGAATTCTTCATTAATTTTATTTTTGTTTATTTCCCATTTTTAATGTATAACATACACTTGATTTTTGTACATTTATCTTGTATCTATCAACCTTGCTCAACTCATTATTACTGATAATAACTTTTTTATGGATACCTTGGGATTTTCTATTAGAAGATAAAGTCATCTGCAAAGAGAGGTAGCTAGCTTCCTTCCTTCCTTCCTTCCTTCCTTCCTTCCTTCCTTCCTTCCTTCCTTCCTTCCTCTTATTTCTTTTTCTTATCTTTCTTCTCTGGCTAGAATCTTCAAGACAATGAATAGAGCAGGCAAGAGGGGACATTCTTGTAATGCTCCTGCTCTAAGGGAAAGTAGCTAGTCTTTCATCATTAGTTGTGATGTGAGCTGTGGTCTTTTCATAGATGTGTTTAATGGAAATGACTTTCAATTCCAAGTGTTTTATTATTATTTTAGTGTTTTATTATGCAAATGTGTTGGATATTTTCTTTTTTTCTGTGATATTAATAGTATCTGGTATTTATTTTTTATTCTATTGATATGGTATATTACAGCCGCTGACTTGTTTTTTTAATGTTGATCCAAACTTGCATTCTTGAGATAAATCCCATTTTCTCATGGTGTACAATTCTTTTTACATGTTGTTGAATTTGGCTTGTTTGGAATAATTTAGTATTTTTCATCCATATTCATAAGGGATATTGATATAGATTTTTTTTCCTTGTGATGTCTTTGTCTAGTTTTGGAATCAGGGTACTATTGCCTCATAGATTGAGTTTGGAGACGTTGCCTCCTTGCCTATTTTTAACAAGAGTTTTTGAAGAACTGCTGTTAATTTTACTTTAAATATTTATTGGAATTCATTAGGAAGCAATATGTTCCCAGGCTTTTCTTGGAGGGTAAACTTTTTGATACAAATTCAATCTTGTTATTTATTACTTATTCAGAGTTTCTATTTCTTCTTGAGTCAGTTTTAATAGTTTGCAATTTTCTATCTGAAAAATTGTTGGCATCAATTATGCATCATTTCTCGTATAATTCTTTTTATTTCTGTATGGTTGATAGTATTATCTTCTCTTTCATTTCTGATTTTTACAATTTTATTTTATAATTTTTATAATGTATAATTTTTCCTTGGTCGGTCTAGCTAGATCTTTGACAGTTTTGCTGATCTTTCCAACTCTTGGTTTCTTTCATTTTCTTGGTTGTTTTTCTGTTGTTCATTTCCTTTATTTCTATTTTAATGGCATTTTCTTCCTCTTGATTGCTTTGGGGTTAGTTTGCTCTTTCTTTTC
Organism: Ictidomys tridecemlineatus; assembly: GCF_052094955.1. Taxonomy (NCBI): domain Eukaryota; kingdom Metazoa; phylum Chordata; class Mammalia; order Rodentia; family Sciuridae; genus Ictidomys; species Ictidomys tridecemlineatus. The sequence goes on along the minus strand of NC_135485.1, from coordinate 74,537,616 downwards.
TGGTTCTTGAGGTAGAAGGTCAGTTATTAATTTGAGATCTTTATCTTTAGGTTTTTTATTGTACAGGTATTTCCCTATGAGCAGTTATTTTATTTTCTTCTATAACTTTTGGAGAGTTGTTTTTATTCTCATTCATTTCAAAAAATTTTCTAATTTTTCTTGTGATCTCTTTTTTGATCTATGTTTATTTAGAAATAAGTTAATTTCTACATTTTGTGAATCCTGAAATATTCTTATTATTTTCATTTTGATTTTAACATTCTTTGAAAACATGCTTTTTAGGATTTTACTCCTTTAAAATTTTTGAGGGTCATTTAATAGCTTAACATATATATGGTTTCTCCTGGAGAACATTTCATATATACTTGAGGAAAAACTTTTATTTCTCTATTGTTAAGCAGAGTATTTTTGTAAATGTCTCTTTGCTCCAATTGGTTTATTATATTGGTCAAAGTTCTATTTATTAATATTCTTTCCATTTGTTCCATCTATTTTTGAAAGTGGCATATTAGTGTCTTCAAGTATTATTGTAGAATTGTCTATTTCTCCCTTTGTTTTTTTCCTAAAATGTCTTTGTCTGTCATAGAAAATATATAGTCAAATCATATTTTAATCAATTCTGCCAATTTCTGACTTTTTGTCGGAATGTTTAATGCATTTATATTGAATGCAATTACTGAAGATTTAGGATTTTCCTCTGCCATTGACCTCTCTTTTTTCAAATGTCTTCATTTTCTTCATTATTATGTCTTCAAATGTTTTTTCCTCTGCCCTCCTCAGTCTTGCTCTCCTTTGGGGATTTCATCATGTGTACATTGATATCCTTAATGGAGTCCTATAGGTGTCTGAGGATCTGTTCATTTTCCTTAATCATTATTTTCTTTCTGTGCTGTAGACTAATTAATCTCAGTTGACCTATATTTAAGTCCTGTCCTTCGTTCTTCTGCCTGCTCAAACCTGCTGTTAATACCCTTGAATGATTTTTTTAAAAAATTCAGTTATTAGAATTTTCAACTGTAGAATGTGTTTTATTTTTATTCTTTTTGTCTTTATATCAATATTCCTTATCTCACAAGGCATCATTCTCCTGTTTAGTTTTTATACTTGGCTCTTTAATTCTTTCACCACATTTAAGGTAGTTAATTTATGGTCTGTTCACTTAGTCCAAAGTCTGAGTTTCCTTGGGACCATTTCTCTGTATTTATTTTTTCCTAGACACAAGATATTATGTCATGTTTCTTCATATGCCAGATAATTTTTATTAAAAATGGAAATTTACATGATATAATGTGGAAAATGAAAATCATATTTCTCCCCTTTTCAGAGTGGTCGTTGTTGTTTGTGATAGTTTGTTCCAGTGACTTTTCTCTACCCGATATGTGAAGTCTCTATTCTTTGTCATATATGTCCACCCATGGTTGTGCTTGGCTAGCTATGTTGCTTTGCTAATGCTTGGAGACGTGTTTCCTTAAATGTCTGGAACCACTCAGTCTCCCAGTCTCTACTGATGGGGCTGTGTGTGTGTGTATGTGTGTGTGTGTTGGGGCATTCCTTCAACCTTCAGCCAGGCAGTTGACAACTTTACCTTAACCTTCACTTTCTGCTCACACAGACAGTCAAGGTCAGCCAGGGGTGAGAGCTTAGGGCTTCTTACCTTGGTCTTGTACAGGCACACAACCCTAGGCATACACAAGCATGTGGCTCTCTAGATTCCCAGAAATATGTTGGAGCTTGTTAAAATCCCTACAAAAACTCTCTTGCCAGCTTTTCCTTTCAAGGTTTTTGATGAATCTACTGTTCAACCCAAATGTCACCCACTGCCTCAGTAAGCCACAATGTTAAACCGTCACCTCTAATTGTTTTTGACAAGTGCCCTGGGGATGAGATCCTTTGTCTCTTTGGGTGAGCTCCAAATTAGGTCAAATAAAGACAGCTTTAGCAAATGCAAAGAAATGACCATGTTTTAGAAGATGAAAATGCTAATTACTCTGATTTGATTATATTATATAAATGTATTGAATTGCGACACTGTGCCCCATAAGTATACATGATTATTATGAATTAATTAAAAATAAATGTAGAAAAGGACAGCTTTGGGAGTTGGGTCTTTCAAGGATCAATCAGGTCAAATAATGTCAGTTTCTGGGAATGGGGCTTTGAAGGAGTCTCACTACTGTTTTGCCCTTCCATGACTCCCCGGGTGTTGGTTTTCACTGTGATTAGGGACACAGAGATGGAAATAGGGAAATTTAAAAATGCCACAAAGATATTGTTTTTACAAGTTTTAACAAATAAATACTCCCTGGGATGCTGCAAGTTTCTTGAGCTGCTGGTTAATTTCCAGAGTTTGGGAAAAGTAATTTCTGATAAAAGTTTATCTCTGGACAGTTTTATTGTTGCTTCTAAGGAAGAGATAATTTTTAAAGGTCTTTAATCTGCCATTTTCTCTGAGGTCTCTTAATCTTCATTTTTTTAGCTGATTTCAATTCTATATAAATTTCATGACATATTGAAATATGTGTTTGTACCTTGAAAACCTGGTTATCTTTACTTATAAATGATTTCTTTCTCAATTAAAATGAACAAAAAGGACTGTGTCAAATATGATTAGAATTTTCCAGTGGGTATAAGTCTGAATAAAGCAGACATTTTGATCAAATTATCATCTGATTTTTTTTATGTATACCCAAGATATAGATAGCTAAGAAGGCAGTGACTGAATTCTCTGTTCTTGGCAATAGATTCTTTATAAGTTCATTTTACATTACTATAACAAAATGCCTGAAGCTCGGTATCTCGGTAAAGAAGTTTATTCATCACAGTTTTGGGGTAGAAGAGCATAGTACTATCATATTCTCAGTGGATGTATCACATCATGGTGGGAGCACATGAGAGGAAGGAGATCACTTCTTGAAACAGGAAAACAGAGAGAAGGACCTAGATTCTACAATCCCTTCTGAGGGCACACCCTCAGTTGTCTATGACCCTCTCACTAGGCTATGCCTCTTAAAGTCCTACCATCTCCTCTGCTGACTGAGGACCAAGCCTCTAACACATCAACCTTTTTGAGGGAGGGTCACGCTTAAAGCATCTCCAAACCAAGCAGGTGCTTACATCAGATCTGTTGGGTTTGCCTATAAGCTCCACTTTGGTGAAAGTCTTGGAAATCTTTGAACAGGATGCAGAGTCTAGATGAACCCTGGACAGAAGAGGAGGGGGAGGGCCCAGACCACCCGTATTACAACAGCATTCCCAGCAAGATGCCCCCCCCAGGAGGTTTCCTCCATGCTCGACTGAAAGGCAGACCCCACGCCCCTGACGCGGCCCAGGTAAGTCTCACGTTTTCTCCTGGGTTGGAGGCTCAGAGAACTTAATTGCCTGTTATTCTCATCAATTTGTTTTTCAGGCGATATTCCAATTAACCTTTGACACAATCACTCACACTTTCTTTTGCTGGGTTCCACCAGATGTACAAATGGGAGAGACTTTTTGTCTAACATTGCTCTGTGTTAGCCAAGTGCCTTAGAATCACATTGTGGTTCCTGAGATTTGAATCTGGGGAGTCCTCTCTATCGTAGGACAAATCCCTTCACGCTGTGATCGATCTTCATGAGGGGAAGGTAGAATCTGGAACCTTTAAAAGGTGTGCGATATCGGGGGTTCTCTGAAAAGAGAGTGGACAGAGAACCTTAAAGTAGGGGAATCTTCTGCATTTTTCTCTTTCCCTCATTCCCCCTCCAACTCAAAATTTTCCTTTAAATCTAAATTGCTTTCTAGAATTATATCTCTATCTTCTTGTAGGAATTTTTTTTTCTTTTCTTTTTCTTTTTTCCCCTCCAGAATTGATCTAGAACCTAGAGCCTCATGCATACCAAGCCCATGTTCTACCCCTGAGCCCCAGCCATGGACATTTTTTTTTTACCATGACCTACTTATGTGAATGATAATGACCTTAAAATGGCAAAATAATACCCATATCAGAGGTCTAACACCAAGAGGGAAGCTTCTGGTTTTCAGGAAGTGAAATGACATAAATGACTCTGAATGCTAGGCATTGGGTGGGAAGTGGAATATGGCACATGGATACTCTCTTTAATTAAAATCCATCTTAGAATCTGTGCAGTGATGCAGCCCCACCGGCCAGAGCTGACTTTACAGTCACCTTTGGGGAAGGACCGTGAGGTCACGGAAACAAGGAGGCTGGGTGTGTGATTTGACAGGGTGCAGCCTTTTGCTCACACCCACACAAATTTATTTACCAAATTTTAACACAGACTCGGAGGCATCAAAGGAAAGTCGGCCATGACCCCCTCAAGGTCCCACCCACTGCACCATGGCTTTCCAAGATGGGGGAGGGGTCGAGGGTCAAGCTTTCTTTCTCTATATTTACATGTGTCTATAGTTTGCAGGAAAAGAGCAAACTTATTACCAGGGAAGACACTTGGGACACACATTTGGTGAAGACTGGCAGCAGACACCTTCGAGGAAAGGTGAGAGGCAAGGTGAGGCCGGGAGAAACAGAATGTGCTTGGGATGAGTGGTGTGCTCACCAGTGGGTGTGGTCCCTGTGGGCCAGCACAGACCAGATGCAGCTCCTAGCTGCTTTTAGAAGACATGTCCAGGTCTTCGCCAATCTAACAACACACTTAACGTCACATACTAAAAATGACTTAAATGTGGCTATCTAACTATATTTAATGTAGATGCAACTATCTATAATCCAGACATCCTCTAACAATAATTTGGACGTATCCAGATAGAATTACAATAATCTACATACAACTTGCTAAGAACTTGCTAGCTGCTCACAGTTACTAATATAAATACTTCCATTCCAACATCTGTCTTCCACCCATCTATTCATCCCTCCATCAATCTGTCCATTTATCCTTGAAGTTTTTCTTTTAATTCTAAACCCTTTCCCTTCTCAAAAATTTTCTTATCTCTTCCAATGGTTCTGTGGTCCTGCCACAAAGTCTAAGTGAGGTGGATCCAACTCACCCCACTATGAATGTAAATTTAACCACTGATTGATTTAATGTTAAGATTTACCCCGTGGTTATAACCCTTTGTGCCAAGAACCAAGTGACAAATTTTCAAATTTTCCTCATACAAAAGAATTCCATGTCTTCTCTACCCCAGTGAAAGGGAGAGCTGTGGGGTTGAACCCCTCGACAAAGCATAAGGCCAAGCTGAAGCCACCATGTGGCTCTGCCTTGAAGTAAGTAGGAAATAATCAAAGATATGATTTTGCCAAGGTGCTTTTTCACCATGAGCCATTCACCTCTGTTCTATTTATGTTTAAAATGTATTATGTAACATATGCATGGAGAGAGATCATTGTCAGAGGCTAAAATAGATGTGTTCTTTCTTCTAGATATTTACTTGATTATGAAATAAATCAGGTTTTTGTAAAATAAGGCTTTTTTTGTATATTTAAGTCATTCCAGTAGGTTCAAGGTCAGAGAACGTAGCCGACCCACCAGGGCAAAATGAATCTGAAACAAGTTCCCCATCTGGAACTTGACACTCATAAGTCTCAAGCTCTTATTGAAAAATAATGTTTTCCCCATAAAACAGATATGTTCCCATAAAACAGACTGTTCATTTTCTAGTAGCTTTTCCTCCTAAGTGAGTGTGGACTCAGGGACCACCATGGTGGGTGTCCGTCTGTCCCCGTTCAGCATCTGCTGTCATCTGCAGTGGGAAAGGAGTGTTAGCAAGGTCGTTCATGGGGCTTTTGATCTCATTTTTGAAATGAGCTTGTGGAGATTTGTTCACAATATACTCAAAGGTGTACACTTAAATAGCACTTCTTCACCTGGGGCAGGTGATCCAGAAATAGCCTCTTAAACATAGAAATAGTGTGTGGGATTCAGAGAGTAGAATCGCAGCTCGATTTTTGCAGGTGAAGCCTCCCAGGGAAGCGATATCAGCATGCCCACTCCCCCTCACCCGTGCTGGCTGGGAGATGGCTGGGTGCTGGCCAACACCTGGCCATAGGCTCTTGGCAAGGTTTTTCAAAAGTCCTGAACTGACTCTTGCCAGTTACAGGGAACCATCTTCAACATATCACTGGCCCCAGGGTATGAGAGATGCCCTCTTTCCAGAAAGGAGAGCACCGCAGGGCATTCTCTTGGATAGGGTTGTTTAGCTTCATTGGAGGCAGGGCGAAACAGGAAGAGTAAGCCAAACAGGCAATCATGGGCAACATCTCTTACGCCACCTCTGGGTGATGGAAGAGCTGGACTCTGGGCTCCCTCAGCCTCAGCACCCCTTTGACCAGCTGAGAGGTCCAATTGAGGAGCATCACTGCCTTGTAAGAGGGGCCTCCCCCATCATGCACCCACCCTGGGCTCCCTTATAGATCCAGGTCAGCAGTGGTGGCTCTGTGTTGTAAGGAAACCGTCTCAGTTCTTAGGAGGCACTTCATAATTTATAAAGCATTCGCGGACACTTAAATAAAGAGTGGTTAAACCAAGCTTGATGGTTCTCCTGCTCACTTATTTCATCCCAGAGTGTTGTAAAGGAGAGAAGGAAGCAGGGCATCTTCTGGCTGCGGGGCTTGCAGGACCCTGGGGACAGTGTGGCCCAGATCTTTGGTGAGACCCCTAACCAATATGGTACCCACCCAAGGTTAGCTGGAAGATCCCATTTTGACAGAGAAGCATCCTAGCCAGGATACAGCTAGGATGACAGACTTAGAAGAGGAGAATGTAGCTGATGGGGATCTTCAGGAAGAATTTTCTTGTTGGTAGGATTAAGGAACCCTTCTGTGGAATGGCGGGTGGTTTCACTATAGAGGCATAAATAGGGTCGCCATGCTAAGAGAAATAGGGACATGTTTTCTTGTTGCAGGGTCCCTGGACATCTACACTACGCCAGAAGGGAAATCACATGCGCCCCCCCCATGGGAGAAGTACCCACCTATGTCAACACCCAGCACATCCCAGCGCAGGCCTGGCCAGCCGTGGCCAACAGTGCAGATAGCAGTCCACGGAAGGACCTCTTTGACATGAGTAGGTTTCCGTTTGTCTCTTCCTTTCTTCTCTTTTGAAGTTACCCTTTACACTGACTTTTATTTGCTCTCTGTGCAATGACTGGATTTCCTGCTAGCAGGGTTTTGGTTAATGGTGGTGATCAGCTGCACTTTTCTGGGCTACGATGGGGCTCATTTATGGCTTAGGAACTTATATAACCCTCTCTACAGTCAAGAGGCAAAGCCAATTTCCCTCTCTTTCTGGAAAAGGCTTTCTTCTTGAAGACCTAAAAGTGTATTGAGATAAATAGTATGCACAAATAAAAGTGCTCATTGATCTACACACTTAAATATTCATTGCCTATTAAATGCCAACTGTTGTATTAGTTGTCAAAGAAGCAAAGATGAAATGGGCCGTACCCACAGAGTCAGTCTACCAGGCAGGACAGACGGATAAACAAGAAATCACAGAGCACCTCTCTCTCTGACATGTATATTCTTTCTCTCCCTCCCTTTTTCTCTCTCTCTCTTTCTCATTGTTTCTCTCAGTTTTCTTTTCATCTCCTCTCTCTTTTCTCCTACCTACTTCCAAAAATTTATTGAGTTCTTCCCAGATGTCAAATACTTTTCTATTTAGTGGGAGATACACAGAGAGCCAAATAGATGGTCTCCACTCAATGGGTTTTAAACAAATAACTGTGTATCACCAGATGGTAAGAAGTGCTCCCAAGTTCGGAACCGCAAAATAAGACGGGGGATGAGCGGTGATCAGAGGTGGCAATGTGGTGGCATGTGAACCGTGGGATTTCCGTTTGTCATATAGATCTGGGAGGTAGACAATATTATTACTAACATCATCCCTATGTTATAGAGGTGGAGATGGAGAATCCTAGAGGTTAAGAACCTCACCATGTGTAAAAGGCTCTGCTGGTCTGGTTCTTGCTACTCCAGGTTCTGATGTGGGTGAGGCTGGGGTCACATGCCTTGAGAATTAGGTCACTTCCTATTCCTCAGCTAATCTGGCTGCCTAGACCCATTGGACTCCCATTTTGACTCTCATTTTGTCAAAAATCACCTCAGCTAGAAGAACACTTGAATCTTAATGCTGAGAGGAACCTCAGATCCCTTCATCCAATGTGTTCACTTTTTAAAAAGTGAGAAAACAGCTCAAATAGTGTAGAACCAGATTCCTAAACTGGAGAGCAGAGTGGTGACCCCCCCACACCTCTGCTTCGGTTGTTGTAGTATATCCCAATGGTAGTTTTGCCATTGTATTTTTGGGCAGGCCATTTTTACTGTTTAACCTAGTCCATTTCCCAGTGATTCCTGGCCCCAGAGCCTGGGGAGAGCTGGGTTAGTTGGGCTTTGAGGAAAATGGGAACCAGAGCTATTCTTTTTCCACCAATTAATTTCTAATTTCCCATCAATTAATTTCTGTATCAGCTCCAGAAACCAGAGAAGAGGAAACAGATTGTAGAAAGGGTCTTAGAGAGGCTCATGTCTATTAAAAAGTAATTAAAAATACAAGCCAGCACTGTGTTGTTTATTTTGAAGCACTAGTGCTAAATAATACTCATGGTGGTGATGATGGTAATGATGGTGATGTGAGTGATGATGGTGATAGTCATGATGATGATGATGATGGAAATGGTCGTGATGGTGATGGTGGTGGTGATGAAGATTATGAAAACAGCAGTAATAGTAATGATGGTGATAGTGATGGTGGCATTAATGGTGATGGTGGTGGAAATGGTGATGATGGTGACAATGAAGATGATAATAATGGTGATGGTGATGGTGATGATGGTGGTAGTGATTAAGATAATGATGGAAATGGTAGTGATGGTGATGATGGTGTTGGTGATGAAGATTATGATGTCAATGGTGTTGATGTTGATGGTGGTGATGATGGTGGTGATGAAGAAGATGATGGTGGTGGTAGTAAAGATTATGGAAACAGTAGTGATGGTAATGATGGTGATAATGTGGTGGCAATGATGGTGATGGTGGTGGTAATGGTGATGATGGTGATTATGAAGATGGTAATGATGGTAATGGTGATGATGATGGTGGTGATGAAGATTATGGAAATGGTAGTGATGGTAATGATGGCGATAGTGATGGTAGCAATGATGGTGATGGTGATAATGAAGATGATAATAATGGTGATGGTGATGGTGATGATGGTGGTAATGATTAAGATGATGATGGAAATGGTAGTGATGGTGATGATGGTGTTGGTGATGAAGATTATGATGTCAATGGTGTTGATGGTGATGGTGGTGATGATGGTGGTGATGAAGAAGATGATAGTGGTGGTGGTGAAGATTATAGAAACAGTAATGATGGTAATAATGGCGATAGTGATGGTGGCAATGATGGTGATGGTAATGGTGATGATGGTGATTATGAAGAAATAATGATGGTGATGATGGCAATGGTGGTGATGGAGGTGGTGATGATGGTGGTAATGGCAGTGGTGAAGATAATTGTGAAGATGGTGATGATGGCGATGGAGATCATGTTGGTGCTGATGGTGACTGTGCTGACCAATGTGAATGTGGGGACAAACGGGATGCTGCTGCTGATGGTGAAGATAGAAAAAGTAGAGATGATGCAGAAATAGTATAACACAAATTTCCAATTACTCCAGGTGATCAGATAAGATGACAAAAGAGGAAAACCCACAGACCTAATCTTAGCCTATCATTTAACCTCTTTTCCTCCCTAAACCTGTGACACTTTGCAGCTATCGAAAAGATCTAATTTTGGTTTCATGTATTCATCTCTTTTCTTTCTGTCCCCCTCTAATATTTGCCAAATTTAGCTTATTTGACGGCACTCATTGAATACTTAAAGACGGACTATGTACTAGGAACAACATGGGGCTCTGGAGATGTAGCTGTGCCCAGGAGAGAACCATTCCTCTTCTTGTGGTGCTTGCCCCTTGCTGGGTGGGCAGTGGGATCCTAAATCATCCTCATCACACCTGTTTCACAGCCTGTGCTCATTTTCCAGAGTGCTTTGGTACCTACCACCTTACTGGAAAACTGAATGTTGAAACTGAATTAGACTTTCCTGTCTACTTTCTTCGCCACTGGTTTTTGTTGCTGCTGGAACAGCAGTTTCCCCATCCACAGCCACCTTGTAGACAGAAGTGTGTTTCAAGGGGGATAAAGCCAAGCGTGGTGTCAGGAATTCAAGCAATCCCTTTGTGGTGGGAAAATAAATGAAGGTCAAAGGGAGTTAGAGTTCCTATCCTAGAAGTCACACAAGGGGTACCCAAAGAGTATGAAGTCAACCGTTGGTAAGTTGGGCTTAGGTTCTACATGAAATCAAAGCTGCATAACTTGCCTTCACCTTTGGTCTTAGCAAGTTTTTATTTGGAATTTATTAAGAAATATGGCTGATATTCCAGGGAAATTGGAGGGAATGAGCCATGTATGGCCTCTTGCAGAGTGCAGTGACGAAGTCCTACTCTCTAGCTGACAGAGGGTAAACTTGAATCCCTGGCACAAGGTAGAACTTCCAGCTGTCAGGGAAAACAGACTCCCCCATGCCAACATTGGGGCTATGCTTGTAATTACTGGTTAGGATAAGTCTTGATATATTACCAGCCAGTTCTTCTTTCCGAGTTTTCCTACCCTGGGTGTGTGGGGGGGTTATGTTTGCATTTTCTTCTCTTACGTGGTATTTTGATCATTTGCTCTTGTGGTGATGGACTGACTCGTTTCTGGCAAATGTCCCTTGATGCAGAGCCTTTTGAATATGTGCTCAGGAACCAGTCCTTGGGACCCGTGTTAAACAAGGCAGCCTCCATGGAGTGCATCAGCCCTGTCTCACCCAGAGCCCCCGATGCCAAGATGCTGGAGGAACTGAATGCCAAGCGTTGGTACCAAGGAGAGATGAGTAGGAAGGAGGCGGAGGGGCTGCTGGAGAAAGACGGAGACTTCCTGGTCAGAAAGAGCACTACCAACCCAGGCTCCTTCGTGCTCACGGGCATGCACCACGGCCAGGCCAAGCATCTGTTGCTCATGGACCCTGAAGGCATGGTAAGGCACGGGACAGGGCCTTCTCATGAGCTCACACCTATCTTTAACCAACTCTACTCTCTGGGACACCACATGGGGTGACCCCTGCATTCTGTCCCCTATCCACATGTGCGTGCCATGGGACAGAGGCAGAGAGCAGGTGTCGATGGTCAGGGCCCCAGGCAAGTCATAAAAGTTGGGAAAACTTTCATGGCCTGTGATGAAAGTTTTGACTTTCCTATACTTTCAGGTAAATAAATACAGGAACTTTGGCCTACTATGCAGAGACTTTAAAAATGTTGGGTTCCTGACTCATATCATATTCCAAAGTACCTTCAGTTGGAATTAAAGTCTAAAAGTGAAAGGTGGAACTAAATCTGTAAAAAGGACATTTTTCTTCTTAATACATTCATAACAGACAAGGAAGCACAGGCTTCTGCTTTTTTAATATTTATCTCAAAAATTCCTGAAAGTTGAGTCACTGAGATTTTATCTGTAGGCTGCAAAAGTGCTGAACAGTAAGCAAGATCCCCACCAATTAGTCTCTAGTTTTTTCCTCTGCGAGAGGTGATGCCCAGTGAGGCTGAGTTTGACCGTTTCTGGCTGTGCAGTTGTGTCTGGATAATTGTGTGGGTTTGGCTGAATTGACCATCTTCCAATCAATAAGTAGATTGGACTTCACCCTAGGTATACTCCAAATAATTGCACTAAATGCAACTGAATTAACTGCTGAGTAAATTCCAGAATTGTTGTTTAAAATCTCTTATGCAGTGAAAACAAAAAGCAAGGTAGAATTATTTAAGTGACCGACAGGTAAGAGCTAAACTTTAGTCTTCATCTGGACTTGAACATATCCTCTGTGTGTAGGTGGGTGCAGGTGGGCGGGGGGGGGGGTCACTTGAGGGGCCCTATACCTCAGCTCTCAGCATTCTTGAAACATCTGTTTGCATAATTCCTCTTTCTCTTCCACCAAGACCACCACCTCCCAGGCATGGAACATAATAAATGTCACCATTTCCTTCTGGGTCTGTTTTTTCTGTAGTAATTTTTTATATAGATGTCATCTATAAAAATATATATTTTGTGTTCATGTCTTTTAGAAATTTATAAACATGATGTTCCACAGATCTTCTTTCATCTCCTTCCTTCCTCTCAAGTTCTTGAGTTGCATCAATGGTGCTTTCTGTGTATTGGATCATCACTTTGGGGGACTGCCTGGGGACCTTCAGAGGCACATTTGGAGTCCCTCTAAATTCTCTGGAGAAGGTGGTATAAGCTGCTACAGACCCTCATGCGTGTTTCTCTCTATCCCAGGGATAGTGTCTCTGGGTCATATGCCAGGGGTGGAAGTTTGGGTCACAGGAAATACATATTTAATTTCACCAGGGTTTGCATTTGCTTCCAGATGAGCTGGGCTACTGAGGTGCACCCCTGGTGGGGGGGACCCTACATCCTCAGTCTTCCTAGATTGAATCTGTCTAGTTTTGCTAATTGGTAGGAGTAAGGAGTAAAGTCCTAGTTCATGGCCAGATGTGCAATTCTTTGATTGCATATCATTAGCCAAGAACAACAGGTCTGTCTCCTCTAAGTGCTATGCTCTTGTTCCCATACTTTTCTTTTGACTTTCTTTTTGAGTTTTTCAGCAGTAGAATTTCCATGTGCCGCCTCCTCCTCTTCTTCTTCTTCTCCTTCCTTCTTCTTCTTTGCTTATTTGATCATTTTGCCTGTGAGGTTCTTCATCAAATAGAATTCTTTCTTTGGAATGCTGAATCCACCAAATTTTACCCTTGGGATTAATATTTTTGAGTTTTAAATTTTTACTCACCCACAAATCACAAAGGCACTGTGTTCTATATTTTCTTTTTCTATTTCTCTTCTTCTAGCCTTATAGTTTTGTTGTTCACAATTAGGTTTAATTTCAATGGGAAATACTTTTGAATACGATATGAGATAGGAAACCCTAAATTTTTAAGTCTTCATTATAGTAAGTCCATTTTTTTTTGCTTGCCATTTACCAAATTATTCATTGTCTCTCCGCCATACCAAAGTTCCTTCTCCTTCTATAACGTACTGAGTTCTTGACATCCTGGGTCTATTTCTGGATTCTTCATTCTATCGACCTGACTGTTTATTCCTGTGTAAGAACTGTGCTCTTTTCATTGTTAGGACTTGGCAGCTGTCTTAATATCTGCTGGTGTGAGTCCTTCTATTGACTTTCCTTTATCAGAATGGTCCAAGCATGCTCTCAAACATTCATTCATCTTTATTTTGTTTGTAAAATCAGTCACCCAAAATACATGCTGGGATCTTGATAGGACTTATGCTACATGTATAGATTATTTTGGCAAAGAACAGCCAGTTTTCCATACTAGATCATCACCCCATGATGTGAAGAACCACTTACTCAGACTTTTAAGATATTCTTTGAGAGAGTTTTAAAAGTCTATCTAGAAAGTTCTTGTGTTCCCTTTGTTTGTTTTTTTTGTTTGTTTGTTTGTTTGTTTTTTGGTACCAGGGATTGAGCCCGGGGCTGCTTAATCACTGAGCCACATCCCACTCCTCTTTATTTCTATATTTTATTTAGAGACAGGATCTCGCTGTGTTGCTTTGGGCCTCACTAACTTATGGAGGCTGGCTTTGAACTTGTGATCCTCCTTCCTCAAGCTGCTGGGATTACAAGTGTGTACCACTGCAGTCGGCTTGTTAGGTTATTTCTGAAGTGTCTAGTTTTAGTCCCTGTTGTAAGTAGTATGTTATTTTTAGTTACATTTTCTTAACAATGACTGCTGTAGGAAGAGGAATGTGGAGGGTTCTTGTGCCTAGAGATTTTGCTGATTCTGGCAGGCTCCCTGGCACTCAGTCTTTGCAGATACTGGGAGTCTTGTCTCTTACTTTCCAGGGCCCATCCTGGCCCCTGATCTACCACCCTGACTAGGTACAGCCATGAACATTAATCAGGAGGGGGCACCCTTGCCTGACCCCACCTGCAAGGAAATGTTTTGCAGTTTTCTACCCTTAGGGATGTTTGCCGTAGCCCTTTAGTGATCTGTTCTTCCCAACCTAAAGGAATTCATTCATTCATTCATTTAACAAATGTGTGCACGGAATAACTACCAACTCCAGGCATCAACTTTTGGCACCTGGTCTGTATCTGTGAACCAATTTAAATAGAAAAATCTTGGCTTTGGTGGAACTCATACATATTATTTACCTAATAACTCTTATCATATGAAGGTATTGAACTTCATCCAATACTTCTTCAGCATCTTTTGAGATAATAGGGTGATGTTTTTCTTAAATCCATCCATCTAAGAATGCCACAGGGAGGTCTTTCTGATGTTGCATCTTATCCTAAACCTGCCTTCCCTGTTGGATTTGGATACCTCATATTTTCTTTAGGATTTTTTGAAGACTCTGATGTGACGTCCCTCTCAACTGTCCTTACTGCTTTGGAGCCTGTGTGTGTTCATCTGGTTTGGGTGTCAAGATCACGTGGTCACACTTGCTTCCTAGAGCGGGCCAGACTTTCTCCAAATCAGAGGTGGCTTATCAGGAGACTCTTCCCTGATGGATTTACTTCCCTGTGTGCTTCCTGTTTCTTTGTTCTGATTTGTTTGGGCTTTAATGCACTTATGTCAAGCAAGCATTGGTACCCATTTATTAATTTGCTTACTATTTGCCTCTCTGCTTCCTCTAGCCTCTGATCTTGATCAGGGTAGTGGCTTTGTTTATTGTCCACCCCCAGCAACTGGAATGGTCCCTGGCACACAGTAGGTGTTCAATAATCATTTGATAAATGCTTGATCAACTTGGGCTTTTCATGGTTAGTAGTTGAGAATCCAGGGAGTTACAGTGATATATGTGTACAGGGGCATGAGGGTCACACCTTACTACAGATGTAGATTTACAAGCAAGATTTTTCTAACTAGAACCAGCCCAGAGTTCTTTCTACCTGCTTAGGTCATCTAATAATTTCGTTGTGGTTAACTAAAGAAAATAGGAGAGAAAATACTCAAGCAATTCTATGAGAATCTACATACTTCACTTGAAAATCTAGGTTATTAAAAAACACAAATGTGAAAATCCAGCTAAATATGTTATTATATAGAACAAAGATGATTACGTTTTTCCGTTCAGTCTTTAAAGGGCCGAAGAATAACTTAGAGAGAGAGATATGCACGACTAATAATGTATTTATCATAAATTCACAAACCAG
Organism: Ictidomys tridecemlineatus; assembly: GCF_052094955.1. Classification (NCBI taxonomy): domain Eukaryota; kingdom Metazoa; phylum Chordata; class Mammalia; order Rodentia; family Sciuridae; genus Ictidomys; species Ictidomys tridecemlineatus. Next base: position 74,522,390 of record NC_135485.1, on the reverse strand, counting down.
TTTCAAGATGATGTAGAAAATGAGGAAATGGAATTGGAGTAACATGGTTAAGCCAGGTGTCCACAGAAGCCATGACTCAAAGTATTCATGTATTTTAATTTTGGAGGAGAAACGTGTGGCACCACTGAGAACATTGGTTAAGTCAAACCTACTAATGGCCTTTCTTTGGGGGAGCTTTTATCTGGGTCTGATTATCGAGTTAAATTGATCCTATGGAGGATAGCGTTAGATGAAAAGGAAATGGAAATGAAAGACTTAATTAAAAATGTAGCATCGCTTCCTTGCTGTAAAGACACCAAAATAGACGCTGAGCACATTCTCTTCAATATTTATTCATCTGATTTTCATGGTAATTGGCCGGTCCCTGACTATAAAGGAGGGAACTTGGCAGAACGGATTACTCAGAGACGCAAGGCTGCAAAGCAGTTCTGCATCTAAATTTACTCCAGTGTCGACCAACCCGGAGCCTCCCCTGTGTGCCGAGGTCACTGGGAACCTGGGCAAGGAGGCCAGCGGTGGCAGCTTCTGAGTGTCCCTGGTGAGGTGTTGAAACTACTGACCCTGAAATAGCAGGTGGGACGTGCGGTGACTGGAGTCCATCAAAATTGGATGAGATGCAGTTGAAAATGCCTCCCCATACACACCTTTTAAAAAATTTCAACATCTTCTGAATCACAGAGTCAGCCTGGGTGTCTAAAACTCTCCTCTGAGTCACTCACCATTGATTCATTTCTTAGAACAGCACAGTAGGGCAGTCACCCTGCTCCCATTTGGATGTGCTGCGGCCACACAGGTGGCTGGGCCTGATCCACATGGTCTCAGGTTCTTGCACATGTAAGAGGGCACACGGAGGCTTTTAGATCACAAAACAGCAGCCACAGTCCAACACTCCCACATTTACTAGATTTTTCTTTTATCCTGAGAGTGATTTAAAAAACAGGATTCTTTAGATTAGCCTCCAAAATCACAGATAGCAAAGGCACCCCACCCAAATGGGACAGTGTCGACACGAAAAGCAAAGGAAGGGCCGGGGTTGTGGCTCAGTAGTAGAGCGCTTGCCTAGCATGTGCATAGCCCTGGGTTCGATCCTCGGCACCACGTAAAAATAAATAAACAAAATAAAGGTATTGTGTACAACTAAAAAATAGATATTAAAAAAAAGGCAAAGGAAGCAGTCAACAGAATGAAGACACAACCCAACAATGGGTGAGAAAACCTGCAAACTCTTCATAATAATACCCAGATTACATAAAGAACTCAACTCAGTAGGAAACAAGTCCAATTACAAATTAGACAAAAGACCTAAATAGACATTTCTCAGAAAAAAAAAAAAAAGACTCACAAATGGCCAACAGGTGTGTAAACAAATGCTCAAAATCACTCAGTATCAGGGAAATGCAAAGCAAAACCACAGTGAAATATCATCTCACCCCAGTTAGAATGGCCATTATCAAAAAGACCCCTCCCCCACACAAGTAAAATAACAGATTCTGGGGGCCAGGGTTGTAGCTCCATGGTAGAGCGCTTGCCTAGCACACGTGAATCCTGGGTTCAATCCTCAGCAGTGCATAAAAATGAATGAATAAAATACAGGCATGGTGTCCATCTAAGACAAATACCATGTGATCTCCCTCGTGCGGAATCCAAGTAAACTGATCTCGTAGAAGAGAGTAAAATCGTGGTGACCAGAGGCTGGGAAGAGGAAGGGGAGGGAGAAAGGGGAAAGTTTGGCTAATAGGAACAAAGTCACAGTTAACCGGGAGGGATAAATTCTGGTTCTACTGCACAGCAGGGTGACTAGCTAACAGTAATGCATTGTATATTTCAAATATTTGAAAAAAGGATTCCAAATGCTTTTCCATAAGGAAATGATACATGAGAGGTGATAGACATGCTAATTTTCTTGATCTGATCATTATACAATGTGTACATGGATCAAAATATCACATTGTACCCCATAAATTGGTACAATGATTATATGTCACATTTGTTTTTTCTTTTTGGTATCAGGGATTGAACCCAAGGGGGACCTTAACCACTAAGCCACATCCCCAGTCCTTTTTATGTTTTATTTTGAGAAAGGGCCTCACTAAGTTGCTGAGACTGGCTTTGAACTAGTGATCCTCCTGCCTCAGCCTCCCAAACTGCTGGGATTACAGATGTGCACCACCATGCCCAGTGTTATATCACTTTTTAAAAAGTCCCCTACCCCCTCCACTTAATACCTTGCTGTTTTGAAGTTCCCCTTGTTTCAGGCAGACTAGGCTGTGCTGCAGGAAAAAGCAAAATCTGAATTCTCAGAAGCTTCACCCAACACAGCTTCAGCCCTGACTTACACCAAGTCCTCTGTGTGCTATGTGGCTGCTCACACACCTCTGTGTGTTACCTGGCCTTGCTGGGGAGGTGGCACGTGTCAACCCTCCTCCCTACCCATTAACCCCAACCTGGACAGGTGGATGCAGAATTCAGGAAGGAACATGGAGTGTTTGCCCTTCAAAATGACCTCAGCAATATACCTTTTACATTTTTATCAACGTGACACCAAAAACACACCCAAATAAGATGTAGCAGGAAAGCACTTAATGAAAAGCTCTACAGCCGGACCCTGCCCTCCTCACTCTGCCCCCATTTCAGAGAGAAAACAAGGTCAGCAGTTTCTCTGAAAGTTCACTTGACAGGGACCCTGCCCCGTCCCAAAGGAGTGTGCTTACCTGTTATATGTCCTTATTTCTAACTTAATATTACGTTTCTTGAATTATTATATCCGTTGATGTAACCATTTAAGGCGTCATTTCTTTATGTTGCAAAGGGACCACCTAAATTTACGTCACTTCTATTTCTTTCCCTTTTTGACAAGTTTTAGTCTGTCAGGTAGTTGTTTTGGGCCTTTAAACACGTGGATCCTTCCTCTCTCTCTTTCTCTCTCTGTCCTTTAGTCCTGGGCAATGGTCTCTCAGGACTTCCTCCTCTATCCAGGGGGCCTGGCGGTCCTGCTGGACCTTGGGATTCTCCTGGATCTCACCCCCTTGGCTCTGTGGAATATTTTCTGAGAGTATAGGACAAAAGTTTTTTTTTTTTTTTTTTTTTTGTTTTTTCCTTTGGAATCATTGGAGAGCCACTTGGCCCAATCTTTGGTCAACCTTGGGTGCCCACAAAGACATTGTCCTTCACGGCTGCAGAGCAGCCCTCGAAACCCAGACGTCCACGTGGATGTAGCCCTACCACCTGATGCTCCGGAGCCCACTCCTGCTTCCCCAGTGGTTCCCAGGATGGTCCTTTATTCCAGAAGGTTCTGTTCAGAATCTGGCACGTGGGGCTCTTCTCAGTCTGCGCTCTTTGGTGGCCCCCTCGCTGCTGGTTTGGGTCAGGAGTGCCCCCTAGAGGCCCCAGTGCTGAAGGCCTGCCCCCCAGCCGCTGGTGCTGTTGGAGGTGGGGCCCTCAGGAGGTGGGGCCTCGTGGGAGGAAGTGAGGTCACAGGGATGGGCCCTGGCAGGGGCTGCTGCGCACTGGTCCCTTCCTGAGGTCATTGCTCCCTGGCCACCAAATGAGGGGAGCAGCTATGTTCCCTCACTGTGGTGTGCTCCCTCACCACAGGCCCCAAGGCCACCAGGGTCACGTGGCCATGGACTGGACCCTCTGCCACCACGATCCAAGATAAACCTTTCCTCCTTTTAAGAGGATAATTTCAGATATTTTATTGAGGAAACGAAAAGCTGGCCAGCATGCCCACTCTGGTTCAGGGGATGCCCCCTGCTGCTTGCTCACAGAAATGAGGCCTCTGGGGCCTCTCGTTAGCTGGCAGTGACAGATGGTGCTCATTCTGGACACTCAGGGAGGCGTCTGCCAGGCTGCCCACTGGGGACTCACTCCTCTCCCTCTGTCCCAAGACCTGCTCTAGTTCCTAACTGAGCCTTTGGCTCCATCCACTGGTTATTTTGTGAGTGTGGGTCTTGGTTTCCAGTTTTCCTTGGTGGCTCTAATCTGAGGCTTCTTCAAGCTGGCTTCTGTCCTGGTCACTGTTTGAGCACCTCTTTCTTTCTAGAACAAAAGGACACAGGGGGCCCATCCTTCTCTGCACTCAGCCTTTCCTCCCAAATGCTCCTGCTCCTTCAGGAGGGCACTGGCTATTAGAGATAAGGATTGGGCACTAGGAGTGCTTATTGGGGACTGTGATGGCCCTCTTCCCTTCAGCAGGACAAAGTTCCTGAGATAATCAACTCAAAGGAGCAGAGGCCCATGGCTCAGGGCTCAGTCCGCAGTCCCTTGGCCCTCTTGCCTTTGGGCCTGGGATGAGGCAGACACCATGGTGGGAGTGGGTGATAGAGGACATGGCTCACCCAGTGTGGCCTGGGAACGAGAGGAAGGCCCCCCCATGTCCCCTTCCAGGGCGCCCTCCCAGTGACTGAAGGTCTCTCCTCTAAGCCCCTCCTCCTAAAGCTTCCATATCTCCCAACAGCACCACGGGCTGAGGGCCGGGTCTTCCACACATGGGCCTGCGGGAGACATCAGACCAGAGAAGGGTGTGGCTGGCCCTGGTCTCCTGATGGACAGAGTTAGGGCGCGTACACTTGCACACACATGTGCGTGGACATACATGCAACACTCTCACACAGACACACATGCACCCAGGTACACACTCATATACATACCCCCCACCCCACCCCCACACCTCACACATATACCTACTCCATCTTCCACACACAGTTTGCATTAATTTATTTCTATGTCAATTTCAGCAAGTCTTCCAATTTCAATTCCATATCACAGGGTTCATTATGGTTCCTTTTCCACATTTATAACTCCCATCCCCAGCAGTGAGCTACCTGATCCCATCACCCCTGATAGCTTGACTTTTTTTTTTTTTGTCTAGGCCCCTATATGGAAGCCCTCTCCTGTCTTGCCTGCCGCCCCTCCTCAGGGAGACCCTTGATCCTGTCCCACTGTCCCCTATCCATGCTCTAACACCCCACACCCGTCCCCCTCTCACCTAGATGTCCCCTTCCGTCTTGGGACTCTGACATCCCACGTTGGCTGCGTAGCCTTCTCCTGGGCAAAGACGCCTTCCCCTCCCTCCTCTTGGCCTCAGATACTCTGTGCTGGTCCTCCCTACCCTGGGCACCCGCTCTTCCTATGGTCTGAACCCCATGTGGGTCTGAGTGGCTACCTCCACTCTCCAGAGCATGGATATCCTGCTTCCCTTTAGGACTGATTATTTGAGAAAGAAAAATAGTAGAAAGGAAGACAAAGGAGGGAATGTACAAAGTATTCTGTAGTGTGCACAAAGCCTACCCCTCGCCATGTCTCCTGTAAATAACTTCAGAATGCATGTTCACCTATAGAACCTTCCTCACAGTTCTACAACGTCATCGTTCATCTGACAAAACTAAGAATAACTTATCAGTGTGACCCAATACCCAGTCCATATTCATTTTTTGTAGTTGTCTCAGAGATGTTCTTTTTATTATGAACTTGTTGGAATCAGCATCCAAATGTGGTATGCACTTGAATTTTGTTGTCTTTTGACACAATTTTATTGCATGGCAGCTTTCCTTCTGTTTTCTTTCTATACCAGTGATTTTTTTTTAATTGAAACTTTTGTCTGTAGAATACCCTGCAGTTGGCAGTTGCTTCCTTGTGACATTATTTAATTTGTTCCTTTGTCTCTTTTTCCTGTATTTTTGGTAAACTTGGAGTAGAGAGATTTTTTTTTACTGTTACTTCATTGAAATATAATCTACATAGCATACTCATTTAAAATGGGTATTTAGCATATTTGGTTTTTAGTAAAATGGTTTTCAGTAAATTCATTTATATTTGCATTCATCACCAATGTCAATCTTAGGACATTTTTATCACCATCAAAAGAAACATCATCTGATTGAGCTAAAACCCACTGACCTCCAATTCTCCTCACTCACACAGACCTTTTAGGAATATTTTCTATCCCTATAGGTTTTCCATTCTGGAATTTAATATGAATAAAATAATATTCTTGTGGGGCTGGTCGCTCAGAAAACACACCAAGTCCTAGTTGTGTCTAATTGAAAAGTCTTTATTTAGCCCCCCGGCCTGCAACTACTCCCCACAGGACCCATTACCATCTCTGCAAGGAACAGCCCCAAGCCTGAGCATTTTAGGATATTCAAAAACCACATCTGGATTGACGCAGCAGCAAGCAAGCAGGTACAAAAGCTGAATTGGGCAGTTAGTGAGACAGTGCAATGGGTACACTGGTATTTCCCACAAGACTTTCCTGGTTGGCATAGCAGCAAGCCAGCAGAAGGGAAGTGGGTCAAAATGACCCTAGTTGAGAACAAGTTAGAGAATGGTTACTAACGTCTAGACAATGAATCTCTGATAAGATACATTGCCCAAGAAAAATAGAAACCAAAGAGAACAATTTTACATTGTATAAGAATTGCTATTTTGTGTTCCCAAGTACACTATGCTGGGTAACTATTAATGGGCACAGAGGCGGGGCTTTCCCACGAGAGAAGCATTTCTTACATGATTTGGAGTCTCAGGGTAAAATGGGTCTGTTTGGTCATTGCCCATATAACCTGGTCCATAACAATGTAACCTGTGAACTTTTGTGACCAGCTTCTTTCAATCAGCATAATGTTCTCAGGGTTCACCCAACCTCTAGCATATATTTGTATGATTTTCTTTTTATAGTTAAATCATTAATATCCATTGTATGGGTAGATCACTTTTTGTTTTATTATTATTATTTTTATTATTTTTTTTGTCTGTTGATGAATGCTCAGGTCGTTTCCACATTTTGGCTGTTAGTAATAATGCTGCTATAAATATTTTTATAGTTAGTGTTAGCTTATATTTTCATTTTTCTTTGATATATAGCCAGCAATGGAATTGTTAGGTCATATGGTAGACACTATTTCTTGAGAAACTCCATCTTTTCTTTATTTTTTGAGAAACTACCCAACAATTTTCCAAGGTGACTGTCCCAATTTACACTCCAGCTGACACCACATAAAGGCTTTGATTTCTCCACAAGCTCTCCAACAATTTACCACCCTTTATGGTTCTACCCCTCCTGGTGAGTAGGAAGTTATATCTCATTGTGGTTTTGATTTACATTTTTCTGATTAGTAACAATGTTGAGCAACTCTTAATTTTCTTATTGACCATATCTTTCTTACAGAAAAGTCTATTTAGATCCTTTGCCCATTTGTTTTAATTGGATTATATTTTATTATTACATTCTAAATGTTCTTTATATATGCTAGAGACAAGTCCATTATCAGTTATATAACTTGTCATTATTTATTTTCTCATCCTGCAAGTAATCTTTTCACTTTCTTGATGCTGTCCTTTAAAGCATGAAAATTTTAAATTTTGAGAAAATTAATTTTATCTTTTCTTTTGTGCTCAGGTTTTTTATGTTATACCTGAGTCTTTTCTCGAATCCAAGGTCACAAAGATTCACCTCTATATTTTCTTCAAAGAATTTATAGTTTTAGTGCTTACATTTAAGCCTTTGATTCGTTTTATGTTAATTCGTATATACACTGTAATGTAATGGTTCAGCTTTATTCTTTTACTTGTGAATATTCAGTTGTCTTCCCATCATTTGTTGATAAGACTGTTCTTTCCCTATTGAATATTGCTGGCACCACTACTGACAATTAGTTGATCATTGAAGTATATTGTATTGTGGACTCTCAAATTGATTCACTGGGTCTGGATGTCTATCCTTGGGACAGTACCATACAATATTGATTTCAATTGCTTTCCAGAAAGTTTTTAAATCAGGAAAGGTGAGTCCATCCACTTTATTATTCTTTTTCAGGATTGTTTTGCTATTTGGGGTTTCTAGCAGTTCCATATGAGCTTTAGAATAACTTGTCAATGTCTACAAAGAGGTCAGTTGTGATTCTGATGGGAATTACATTGAATCTATAGATCAATTTTGGGAATAGTGATGTCTTAACAATTAAGTCTTCCAAACCATAATAGAGACATGTCTTCCCAATTATTTATGTATTTCTTAGTTTTTAATAATATTTTTAGTTTACAGAGTATAAGTTTTGCACTTCTTTTGTTAATTTTACTTCTAAGCATTTTATTTCAGAAAGTTCTTATGAATGTTCTCGATTTCATTTTCAGACTATTCGTTGCAAGTGTATGGAAACATAATTGATTTCTGCCTATTGATTTTGTATCCTACAAACTTATGCTGAAGTCATTTATTGGTTTTAATATTTTAATGGATAGTTTAGAATTTTCTATGTAAAGATCTTGTTATCAGCAAATAGAGTTTTGTTTTTTTCCTTTCCAGCTTGGATACCTTTTATTCTCTGCATTACCTGATTACCTTAGCTACAAGTTCCACTACAATGATAAATAGAAGTAGCAAGAGCAGACCTCTTGTCTTGTGACTGAAAACATCTAATTTTTCACAATTAAGTATGTTAGCTTTGGGATTTTTGTGTATACCCTTTATCAGGTTGAAAAAAATCATTTTACTTCTGGTTTGTTGAGTCTTTCTTTTTACACATGTAGTGTTGGATTTTGTCAAATTATTTTCTATGTCTGTTAATTTTTTTGTGTGTGTCTTTGATTTATAATTTCTGTGTTATGCTAACTAATTTTCAGATGTTAACCCTTGCATTCCTGGAATAAATTTCACTTGGGCATGGATGTATAATCTTTCTATTATTATTTCCTAGATTTGGCTTGCCAGTATTTTTTGAGGATTTTCCCCATCCATATGCATAAGGGAATCTGTAGAGTTTTATTATTATTATTTATGGTATCTTTGTCTGGTTTTGGCTATCAGGGTATTACAGAACTCACAAAGTGAGTTTAGAAGTGTTTTGTCTTTCACTTCTTGCAAGAGTTTGTGAAGAATTGGTGAATTCTTCCTTAGATTCTTGGCAAAGCTTAGTAGTGAAGCCATTTGGTCCTAACTTTTTGGTGGCGGGTAGTTTGAGTACTAATTCTCTTCATCATTATAGTTCAATAGGCTATCTATTTCTTCATGTGTCAGTTTTGATAGTTTGTGCCTGTCTAGGAATTTTTCCATTTTATCTAAATATCAAATTGGCAATCATATATGAAGAATGTATATTCTATTGTTGGATGGAGTGTTTCATAAATACCAAATAGGTCTAATTGGTTTTTAGGGCTGTTCAAGTCTTCTATTTCCTCATTAGTCTTCTGCCTCGTTGTTCTACCCATTATTAAAAATAGGGTATTGAAGTCTCTAACTGTTATTGTTGATTTGTCTCTCTTTCCCCATTTCTGTTAGTTTTGCTTCATGTATTTTGGTGGTCTGTTATTGAGTGCATATATGTTTATGATTTCTATGTCCTCTAACAGGGTGACCTTTTACTAAATGTTCTTCTTCATCTGTAGTAACATTTTTGTTTTGAAGCCCAGTATTAATATATCCACTCAAGCTTTCTCAAGGCTGCTATTTGCATAATACACCCCTTTCTGCCCTGTACTTTCAATTCTCTTGTATCTTTGGATCTAAAACATGTCTCCTTCAGACAGCATTTAGTTATATCATGATTTTTCCTTATATATTCTGATAATCTTTGCCTTTGCATTGTTGTATCCATTCACTAACATTTAATGCCATCATTATTGATATGACTAGATTTACATCTGCTGTATTACTTTTTTGTATTTTACATGTCTCATGTCTTTTTTGGTCCCCATTCCTTCTTTACCTTTGCATTAAGTGAATATTTTATAATGTAGCATTTTAATTTTTTTCTGATCAACACATTATATCTTTTTATTGGTACATTATGTACATAATCATGAGATTTATTATACCATTTTTATACATGTGCACATAAGTTGATTATCTTTATTCCCTAGTACCTTCTGTTTTGCCTTTTTCTTTTTAATCATTTTTCCATTATGCCTTTGAATCTTTTTAAGTGATTGTTCCACATACATTATCTTGCCAGAATTACCTTCAAATTTATACTAGCTTAATTTTTGTGACCTACAAAAACATCCCTCCTATGAAGCTCTGTTCTTTTTCCCTTGTGAGGAATTATTGCCATACATACCGTATCTATTAACGTTACAAGCCCAACAATACATGGTATAATTATTATTTTGCCATCTGAAGTTTTCTCAGTCAAACTAGATTTACTGCAACCCACTCTCTTTGTGCGATTATTGGCAAAGATGTTATATCACATTCCTATATGTCAGGCCCAACATTGTGTTATATATGTACTCTATTATGCAACTGCTTTTTAAATAAGTTAATTTTGAAGTTTCTAAATGTGCTTTTCTGGAGAGAAGAAAGCTGTTTTTCTCTCGATGTGGTCACTGTTATTCAGCATCATGATCATCCCCTTTCCTGTTTGGAACACACATGAAGACAGACAGACTTCTTCTGAAGTGGACTAATATGTTTCTAAAGCGAATTCCTCACTCTAGAGACACATTTTCCTTGAACCTTGGTGAGTTTCCGTGTGTTGTTATCTCAACTCTTCTTTCTTGGCATTCAGTCACATTTTACTGGATTGCTTACTTGATTGTCGTTCTCAGAACAGGTGTAGCAAATAGACTTACTCCTTCTCACAAGTCTGAAAATGTGTCTTTAAGTCACTTTTGATTCACAGTATTGTTCATCATAGTATGACTGATCTGAGTCTTTACCCTTCTGGTTACATTTTTTTTTCCTGGAAAACATTCAGCTTTTTCTCTTTTCATTGTATCTGTCATGTTATGGTCATGAATCTAAGTGTGGAACTTCTTCCATTCCATTTTCTGGAAACTTGATAACTCTTTATATCTGAAGATTTGTGTTTCTCTGTAAATCAGAGCAAGTTTCACAAACCATTTATTTGGTAATTTCCTGTTTTCTACATCAATTCCTCCCTGAACATATAGATGAGAAGTTTCTCCTCCTGGACTCACCCTGTGTTTCTCTTAAGTTTCTAGTTCTTTGAAACTTTTCTCTATGTTCTGGGGGCTTTTATTGACTACCTCATAAATGTTATGTTATCTGTCTCTGCATGTTTTACATATATTCATATTCATATCATTTTATAGATTACATATTTAATTTTTAAAAGATTTTTTGTCCTGTTTAATTTTTATGCACTTTATTCTTTTGAGGATGCAGTCAGTATCTTTTTGATTTTTTTCATGCTATTAATATGACTTCAATTCTTGTTTTCTGTTTTCCAAGTCATCTTCTGAGGCTGGTGTTGATTTGCTCACTAGGGTCTTTCTTCTCACAGTGCTTATGTTTTTTTTTTGTTTTCTTTAATGATTATTTTTTAATGCAGTGCTCGGGATCAGATGGTCTTCTCTGCTAGGTAAACAGTTCTCCTTCCCTCTCATCTGTCCCGGGCTTTAGAAGAGTGACTGAGATTGTGTGTGTGCGTGTGTGTGTATGTGTGTGTGTACGTGTGTGGTGTGTGTATGTGTGTGGTGTGTGTGTGTGTGTGGTGTATATGTGTGTGTGTGTGGTGTGTGTGTGTATGTGTGTGTATGTGGTGTGTGTGTATGTGTGTGTGTGGTGTGTGAGTGTATGTGTATGTGTGTGTGGTGTGTGTGTATGTGTGTGTGTATGTGTGTGTGTGGTGTGTATGTGTGTGTGTATGTGTGTGTGTGTATGTGTGTGTATGTGTGTGTGGTGTGTGTATGTGTGTGTATGTGTATGTGTGTGTGTGGTGTGTGTGTGTATGTGTGTGTGTGTGGGGTGTGTATGTGTGTGTGTATGTGTGTGTGTATGTGTATGTATGTGGTGTGTGTGTGGTGTATGTGTGTGTGTGTATGTGTGTGTGTATGTGTGTGTGTGTGGTGTGTGTGTGTGTATGTGTGTGTTGGGATAGGAGGAAGGACAGAGGGGAGGAATGCAAGGGCTTTGCCTCTTAGATTAGAAAAACATGGGGGGGGCTGGGACTTTTGAGGCTGGGTATGTCTCAAGAGGCTTCTACCTGGGCTCACCTTCGTTCTCCTTCAGGCCTAATTCTTCCCAAGCAGCATGTTTGACTTCTCTGAATCAATATTCCCTGACCTCTTCTCTGAACATAAAGTGCTGGTTCTGCTGTAAGGAGGCGAGGAAGGGGAGGGGCTGGGTTTGTGCTTGCAGCCCAGTGCACTTGGAGTGTAGGACCCTTCTGCCTGGGGGACAGATGACCATAAGCCCCGACCACATTCTAGAGGGCTCCTCCTGGCTCTCAGCAGGCTTCTGGCTTTTGGTTAGCCCATCACCCACATTCTTCCCCTCCTTCTCTTTTTAGAAGTTGATTCTTCCTTTGTCTCTTTACTGGGTACAGGAAGGGGGAGTAGGGGAATTCCTAACTGATCCTGAATTCTCAGGGCTTCACATACCATATATTCTAGGAAGGATTTCAAACTCAGGTGTCGTGACCTCTTGCCCGCAAGGAAGACACGACTCAGGAATCTTCTCTCAGCAGTTTATTCAGGCCTTTACTCAGACATGTCTTCAAGCATTCTCCCTCCGCTCGCGCCTCCCACACTTAATAAAGCACACCAAGCCCCAATGCAAAGCCACCACGTGGACCTTTCTTATAGGGTGTTAAACAATGACGCGCCAACTCTCTCTAATAAGGAGTTGTTTGTCGCAATCCACGGCGGAAGCCGGCGCCATCTTGTAATGGCGGCCATGGTCCGCTGAAACGGCTCACCACACTCAGGCAAAATGAAAGACACGAAAACAGCTAGATTTTAGCATCTTCCTCACTCAGTCCTTAAGGAGCTTTCCCCTCCTTCTCTCTGAAATGATGCAAATGGCCAGGGCCAGTGCGTCCAGTCCCTGGGGGAGGTTGGAGATAATGTGTCCACAGATTCTCTCCTCTGGATCTGATTGGTGATAGTTCTCTATGAATTTCCTGTTGGATCACCAGGGTCAGTTCTCTTATTTTTATTTATTTATTTTCTTATATTCTCTATTGTCAGAAGTAGACTTTGCAGACTCTTGAGCAAAGCTGGGGATGATGAGATCTTCTCAGTGCCTGGGAAATTATACCAGAAGGAAAAGGGCTAGTGGGGGAACCAGACCGAATCCTCCTCTCCAGGACCTCCTGTTCAGAGAGCCCAGGGGAGCAGGGGAGGGGTGAACATCAGGCCCCCCACCCCCCACCCCTCCACACCCCTGCATAGACTCAGGGTCAAGCTCACAATCTGGGGGAAAACTGAGTGCTCTCCTGGGGCAGGGGAGGAGGGTGCGAGCAATGGGTGTACCAGGTCTCAGGCCGGATACCTGACATGGAGAGGGAGGGTGGGGTCAGCACTGTGGCCCAACCACTGCCTCCTGGAAGGACCTTTGGACCCAGCAGAGGCCAGGGCAGGGCTTCTGCTTTTGATCTGCGTCCCAGCTGCTTAGTCTGGATTCAGGCTCTTGGATCTTGGGTGGGGGCAGGGCCCCCCAGTGGATCCACGCAAAGCCAGGAATTTAGAGAAAGGGCTGCAGCAGCTTGTGCCAGCTGTTCCCAGGGAATCTGGGTTTCCATCAGGGCAGCTTTGCCCACGCTGGTGTCACCCTTTGTCATTGCAATCATGTTGTCACCGACTGAGTGTACTTGTTAGTGAGAAATCCTTAAGTGGGACTTCTGCCTGCCTGCAGGTGACTCCACTTGGATGTTGCCTAGGCAATGCAAGCCCAGCCGCAGGCAGAGGGAGCTTGCTCCTCACTCCAGGCGCCGGAGGGCCTTCTGGAGTCCTTCCCCCAGTCCAGGCGGGCAGCCTCAGCTGCCCCATCCTGTCTCTGTGTGCTCCTCTTCCAAATGCTCATCAAATGGCCCCCAAATAGCCCAGAAAGCTGTCCTTTCTTCCCCAACACCTACCTGCTCTGGTCACTTCTTCCCAGGACTCACATCCCATCCAGGGTGACGCTAATGTGCCGAGTGTGGTGAGAGAAGAGCAATAGCGTCCACGTCCTGAGCACCCCCCAGCCGTGCCCTGTGCTCAGTGTATGTTCATCTTGTCACGATGACAACAGTCCTATCTGTAAAGTAGGACACATGACAGACACTCCACAGAAAGGGCATGTCCTTGCCATCAGGGGCACCATTAGAAGGGGACCGGCCAGGATGCAGCAGGTACTCAAAACTGTCTTCCTGTCACTTGTCACAAGAGCAGCATGCTTCTCCTGGGAGTCATGGGCAAGGAAGGTGGCGAATGAGCCAGAGCTCCCGCTTCATGCGCAGGTGCCATGGTGCACCCAGGAAGAAAGGGATGGGCCCACCAGGATGTTCACATGGTCAGTGGAGAAGGGCCCTTTGTTCCCTCTGGATCCCGGGAGGGACTGAATGACTTGGGCAGGTGTGTTGATTCCAGTTCACAAAACGAAGTGGACAGGACTTTGAGCCCTTATGCTAGTTCAGCAGTCTCCAGAGTGGCTCTCCTGTCCAGCAGCTTGGAACCATCTGGAACCTGCTCAGACATGCAGATTGTCAGAGCCTGCCCAGACCTGCTGGCCAGAAACCCCGAGTGAGGGGTCGCCAGCAGGAGGTCTAGTTAACACACTCTTTTAAAGAGGGGGAAGGACATGTTAGGTAAGTTGCCAAGAACAGAGCCCATTAGCAGAATAAAGATTCAAGCCCAAGCACAGTGACCTTTCTCCTGCATGGCAGTCCCTTCTGATCCTGTCCTGCTTTGCATGATCCCTGAAACACAAGAGTGGGTAATCTAGGCGTGTGGACGAATGAACTTGGAAATATTAATTTCTACCTAAGTTTCTTAAAGGTAGGTGAGAACAGGCAGTGCGACAGTTTGGATCCGGAATGTCTTCCAAAGCCCTGTGTGTTAAAGACTTAGTCCAGAGCCGGGCACTATTGGAGGTAGTGGACCCCCCAGGAGGCTGGGCCTAGTGGGAGGAAGTGAGGTCATTGGTGGGGGCAGGGGGATGCCCTCAAAGGGAAGATGGGGATCCCGGCCCTTCCCTGTCTCTCTTCTTCATTACCAGTGGCCACAAAGTGAGCAGCCTCCTCCACCCTGAGTTATTTTTATGTCCCACCACTTCTGAGTTGTTCCTTGGGCTCTCGGGAATCTTTGGTCCCAAATAAACCCAGCCTTTTGGATACCCGGGACTTGGTTCTTTCCCACTGCACTCAACTTTTGTCTGTAGAATCCGAGTTTTCTGTACTTTCAGACTCTTCCTGAAATGATTAGAAAAATCATAAGCAGCTCAGAGACCTCGCTGACAGACCTTATCACACTAGCTGCCCCTGAAGACCCATCAGATCTCACCACACAGGTGGCTGGCTGTGTCGAAGACCCCGGCTGCTCCACTCCAGGATTGCTTGGGTCACTTCCAGAGAGCCTGTGCCCACTCCTCCCTAAGAAGGCAAGCTCAGCTGAAGAGCCACAGCCAGGCGGACACAGTGGGCATGGAGAAGGCCATGTGCCTAAGGGCAGTGGGGTAGGGGTGGCTCCCCTCACCCCCGCATCTTGGTCTCCTTGCATCCCCAGGAGTCTTCATCCCCAGGAGTCTGTGTCCCTGGAGAAGGTCAAGGCCTTTGGACAGTGCCTGAGGTTATGCAGGTTCCTGCTTGGGGCTTCAGAAGGGGGTCTAATTCTGATAAAATCATGGTCCATCTCTGTTGTGGGGTGGGATGGGGGTAGAGTTCTCTGTTCAGCGGAATTGCTTTGTGTGATCACTGAAACACAGGAGTGGGTCATTTAGGTGTGCTGTCTCCTGTTGTTGGCATTGTGCTTTGTTGATTATTGAAAAAACCTGGAGATTATGGCAGTCACCTCTGACCCTGGGCCAGTTGTGGGACTTCCCTATCCACTGGAGATCTTGGGTGGGAAGATCCATCTCCAAGTCCTGGGAGTGCTCTGAGGCCTGCCCCTCCTGCCTTCTTCCTGGCTTTTGCATATTAGGTGTCCACATAAGGCTCTGTGTGACAAAGTTTTTCCATGATGAAGAAGAAAATGTTTCTAGAGACTAAACAAATGTCGAAGGAACCTTCCAACTGGAGATTTTCAAATTCCCCCACCATTTTGCCATTCTAGCCACAAGGGGGCGCTAGAAGCAGACAGTTTCCACCTTGCAGGAGCTGGAGGAACCTCGCTTGGGAGGGCCCAAGGCAGGTGAGCATCAGGCCTCTGCTTTGGACCTAGGCAGGTCCCCGGGAGAGTACACTGTGCACTTCCTGCCTGTACTTCTTCCTCTTCTCCAACTTTGCTCTGATTTGTGGAGTTTTACAAAAATATGGAGTTGATTTGTGGAACAGCTGTGACCGTTCCTGGCTGGTGTCCTTGGACACGGGTCCTCCCTTCTGTGAATGGAATGGGTCCTGTCTGTGGTCACTCAGGGATCTGTGGAGACAGATGGCTTTGGGGACACTGAGTGTGGTGGTCCCAGCACCCCCTGTTTAGCAGCTGGATGAGGACTTCTTTGTGGTTTCTTGAGGAACTCATCAGCTGGTGACCTGGAGGACTCGTGGAGGCCACACACAACCCACAACAGTCTGGGCTTCCACAGGTGGGGTCAATTTGGGAGATGGAGAGAGCCCCTCGGACAGGGATGAGAGAGATTCTATCTGGTGGCCCAACTCCTGAGACACAGTTTTAAAGCTGGAATGGATTGTGATGACCTCTATATCCATGTGTTCCACGTCTGAAGATTCAACCAAGTGCAGATATTCAGAAGATAAAATTGCGCCTCTACTAAACACACACAGATCTTTTTTTTTAATCATCATCATACAATGTAATATAATGAGAATTTACTTAGCATTTTCAAGGTCATAGATACTATAGGTGATCCAGAGATGATTTAAAGTCTAATGGAGGCTATAGATACATTATATGCAAATTCTGTGCCTTTTTATGTGAAGGGACTTGAGCATCCCATAGATTTTGGCATCTCTTTGGATCGACCCTTTGGATGCTGAAGGACCATTGTACTTCCCCTACAGTTCGACCAAAAGTTACAAACATGATTCTGTTAGCAATTAGCATTCCCAAGGGCTGGTCTGGTGGCCTCTATCTCTTGCAAGGGCGTATTAGTTCAGCACAAAGTATGTGAGGTCAAACCAGGCCTGCAGCTCTGTGGGTCACACAAACTCCCACTGTGTACCTCCCCAACTCCCACCTGTCCTTAGAAGGTCACACATACCTCCAGAGAGCAATTTTAGGACTGTTCTTTTTTTTTTTCTTTTTCTTCTAGTTCTGAGAAGAATATCTTTGGTATTTGGAGGAGGATTGCATTGAATCTGTAAATCATTTTTGGTACTATGGCCATGTTTTTAAATTTATTTTTTGGCGTAGATGGACACAACACAATGCCTTTATTTTTATGTGGTGCTGAGGATCGAACCCAGGTCCCGCCCATGCTAGGCGAGCGCTCTACTGCTGAGCCACAATCCCAGCCCAGTCTGGCCATTTTAACCATATTTATTCTGCCTGCACCTGAATCTGGGAGGTCTCTCGGTCTTCTAGTGTCTTCTTTGATTTCTTTTTCCAGTGTTCTGTAGTTTTCTTCATAAAGGTCTTTTACTTCTCATTAGACTTACTCCAAATTATTTAATTTTTTTAACATTATTGTGAATGAAATTTTTTCCCCGATTTCTTCCTCAGCAGATCCACTATTGGGGTGTAAAAAAGCTATTAGCTTTTTAGGTTCACTTTGTATCCTGTTATTTGGATGAATTTGTTTATCAGCTCTAGAAATTTCCTGGTGGAGCTTTTAGGATCTTCAAAGTAAAGGATCACTTCATCGGCCAACGACAACAATTGGACTCCATCCTCTCCTGTTTCTTAGTCCCCTTTTCTTCCTTCTCCTACCTGATTGCACTGGGTAAAACTTCAAGTACCATATTGAATAGGAGAGGTGAGAGTGGACATCCTTATTGTGTTTAGAGGACAGACCTTTATTTTTCTTCATTTGTTATAGTCCTGCCTTTGAGTTTGTCTTATGCAGCCTTTACAATGTTAAGGCAAGTTCTTCCCTGTCCTTAGACTCTTTAGGGTTTTTTTTTTTTAGTTTTTTGTTTTTTATCACGTATAGTTGTTGAATTTTGTTGCAGGCCATCTCTGCATCTGCTGAGATGAGCCTCATTTTGCAGTTGGTTCTGTTTCTGTGGTATATTATGTTCATTGATTTACTTAGGTTGAACTATCTTTGCATCCCTGGAACGAAACCAACCCAATCGTGGGGTTTAATCTTTGTGATGTGTTTTTTAAAAAATTCGATTTGCTAGGATTTTATTAAAAATATTTGCATTTATCTTTGTCAAGGATATTGGTTTGTAGTTTTCTTTCCTTGAAATGTCCTTTTCTGGTTTGGCCATCAGGGCGATAGTGGCTTTGAGTTTGGAAATACCCCCCTTTATGTTTCATAGGAAAATCTGAGGCACAGTAGCACTATTTCTTCTTTTTCTTTTGGTTAGCTTGGCTAAGGGTTTGTCAATATTGTCAGTCTTTTCAAATAACCGTCTCTTGTTTCATTTATCCTTTTTAGTATCTGTTTACTTTCTATTCCATTAATTTTAGCTTTGGTCTTTATTATTTCTTTGCTTATACTGGTTTTGAAAAGAGTTTTCTCTTGTTTATCTAACATCTTGACATGCAGATGATTTTTTTGAGATCTTTATCAGATTTAAAGTAGACACTCATTCCAATTGACTTTGTTCTTCTATCTGGCTTTGCCATGTTCCAGAGATTTGGGTATATTGTATTTCTATTCTTGTTTGATTCTGAGGAATTTTAAATTTCTCCTCTAATTTCTTCAATGATCCACTCACCATTCAAAAGTGGACTGTTCAGTCTCCATTCGTTTGTTTAGTTTCTATGTTTTTTCTTGCTGTTGACTGTTAACTTCACTCCATTATGATCTGCTAAATTGCAAGGAATTATTTCATCTTTTTTTATATCTGTTAAGACTTACTTTATGGCCTAGATTATGATCTATTTTGATAAAGATTATATGAATAGCTGAAAACAAAGCATATTTAGCTGTTGTTGAATGAAATATTCTGAAGATACCTGTTATGTCCATTTGATTGAAATTATGTTTTAACTATAGTGTGTTTGCTTATTTTATGACTGAATTACCTATCTATTTGTGATTGAGGTGTACTGAAATCACCCAGTTTTACTGTATTGGAATCTATCTGAGACTTTATGTCAAATAACATTTGTTTTATGTAATTAGGTGCACCTATATTGAGGGCATAAATATTTACTGTTGTTATATTTTCTTGTCGGATTGTTTCATTTGCCAGTATATAATAATCTTCTTTGGCTCTTCTAAGTTTGGTTTGAAGTTTTCCTTGTCAGATTTAGGAGATCCTCCTGCTTGCTTGCAGTTTCTGTTGCATGGAATGTCCTTTCTGTCTTTATACTTTCAGCCTGTGGATGTTTTTTCCTATGAGATGTGTTTCTTGCAGATATCATAAATTTGGGTCTTGTTTTTTAATCTAGTCTGATAGTCTATGTCTTTTAATTGAGAATTTAGACCATTTACATTCAGTGTTATTGTAGATAGGTCTGTATCACTTCCTGTCATTTTGATTTATTTGCAATGCTTGCTTCAATCCTAATTGCTTATCTATTCTGATGAAACCTATCCTTTCCTGAGCTCTTGTGTTAGTCATGAACTCCTTTACTTTATGTTTACCTTGGGAGGTTTTTATTTCTTCTATGATTCTGAAGGAGACTTTTGCTGGATATAGAAATCTTGATTGGCAGGTTTGTGTGTGTGTGTGTGTGTGTGTGTGTGTTTGTTTGTTTGTTTTTGTTTTTCTTCTTTCAGGTCTTGAAATACATCATTCCAAGCCTTCCTGGACTTAAGGGTTTCATCAGAGAAATTTTCTGTTATTTTCATTTAAATATAACCCAGCTATCTCTCTTGTAGCTTCTAAACTTATTTCTTTTTTTCCTGGAATTTTGGCATTGTAATTAAAATGTATAATGGGGAGGCTCTTTTCTGGTCTTGTCTATCTGTGATCCTAAATTCCTCCAGTATCTGGATATCCATCTCAACCTCAAGGTGTGGAATATTCTCTGCTATTAGTTCACTGAATAAGCAGTGTCTCAGCTCCTTTCTCAGTACCTGTGAGTCTGACGTCTGGTCTCTTAATGTTGTCCCATCTATTCTCATCTATTCTGATCATAGTTTCTTATTATTTTCTTTAATACCATCTGAATGTTCAAGTCTGTCTACCTTGTCCTCAAGCTCCAAGATGATCTTCTACTTAATCTAATCAGTTGGCAAGACTTTCAACTGAGTTTTTTACTCAGTTATGGCTTTCATTCCCAAGGCTTCTGATTGTTTCTTTTTCAGAATCTCTGTCTCTGTACTGAAATGCTCATTCATATCCTGTTTTTGCTCTTTGGGTTCATTCCTGAGATCTTCTTTTAATTCACAGGTCAGTCATTTTAACAATCAGCTTTTCAAATTCACCATCCAGCATTTCATCACTTCAATATCTGTGGATTGAGTGATTGGAGGTTATAAACTTTTGGAAATGTCTCAGGGGTTTGTTTCCTCGTGTTTTTGGGCATTCTCTGTTGTTCTTGCATCTGTTGTGACGTTCCTCCTCTTCTTATTTAGGAAGCAGTTATCTCTTTACCATAAACTCTGAGCTGAGTTTATTTCTTAGCTTCAAAGCATCCAATCAGTGTAATGAAGGTGCTTAGTTGTACCACTAGCCCGGCTTTGAGAAAAGAGAATAAGTGACAGTGGAAACCTAAGAGCAGAAATTATAGCATCATACATTTAGAAACATCATAATTCTACAACTCTACTAACCAATGAGAAAAGGGGGTTAGAAAGAGTACAGAATAGGTTGCAGAGTTAGGCATTAATGGCCGCATACTTAATGCTAAATTATATTGGAAGAAGGGAGAAAGGCAAGAAAGAGAGAGAGGGAATGGAAACAGATAAAGTGAGGAGAGAAAAAGGATAAAGAGAATGGAACACGTGTGGAAGAAGAAGATTTGTCAAGAAAAACACTCAAATTAATTGAAAAAATACACAAAATTGGATAGACTTATGAAACAACAAATAGTAAAGTAAGACACAAGAAAATACTTTATACAATAATCTATAATGCAACAACAATAGTTTAAAAAAATTCAGTTTTCTCCTTGCTGAGGTGTTTGAAAATGGAGAGACTTCTCTCCGAGGCTTTGATTTTAGGGTTCCTAAGCTAAAGGTGGTTTGTGACACAATTAAGTTGCTGTTTGTACTCTGTCAGCTCAGACCCAAACTGGGCCCGTCTTGCTGGGGAGTCTGTGTGCTGAAGGGGAGGGTAGTTCTAGCAGGCCCTGAGGTCAGCCCAGTCCCTCCAGTGGCCTGGGTACTGATCAGGACTGTTCTGCATCCTCAGTCCCAAGAGAGCTAGTCCGCGTGCTGGGGAGAGTGTGTGGGGAGTGCCCAGGTGGCATCAGCAGACCCTCCGCACACTTCTGGGCCTGGGGGCGGTGGTCAGCCTGCCAGGGGGTGCTTCGGGCAGCAGCATCCCATGGGACTCCAAACCCACCCACCGCAATACCTTGTCAGCCTTGCCCCTTGTTCAAATAAAAACACCCTTTTCTTTTCTCTTCTTTGAAGACTGATCCATGGCAGCGGTGACTCCTGTCACCACCCAGTATCGCTCCTGAGCCCAGATTGACTCATGGCTTGAGCACCCACTGATCCAGTGAGAAGTAAAGCCTGGGTGGCCACTGGGTCTTGGGTGCAAGAAAAGACCATGACAGTGGAGGGAGGGAGGGAGGAAGGAGTGAGGGAGGGAGGGAAGGAAGGAGGGGAAGAGAAGGAAAGCTACAAGATTTCTAATTTTCTGTGCAGAAAGTTGAAACAAGGAAGCTTTCTCAGGTGATGCTGCCTCTCCACTCTCACAAGAGCTGGTGGCACATGCCAGGTCTCTCCTGCGCCTGCTCACTTTTCGGGGTCAGAGTGCCTTTTCTGCTGAGATTGTGATTTTGCTGGACAGAAGAGCCTGCTTTTCTTAAATTCCCTGGGAAACTTTCTTTTAGCTTATGGGAACAAAGATTCCCCTCCCTCTGGGCCACAATGTGCCGGCTCTGGTGCACTCTAGTTTTTTTTTTTTATTATTAATTCTCTTTCTAATCCAAAAACTGGTATTTCTGGGTTTCACCTGGTTGCTGGCTCTTGGTGTTGCCTTCCGGCACTTTCCCACAATTTCTCTGTATCATCCTGCAGCTACAGAACCATGTCTTGACTCAGCCTCAGAGAGCAGCTCCGTTACCGTAGGTTCCTTTAGTCTGCCATTTTTCTGAATTTCTAGTGTTGGGGTTTACAGTGAAGTCTGTAATATAGTTTGAGTTAATGTTTGAAAGAGTTTAGGTTCCGTCTCTGGATAAATTAACTGTTTTTTTTTTTCTCCCTGTGTTTTGGTTAGTTTTTTCATTGCTGTGACCAAAAGACCCAACAAGAAAGATGGAAAAAAGTTTATCTTGGCTCACGGTTCCAGAGGTTCAGTTCATGATCAGCCTGTTCCCTAGCTCTGGGCCCAAGATGAAGCCCATCATGGTGGAAGGAATGACAGAGGACAGCAGCTCAGGACATGGCAACAGGAAGAGGGAGAGAGCTCCACTCCCCAGAGACAAAATATAAACCTCAAAGGCACACCCCCAGTGCCCTACCTCCTCCAGCTACACCCCGCCTATCTACAGTTACCTCTCAACTAATCCATATCAGTGAATTAACCCACTGATTAGGTGACAGTTTTCATAACCCAATCATTCCACCTCTGAATATCTTGCACTGTCTTACATGTGAGTTTTTTTTGCGAGGGGCCTCATATCCTATCCATAACAATACAGATGTTCATACTGTCTTTTCTCTTGTGATTCCTTGGCTTCTTGCTAAAATTCAGTTGACAGTGTTTGTATGGATCTGTTCCTGGGCTCTCTGTCCTGTTCCATTGATCTATTTGTCATTCTTGATTAATACCACAGTGTCTTGATTGCTACAGCTTTGTGGTAACTTCTGAAGTTGAATTGAGACAATTCTCCAAATTCTTCTCTTTCAGTATTGTGTTAGCTACTCTGGATCTTTCCCCCCCCAACCAGATAAGCTTTAGAAAAAGTTGGCCAATACTACATAACTTGGAAGGATTTTGATTGATTTTGCATTGACTCTAGAGATGAATTTGGAAAGAACTGACATCTTGACCACATTGAGTTTTCCTATCCATAAACATGGAATACCTTGGAATTCCTTGTATACCTTCTCCATATTTAGTTCTTTGATTTTCTTCATCAGACTTTAATAGGTTTCCTCCTATAGATCTTGTATATGCTTTGTTGGATTTATACCTATATGTTTCCTTTTGGGGGATGCTAATGCAAGTGGTATTGTAGTTTAATTTTCAACTCTATGCTTTCGTTGCAAATATATAGGAAAGTGATTGAATTTTGTGTATTAAACTTGTAACTTGAAACCTTACTATAATTGCTTATTAGTTCAAGGAGGTTTTTTTTTTTTTTTGGTTGTTGGTTCTTTCAGATTTTCTTAAGAGACTAATCATGAGTCTGTGAACAAATGTAATTTTATTTCTTCTTTGCCAATATGAATACCTTTTCTTCTATTATTGTATTGAGCAAGACATTGGGACTTCTAGTATGATAGTGTAAAGGATGGTGAGAAAAGTCATCCTTGCCTTGTTCTGGATCTTACTGGAAAAACTTTGGTTTTTCACTTTTAGTGATAATATTAGCTGTAGGTTTTTAGTTTAGGATCTTCCCTTCTATCCCTCGTTTATTGAGAGATTTTTTTAAAAAAATCATGTAGGGTGTTGGATTTTGTCAAATGCTTTTTCTGTATCTATTGATATTGTCATGTGATTTTTTTTCTTCTTTAACTTGTTAATGTAATAAATAATATATGGATTCTTAATTTTGTGCCAACTTTAAACATCTGAAATAAATCCCTCAGTTGTGACGTATACATTTTTATACATTGTTGAATCTGATTCAATCATATTTTTGGATTTTTGCATATATGTTCATCAGAGATACTGTTCTATGGTTTTCCTATAATATCTTTGCCAGATTTTGGTATTACGGTAATGCTGGCTTCATAGAATGAATCAGGAAGTATTCTCTTTGATTCTATCTTCTGAAAGACATTTTAGAAAGTTAGTATAAATTTTCCTCAAAGAATTGTAATGCATTCCACTGCTGTTGTGTATTTAAAAAAATAGTAAAATAAAAAAAAAACTTGAAGCTTTCTGAAAAAAAAAAAGAAAAGAAAAAGAAATCATCAGTGAACCCATCTGGGCCGGGTGCCTTCTTTTGAGAAGGTTATTAACCTTTGATTCAATTTCTTTACTGGGTAGGCCTATTCAGATCATTTACTTCTTCTCATGTGAGTTTTAGCAGATTGTGTCTTTCAGGGAATTGGTCCATTGTGTCATGTAGGTTCATCAAATTCATGGGCATAGAGTTGTTCACAGTATTCCCTTATCATATTTTTAATGTTCATGGGATCAGTGACTCTCTTCCATTTTTCCTTGTGATTTCTGTCCCTCCACTACTCATATTCCTTAGCCTTGCTAATAGCTCAACAATTCTGTTAATATTTTGGTCTCACTGATTTTCTCTATTGATTCCGTGCTTTCAATTTCACTGATTTCTCTTCTCATTTTCTGTCTTTATTTCTGCTTACTTTAGGTTAATTTGCTCTTTTCTTTTTCTAGTGTCTTAAGGTAGAAGCTTAGATTACTGATCTTAGACCTTTCTTCTTTTTAAATATATGCCTCTTTTGGTCTCTTCTCTGTACCCTGATAAGAATGAAGGTTTTCCTCTCGATTTTAATTTCCTCTTGGCTACGCAGAGCCCTGCAGAGTTGTCAGGGGTTACCATCTTTTTAGGTGTCTGGAGCCTAGGTTTGTCCCGGGGGCTGGGTGGTTTTAATCAGCTTCTGGCATTTCTAGTACCATGTGGGGACCCACACAGATGGCTCTAGGGGCTGCAAGTTTCCCGGGCAGGAGCCAGATTGAAGTGCTAGCAAGCATTTATAGGAATTAGGTGGATTGACCCTTTTATTTAATTTAACAGTAAATTATGACTTGTTCTATGTGCTGGCGTTGGCCAGCTGTGTACTGTAGACACCACCTGGTGGTGCTCAGCTTTGGCAGCATGTTGGAACCACTGTGGGACCATCACCACCCCCTCCTCCAGCTTCTGATGGGACTGTCCTGGGCTGTAGCCTGGGCGTGGGGTTGCTGAATGCCCCTCAGGTGGCTTGGGCCTTGGCCTGGCTATTTCAGGAACTTTCTGTCATAGTCCTTCCTTCGTCCACCCAGTTCCTCCAGAACCAACATATTATTAAAAAAAAAAAATAGAAACAAGGGGTTAATGTTAAGGCAACACCCAAAGAATACTGCTCTTACTCTGAGTTTCTAAGTGCCCCAGATTCTAAATACTTAGCAATGCATCACCCAGGGTGTCTTTTTTGGGTCAGAAATTCCAGGGAGTTTCTAGAGAATTAAACAACCTTCTCCATGAGAAGGTGCTGGGAAGTCCTGTGGGAAAGATCTGTTTCCATGTTCATCCCATGGATCTCATCATTGGTGAGGCTGGATGCCCACGGAGCAGGGGCCTCTGCAGCTCAGGAAGTCTCTTCCTGCTCCAGGGCTTACAGAGAAAGGTGAAGGGAAATCATGTAGGGGAAAATATCCTCATTTCAAAGCTTCTGCTGTTACCTTGAGCTGCTCATTGGTAGAGCCCTGAGAACGTGGCTTGCACTTCTCAGAGCACCTTGGGTGAGCTTTGCAGTGCATACACCTCAGAGAGAGGATGAGCTCCTGACAACTCATATGCATGCTGGTGAAGAGCAATCTCCTAAAGTTGCAGAAGGAGGCCAGGGCACTGGGGCATCCTGGCTTGTGAGGGCTACATGGGTCCAGCCAGGCATCCACTTCCCACCTCCCACTTTTCAAAGGAGCAAAGCTGAGCTGCTCTCAGGTGAGCTGGTATAGCAATAAAAGTCACCGACTCTAGGGAGAGGTGGCTTATGATCCCCAGGGACCACAGTACAGGCCAGTGAGCAGAACAGGGTGCTAACCCTTCTTCTACCTCCCATTTGTATATTCAGGAAAGGTTCATGGGGTACACACCGTGCTCGACTTGAGAACGGAAAGCCCAGGAACACGGAGCACAGCCCCCCCTGTCTCAGCCAGGCCCACCCCGTGAGGGCAGCGTATATGCTCTGGGGCCGGCCTGGGAGGAGTGGAGGGAGAGAGGCCCTGGAGGTTCTGTCCGCGAGGCTGAGGCTTAGCCAGGTTCTCAGGGGGAAGCACTTCCGCAGCCAGGCAACAACTGTGCCTGTGGGAGAGAAGGGCACAGGAGTCCTTAGACCCCGCGGTCCAGTGCAGGGAGGCTGGGCAGGAGCTTCTGTGAGGGAGGGAATGAAGTCGGAGGTGGGGTAGCCCCTGGCTGCATAGTTTGGAGAAGGCTGTGCCCCAGTGTGGTCAGGATGGAGGAACAAGGTGGACAGGGTCCACGGAGCAGTGTGCTGGGACATTCAGGGCTCTGTCTCCAAGGGGTGGGCAGATGAAATGGACTGAAGGGACCAGCTGCACTTAGTGACCAGGGTCTGGGTAGATGGCATCTCTGAAGTCTGGGGTTCCCGAGTCCAGAAAGGCCTTTGCCCTTGGGCCGATTCAGATGGTGGCTCTGGATTCAGATGGTGTTTTCTTTTCTTCTGTCTATGAGACATGCTCAACTTTCTGTTTGCTTCCCGCACAGATCCGGATGAAGGACAGGGTCTTTGACAGTATCAGCCACCTCATCAGCCACCACCTTGAAAGCAGCCTACCCATCGTCTCTGCTGGGAGCGAACTCTGCCTCCAGCAACCAGTGGAGAGGAAGCAGTGAGCCGGCCTGGCCCTCTTCCAACGCCTGCACCAGGTCAGGAGGACCTGGGGCAACAGTCGCCCACTCCAGGGACTGGGGTGGCTGCCTGAGGGCACAGAGCCTTCTTCAAAAGCCCCCAAAGGCAGGTTTCCTTCAAGTTCAAGTTTCATAAACGTGTTCCCAATTTCTCATATGCATATTAAAGGTGTACATACCTATACATCCTGTACAAATTATCCCTCTATATTTATATTTTTTAAGACTAAGAAAGATGATGTAAGACTAATGTTTTGTGCTGTATGTTTTTAATGAAAAAAAAAAAAGTTTGACTGTAGTTGTCCAGGCAAAAATTTAACTCAACCGACCTATTCCACTGGGAAATTTCACTAGGAAGGTGTAACCTGCAGTTTTACTTAATAAGCACAATACAAAGGGAAGCAGGAGGTTTGATAATAAACACAGAATTGTAATAGAATAAGGCAGCAAGCTGTCAAAAGAGTGTCTAACCCTGCATTTGAAGTACTATTATGAACTTGGCTCTGAGACTGGATGGGCTGGCTGAGTCGGCCTCCTCCTTCCACTTCCTGGGTGATGCCTTCCCTGCTCCTTGCACCACGGGGCTCTGTGTGCACAGGGTTTCCACCACAGGACCACCTGCTGCAGCTTGGCCAGACAGCAGGAGATGCTTCAGCTCCTCTGGGTTCTGCTGAGCATGGGCACTTGTCTCTCTTGACCCCAGTTATGTGCCAGGATTCATGTAAGGCCAAATATGGCACAAAATTAATATCATGCATCAAGATCTTAACTGGCAGATGTGGCTCATGATCAAATGAGGATGTGTGGAAGACAGCGGGGGCAAATTCTTAGCCAATGGGTTGATCACAGGCTGCTTGTAACAGCTGCAGATGAAACAGCCCCACACCCACCCTTTGTCTTCAATAGAGGGAAAAACGTGTCTTAGCGTTGCGGGGAGGGCTGATGCATGCAAGTGTGCAGAGTTCAGCCCTGGACCCGCTCACTGGCTGGTCCTCCTGGGTCTGGATGGGCTCAGGAGGAGGTTCCACCCCTGGAGTGAGGGATGGTGACCACCTTGCTGCCTCACAAGGCTTCCCAGAGGCTCAGAGGACAGGGTGAGTGCCCCAGGCCACAGCTCTTCATCCTGACTCTCTTCCTTCCAGATCAAATGCTGTCATTTTCGGATAGATCCTTTTTGTGTTGGGAAGTTGGCAATGCTTATGACTTTTAAAAAATATTGGGGCTGAGATTGCCCTGTTGTCTTTTCCAACATAGTTGGGTGATTCTGTCATTGGTGGGCACCTCCTCCAATGTCACCCTGGTCTCGGTGAGGTCCTGTTAGCACCTGTCATCCCTGGCCAGTCGAACTGAATGACTCTCTGTTCATAACCGAGAGCTGGGTCCTGTAGAACTAGGTGCTTGGAGAGGAATTAAGAGGCCACTTAAGTGTATCTGGGGAGTCGTGTTTGTGAAGTTCTAATGCTGAGTGTGTGAACTCCACTTCTGCTTTGGGGACGTGTGGAGTTAATAGATGAGGATGGGTTGGGTAAGTCCCAAGGGTCCAAGGAATCTAAGCTGATGGCTGAGTCAGTCTTCTAGAATGTTCTGTGGTGGATTGGAACTCTGGAGAGCCTGGCACTAATGCAGACCACCTGGCACTTCCTACACTGTTGATTTCAGGCACAGCCTGGACACCCTGCTCTATGTCATCCAGTGGCAGTGGCACCGACCAAGTGGCTGGTAGCAGCTGCTCAGGCTCCTGCCTTGTGACCACATAGGCTTGGGGGCAGCTCACGCCTGTCCCCTGGGAAGCTGTCCCCAGCACACACATATTCTGTTCTGATTCTCCAGTGTGAGCATCTACTGTACATAAAAATGTTGTGAAATCATCTTCTTTGAACATGCTTTCATCTCCTACTTGTGAAAGGCCCAGATCTTCATTTTCAGCGGCACTAGCCCCATAGAAAACCAAAGCTAAGAACCGTTTTATTTTATTTTCCTCTTGGGGGAGTAAGAAGTCCATGGTTCTAGTAGCCCTCTTAGCTGAAGTCAGTGTTGGTTTAGTGGATGACAAACAGCATATATTTTTTTTCCTGCATGGAAATCAGTTTATAAAATCCAAAGTATTGGGATCAAATCTTTTTACATTTCACTATTAATTTAAAATACGTGATTTGGATTTCAGATGACAAGATGGGTCACACTGAAATAATGTCAAGTTAAAGAAAAAAAACCCATTCCCTTTTAGCAACGACATCTCAAAGCAGATTTGAGATGTGGCAAATGACAGGGATCTTCTAATCTCCATTCCCTTCATTCTGTAAAGCTTGGTAGTGTACCCACGGGTAATCACATCTCTTCTGCCACATTCCTTCCAAGGAATGTGATGGGGCATTCCCAGGAGCCTCACTCCCACGTGGGCAGCGGAGGCTGGCTCCAGGTAATGCAGCCAGCTGCCAGCAGAGCTGTGCTGCTCATCCGGTGTTTCCGGAGCCCTGCCGTGTGCCAGCCTGTGCCTGGAGCTGAGGATTTGGAGGCACACCTCATGGAGCCTCCTCCCTCCCCAGCCTGGGCTCTGCTTCCCCGGTGAATCTCAGACTGCATTTCTGCCCAGGTGGGGCAGGGTGGCAGATCAGCACTCCTGGTGCATTATGGAGCTTTGACTCCCTGGGCACAGTAGCCACAGTCTGTGCCGGGCCACTCTGGGCCTGTGGGAGTATGCCAGAGCCCTCTCCCCTTCTCACGAGCACCTCCCGCCACCCCACCCAGAACTCTGCTTCTCCTGGGAGTGCCAGATGGGGTCTAGCAGTCTTCAAATGCCTTTCTCTGCTCTGGCACAGTGACCCTGGAGACCCATGCCCACCCTCTCCAACCTCTGCCCGCCTGGATGAATAACCCAGATGACACCTCTGTCCCACTGAAGCTCTGAGGCTCCTGTGGGGTAGTCATGGTGGTCCAAGTCAGCTTGGATTCAGGCTGTCCCTGAAGAGGCTCCCTGTGGCATCGGGTGAGCCGGCTGACAGATGACAGGGTCTCATGACTCAATCTGAAATCCCAAGCTTAAGTCACCGTGGGTGGGGCTTCTGACATTTGCAGGACCACAAGTCGGGTTCCTGCTCAACCTGCATGAGTGACTGTCCTGTTTAAGGCCATCTTGGATGTGGGGATAAACGGACCAAGGTCCCATCGGGCCAGGTGTGATGGTGTCCTTGAGGCTTGCCTGGTGGCAGAGGGAGTCACAGATAATTTTTAATGAAGACAAAAACTGATAGGCCATGAGTGGATGTAAAGGCCCAGCTTGGAGGAAGGGACAGGCCCTTTGAGGAGTGGACCCAAGAACGGCCCGTCAGCTTAGGGTCCTTGTTGACACATGTCTGGTCTCCCCACCTCTCGAGGGTTCTGAAGATGCCCAGTGCTGCCATGAAGCTTTTCTTCCTCAGATGACCCCATTATCTACGTGAGGTTCAGGGCAGTCCCAGTTCTCATTTCCACTGCAGCGGCTGCCACATGAACTCCAGCTGGGCAGAGTAGACATCTCAGGGGTAGTGCCAGCAGCAGGTGGGCACCCCGTCTGTCCTCAGCCCCAGCCTACCCGGCCTGACACGGCCTGGGCAGATCAGTAGCTGGAGTTCTCTGAGCCATGGCTAGCTCCACACCACCTAGTGGCTGCACAGAGGCCCAGTGTGAGAGTGTCGGGAGTGATGAATGTGTGACGTGTCAGCAGATACTTGCTGAGATTCTTCATTCACAAAAGCGCACACCAGTTCTCTCTCCATGGCCCAAGGTTGCATGCCATCTGTAAATCCCTTTCTGTGGATGGTGACAGCCAGATTGGAAGTGGGTAGGAGGATCTGGAAAGACTGCAAAAATAGATCACTGCACCCAGACAAGGCTCTGCGGTGGGTTTCAGAATAGCACTCTGGTTCTCGTGGAACTTCTGAAGTGTTTTCTAAGAAAGGCAAAGGAGGAGAATCCCATTCCCAGAACACAGTGAAAACCTAAGCCTGGTGGCTTCTTCCAGGATAATGAGGGAGCTTTACAGGATGGTCCAGTTGAAGGGGACCCATGTTTTGCAGATGAGGAAACTGGAGCTAGGGGTCCTTCTGGAAAATAGCGGTAGTCAGTGGATGAATCTAGGAAAGAACGCAGGACATACCAAGGTCCTCTAGGGCTTGCACATGAGGCTCAGCCCCATGAAAATGGCAAGAAGTGCTTCTGTCCTCCGGCCTTCCCTCTATGTGCCACGTCAGAAGGCACAAAGTCATTCAGATGGAAGGGGTGGTTCTCCTGTTTCCTCTGACTTAGTTGGGGTTCTTTGGGAAGCAGAACCTGAAGAGGCTAAAAGCGTATCTAATTTATTTGGGTAATGATCTCAGCAGTCATGGGGAAAGGAGACAGTAAGGTGGCACTGTCAAGTTCCCATGATTGTGGACACTGGAACATCACCCCTGGGAGGCCTGGGAGATACCTCAGAAGCAGCCCAGTGGAGGGGACAGAGGTGGAAAGTGGGCCTTTATTCACCAAGCCCATCATTGGTGGAAGGCTGTTTTACGGGCCAGTTTCTCATCATCCCTGAGTACACCTGAGCACACTTCGCCATCTAGGAAGTCCTTGGACAGAGACAGATGTTCTTAGTAAACAAACTTGGCATGAAAGGCAGGCATTGGAACCACCTGAACTTGCTGGTTCACCCACAAATTACCACATTCTGCAGCCTGAGTCCGTCCCTGACTCAGTGGATCGGGACTGAGGCCTGAGCCTTTGCATTTCCAACACACAAGGTGATATTGATGCAGCTGATTGTCTTTGAGAGTTTTTGCCATTTATTAGTGGCTTCCCCCCATCCTCTGTTTTATGATGAAGTCTTCATACCCTCCTTTGTGTCGTAGTTCCCAGGGTCCATGCTGTGAATTCAAAAGCAGAGGATTAATAAGCACTTATAAACTCCTCGCCACCATTGCTGGTAGATAAAAATGCCATCTGCTAGCCACGATTTATTTATAATGGGGTTTACACATATTTATAAAGTTTGCAAGCAACAAATGCACAGTTTTAAAACTGGCATTTTTTATAGCAGTCAGAAAAATTGCAACTTTATACCAGGACCTGTGAATGTGAATTGCACATGTATATTCACGTGTATAGATAGATACTTGTGTTGATTTAAACAGATATGCCTTTATGTGTGCCTGTGTGTGTGCATGTGTACCTGCAGGCAGGTGGGTTCTCTGCTGAGCACCATCAGATTTCTCCCTGGGATTTGTAACTAATAGACAACTTTGGTGGCAACCTAGCACACAAGGAGCAGGAACAAAACACAGGACAGTGGGGTGGGAGGATGCCACTGTGGACCATGACAGAGGGACAAGAGGGAAGAGAAGACAGTGAGGGAAACCTGAGGAGGGAGATGGCAGAAGTAGGAGAAAGGAAAGAGGAGAGGGAAGGCAAAGCAAGGGCAGACTCACAGGGCTCCCTGCAGTGCCACCAGAGGCTGTCCCCCTGGCTGCAGCTGCATTTGATGGGCACAACCCCTTTTGTAAGCAGTCTTCTCACCCTCATTTGTGCATGAATTCCTAGGTGGCAGGCCCTGCACTGGGCTTGTGGAATAGAGAAGGAAATATACAGGGTTTCTGCCTGAGTTTCTAATCCAGTGGGAAATCAGCATGGGTACCCACATGCACACACGTGCACACATGTACACACACACACAGGAGGGTGTTGGAGTGTGACCAGCCTTGCAATACTGGTGCATCCAAGTTCAACAGGACCTGGTCAGTCTGGGGCTGCTGGGAAGGCTTGGCCCATTGGGCATTGACACGGAATGTCAGAAGACACTTGCAACAGTGTTGGGAGGCAGGAGATAAGAGAGGCTCAGGACTCCCCTGGTGCAGGTGAGACACTGGCATCAGAAGGATGGGAGGGGAGGGGAGAGGCTCCTAGTCTCCCTTCTTTCTTCCTCAGTGATCTCAGATGCCCTGAATAAATGAATCCTGGACGTAAAATGCATAAGTGTTTCCCCAGGGCCTGGAGAAAGATTTTCACAGAAAAAAACCACAGGAAATGAAACAATCCTGTGTTCAAGTATCTATTTGGTTGTCTCACCTTGGACTGTTGTAGATAGAAAAATACACACTGGGGAGCAAGACCAGTCGCTCTGAGCTTTCAAGGTTATGAATTCACACACAAGTAGACATTTTTTTACTGCAACCAAAATCTCTTAACCACTGAAATCAAGCAGCAATTAACCAAGCAGAAATGAATGGACAAATCCATCTCTGAACAATGAGTTACATTTTTTTTTTGGTAACAACTATGTGTGAGTTGCAAGTGGAATGTTCTGTTCATTTGACTTTTGACTGTAACTTGTTTCAGAATATTGTGAAATTCAGTATGTGAATGTCTCTTTGTATTCAGAATTAAAACATTTGGTGTTTAAATCCCAGGGTTAGGAGATGATGTCGTGAAAATTTTAATGTGTAATTATAAGATACTTATTACTTTTTAAAAAGCATTTGACTGGCAAATTATACATATTGATAAGTGAGTGATTATTTGAAAAATTTGTTTCCATTAACTTTTGTGAAGCAAAAAGATATTACTGTCTGGTTGTGTGGCCAATTTGCCCTTCCGGCTCTGAGTTTGGAAAGGAATTGGCTTCTCCAACATCCCTGAGTAGCAGAAATACAAAACTAAAAGTTTTCTAATCTTTCTTCTCTGAAAAAACCATAAAGCCTAAGTTAATTGGCTGTTTTGGAGATCTGACAATTAACAGGCAACGATAATTGTCTTAGGTTCCCTCCTCACCTTCAAGGAATCCAATTAACTTCTTCAGGAAACGTTGCGGTTTCCAGTTAGACTCCATCACCACGCACGCGTCTGTCGCTTGCCTGTGCTTCTGGGCTCACCAGGCGTAGGATATGGCCCAGCAGCCTGGGTATCATCACTACGACCCCAGAGTGCAAGGTGACACATTGTTATCATTGGTTATCAGAAAACGTGCCTTTCTTATTGGGATAGTGATATGTGCATTTCTGATTACGCAGCAACCCCTTTGAATATTTGACTTAGATACTAAAAACATTTGGACATCGAGGTTTTGCACTTGTAGATACAATTTAAAAGCATGGAACTGCCAATGTAATTAGACGTTTTCTATACAATGCACCTTGTTACATTTCTGTGAAAGGCTTGTAACCAGTGCAGAGTAACTATGGCTGAAGGGTTGAGAGAAACAACCATTTCTTAAAATAGTTCATTGTTTCAATGAGCATAATTACTTTCTTAGTGTATTTTTAAATTCAAATGGCTTAAAAGTTTTTGCATCATCTCCAAGAAGCCTGTATAGTGCCTCTTGGAGGGAGTGACGGATGTGGCCCCCGAAGAGGGTCGATGAATGAAAGCTGAACCGCGCAGATACTAGAGAAGTCACAGTTATGGACCAAAGTGTGACCGTAAGACACAGCACATTGAGAGAGAGACCCAAGGCCCCCAAAGCAACTCCACAAATTTCATTTCCTATGTGAAAATGCATTTTGTCTCCCTTATACATCTCTATTGTTCTTGTTCTTAATCCAGAACCTTCAATAAAGCTTTCCTAGAAATGCCCTGGCTTTTCTCATGCTATTTGATAACCAAATAAGCTATTTTTCAGTGATGTAGAGTCGGCAACAGTAGAGGCCTCGTGGAGCATTTCCTTACCAATATCTCAACAGGAACATAAAAACGAGGAAGGTCTTTGGTCAATATGTACAGGTTACCCAGGACCCAGGGAAAGCTTCCTTGATAAGAGCAACTTGCCAGGAAGGAATTTCTCTAACAAAGAGTCATTCATGAGTTGAGATTGCTCTTTTAGGTATCAATAAGGCAAAATTCTCACTAACCCTAAAAAAGAAAAAAAAATAGTAGGGGGCGCTGACGTGAAGTTACTCCAAGCGAGAGGCCTTCTGAAGGTGGCTTTTGATTTTTGTTTTTACAAAGAGCACAGAGAGTATGTATCTATGCCAGCCCTACACACAGACTCATTTTCCTTCTGTGTATACTCTATGTACGATCCTTGGGAAAGAACACGAACAAGGATGCTTCTTAGTAATTCTTTTAAAAGGTAAACACAGTAATATAGGTTCAACTGGTGTTGAAAAATAAAATTACAGTATCATGTGGGTATTATAATGCATCTCTCTGAAGCCTGAATGAGTTGTCAGATTACATTTTCCAACCTGACAACTAAGCTGCTCTAACAGTCGGGATCTGTGTCTGCTTTCGGGAAGCTGTGATTTTGCTGACGGTCCCAGCTACTCGTAGGTGACAGCCCTGGGAGATGACTGACTCTGTGCTTTTCCAGTGCAGAATCAAAACTTGACCTAGAACCAGAGTTCTGTCTTCTAACCCTCTCCTTCCAATGGAAACTCCCCCGTTACAGGAAGCAGACCACAACCCCCGGTGACTTGGTGAGGCCAACCAGGATGGAGGGCAAACCCGGCCCCTCCCTCGTGAGCTGTTTCTTTGGTTAGCTGGGGAGCACGGGCTCTTGGGAGATCCTGGCTGTGATTTGCACAAGTCCACCTCCCCCCAAATTAAGTGCTCTCTCACTTTTGGATGTGTTTAAAGTTCTCCGGGAACACATGACAGAGGGACACAGGGCTAGTTAGACCCACACATCTGGGGCTGGCCTTGGACGAGCATTATTTGGGGAATTTAGGCCTTAACGTTTTTCTTACCGTGAGACTTCACAGCAATGTAAAGAGGCCCACCTAATTCATACCCAGGTCCTTGTACCTGGTGCTGCAGTCGGAACACATTTGCAGGACTGGTTTCCTAACTGGGCAGGGTACTGAGACTTTAGGTCAGCACCACGCGGTCAACGCCTGGAACGTGAATTTCATGCAACACAGAAAGGGACAGATACACAAGCACCCATTCAGTGTAGTGTGGAGTTACGAAAACGTCATCCAGAGGCACGCTGAGAAACACCCTGTGCATCAAGTAGCCCCCCCCGACCTGCCCTCTTTGTGAACAATGGATCGAGGCATCCAGAGTTCAGTAGAAGGCCGTGGATGACGTCAGCAGCTTCATAGTTTGGTGCCCAAAACAGACAAAGCACGCTGTCTATGGAAATGGTTTGGTGATTCCTTGCATCCCCTCCTCAGGAGACGGCCCCCGGGGCAAGTTATCAGGCAACATCAAGTAATCTCCTGAGTCACAGCTCTTTAAGGGTCCCCATGGAAGCGACACATGCAATAAATAAGAGCTTGACTGCAGAGCTGGGCGCGTGGAGATGTCACTTGCAGAGGATCCCATTCTGGAGTGTTCTGTTTCCGTCAATGATGCAGGATGTGGCGGCTGGGTGGGGCAGGCCATCCTTGATCTTTGGGGAGTGGCTGCTGTTGTTGCTGGTGCTGGATTTGCTTCTGCTTGGGTCCAGAGCCGGCTGCATGGGCGAGGCGCGGGCCCCCTTGCCCCTGACCAGGCAGTTGCAGACCAGACAGAAAAAGGCGTGCCGCATCTCCTTGCTGGCCAGCGTGTAGATGACGGGGTTCATGGCGGAGTTGAGGACCGCCAGCATGATGAACCACTGGTCCTTGAAGAGGATGGAGCACTCCTTGGCCCTGCAGGCCACATCTACGAGGAAGAGGATGAAGAGGGGCGACCAGCAGGCGATGAACACACTCACCACGATCACCACCGTTCGCAGCAGGGCCATGGACCGCTCCGAGTTGTTGTGATTGGCCACCATGCGGCTACTGGGCTTGACCAGGAAGTAGATGCGTGCGTACAGGATGACGATGGTCACCAGGATGGCGATGAAGATGCTGATGCAGAAGGCAATGTACTTCTTGGAGTAGAGGGGAAGGATGGTGGAGCAGTCCGGGAGGTTCTGCAGGCAGTTCCAGCCCAGGATGGGCAAGGCACCCAGAGAGAAGGCAATGAGCCAGCACATCCCGATCAGAAGGAAGACCCGGTGCTTCTTGTTGGCATCGTAGGGCCTCATCTTGATCATGGTCAAGTGCCGCTCTATGGCAATGGTCAGCAAGCTGCAGGTGGACGCCCCGAGGGCCACAAACATACTGCCCTCCCTGATGAACCAGACCGTCAGGGACAGGCTGAACGTCTTCTTGCCGGACATCAGAATGTTGACCTGGTAGACTATACCGGCCAGCAGGTCGCACAGAGCCAGGTTGCCGATGAAAAAGTACATGCGGTGGTGAAATTTATTGTTTTTCCAGATGGCAATCAAAACCATCAGGTTCTCCAAGATGATGAAGCTGCAGACGACCAAGAAGAAGATGGTGGTGAGCGTGCTGCCACCCTGGGAGGGGTCCTTCAGCCTGCCCTCCAGCTTCCCCACGTAGTTGTAATGTACCTGCAGAGTCTCATTCCCAGAGGTCGGCTGGGGACCCGGAGGGAGCACGGTGGCCATTGCTGGGCATCGACAGGCGGTTACCTCCACAATCCACCAGCGGGCGCTCGGGGAGCGTCCATTTCAGAGCCCAGTAGGAAGGCGGCTGGCCGCCGCTTCAGGAAGGGGTGCAGGCGGGAGTCCAGGAAGAAGGTCGCACACCGCCTCCTGCAACAGGATGAAAGGAGAGAGCCCGGGATGAAGCGCTGGATCACCACCTAAGGAACCTCCGCGAGGAAAATGCTGAGGCATTTGGACAGCTGGCCTGGTCAGGGCTGCAGAGGGTTTGGAAACACAGGCCAAGTTTCTAAGTGGTGGAGGGAAAGCGCTTCGGAGTCTGCAGTTACCAAGGTGTGAAATGCAGTCATGTGGCCCGACCGACCCAAATAAAGGTTCCACTGGAAAACTTTCAAGCACCAGGAGATGCTACCCTGTCGGTCTTTCTCTACCACGTGGGAGCTGGGAAACCATCTCCCCCAGTTACCTGGAGGGATTCAAGATTCTCCCAGAACAAAACAAAACAACAAAACCCTAAAACACAACAACAACAACAACAACCACAACCAACCAAATCCACACACACACACAAAAGGGACCACAGGATGGAATCCAGAATAACGCCTGCCCCGTTTTCAAGACCTCTCAGATGAGATTTGGAGTGACATTGTGGGAGCACTGCTGTTTCCCTGGAAAGTTTGCCCTTGGGTCTGGAGGGGATTGGGTGTGCCTGGCAGAGGGTCCTGAGGCCTGACCACCATGCAGTCACCACAGGAAGAACAGCTGAAGGCAGGGTGTGGACCAGGCAGCCGCTGTGCACCCGAGTTCAAAGCTTGGCGAGGAAGGAGCTCAAACCTGCCAACCTGGGCTGCCGCTGAGGTTAAGGGAAGAAGGACAAGCAAGAGGAGCCCTGCAGGCTTAGAGGTGTTCAACACGCAGAGGCCTGGGCTGGGGGTGTAGCTCAGAGCGAGGGGGTACACGGAGCATGCTTGAGGCCCTCTGTTCCATCCCCAGCACCTCAAGGGGGAAAAATAAATAAGAGGCCTGAATGTGAAGCAGAACTAAATCAATGCTTGTGAGCCAGAAGAAACCGCGTATCTGAGAGCACTGTGGGGTCACCCAGGCAACAAATCCAGGCACAGGCCTTGAAGGGTTCTGAATTTTAATACTTCCTCCACTGAATCCTGACCAGTGGTCATCTTGATGGGCATCCTGTGTAGTGACCATGATGCAGACCCAACTATTAAAGCAGAAATGGCTTTCAGTAGAATTATTTTTTAAGTTGTAATTGACTCATAATAACTGCACATCTGTATGGGGTACAGTGTGATGATTTGATCCCCCACGTTGACAACATGCCATGATCTAATCAGGGTAGTTGGCGTTTCCTTCTCCTTAAAAATTTGTCATTTTTCTGTGTTGGGGAGTTTTGAATTCCTCTCTTTTAGTTCTTTATAAAATATGTATTGAATAGCTATAAGCTGTAGACACTTACTGTGCTGTAGAACACTGGAACTTATTTCTGTATCCAACTATAACTTTGTGCACATGATCCAACCTCCTGTGGCCCGCTCCCTTTCCCTGCCTGTAGTAATCACTGTTCTACTCTCAGCTTCTATGAAATCAGCATTTTAGCTTTTGCGTACGTGTGAGATCACGTGACATCTTTCTAGACTCACTGATTTTTAATTCGAATTATTTGAATATTTAAATATCTAATGAAGACCAAATGAGGTTGATTGAAAATAGCCCGTTATGCGTATCCAGTGAAGATGCTTTACTCTCCTGGTGTTGAAGCTGCAGACTTACATCTGGTTCAGAGAAGCTTGGATCTCTCGGCAACAATATGGGGCATTGCATTTTTGGGTACAGTGTACTGTGAAGGTCTCACTCACCATAAGTTCCTTCCTGTGTGTGAATCCAGGCCCTGTGAGGGCCTCAGGCCCTTGAAGGGTCAGGAGCTTGCACTGAGGCTGCCTTGTGGGGCTGAGAAGCCAAGGTAGCTCTAAAATGTTTCCACACCCTAGTGACCCTCCAGGCACACAATCTGTCCAAGCCCTCGCCTCCCTCCCTACATTACTGCGGAAGTCAGATTTTCCCAGATGGGCACAGAGGGTTTGTGAACTCTTCACAGAGGTTTCCTCCAGCGTGTTGAAGCCTCAAGGGGTTGGTGGTTCTGGAAACCCCAGGCTGTCTGAGCTGACGTGGGTGCTCTGCCTGGAACTGCTGGGCCCCTCCCCCATGAGCTCTGTCTGGGATCGCAGAGGGCTTGGGTTAAGGTCAGCTTCAATGCCACAAGCTGGCAGAAGCCTATACCTGTTGGCCAAAGCCCTCTGCTGACTTCAGAAAGGAAAGCGCCCAGCTCTGGAGTTGGACTGACGATGAAGGACAGGAGGGGTGGCCTACCCAGGTCTCTCCATGTCACTCATTAACCCACCCCCAGGGCTGTCTCATCCAGCCCTGCTCTCCAGCCAGCCAGGACCTTGGGGGTTCTCCTGGAGGCAGACAGAGCCCCTCTGTGGGCAGTTTTCCCAGAGCCCCAAACACTGATGTTTATGCAAATCTTGTCTGTCCTTCAAGCCCCAAGTCACATTCTACCGGCTCTGTAGCATTTTCTGACCCTGGTGAACTTGACCCTAGGCTGCATAACACTTTTGTAAAATTGCTATCAATCTTTGGAAGAGCAGAGATGATAAAAAGCAGCTGAATCTTTCTGAGCAGTTCAAACCCATGAACACACGACCGCTTTGCCTGGACGACCTTATATCCGGTCTTTCCCAGCATCTTGTACATGATCAGGTGCTCAGCAGAGGCTTGTGCCCTTTATGTCTGCTTGTCTAGTTGTTTCTTCACCTGAGAGAGGGACTGGAGGATACACTCCCCACTCTGCATGGTGAGGGGAACGGGCCCTGGCACTGTGTCCTGTGGATGCTGGGCCCAAGCCATCCCCACGCTGCTGCTGAATGGATCCTGGGGACCTTGCCATGTCCCACCCACCTCCCCTCCAGGCTACCAGTTGTGCTGTCCAAGACACCTCCACGTCCAGGTTTACCTCAAAATGTCCCTGGGCAATCCGCACCACCACCAGGGTTTTCTGCCTCAGAAAATGACACCCTGAGACAAACCCTGGTTCTCAAGGCAGGTAATGCAGGTAGGTCTTGGTAATTCAGACTGTTTTGGAGCTGACTCCTCTTGTCTCCTGTGTTGCGGTTTCCTCCACAATAACCCCACACCTCATTTTATACACCTCAATGCTCCCTTGAAAGTGTTGCACACTTTAGATTTTGCCTTGAAGTGTGTGTGGGGGGGAGAGGGAAACGAGTTCCTTCAAAATGGCCAAATCTGGAGATAGAACAATACACAACACTATGCAAGCTCACATTTTTCCCTCTCCCTTCCCCTGGGTAAGACTGCACAGAACAACAGAAAAACAAGAAAACAATAAAGAAGAGCAACCAGCCATAAAATGACCACAGTAAAACTAGCAGAAGATGTGACAGAGACCCAAGGTCTTCTTAGACCATGACTCCTGAGGGTGAACACGCTTTCCCATCAATGCTAGATTTATCATTTCCCTTAATTAAACATTCATCACTCACAGAGTATATTTTTGCAGGATGTCTTTTGTGAAATATGATTCTCTGCATTTGCATAACTGGAAGATATCAGTCTCTCTATGGAATCTAAAAAGCTTGTTTTCTCTGGATTATCAGCATTTACAAAGCTAGCCCCATCCTGAGAGTTAAGTGCTAGGCTAAAAGCCAAAAGGCCATATTGATTTTGGCTCTGCCTAAACATTGTTGCGAATGGTCAGAAGCATATCATGAGCAAGTTCTTCCCATTACTCTTAAAGGGTGCTAGTCACAAACCTCAAGTTTGTCAGACGACAGCTCTGTCCCCAGCAAGCTCAGCTCAGTACTCCCACTATTGGAGCGCTGGGTAGTCAATCTGTCTCCCTCCACACACAGACACAATCTAAATACCATGAGATCAGCACCCAGAACAGCCCCAGGGGAGACCCAGCCCCTCAGGCTACCTAGTGCCCCTCCTGGTCACTAGCCTTCAGGGTGACCACACTCTTGGGCTTGTCATCCTGTGGTGAGGTCACCTGTTTCTGCCCCTCACATAAATGATCCCCACAGGACATGAAGGTGTGGGACACATTTCTCTCACAGGATGCTCATGGGAATCATGCCGGGGGACGCGGCCAGTCCTGACTGCTCTCATCCATCACGTGGACATGTCACCCTCTACTCATCTCGTTTGTGATTTCTCTTTGGCCCACATGCTATTTGTCATCAGGCCTGAGAGAGGGTGTTCTCCGGGTGGACACACGCCTGTGCTTCTGTGGGCTACCCTGGCTTTCTGAGGGGCACGCTGGTGTCTGAGATGAACTTCTGCCACGACTCAGGGGTGCTGGGCTTCCTGGATGTTAGCACCGACAGCAGCTTGTCCCCACCCACACCCATCCTGCAAGATGGAACCAGGATGGGAAGCCAGGTTGGCCTTCATCTCCAGGGCAAAACTGACACAGAATGAAGTCTCACGTTCTGTTTTAATTTAGAGGCTGATTGTCCAGAGCTGGCAGTGACATGTTGCTTGCTGTTTAATTTCCACCCAAACACTTAAAAAGACATCCTAGTGCTGAGAAATGAAAGTATGGGGCAGATGAGTTCTGTGCAGAATCGGAAAGCGGTGGCACGTGGCAGAAGTACGGAGGAGCCGCAGGGTCTCCAGCCAACCACTCTCCTCGGCAGCGTCCTGCCTGAAGTTCACCAGCACAGAACACTCCGTTCTGAGTCCTGCCCCAACCAGCCCTCCCTGACCACTCTGGCAGCCCCTCACTCCTGCTCGCTCCCTGGCTCTGCCAGGGACTCAGGTATTTCATTGTCTGTGTCTGCTCTCCTCCCCGCCTGCCCCGACCATATTTCCAGTCACTGCATGTGTCAGGAGAGCCTCTGCTCACCCCTCAACTTCTCCTAGGAGTGTTTCCTAACAGCTTTCCCTTGGCCTCATGGACCTGGGATCACCGGCTTACCCCAAGGCATTTTTTTTTTTTTAACTCTTAATTTTTTTATTGTTGGTCTTTCAAAACATTACATCTTTCTTAATATATCATGTTTCACAATTTGATTCAGAATGGTTATGAACTT
Organism: Ictidomys tridecemlineatus; assembly: GCF_052094955.1. Classification (NCBI taxonomy): domain Eukaryota; kingdom Metazoa; phylum Chordata; class Mammalia; order Rodentia; family Sciuridae; genus Ictidomys; species Ictidomys tridecemlineatus. The sequence continues at coordinate 74,480,021 of NC_135485.1, read as the reverse complement.
CCATTATTACCCCGTATACAGATTGCTGAATCACATCGTTTACATCAGTTACATTTCCATTGATTTAAACACCAACATGTTCACTCTTTTGCCCAGAAGAAATAAGACACCTTCTAGAAGCTGATTCCATGGAGGATGACCCCAAGTTAGACCCCACCAACGTTAAGCATGGCTACCTTCCCCCACTCCCAAAGGAGCATCTCCTGGGGGGAGGTGAGCCTGGGAGAAGGGGCCAGATGGATTCCAGATGTGCTTTTTACTCTAGCCATTCACTTTCTCCACATGTCAGTTTGAAAAATAAACAAACTATAAAAAGAAGGGAAAGGAAAAAAAGAAGAAGGCTAATATTTCTCCAAAGTCTAGCATGCCTCCACCCCACCCCCACCCCACACACATAAAAGGAAAGCACAGAAGATAGGAAGACATTTCCCTGGTCACATGCAAGATGCTATGTTTTTAAAAGGAATATTCTCCTGGGAAAGTCCACCACTTTGTCCCCCAAACTGAATGGAAGCACCCAAGATTTGCCAACGAGCAACATTTCTTGAAAAGCAAGAATTTCCCTTTTTCTTTTCATTTTAAAGAATTCAGAAAGGAAATAATGAGCTGGCCTTTTCACAGCTCCAGCGAAATTCCTCTGCTAATGAGTCTTTTCCCTTGCTCTGGTTTTCTTGGGTGACCTCACGCGGCCTCCAGATAGTTCATGGAAAAATGCAAGCTTTACACACGGTCTCACGTGCCTGCCGCTTTGATCTAGGCCCTCTAATGAAGCTCCCTGGGGGATACCAACCACCACAGTCACGCCAGGTAAAGGTCTGGGATCTTTTCCCACTTTTCTTCTTCAAAGCATGGAGTTGAATTCACTTTCCTGGTGGATATTCTTGCTTTCTGGTGGTTTCTCTTTAGACCAATCTTTAGCAAACCAGGCTGGGGTGCTATTACAAACCTGGGCAGAGTCCACCAAACCCCGGACAGGGGGACTGTGTCCAAGGAACCTTGGGTACTGGCCCCACACAGGCACCCTGTGAACAACCTCCTAGGCTTCCGGATTGGTCCAGGGGAGGCATCTGAATTTTCTCCCTTTTGCTTTCTAACCAATCTTTTCAAATGGTTTCTGCTCTTGTTCTCAAGACCACGGGATTGGATCACTACTAAGATATCCACAAAAATGAATGTAGATGTGTGGAAACAGGCTCAGTGAGGAAGCCAAAGGCAAATTCACACAAGAGGTGTCCCGCCCAAGAAGTCCACCTGTGGCCCATTCTGTGCCAAGGCTAGACACACAGTACCATTTGCTGTCTTGAGGGTGCACAATAGGAAATGAAAGTTGGGGGAGGAGCCATTTGCCCTAGGTCATAGAGTCTGGCTGGGCTGGATGTCCTTGTCATCTGGTTCCCATGCACACCATCAGGGATAGGCTCTTTGGGAGGCTGTCACCTTGCCACATGTCCTTTTACTAGGAGGTGATAAGAATTTTCCCAGTATGCTTTACAGCCGAACTGCCTAGCTACTGTGCTGGCAAAATATTGGAATGACACTCTGGGGACTTTACTGAAATATTTAGAAAATTCTGAAGCCAGGAAAATGGAGAAGTATGTTCAAGACCAAAAAGCTGGCTGAGGACCTGACTCTAGGACACTGTGCTTGACCATACCAGCAGCATGCTTGCTTACAGGACAAAACCCAACCACTGGACGTCACACTCTAGACCCCAAATGTTTTCACCTAACAGGCCTATTGCCTTATTGCGTTGAAGCAGCTTCCATTCCTCAAAAATAGAATGCAAAAACAAACAAACAAACAAACCAGAAAACAGGAGACTTTATGCTCAGGAGCTGTGATAAAAGCAACCGTTTAAATGAATTATTAACTGAAACTATTTTTCCTCAAAACATTATCTCCCAAAGTCTTCTGGAAAATCTCTTAAGGTATTTAATTGAACAGAAAATGCACCACACAGGAATAATATAAATGGTTCCAAAAGTGATAAAGAGGACTTACAAAGCCAGATGTGAAGACTAGAGGGGCATGGTAACCTACAGCACCACAGTTCCAGCTAGCTCTGTGAACAGTTGGCTGAGAGGTTATCTCCAGGCTTTGGCAGGAAAAAAAAAGTGTTGTATAATAGGGAAACCCCCAATTTTTCCAGATTGGGATGTGCCCAAATTCTCATTATTGAGAATATAAGTATACTGTAGATATTGAGGAAGATGGAAGAGATACCACCACGGAAATAATTCAGCGACATGATTTCCAGAAAGAGGGAAATCAGTCTCTGAATTTTGAGGAATCAGGTCACTAAGAGTATACGTAAAGCTTCTCCTTCAGGAAATGAGAGTTTCTAGCATCCAAATATGGTAGAAAATTAGGACTGTCCTGAACTTGGGCTGGCTTTGAAGGGTAGATAGATCTCTGGTGTCAGAAAACAGGAATGACTTTGGTAGGGCCCATGTGAACATTTGTTGGTTTGTGGATTTAAAACACTCAATGTGTAGTTCTTCTATGGCAACACAATAATTCATCTGAACATTGAGCTCTGTATCAGTTAAAATCTGGACACTTCTGCCACTCAAGCAGAGCATGTGCATACATACATCCCCCCAACCCGCCACCTGCCACTCAGATAAAAACCAGCTCTGGTCATTGAGGAGCAGAACAACAGCCTCCCCTATACTTTCTAGGAATTATAGTTTCCTTAACCCTGCCTGCAAGATTTGCATCTATGAAGAAAAGAAAAAAAGAATATTGAAAAAAAAATAAATCACACCCATGTGATTATATAAAACATCGGATAATTTTACTGTTCAGATTTTAGAAAGCAACCTGATTCTGGAAATCTCCGAGTTCTGGCCAGGGACACTAGACACAGGATGGAAGAATCCTATGTTCATGCTGCTGCCTTTTCTTTTCTGCAATGTTCAAATCAAAGTGTGTTCCCTTTAAAAATCCAACAAGGAGTCCCTCTCTTACATCTAAATATAAAAACACCACAAGGAAATATGCCATTGGGAGTGTCCAAAGCCAGAAAGAGAGAGACAGAGGCAACCAGAAAGATAGGTTGAGACAGAGACCCTTGTGAGACTGGTCTCTTCCTAGGCTGCACCTCAATTATGAAATGAACAGTGCCCATCTCCTGCTGAGAACTTGGTGATTGAGTTGAGAGGACTTGGACTTCCAGCTCCCGTCTTGACAGCTTTCATTGACTTGTCAGACATATGTTAGGAAAACTGGAATGTTGTCACCAACTAACGGTCACCTAAAATAATGATTTTTTTTCCCAGGGGAAGAAACCCAATCCTCCTCCACCCTCTTGGTCCTCAGGGTCTTCCTTTGAGGAGGGCACCGAACATTTTTAATTGCCCACGGAAAATCATAAAGGAACTTCAAGCCACTTCAGTTTCATTCAGTTGATGCCACCCCCGTCCCTCCAAACACACACCAGATCAGCTTTTTTTAAACGGGTCCCAGGGTAGTTCAAAAGGAATCGCCCTCTCTGCCCCTTCCTGGCTCGGTTACTTGGGTGGATGGCCTGGGAGGCGGGATGCTGATGTGGAGCGCTCTGGCGGTGAGTGAACTCCGCGTCCAGGTCACCGTGGCACCCAGGACCGGCTGGGACTTTGTCCCCAAAGTGGGCCCCATAGATCCCCCAGGCCACCCCACCCGGGTCCGCGTCCACGCGTCCCCAGGACCAGGACCGTCCGCTCACCTCCGTCTGGAAGGGGCACTGGCCCCCCGGCATCCTGGCGGGTGGGTGCGGCGGCGACCCAGGCGCCCCTGCCTCCGCTCAGATAACGGTTTAGGGGGTCGGGAGGTCGCTCCTGCCCCGCATTTGGCTTGAACTCGTCCTGCCAACTCGCTCAGGGCCGGGTCGCTGTCGCCTGTCCCTGGATCCGGCTGGCTCCGTCTCTGCTCCAGCGAGTCCGAGCACAAACTTTTCCAGCGGCCCGCGGGAGCTGGGCCCCGCAGAGCCCTCCCCCCGCCCCCAGCGCGCGTCCCCAGCCCCCAGCGCACGTCCCCAGCCCGCCCCTCCTGCTGCCTGGCCTCAGAGTGGCGCCAGCCCCCGCAATCCGGCCCCGCGTACAAGAGCAGGGGCTCGCCACTCCTTCTGGACGCCCTCCTGCCCCACGCCTCAGTCCTCTGGGGGTGCCGCGGACCCCCAGGTCCTGGCCCAGACCGGTCCCCACACCTGACGTCCTCCCCGCGAGTTCCACGGGCGCCCCGGGGCCCAGCGGGGACAGATGATCTCAGTGGAACTGCGCGCTGGGACCGGCCCCTGTCCCGCGAGAACTGAGAGCGAGAGTTCAGACTGCTGCTGCTGCTGCTGATTAGTCTATTCTAAATATCGTTATTGCTATTATGAGTAACGTGGTTATTACTGTCCTGATGGCCACCGTTTCCGTCTGAAATTGACTGTCCGCAGGCTTGAACTTGTAGGTGAGCCTCTGGCAGGATTTTCTTTTGGATTTCTTCCCTGCCTGCCTTCTCCCTTCCTTCTCTGCCCTCCTCCCCTCCGGTGCCTGGGGGGGGGGGTGTCTCCGCCCTCCCTCCTACCCCTCTGACGGTGAGAACCCAGCTCCTTGGGCGAAGGCGCTCCTGCTGCGGTTCCGGCTCCGCGCGCCCACCCTGGGTCCACCCTTTGTCCAGCAAATAGACCGGCAGCAGGAGGATGACAGCTGAAGCCCCCCTTTCCCCCCCCCCCCAAACTAGCTATGCTGTACCCCAAACTGCGCGCCGGGATCTTCTCCCTGTGCGTGGAGAACTGAGGTCATCCCTGTGACGTCTTTAAACAGAAGGAACCCCGGCAGGGGATGGCCAAATTGTCCATTAAACGCAAAGAACAGAGACTTCAATGGCCTGAATAGGGAAACCATCCTAGAAGCTTTGGGGAGGAGGGAGAAGGGGAGACACAAAGGCTGGCGGAACTCAAGAGCTGTTATTCAAATCAAGACTGTAAATTCCTGGGCAGACCCAGCTGAGCCCCTAAGAGACTTTAGGGTGTTGGTGTCAAGAGCTCTGGGGACATTTTTACGTTTGTCCTCTTACCTCCTGAGGCTGAGTCGGATGCATCCTTCCCTTGGAACAGGGAACATATGATTCTTAGGGGTGCATTTGCATGTTAGGGCAACTGGGTAGAAGTTGGCCAGCACCTCTCCTCCTTCTGTCGCCTGGTGAGAAATGCACGCCTTCGGGGACATGAACCCTGCCCAGGCAAGGCTGCAGGGCTCTGCTTACCCTAGGACTCACTGGTAAGGTGGGCCCCCGAGCTGGGAGACCAGCTCAGTGTTTTCACACTGTCTAATTTGCCTAGCCTACCAAATTTGCTCACCAATTTGCTTTCAGAGTACTGAAAAAAAACAATTTCTGACTCCAACTGCAAGTGGGACCAAATGTGTTTCCATTTGTTTGACTCCTACAGCATCAAGTCAAGAAAAGGAGAGGAGGGAGTGTGTTTCATGGACCTTTGCCATATCTGGTAACAATAGAACAGCCTAGCCACTAAATCTACAGCACACACACACAAAACGGTCCATCAGTTCATTAACAAGTGTATTGAGTTACTTCCCACTATGTAAAACTCACTGCTGGGGTGCTGGCTGAACTTTGACCAGCACCCATGTCTTCATTCACAGAGAAAATCATGCTGGGCATTCATGAGTTTGGCTGAGGCCTCCAAAACCAGTCTTGGGATGGACTCCAGCAGTCCTGAGGATAAAGTGGGACTCTTGATTCTCCACTGAAGATTTCCATAAGAAAGACACAGGGATTTAGCCCAGAGCATCTCACTAAGGGGTCCCTAAAACTCCTCTTTCAATTAAGTTTCTTTTCCCCAAAGATGCCCAGTTTGGAGAAGTTCTCTCCAAACACAGGACTCTCATAATCAAGTGCCTCATCTTATCCCTGGACTTTAAGACCAGACACTGGTACCTGACAATAGGGCACTCTGTGCCCCTGGAGACCCTAGAGAGGGGCTTCTCTCACTACTTCTCTGGGGAGAATATTTCTCCCTACAATTCTGCATCCCTGGTTGGTGAGAAAAGCAATTTAACAGAGGGATACCGGTTTATAGGTATGAGAAGGAATAGGGGGGAATTAGGAAATCCTCATTCTGCAACCCTGGATGAAATAATTGAGTCAGACAGGGTGTGCCAGTAGGTGTGGTGTAGTACCTGTAGGTGAAAGTGTGCAGGCAATCCAGTTAATCACCCAGTGCTCATTGGAAGAGAATAAAACGCTTTTCCACTTTCCACAGAGCCATTGGGTGGTTGGGATGGTTAACATTATGTATCAACTTGACTGGGCCATAAGGTGCCCAGATATTTAGTCAAGCATTATTCTGAGCATGTCTGTGAAGGTGATTTTGGATGAAATGAACATCTGAGTCTGTAAACTGAGTAAAGCTGATGGCCCTCCTCAGTGTAGGTGGCCCTTGTCCAATCTGTTGAAGGCCTGAATGTATTTTTTTTTAAGACAAAAGGCCAACACTGTCCCTTGTTAGAGTCCGTCTTCAGACTGCTTCTACAATAGTGTAGATGGCCTCCGAATTGAGCTGGGGCATCAGCTCTATGGATTTTGGATTTGTCAGCCTCCATAATTGTGTGAGCCAGTCCCTCATGGTAGATCTGTGTGTGCTGTGTGTGTGCCATGTGTGTGTGTGTGTGTGTGTGTGTCATGTGTATGTGTATGTGTATGTGTGTGTGTGTGTGTGTGTGTGTACATCTCCTCTTGGTTCTATTCCTTTGGGGAGCCCCAACTTATGATATGGTGGCCACAGAAAAAGGAAAGACCTTACACAGGTAGGGCTATGGTGGTGGAAAGGAGCCCTGAGGAATTGGGTGACTCAGGCCTTGTGGTCACTCTGTCTGCAAGGTGACAGACAAGCCAACGCTGCTTCCTCTCTGCTGGCTGGCTCTACATGCCATAGCTTTAAAATATTGACCCTGGTGTGGATTGGCAGAATGAAGCTTCGCCTTTTGTACAGTGACCTTGTCTGGACCCAAAGGAAGTCTTGGACTCACTGCTGAAGTCCTTCAAGGAGAAGTGTTCACTCAGTGACAGAAGTGTCACCCAGAGCTGAGTGACCACACAGCTCATCCCCATCATCATGCTCCTACTCCTCCCACACACACCCCACGGCTTCCATCCTGCAAGTCAGCCGGAGCCATCAAGATACCAGGAACTGTCCTTTCTGAATTTCACAATTTATAAGAATGTTTCCAACATTTAGAAACAGAATGAGTGTGTATGTGGTATGTGTGCATATGTGTGCGATATGTAAGTGATGTGTAGGTGTATGTGGTGTGTGTGTCTGTGATGTGAGGTGTGTGTATGATGTGTGGTCTGCAAGTTTATGTGATGTGTGTGAGGTGTGTGGTAGGTGTATGCACATTCTTAGTGTGAGCATGTGTGGTACACGTATAGTACATGGTGTGTGCACGTGTGAAAGGTATGTGTGGTGTGTGTCTGTGTATGTGCATATTATGTGTGTGTGGTATGTATGGTGTGTGTACGTGTGTGATGTGTGGTGTGGTGTGTGTGATGTGTGTGTGGTATATGATGTGCTGAGTGTGTATACATGAGGTATGTGTATGATTGTGGAGTGTGCGGAGTGTGTGTGCAGGATAGGCAGGGATTGCATCTGACCCCTCAAGGAAGATACACACCAGGACTCTGGGGTACATTAAGGAATAATATTTGGCCTTTGGGGTTCCTGTGACAGAGGTCTGAGTCCTGGGGACACTCACTGATTGAATGAGACGACTGACTGGCTCAGGCCCTATTAGTTTTAGAATGGAGGTGGCCAGAAAAAGTAGATTTGGGATCGGAATTTCAGCACTAACCCTGGATCTCCAGAGACGGAGCAGGGGTGGAGGCAGCTGTGGCCAACCACCAGTCACGTGGTCAACCATGCCTAAGTAGGGAGACCTCCTCCATGCAACCCCCCACAGTGGAGTTCAGAGAGCTCCCAAGTGGGTGAGCAGCAATGGGGTCCGAAGTAGTGGGGGTGCTCCGCCTTTCCCTCTGCAGCTCTCCACTGAGATGGCCGATGAGGAAGTGTCCTCTGTAGTAGACACATTACAACGCAACATCATTCTAATAAGCAAAAGTTTCCTGAGTTCTGTTAGTCACCCTGGCAAGTTATGGAACCTGAGGGGGATCCCCAGAGGAGCCGTCCTGTGGGCAGACGGGTGCATCATGGTCCGCAGCTGGGGCAGTCTTGTGGGATTGACCCCTTAACCTGTGGGATCCCTGCTAACCCCAGGGAGTCAGTGTCAGAATAAATGCAGGGACACTCAGCTGGTGTTGAAATGGTGCATTTGTTGTTGGAAACAAGCACCAAGACCCTCATCAGGAAGGTCCACAAAGATGCTCACTGGCCACAGGCTCTGCTGCCACAGGTGAAGAGTCCCTGACAGCCAGTGGGAGGAGGCCCTCCCTGCAACCGTGCAGCCCCCTCCTCCTCCATTTTCCTCTCCACTGTCCTGCAGGTCCACGGTGCTGCCAATCACCCCAAACCCTAGAGGGAACTGGCAGGCAGGCACCGCATTGCCAATCCTCACCTGCATTTATTTTCACATGCCTCTCTGATTTTTCATTTCCTCCTAGACTCCTGGTCTTCCCTGCGTGCACTGTCTCTGCCTCCTGGTGTGACTACACCGCGTGGCACCTTTCTGTGGGGTGATTGTGGAATAACCATCGCAGCTTTAACTCTGAATACCATTTGATCAGCTATTTCACTGTAGGGATTTCTCATGTTTTTACCTGAAAGAATCCAGCAAGACACATTTAATTACAGCATTGTCCACGAGGCCCGGACAATCTGATCGACTGTCAGTAGGAGTTGAGGATCTCTGTAGGTATTTTCATTCATGAGATAGATCTGTGTGTGCTCACGTGATAAGATCATGAAGACAGTCTATCAAGGGAAAGAGCAAGCGAGGTGTGATCCCATTTCTGTTAACATGTGTGTAAATCCCTCATAGAAGATGATTTCATTTACAGCCATCCCTTGCGTCCGTGGGAGATTTGTTCCAGGATCCCCTCCAGACACCAAAGTCTAAAAGTGTTGAAATCCTCATATAAAATGCTGTGCTATTTGCAGATAACGTGCACACCTCCTCTCACAGACTTAAATCATTTCTAGATTACTTATAATACCTAACACAATGTAAATGCTATGAAAATAGTTGTCATTGTTTAGGGAATAAGAAAAAAGTCTACGTGCTCAGTTTAGACTGAATTATTTTAAAAATATTCTCAAAATATTCTAAAATATTTTAAAAAATAGATTTAATCTGAAATGGTTTGAATCTGTGAATGCGGAACCCTCAAAGGAGAGAGTATATGAAATGTCTAGAAGAAGCAAGTATGTAGAGATGGAGAGTAGATTGATGTCTGGCTCTGGCTGGGAGGTGAGTGGGTGGAGAGGGGAAGTAGCTGCACCAGGGAGCAGGACTCCTTGGGAGGCTGATGAAAATGATCAAAAATCGACTGTAGTGGTGGTTACACCACTCTATGAATCTCCTAAAATCCATTGAATTGTGCACTGTAAATAATGAGCTGCAGGGGAAGAATTGCATTTCATTGAAATTGTTAAAAACTACTCTTTGAGCCAGGCATGGTGGTGCACGCCTATAATTATACCAGTGGCTAGGGAGGCTGAGGCAGGAGGATTACATGTTCAAAGCCAGCCTCAGCAACTTAGCCAGGCCCTAGGCAACTCAGCAATGCCCTGTCTCTAAATAAAATATTTTAAAAATGGCTGGGGATGTGGCTCAGTGGTAACGTGTCCCTGGTACATAAAAAAAAAAAAATTCTATGAGTCTGTGCAGGAGATTTCTGGAAGACTGCTCGCACCTTGAAGAGTAGGTCATGGGGCGTAGGGTCGGGTGGTGTGGGGGGATGACTTTCCCTTCATCTGTTGCTTTATGGTTTGAGTTGTTTTATCATGTAGACATATGACCTTTACTTAAAGACGATCTAAAGTGGAGAACCCTACCATGATCACTAGGTACACACATGCTTACACCACAGGGTGCAGGGTGGAGCTGTTTTATGTGCAACTTGGTGTTGCGGAGTTTTCGCGATGAAGCTTTTCCCCTGTGGTTGTCTGTGCCTGTTCCTCTGTGCTCTGTCACCAACAAAGTCTCCACCCAGCACAGCAGCTCGGCCTCAGTGGCTTGTTGGAGTCCTGAAGACCAGGCCAGTTCAGAGAACAGTGGCCTCGCCTGTGTCTGCCAGAGGCCCCTACCTGAGCTCCCCAGGGGTCACCCAGGGCAGCCACCGAGGGAGAGCCACCTGGAGATGTGCATCAGAGGAGGGCAGGCTTCACAGTTGAGGGGTCAGCACCGGGACTGTCTCCTCACCCTGCACATCTGGTCCTTCCCCACTCCTGCCAGCCACCATGGGGTCACAGTAGGGGACAGCGCAGAGGGAGCAGCCTGAGCCCCTGTGGTCTTCCTGGTCGCTGGGCTCTGCTACCCTCTCTGGTTCCTTTCCTGGGCTACATCTCGCCCAGGCGGCACTGGAGGTAGGTCAAAGTCCATGTGCACAGCAGGCCGGGCTCACCGACTGTCAATGCCCCTTCACGATTCAACCCATCACAACGCTTTCCCGGAGGAAACCCTCCCCCATCCAACCCCTTCCCTGACCAAATGACAGAATGGGAATTCGCCTTCTCTGAGTCTGTGATCACTGCTTTCCTTTCCAACCACTGGACGGCAGAATGGAATGCTCTCTAAGCAAAATGAAATTCAGCTCAGCAGAACCCAGGAGAGGCAAGCATTTTACATTAAAAACAACCCCAAAATTTTGACAACTGGTCTTCCGCCCATGCCCAATCGCTATTTTCATTTGAATTGTGACATTTCAATGTATAATGACTACATAAAATGAAATCCTCATGATACATGGGAAAATTGGCTGGTTCAGCTCTTTATTATGACTTTTGTTATCAAGTATTACTAGTACGTATTTATGGAATATATTGTGATATCTCCATTCATGTCTATATTTAACACAAGTCAAACCCAAACACCCTGTTTCCACGCCACCCCCATTCAGACCCTTCCCACTTCCTAGTAATCACCATCCCACTTTCAGTTTGACTCTTTTTGGTTTCCACAGGAGAGGACATGCAGCATCTTTCTGTGTCTGACTTATGTCACTTAACATAATGCTCTCCACTTCTGCCCACTTTGTGACAAATGACAAGATTTCATTCTTCTTTGTGGCTAAATAATATTCTACTGTGCACATGTGCTGCTGTAGTCAATCTTTCCTCACTGTGACAAAGTACCCGAGAAAATCAACTTATGGATGGAAGATTTATTTTGGCTCAGAGATTTCAAGTCCATGATCGCTGAACCCCTTTGCTTTAGCCTCTGGCAAGGTGGAACATCACAGGGTGGAGAACATGGTGGGACAGAGCCGCTCACCCCAAGGCAGCCAGGGAGCAAAAGGAGACAGTTAGTGGGAGAGGTGTAGGAGGGAAAAAGATGTATCCATCAAGGACACCCCCTGCAAGCTCCCACCATCTCCCAGTGGTGGCACAAGCTGGGAACCAAGCCTTTGACACAGAAGTTTTTGGGGAACATTCCAGAACCAAACTATAACACGGGCCAACTTTTCTTTGTCCATTCATCTGTTGATGGGCACGGAGGCAGATTCCATGTTTTAGCTGTTGTGGATAGTGCTAAAATAAACACGGGCCTGCAGATATCTCTTGGATACGCTGCCTGCATTTCCCTTGGATGCGTACCCAGAAGTGGGCTAGCTGGATCATATGCGAGATATAATTTTAGTGTTTGGATGAACCTTCATGCTGCTCTCCATGATGGCTACCCTAATTTACATTCCCACCAAATGTGTCTGGAGTCCACATCTCTCCAGAATTTATATTTTTCTTTATTTGTTAAAAAAAATAATAATAGCCCCTCTAACTGGGGTGAGGTAGTATCTCCTTGATTTGCATTTCCCCACAGCTAAGGTTATTGAGGGTTTTTTTCTTACCTTTTTGGAATAGGGGAGACACTTTGACACATGGGTACAGGCAATGATTTTCTGGATGGATCTCAGAAGCATAGGAAACAGTAGCTCGTTTAAACATAGAAACGTACTTGGGGAAAGGCCCAGATATGTTGGGGGCAGAGAGGGAAGGAACACCCACCAAGCACCTGCTGCGTATGTGCTGGGCCCTGCATGGGGTTGCCACAGACGCTTTTCTGTGAAGCTTTGCTGTGGTTTGCAAATGAGAAAACACGGCTTAGAAAGGGGAACTCAAAGCCCACATGGCCCGTAAGTAGGAGAGCCAGCGATGGTCACAGAATCATGTTCTCTCTCCTCTCCCTGCCCTGCCCCAGTCCCTTCCCAGCGATCCCGTTTGGGAAACATGATGCTTAACCACCCTATGAAAGAAAAGGAGCAAACACGGTCCATATTATTACAGCAAGCAGCCACCTGACTGCATTTTTACTCATCGGTGCCGGGTCCCTGCAAATTGATCCTTGTGATCTGCATTGCATCCTTGGAGGATGCCGGTCGGCTCAGACTTTGCTCACGGCAACATCATTTTAAGACGTGGGAAATATACCTAACTTCTTCTGGCAGGAGGAGAGGGCTTAAAACAGGCAGGATGTCGGGGATTTCAGATGAAGTGGGAGCAGACAGAAAGGGCACTGAGAACTCGGGGAGGAGGGGGATCCGATGTGCTTGCACATGTGCGTGCTTTTGTGTAAGAGCCCTTCCTTCTGAAAGCAAGCAGAGAGAGAGTTTGGAGACACAGCAGTGGGTAGAAGCAGATTCAGTTCACTGGAGGGCTTGCAGTGAAGCCTATGTCGGGATTCCACCAACACTCATTCTCATTCGGCAGCAGCCCCCATGCTTTAGGTCACAGGAATCCAATTCACCCTGGTTTTGTGAGTGCCATATCTGGGAAAGGGTGGTGGGAGCTGGATCCCTGGAACAGTGCCCTGCATTTACACACTGTTCACACACGAGGTAAACTGTGTGATCCAACAAAAATGCCCCGTGGTGTTTATTCATCCATGCAACAGCGTGCAGTGAGTAGAGCAGTTATGTGTAGACCTGTCTGTAGGCTGCTGAAACTGGTTCGGTGTATTGCTGCTGAGCCCCTGGGGTTTTGAACAAGTGTTGGCAGTGTTTCCAAGTAACTTTGCTTTTTTCCTGGCCACCAATTGGTCTACTTGGTGGTAGGGGTGGAGAGAAAGGGTGGAGATCAATGAAACGTTTATTGCCCATTTCCTCACTCCGGCAACATCAAAGACTGTGGATTTTTAAGTAGCAAGGACTAAAGTTTTGATGGAGCAATAAGAGCAAATGCCAGTAAATGCTGATCTGGTGCCTGCCTGGGCCGGGTGCTGTTCAACCAGCTTAAGTACAGTGACTTGCTCCCCGGAACAATCCCAGGAGATCAGTGAAATATCGTCCTGTTCTTTGGAGGAGAAAAGTGAAGCCATTTGCCTGGACTTGCGTGGCTGGTAAGTAACAGGTGTGGTTTGATCCTGGCTACTTGAAACCCATTGGGATTCCTTTCCAGGTTGGAGGCTTTTGACTTATTACAGAGCTTTGGAGACAGCAAACCCCTGGAAGACACCGGATCACCTTTCTGCATAGAGCACAGCAGAGAGGCAAGTAGGACAGGAAGGAAGAAGGATGCATCCTTACAGGTTGCCAATCTTGCTACTCCCTACGTCTCTCTGCTATGGCTCATGATGGGTTGGTTTTAGGGAGGCTGGATGGATCCCAGAGGATTCATTCTGGATGGTCCCTTCCCCTGCCCTTGAGAAGACCAGCACAGGTCGAGGTTCTGCAGTGGGGGGCATGGTGTGGTCTTGCCTCCACTCCACTCTTGATTAATAAAGAGTTCAATCTCTGCCTATCCGTGTTCTCATCTGGAAAGGGTTGGCCTCCACCTGCGGGTATGGGGTTAAATAGCTGGGCTTTTATTTTTAATGACCACAAAAATCCTACAAATTTACACAGTATATGCACACATGCAAACTTTTTACTTCCATATCAGTTGAATTGAGGCCCTGCATGAATCTTGCTTCTTGATTCAAAAGAAAAATTTTAAGAAGCTCAGAAAAGGAAAAAAAAATACGCTCAGGTAAAAGAAAGAAAAATTCTCAAGGCAATAATCTAAGCTCTCACTTCAAGAAACTAGAAAAAGAAGAGCCAAATAAATTCAAAACAAGCACAAGGAAGGGTGCAATAAAGGGAACAGAAGTGCAAGCCTGAAATCCCAGAGGCCTGGGAGGCTAAGGCAGGAAAATCACAGGTTCAAAGTCAGCCTCAGCAACTCAGTGAGGCTGTAAGCAACCCAATGAGACCCTGTCTCAAAATAAAAAATCAAAAAGGCTGGGCATGTGGCTCAGTGGTTAAGTGCCCTTAGGTTCAATCCCTGGTACTAAATAAATAAATCCAGGGGAGTTGTTAAATTAAAAAAAATGTTTTTTTTAAAAAAATATAAATAAATTGATGGATTTTTCAAAAGGGGAGAGAAAGAGAAGAGAAATCACTAATATCAATAATGAAAAATAATATTCCCTTGCAGACATGAAGAGGAGACTAAAATGGTTCTGTAAACAACTCTTACATACATTTCACAGCTTAGATGCAACAGACTAATTTATTGAAAGGCAAAATTTACCACATTTTTCCTTATATGAAACAAGCCAACAAAATAGCATTCCTATAACAATTAATAAAATGGAATTAATAATTTATAAACTTCCTTAAAAAGTAGAAAGAAATCTCAAGGCATATAGAGTGTTTCACCAAAAAAATAAATAAAATAAAAAATTATACCAAACATATAATTAGCATTAATTCTGTAAAGTCATTGCCAGAAAATGGAAGAGGTATGGGTACTTCCTAATGCATTTTATGAAACAAGTGCTATCCTTAATTCCAAAGTCACACAAATACAGTTAAAAAAAAAAAGACTAGGGATCAACTTCCCTCATAAATACTAACACAAACATTCTTAGGCTAAATAAGAAAAATCCCAATATCATTTCAATTACAAAGTAAAAGCAATTGACAAAACCTATTTATGATAAAACTCTTGGGAAACTAGGAGTGGAGTGGATACTCCTCAACTCCATAAGTAGCACCTGCAAAATCCCACAAATAATATCAGACTGTGTTCCTCTAGGATCTGTAAAGAGACAAAGATTTCTCCTGTCACCACTTCTTTTCAGCTAAGTCGTCTAAGTTCTAGCCAGCCTAGTAGGAAAGGAAAGAAGATGAAAGGCACAGAAACCAGAAAGAAAGAAATGAAACTGTCCCTACTTGCAGATGATATGAAGATGGTCTACCTAGAACAAGACAAGGTATCTACAAAAACAGACAAGACACACTAAATACTCCTAGAATGAATACGCAAGGTTTCAAGATATGAGATCAACATATAAAAATTGGTCATATTTTTATATTCCAGCAATGAACACATGGATGTTGAAATTAAAATGCAATATATCTTTTAATCACTAAAGAGAAAAAGAAAGGAAGAAAAAAAAAGAATTCCTAGGGCGTAAATCTCACAAAACATGCATGAGATGTGTATGCTGCAAAGTACAAAGTGCTGAGAAGAAAAATCAAAGATCCAAAGAAACAGAGAAATGTACCATGTTCACGGATTGGAAGACTCAATATTATCAAGTAGAACTTTCAAATGATGCAGGAGTTTAATATAATTCTTATCAAAATCCCTGAAAGAGTTTTGGTAGACATAGATAAAATTATTCTAAAAACTATATAATCAAAGGAAGGATAAAATTAAGAGGAATCACTTTATCAGATCTCAGGATTGTTTTTGTTATTTTGCTACATTAGTCAAAATCTATGATGTCAGCAGAGGGAGAGAGAAATGGAGCAGAATAAAGAACCCATAATAAAGAACCCAAACACAACCTTATACAGATATGGTTTCCAGATTTTAAACAAGTTTTTGGATTATATTGCTTGGTATTTGGTAAACCGTTCTTCCATCCCTGAAATAAACCCAACTTAGTCATCTTGTGCAGTTATTTTTATGTATCGCTGAATTACAGTTTCTTAAGCATGTGTCTATATGCATAAGGGATATCGGTCAGTAGTCTTTATTTATTTATTGTACTGCAAAAAGCAGGTCAATGAATGGAGAATCGTCTTGTCAAAAAATGGTACTAGAGCAACTGGATGTCCATAAGTGAAGAAATGTACCTTGATCTAAATCTGAAAGGTTAATTCAGAGTAGGTCACAGACTTAAATATAAAATACAGAATTACAAACATTTTTATAAGATAGCATAGACTATCTTTAGGATCTAGAGTTTGATGAAGAGTGATTTGATGAAACAGCAAGGCAGGGTCCAGAAAAAAAAAATATCAATAAAGAGAATCTCACCCAAATGGAAACTTTCTCTCTCTCAAAAAAAAGCCCCTGTTAAAAAAGTGAACCAACAAACTATAAACTGGACGAAAACATTTGCAAACCACAGATCTGATAAATTGTTCTCCAGAATACCTAAAAAAAAAACCTCTCAAAACTCAACAGTAAAATGATCCAAATGATTCAGATAGAACATGGGCAAAAGATGCAAAGAGCTCACATAGATGAAAAATATACTAGCTATTAGCCCAAGTCAAGCCACTGCGAAATTTCACTATGGACCCATGGTAACCACTAAAAAAAAAACTGCCCAAACCAACTGCCTGTGAGGATGTAGAGAAACTGGATCACTCTAGTGGGAATTTAGATTGGTATAGTCCCTCTGGAAAATAGTTTAAATTATTAAACATTTAAACTATTAAACTAAACACTTAAACTATTAAACTCAACATTTTTGATAGCAAGTATCAAAAATGATACTTGCTATCGCCAGCAACTCCGTGCATCCCACTGGAATTGAAATGAATTAATTGATCACAGTGGATTCGCTTGTAATTACCCCAAACCAGAAACAACCAAAACATTCCCAATAGTGAATCGTCAAATGGATGGTGGCCCATCTGGAGTTCCACTCAGCAATGAAGGGGACTTCATGATGATACGTGCCACAGCTGAGGTGATCTTGAGGGTATCAACCCGGGAGAAAAAAAGCCACTCTCTAAGGGTCACCGAATGTGTGATACGATCTGGGATGGAGAACAGATCAGGGTTGCCGGGGCCTTCTGGGGAGAGGGAGAGGGTGTGAACATGAAGGGGTGACATGAAGGTGACCCTGTGTTGATTCCAATGGTGGCAACACACATCTGTGCCTGTGACGAATGGCACAGAACTACGTGTGCACACCTTGCCTGGGGCCGACTTCCCGGTTTTGATGTTATGCTGAGATGACTAAAGGTGTGATCACTGGGTGAAAGGGACAAAGGGCACGAGGGGCCTGTCCTCGTCCTTGCAAATGGCTGTGAATCTGCAATTATTTCCAAACGAAAAGTTAACATTTTAAGGAATTAAAAAATCAGAAAAACTGTTTTTCCTTTTGCCAAAAGATTTCACAAGTAATACCCCTTTGTGCCCTGGGGAAATTGGGCAGCGGGTGGACAGCGTGTTCTAATGACCATACACGACTATGGGAGTGCAGATCCCCCTGGTGAAAGAGAACTGGTCATTCTCTCACATGGGGCAAGAAGGGTGGCGGAAAACCACAAATGGAAATCCCACAGACTCGGTTTCAAATTATGCTGCTGTCCAGGCCTGTGGTCTCGGTGAGGAATTCTCCTTTCTCTAAAATCCTCGTTCCAAATCATGCAATGTGGCTTACAGATCTAAAGACCTTGAGCCAGCACATCCTGAGATCCCAAGGTTGCTGGGCAAGCTGCAGTAGGTCCCGGGGCTGCGGGCTTTCTGTGCCCATGGAGAAGCGCTCAGAGCTGGGCTGCTTGGCCATTTCCTGCTCCAGAGGCTTAGCGTGGCTCCCGCCATCCAGTCCTCCCTGGGTCATGAGATGCCTTTGCCTCTGCCCTGAAGAGAGCTGCCTGTTTGTTCTTCCTGGGTTTATCACTTCATCCCTCTTGGTTTAGCCTGAGCATCTAGATTTAAAATCACCAGCTCCCAAGGCTGCCCGTCCCCTTGTCTTTCCCCTCTAGGAACCCAGGTTGATTTCTTGTGGTTGGAAAGGAATCTTCTTATTTTTGTTTCCCGGGGATTGGAAAGGTTTCCACCCCTTTCCCACCCTCGAGGCCTCGGCCAGCAGGCCACACTTTGTGGGCAGGAGCGACTTCTAGGTTACGATTCAGCTCGGCTTTTATCTGGCTTGACAAGAGGCTCAGCCTCCAGCCGCCTCCAGAACTAGGAATCGGAGGAGCTTCGGGTGGCTTCACTGAAATTAGAGATATTTTAGTCCTAACGGGACCAAAAGCTGTCGCAGACTCGGGGGCTGAAGGGCGAGAGGGAGGAAGGGAGGAGGGCAGGAGTGCTGGTGGGTGGTGGGATGAGCTATGGAGGCGGAGGGCCTGTGACAGAGGGCTTCGGTGTTACTGGGTGCTGTTAGTGGGAGTCACATAAGATGGCCATTTTATCTATATGATGGGTTCTTTTCAGTAGTCCACGATGGCAGAATCCATTTCAACATGATCACACCAGCGTGGGATCTATGTCACTCTAGTTAGGACTCCATTCTCGTGGATGTACAGGACGGTGGGGTGCACTGTGGTAAATGACCAGGCGGTCATTTCTCAGGACTCCCTCTGACACACTCGCTGTGAGCGACCTCTCCCCCGAGCCTTTCCTGGCCCACCACACGCCCTTCCTCTTTCCCTCCCTCCACACTGACCGCTCCTACAAGCCTCCTGTCACCCCAGGGCCTTTGTCCCAACCAGCCACAGGACTTTCGACATTTTATGTGGTCTGTGAGGTCTGCACGGTGGACTCCGGGGACCAGCCCACACAGGAAGCCCGTGGGGGACGGCTTGAGCCCTTCCCAGTCCTAAGGGAAAATAAAGAGTAGAGGTGACCTCGACAGGCCCTGCTTCCCCTCCCCCACGGGCTCCTGGAGCACCCTGGCCTGGGCCTTCCCAGGCTCAGGGCCGTGTCCTTCCCTTCAGAACCACGGTCACTGCCACCTGGTGAGACCATTCTCAAGGGGCTTCCCAAGTTAGGGCCCGGGGTCAGATGCCCGACTCCTTTGATGGCTCAAGAACCTCTTTACGGAGCCTCAGACTCGGGTGCTCGTCGGGCTGGTGCTGAACTCCAGGGTCACCTTCCCTGGGACCCAGGACACCGAGGCCACCATGGTGACCCTTCTCCAGGGCGACCGTTTCCTGGCACATGGCCGACCTCTCCGTGGCATGTCTTGGTGACTCGGGTGGCGTTCAATCAGTGATGGTCCGGGGCCTTTGAGGTCTGCTCAGTCTGAAAGCCCTTTTTCTCCTGCTCCACTTTAGAACATTGGATTTCTGGATTTCTCCTTGGATTTTATTTTTTCTTTATTCCTTATTTAACCTCTCTTCAACTTTTTCTCTGATTCCTGGGGGATTATTATTTTTTTAACTTCTCTGACAATCCCGTCTAATCTATCTGCTGAATTTAAACATTTTCTATAAATAAGTGTGTGTCTATGTACACCTTCATGTGTCTGTCTGTCTGCCTGTCTAACTCTCTAGGCTTGGGGATTTTCCTCTGAATCTTTTCTTTTAATAGCTCTTTATTTTATTTTATTTTTTTGCACATTTTTCTCTATAGCTATGATTTTTTAAAAAATATCTTCTTTTCTTCCTGGTAGGATGTTATTTGTCCTGGGGGCTCCCACTTCTTGGCATTTGCTTGTGTTGATTTCTTGGAAGCTGGAGGTTTTTGTCAGACACTGTCTGAACTTTGGCTCTCGGGCTCCTCATACTTACCCATGTTGTAAGTACAGTGCTACAGTTTGGGTCTGAAATAGATCTCCAAGGCCCATGTGTTAAAGGCTTGATCTCCCACTTGATGTTACTGGGAGGTGGTGGAAAGTTTAAGAGGTCTTCCATTTTTTAGGGCATGACCCTCAGGAAACTTTGGGACCCCAGCCCTTCTTCTTGCTCTCACTTCCATGAGTCAAGCATCTTTGCTCTAGTACAGGGTCCCACCATGATGTGCTGCCCCTCACAGGCCCCTGAACTGAAACCTCCAAAACTGTGAGCCCAAACAAAGCTTTCCTCTTTATAAGTTGATTGTCTTAGGTATCTTGTTACAGTGACGGAGAGCTGACCAACACAGTGGGTCTTGTGGCTCGGGGAACCTAGGTGTCAGTGCCCACAGCTCTTTGGTTTGACCACCGACTCATGTTGTCTGGCAGTAAAATGTTCTTGTCTTCTCACTCTGAGATGCCAGCCTGGGCTCTGGGAGCAGAGAGAGGGGCACAGGGGTCCCTGCCTTGCTTGATTCTGTGTCTGCTCCTGCCTAAAACCCAGCTCTCTGAGGCTCGCGGGTCCTGGAGGGACCCCCAGGGGGTGGCTGTTGTCATTCCTCTCTGACAGCTTCTTCCACGTCACTAGGGCAGGTCCCACCCTGTCCTCCACTTTCCTGTCCCCAAAGTGTGTTGAGTGTCTCTTTCCCTGATGTCACTGGTCCAATTTCCTTTAACCCTTTGACCTTCAAAGCATGCAAATTCACTGTCTCTCTCGCAGGTTTTAGTGGGGGGCGGTAAGCGTGGTCTGCGGAGCTTCTTCGGGCACAGTCCACTGGGTTCCAACACAGCATGTTTCTCACTTTAAACCATAGTGACGACAACAAGCCCAGGACCCCTCCCTTGGCCATCCCCACAGCTACCACCCTACATCCTTCCTCTCCTCCCTGAAAATTCACATTTTCTCTTTTTCTCCTGGCTCCATTCCCACGTTGCTCCAATCCATTGGTCTAATCTGAACATCTCCTCCCAGACTGCCTGAGACCTGCCGTGGCTGACCCCGGTGCCCCATTGGTTCACCATGACCCTCAGTCAACTCTACCAGTATGACCCTGCCTCCCTGGTGGCCACTGCTGCCCGGGCCCTTGGTTGTCCTCCTCTCTGTGGTTCCTGGGCTCTGCTTTGCAAATGGCTCTGATTCCCTGTGAGGCTAAGCCGTGGCTATCCTGGGGCTGGACAGAGGCCCCTCATTTTAATTTCCATAACATTTATACACATATGCCATTGGGTTCCTGTTTCACATTGCAGCCAAACGGATCTTTTCAAAACGTCCCTCAGTGAGGCCCCAGATTTGGGGGTACTCTACCCCCCAACCCATCCCTTGCCTCGCCACACCCTGTACTCTCTCAACTCTGTCCTCCACAACTTTGGGAACCTCGTCCTCACCATGCTGCCTCTGCCACAGGGCTTTTGCACATGCTGTTCTCTCATCCTAAGTGTCTGCCTCCTTTTACTTCATTTAACTCCACACAGGCTTCCAGATGAACTGACCCTTGCTCTAGGTCAGTCCTGATTTGTTCCGTATTTCCTCCTGTTCATTCATCTGTGTGCATGGGTATGTACTTATGCTTATGTGAGCCTCAGCTCTTGGGCTCCAGCTGAGGGACAACGCCTTCCTGATGTTTTGGCATCTCCCAGACAGTCCCATGGCGGGCTGGACGGTATTTCTGTCCCGCTGTGGAGTGGAAACACAGTTCAAATTCACTTTCCAGGCCTGCTTTGAAATGATGCGGTTCCTGGTCTTTTTTGGAGTGTGAGGTGGGGGGCGCGAGAGAATTTGTATCTTTTTCATTTACATGAGAAGGTATTTTTATTTTTAAAATTCAGACAATGAAAATCTGCATAGAAAGCAGTGAACACTCAGGATGTGGTGACTATTCTTGGTCTCACTCTGGCTTGTCACAACCACCAACCCTGTGCTGGGACCTGGAGCTCAGCAGCCCTGGGAATCACCTGGGGAGTCCCCATGCCACAGCCTGGGGAGATCCGCCCCGTCACCCTCCGTGGGGGTATGGAGCCCACAGGTAGGCAGATGGGCTGCAGGGTGACAACACAGAGCAGGATCCAGGTCTCATTCACAGACTTCCAGGGTCCAGAGTGTTTTGCTCAGCAGGTGAAAATGTTCCCAGTGGATTGCGTAATGCAAGTGGGCAGGAGGGAGTCTGTACTCGACACCAGGCTGGGAACAGCCACTTTGGGTGGGCTCCAATACCTGGAGATGGAAGATCTGTCAGCTCCACTGTGTTCCCCAAGTTCCACAGGACCCATGAGAAAGATGGAAAGTGCATGTGTGTATCACACGTGTGTGCACATAGGTACATGTGTATGTGTGTATATGCACACATGCATCAACATGCACATATGTGCTTGTGAATGTGCATTTATGTGTGCTAGCACACATTTGCATGCACTCATGTATGCTCATGAGTGTGCATCTGTGTGAACATATGTGCATGAGAGAGCATGTGGGGGGTGCATATGCTTCTAGTTTTACGTGTGTAGGTGGCTTTGTGTGGGGGGGCACATGCATGTGCGTGTTTCTCAGTGTGTACACGTGTGTCTATATATTGGAGCAAGGTTCTTGAGAGTGGATAGAGCTGTTTCCCGCAGCTGGAGCAGGCAGTTTGGAGCAGTGTTCTGTCACATCCCCAGGTCCCCTGTGGTCATTCTAATGCCCAGGGGGTCTGACAGGGATTTCTGAAGGTTTTCTGCCAGTTGTCACTTTGGTTTCTAGAATTTTCAGCGCGTCTTCTGTGGGCTGTGTTGGAAGAAAGTTTAAGATCAACCTCTCTGATTCTCTTTCCCACTACTCATCTCGTTGGGTGTGAACCTCAGTGATGCTGGGTGATTCCCGTGCAGCCTGAGCCTTGTCTATAGTGAGCTGGAGTTATGCTGTGATCATCTCAGTGTGCAGCACAGAGGTCATGCTGGTCCTGGCTGGGGGTGAAGTGTGGAACCGCTCATTACTCAAGCAACATGCGTTTATGTTCATGTCACTTTTAACCAAGTTTTAAATGCAAACCCACAACATTCACCAGTGTCCCTTTTGCCATGTTCTATATCATACGGAGAGTAAATTCCAGTGCCTCTTAGAAAAAGTAGAAAACAGATTTGGGTAACTAAATGCTTTCCCTCTTCTTCCTCTCCCTTTCCCCTTTCTATTATCCATTTATTTTTCTATTCAATCCATTAACTAGTGTTTACGATGCCAGGCCCAGAACTGGCATTGGGGCCATGGTGATTGTGTTAATCTGTTTTCTGTGACTATAATAAAATACCTAAGATAATCAACTTATAAAGAGAGAAGTTTATTTTGTTTTATGGCTTCAGACCATGAGGAATTAGCCACATTGCTTTGGGCCTCAGGTCACGCATCACCTCATGCCAGGAATGTGTGACAGAGCAAAGCCAGGCTGGGAAGCCACAGAAAGGAAGAGGAAGAGAATGGGGACCTACAACCCTCTTGAGGGTGTATCCCCCATGGCCTGAAGACCTCCCATTAGGCCTAATCTGTTGAGCCTCCACCATCTCTTAATAGTGCCAAACTGGGGACCAAACCTTTACAACATAGGCTTTTGGGGGACACCCAAAAGCCAAATTATAGCAGTGATGAATAGGACCCCAAATGAGATTCTATCTCACTCCAGCCAGAATGGCATGAATCAAGAATATAAGTAACAATAAGTGTTGGCAAGGATGTGGGGGAAAGGAACACTCCTACATTGCTGGTGGGACTGCAAATTGGTGCCACTACTCTGGAAAGCAGTATGGAGATTCCTCAGAAAACTTGGAATGGGATGACCATTTGATTCAGCTATCCCACTCCTTGATTTATACCCAAAGGACTTGAAGTCAGCATATTATAGTGACATAGCCACATCAATGTTTATAGCAGCTCAATTCACAACAGCTAAACTATGGAACCAGCTGAGGTGCCTTTTGTCAGATTAATGGATAAAGAAAATGTGGTCTATATGCACAATGGAATATTACCCAGCCATAAAGAAGAATTAAATTATGGCATTTGCCAGTAAAAGGATGGAATGGGAGACTCTCATGCTAAGTAAAATGAGCCAATCCCAGAAAACCCAAGGGTGAATGTTCTCTCTGACGTGCAGATGCTAACACATGATCAGAGGGAGAAGGAGAAGAGAAATACTTTGGATTAGACAAAGGGGAATCAAGAGAAGGGAGAGGGGATGGGAACAGGAAACACAGTGGGGTGAACCGGACCTCATGTTCCTCTGTTCACTTAGGAATGCAGCACTGTGTGACTCCACATGGTGGACAACCACGAGAATGGGAAGTGACACTCTGTGCATGTATAATGTGTCAAGATGCATTCTACTGTCCTCCATAACTGAAAAAGAACGGATAGAAAGACCTGGCCTCCAAGACCTACACTCCATGAGGGGCAAAGACCCAGAGAATGGGGCCGTGACCAATAAAAGAGCAGCTTTCAACTGGGACCCCGCATGAGCCCCAGCCTGCAGTGGGAGGGGCACAGGCTCCCCAGGGAGCCGAGTCCCGAGCTCCAGATGCAGAAGGCAGACTCACAGAGCCCAGCTGGGGCAGGCTGCCCGGCGGCACCCACCTGGAGAGAGCGAGCGCCCTGGACGCAGCTCACAGCTGGAGTGATTTGCCATCTGTGAGTGGCCTGTGAGTGTGTGGCACAGGCGTGGGTGTGTGGCTGCCTGTGTGTGCTGCAGGGCTGGGCGCAGTGGAGGGAGATGTCAGACCCTCAGGGTTTCCAACTCTCTCCAGGAAGCACCAGGTGTGAGTTCTGACAAATTGGCATGCAAGGTCACACCTGGTGGGGCCGGGGACAGAGAAAGGGGCAGGCAGGGTTGCCGTCTGAGCTTGCTGCTTAACCTCTCCACATCCGTACTTTGACATCTATTTCACATTATGTTGGTGTGTGACATACTCTGCATGGATGTCGTCACATCATCCTCATTTTCCAGGGGACCCTGGCCTAAGTAAAGGCCAGTAGGACCCAATCGGTATCTAAGGAGGATGAGAAGAGAGGAGGGAGCCTGCTGCAAGTCATCTTGGAGGCTCCCTGGGCATGGTCAGGCCAGTGCTGGGAAGGACTTGGGTAAAACTGTGAGACTCCAGGAGCCTGCCCAGGTTACCTAGGATCCCGGCAGCACCAAGGGACCACAGAGGAAGGTGAGGCTGTCAGCCCTTCCCCGTCCTCCAGCCCAGCTGAACTCGGAACCCAGGCTTTGTGGTTTTGGTCACCAGGCAATTCGGTTGGCAATCAAGGTCGAACACCAAGGTCTGCTTGGTTCCCAGAGTGGTCCCGGGTCACCTCTGTCTAGCTCTCCTGGTCCTAGCTACAGACTCAGGTTTGGGGATCTAGCACAGAATTCAGGCCCAAGCTGTGGGGTGGGCCTGGGCACCTGCGCGGACCATCCACCTCTCAGCGATTGACTGCTGCTCAGCCCCCAGCAGCCTAAATGGACCGCGCTACCCACAGCGCAGGGGACTCGGTGACTGGAAAGACTGGAACATGAAGGGAAGGACGCTTGGCTTGGAAAACGGACAAGTGGCAACAAGCACGAACCGTGTGACAGGCCTGGGACAGGGTTCTAGAGGTCAACCCATCAAAAGAGCCAGAGGCTTGGCTCTTAAAGGTGTGCGGTGGGAGGTGGCCAGGTGCAGGACGGGGTCTACGTGCTGCCTGGGCATTGCCAATGGTTCACAAGCAATGCCTCGTGCAAATGCACGTGCAGTGCTGGATTTCCACACTATGCACGCCACGTGTACACGGCGGGTGTTACTGCTGCGGGTGCAGTGTGAGAGGTAAATAGGAAACGTGCGTTGCTCTGTGTACATGCAATCCTGCGGTGCAGGGCATGCAGGCTGCACACTGGCGGCTCTGTGCTGAGGCACTGTGCTGGCTGGAATCTCTGCAGAGTAGCACTGTCCAGAGAGCCCAAAGGAGGACACATTGGTCAGAGCTCTTGGCCATAGGCAACCTCATCTCCTTTTAGGAGGAAAAAAAAAAGCTGCGTAGGTCTTACTAAATTATATTAGGTCGTTTCCAATAGCTCTGAAATGGTCAGAGAGGCGGATTGGGACACTCGCCAGTCAGGAATGTGGTCCTAACAGCATCAGCAACATCCAGAAAGATGCTCTGGTTAAGAGCCACTGATGCTGCTGCCAGCCCTGAGTGGCCTCAAACTGCGAAGCCCAGTCCCCACCCCATCTTTGCCCAGAGCAACTGGACATCCACGTGCAGACCTCAGGAGCTCGGAGGCTGAGGCACGTGGGAGATTCTGTGAGCTACAAGGAGTCGGGAAGGACTGAATTGTGGGGATCGGGGGATTGTGAGCTTCCTGTAGCCGCTGCCTGGGGGATTTGGTCAGTTGTTAGGCTCAGGACTGACCGGGGAGCCTCATTTCCCTTCGGGGATCTCCATGTGCCCACGGTGAAAAAGGGCTTCCTTTGCAGCCCCCAAAGGGAAGGCAAGAAGAGGCCCAGGGAGGCCCGGCCTGGACTGACTGTGGAGGGCTAAGACCTTGAGCTGCTGTTGGACAGTGGTCCGATAACTCTCTGGAAATGCCTTAGAGATGGTGACTGTTTGCTTGCTCTCTGTAAGCACGAGTCTCATCCCCGGGGAAGCAGGTGCTGAGTTGGCTGCATAAACAACCGGGCAGAAACCGGCCCTGGTGAAGAGACTGTCCCTGAGGCCTTGCTCCTCCAAGTCCCTGAGGACAGCACCTGGGAGCTCCCTAGAGGGCAGACATAGGTCCTCCTGGCCTAGACCCTCTGCACCAGAACCCGAGCTTGAACCAGAACTGCGGGAACCTCCTGAGCGTGTTGGGAGGCACTCTGAGCCCGAGTGGCCCTCACTGCCTTGACACACCTGGGGAGGTCTTCGCACCCCTGGTCCAGGTCACAGTCCACAGCAACAGAATCAGCACTGACTTCAGTAAAGTCTGTCCCGGGCAGCTAGAGGGCTGCGGAACTCCTCCAGGGTCACCTACCAGGCAGGCTCACCTGGGCCCATATCTCTGTGTAGCAGCTAATTGAGATCCGCTGGTCACCATCTCCACGGCTGATCCAGAGCCTCCAGGCTGCCCTCGGTACTCTCCATTTGCTTACCCTCTACCCTAAGGCTTCATCTTGGCCTCCTTCTTGTCCTCTGTGGCTGGCAGCCTCTAGCACTCCAAGTCAGGACCCACCCACCCACACCCACTAGCCAAGGCCTGGAAAAAGTACGGCCCCCGAAAATCATCCTTCAAGTCTCTCCATCTTACCCACTGGCTGTCACCTCCTCCCACCTCACCTCACCCCTCCTCCATTGTCCTTCATTGCAATCCTCCTTCTCCTGAACCCTCAATCGCTCTCACCTTCTCTTCCCCTGCTGTTTGTTGGGACCTTGGCCAGACCTTGAACTTGGTTGAGTCAGACTCTGTACCTAATTTATCTGTCTTCAGCAGCCCAAGGGGAGTAGGGAAAATCCCAGAATTCTGGCCCCTGGGTCCCTTTCCCCATGGCCTCACACGCCTGTGGACTTGGTTCCACCCTAGAAGGTGACACTGTTCTCTGGTCCATTCACTGACCACACATGGACACCATGATTTTGCATTTTCTCCCCCATGCTTCCGTGCCGTGCCCTAGCCTCCTTGTCACTTGCAGTTGGCAATCCAACCCCCTTTTCACTGGGAAGGGACAGTCTGGGCACCCATCCATCATCACCTACAGTGTCCACCAACCCACTGGCTCTCTCCCCAGACGCTGCCCTCTTTCCTGTGGAGATGGACACACTCTCTGGAGCCTCCCACTGGCTGCACCTGGACTGACCCGTGTTCCTGGTGGGTGGCTGAGCTGTCTCTGCCCAGATATTACAGGGAGAGTAGGAGACAGATGACAGATGGCTCTGCTCTGATCTCCTGGTTGGGTCTTGTCGATGCTGAGTGCCGTGGGCCACCCTCTGTCACTTTACCTGGTGCCCTTCCCAGAACTTCTGGGCTCAGGCCTTGGACCCACCCCCTACCAACCATTCTGACCCCTCAGAGAGTTTCTTGTGGGGCGGGGGTCTTCTTTCTGGAAACACTCCTCACTTGTCAGGGGACAGCACCCCTCTCTGGTCCCTTTGCCCTGAAGCCGTGCCTTCCCCCACCCTTCGGCAGGATTGTCCAGTCGTCTGTGACACAAGCCTTGTAGCCCCAAGGGCTCAGCCTCCATCTCTTCTCTCCTCCACCTGCTTCCCCGCTTTAAACCCTAACTGGGGGGTCACATGGAAAGCCCCAGCCTCACCTCTCTCTGAACTCCAGACTCCACATGTCCAACAGATACCCTGTTATGGTTTAGATAGGAGGTGTCCCCCAAGAGCTCATGTGAGAGATAATGCAAGGAAGCGGGGAAACGATTGGGTTCTGAAAGCCGCCACCTAATCAGAGCACCAGTCCCCCTGAATGCATTAACTGGGTGGTGACTGTGGGCAGGTAGGGTGTGGCTGAAGGAGATAGGTGGCTGCTGGGGTGTGCCTTTGGGGTACATATTGTGCCCCTGGTGAGTCGAGCTTGGTCTCTCTGCTTTCTGATGGCACGTCCTGAGCTGTTTCCTTCACTCCACCCTTCTGCCTTGATGTTCTGCCTCGCCTCAGGCACCAGGCAATGCACTCTATCCACTGAGACCTCTGAAACCGTGAGCCCCCAATAAACTTCTCCTCCTCTAATGGCTTATTGTCAGGTCTTTTGGTCACAGCAGCCAAAAAGCTGACCAAAACAGAAATTGAAGTGGGGTCGTTGCTAGGACTAACTTGATTATTGAGAAACTTTGGGAGCTTTTCAGAAAATATAGGAGGAATTTTGGGAAATTGAGACAGGTGAGCTGGAAAACATTTAGGTTGTTTTAAGAGAAGCTGAACAGGAAATTCTGTGGACTGTAAAGACAGGGCTCATGAGGACACTACAGGAAACTGGACTAGAGGCCGCTCATGTTCTATTCTGGCCAAGAAGTGGTCTGGATTTTGCCCATGTCCTGAGACTTTCTGTGAGGCTGAAATTTCTTAATCTGGTGGAAGACATTTCTAGATAACATTCAGGCAGTGGCATGGATACTGTTAGTGGCTTTTAGGCAAGTGTATTGTGATAATCAGGAGAAGAAAGAATTGAAAAACTTTCAGTGTGGCCAGAAAAGTCCATGTAGAACTGGGGCTGATGAAGTTGTGGTTGTGAGTGACTTTCCGGTCACTGAAGAGAGGCCAAATATCCAGGTAGGGTGTGGCTGGAGGAGGTAGGCTATTGGGGGTGCGGCTTTGGGGTTTATATTTTGTCTAACACACCCCAAACTGAATAGTGGATTATATACACCATGTGTATTCAATACACGTGGGATACAAGTAGACATACAACTCAAGCACAGTCTCCTCAAACCCACATGTGTGCTGACTCCCAGAGATACATAAGTTTTTTTTTACAAGTGCACATACACGTACACACACATTCATGTCAGCCTGAAAATTCCATTTACTGAGTAATCGTGTAGAAAATATTTTGCTTTTTTTTTCTTAAATCACAACCACATTCTTTGAAGATTGGTGAACTGATGATGATCATTATTTTCAAAAACAGATGACAAATAAAACTTTATCATGAGAATTCTTTTTTTTTTTTTTGGTACTTGGGGTGAAATAAAACCCAGGGATGCTTTACCACTAAGTTTCACCTCCCCTCTTTTTTATTTTTTTAGGGTCTTGCTAAATTGCTGAGGTTGGCCTCAAACTTGCGATCCTCCTGCCTCAACCTCCTGAGTCATTGGGAGGACCGGGGTACCCCACTGCACCTGGCTGACAATACTTCCTGAAGGTAAGAGTCTGATATTTTGATGTTCATTTTCCATATCTGGGTTCTGATTCACTGTGCCTGAGCCTCAGAGAGATTACAAGGAGAGTTCAAGGCAAACAACACAGATTTAGGTTTGAAAAACATCTTTTACTCTTTGAAATTTATTAAGAATAAATAAATGGTCAGTGAACGGGGTGGGAGAGTCACGGCAGAGGCAGGGCGGGGGAGGGAGGAGCTGGCTGGACATGGAGGAGCAGCAGGGAGAACAGCCAAGCTCAGATGGTCAGAAGCCCAGAGGAAGCTCCCCCAGTGCAGGTTTTGGGAGCATCCCAAAGACTGCAATCCAGAAAGAACAAATGGCAGTCCTGGATTGTGTTGTGGGGTACCGAAGTCATGGGGGCCAGGGGCAGTGGAGCAGGGCAGGGTTCAGCTGGCTGCAGGATGGGTGGTGGAGGGGCCGAGACAGGGCCTGTGAGCGGCCCGGAGATCCCATGTGTGTCACAAGGATGTGATGTGCCAGAACTCAGCTGTCCTAACCCGGGTGGGAAGTCACACTGAGATGGGGGCTGCAGAGAAGCGTGTGACCGTGAGCCATGAGGTCCAGGGTGAAGGTGAAGGGTTTGGGACAGGAGTCGGGCACAAAATCTGCCAAGGGATTTCCTAGCCATGGCAGAGTTGATGACGGGATTTGATGACAAGACCCAGAGTGTCTCTCCAAAGTGCAGGGGACAGCTGGCCCCAACCAGTGCCCACTCATGGGCAAAGGGATGGAGCCTTCTGTCCTCTTCCAGGCTGGAAGGGCTGCCAGGAACTGAGATCAAAGGCTTTTCAGAATGGCTCCTGCCAGGGCCAGGATGTGGTCAGCTCTGGGAGTGACCAGGCACTCCCTCCCAGGAGGAGTTTCCTCTCTGCAGAGATGCCCAAGCATGCCAGGGTCTGGTGGTGGGCAAGGCCAAAGCTGGCCCTAGGGCTGCCTCTCTGGCTGGGACGATGCATTATTAATGCTAAAATTATACAAAAGGAAAGTGTTGTCGGACACTAGAAATACAGCTCCTTTTTTTCAAAACGTTTCAATTTCAAGGTAATTTGACAAGATGAAGACAATGCAATCTGGAGAGACAAGCAGCTGAGAGTGAATCACACCCAGAAACCTGCACTTTCTAAGGATGAACCTTAAAGAAAAGATGCTTGAGAAGCAAGAACATTTGAGAAGCTTGTCAAAAACAGGCTTATATAACATCTTAATCTGTGGCTTTGCTTATGGGGCTTTCTTTTCTTGATTGAGTGCACAAAATATCTCTAAGCAGCCCTGAGATACTTTGCATTAAATGTCTGGGTAGCATTCCCTTCCAAATCCCTTTGCAGAAGATAAACAAAAAAGGTGTTCATCCGGGTAAGAAACTTGACCATGAAGACACCTCTTTGAGGTCACGCCACACTTTGCAGGGATTGGTGAGACGGTCCCAAGTTTAGAGATGGAGAACAGAGACCAGGCAGTGCTCCTTCCAGAGACCCTGGGAGATATTTAACCTCTAAATATCTGCCAATCAAACCTGAGACTCTGGGTCCTAGAAGACTTAAAGTTCTGCCCTCACAGGTGCCCATTTGAAAGATTTAGACAGAAGATTAAAATGTCAAGCCACCAGGAAGAATTTGTGTATGTCAATGGAGCGGCACAGCCACTTGGACCTGGGGTAGGATGTACCTGGCAGTACAGGAGGGCGTTATATATCAATTCCTTGGACCTCACCCAGCAGGGGCCCTTTCCCAGGAGTCCCGAGACATGCCCTGGCTCCTTATAGCTCTAATCGGAAAGAGAAAGCATTTTGTTCTAATTCGATCTGATTTAGGCAGCTCAAAGACCTCTGCTAGTGCTACAGCATATCACTCATCGTTGATAAAAATCCTTTCCAATGTCTCCTTTGCATTTTAGAAACTCAACTTATTGATAATCAGTATTGATTTTATAAAGCATTAGTCATTGTTACCGTAGAGGCTTGGACTCCGAAACTTGGATTTGATTTTGCTTTTGACTAATGACATCAGTGCCAAATGGTTTGGAGGGTCTGATGGAAAAGCCCCCACCTCCCACTTCCCTGGAATAAAGCCAGGGCCTCTCCTCTCTGAGGCCCGGGTGGGAAGAGTGACAGGCAGGTGTGACAAGATCAGGGTGTGACGGATCCCAGCAGACAGGCCATCTCATCTAGGACTTCAAAGCATTTTTCTCCTCCAGGCTTATTAAGGTTTATCAAAAAAAAAGTAAAAATTGTCTATATCTTTGGAGGACAATCCAGTTTTGATACACATGTATGTTGTGAAATGACTGAATAGGGTTAATTAAAAATCCATCACCTCATATACTTAGTATTGTGTGTGTGTGTGTGTGTGTGTGTGTGGCAAGAACATTTAAGATCTAATCTCATATTCATTTTTAGGAATACAATGCGATATTAACTATACTCAGGCTGCACCAAAGATCTCCAGGTGCATGTCTCCTCTCTGGCTGCAACTCCACGTCCTCTGTCAAGCATCTCCTCATTTCCCCTACTCCTCATTCCCTGGCACCCTGTCTGCTTCTGTGAGATGAGCATTTTTAGGTTCCACATGTAAGCAAAATCATATTGTATTTGTCTGTGCACCTGGAAAATTTCACTTAACGTTAGGCCCTCTGGGTTCACGTGTGCTTCTACGAATGGTTTCGTAAAGTCTGAATGGACTTTACCAATGCCGTATATTTTCCATTTTTTTATCCATTCAACTGTTGGTGGACACTCAGGTTGGTTCTGCACCTTGGCCACAGTGAACATGTACAGATGTCTCTTTGAGGTACCAATTTCTTTTTCTTTATACTCAGTAGTGGTTTTGCTGGATCACACAGTAGTTCTATTTTTTTTTTTGAGGAAACTCCATATTGTTTTCCATAATGGATATGATACTGGAGGCAGGAACTTTTGACTCAGTGACAGTAGAAAAGAAATTGAGTCAAATGAGCTTGAATATTCTAGCAAGGCTTCAGTTGGAGCTTCATGCCAAGGGGAAATTGGGGCTTCTGCTGCAGGCAGAGAGCAGTGACGGAGGGGCTGGGCTGTTCTCTGAGCAGAGGGAGATGCAAACTTTCATTGATTTGCTGGGGTGGGTGAGGGTCTGTAGTTCTGCCTTTGTGGGGGGCACAATTCCAAAAGATGTTTCTCCTTGCTCAAAACGAGGACCACCAGATGGCCATGGTCAGCCTCTCCTGGAGACTGAGTTACTTATGGGGCAGGTGCCAATGTTTGGTGCAAACACGGAAGGCTTGTGGCTTGCTCTGAGCCCTATGATGGTGCTGAAGGACCTCAGGGGCTTGGGTTGCGGCCATCCCTGCTGAAGGTGCACGTGGGTGGGTAGAAGAAACTGTCAGCTCCAGTGGGCAACCAACACAAACCCAGGTAGAGACTCTAAAGCTAAGGCACCATACGGGACAAACATAATATGAAGACAGATGCACGTAGACATCTCACTGAAATACTTAGAACCAACAAACAAAGTCAGCAAAGTCTCAATATACAGCCAACATACAAAAATCAGTACCATTTCTATTTACCAACATCTTAAAAAAAAAAAAGAAATCCAATTCACAGTAGCACAAAACCCTCAGGATTAAACTTTACTAAGGAAATGAAGGCGTATACACAGGAAATTCTGTACTTAGAAAACATTAATAAAAGAAATTTAAAATGACCAATAAATGGGAAGAAATCCCATGTTCATGGACTAGAATAATTTATATTGTTAAAAGTGTTCTTTTAAAGGAAGGTGTGAATTGCAAATGCTTTTGTTACTAAAATAATTATCGCCTGAGATCAAACCAGTGTGTTTCTAAAGTTCTACCCTGAGATTTGACACACCCTGCGCTTGTGCCTCAGGGGAAGTGAGACCCCAGGGACCCTCAGGGACCTCCAGGGATTATCCCTCCATTGCTCCTGACATTCTGTCCCCAGGTTATTCTACAGCCAGACTGGACACCTTTGAGTGACCAGGCCAGGGGGTCTGTCCCTACCAGGCCCTTGTTTGAAGGAGCCTGTGCAGCTCTGCTTAGGTTTGGGTTTCACAGCACCAGGGGGGAAAGAAAACAGTGTGAAGAAGAAGGAAAGGTGGTCTGTGGGAAGAAGGAAGCCAGACAGAAATGAAAGTGGTGATGTTCACGTCTGTCCTTGCAGGCAGCTGTGTGACACCTAGGGGTGAGGTGACATGAGCAGGTGCCTCCAAATCACACCAGAACTGGAGTTCTGTGACCTGCAGTGTCCCCACCTCCCTGCGTCCACACCTGTCCTCACCTGTCTGCACTGACAGCCTCCCACCTCAGCAGAGCATTCTCTCTGCCCCAAGGGAGACAGAAAGATTGTATTGTGAAGGGGAAATTCAAATATGTGACTGCACATGACACGGAGCCATGGACCAGCAGAGCTAGCCCTCACCCTGAGAGTGTTTGGCCTTTTCCCTGGATTCTGGCAGGACAATCCAAAGATTCCATGAGTCATTTATTACTGAAAGCGCCTTCCTCGGTGCCTCTGTGAGACAGAAGTGGTTGTGCATGGCCCACTGAGGAGCAGCAGATGAAATAAAAATCACACAGAGAATGGATTCTACCAAAGCACATCTTGTCGGGGGATGGCAGCATGCGTACCAGAGACATATCCTGTGCCAGCCTTGAGGATTGAGTCCATTCCACTCCGCCTGCCAACTTATCCACCCTGTGCGGAACAGATGGCTGTGATAGGAGGTGAGTGACCAATGGTATTTTAACTGGGTGGCTAAGGGAGACCTCTCTGAGGATGTGCCTAACTGTGACTATAAGCAATTGTTGGGAGGTTGAGCCAGATGAGGACAAGGTGACCAAGTGCTGCAGGTAGAAAACTGGCCAGTACAGAGATCCTGAGGTAAGGACCAGCTTGGCCTATTGGGAAAGAGTAAAAACAAACAAACAAACAACAACAACAAACACTTTGCCCAAGGTTATCAACCCAAGGTCAAGGACAGATCCTCCAAGTCCTCATTTCCTCAGGCTGCTGTAACAACTCAACCACAAACTCAGTGGCTGAAACAACACAGATCTGTTACCCTCTGGTTCTGGAGATTCAAGGTGCAATTCTGGTCTCACTGGGCTAAGATCAAAGTGTCTGCGGGAATGGTTCCTTCTGGAAGCTCTAGGGCAGCTTCTGTCTCCTTGCAGTTTCCCGTTTCTAAAGGACGCCCCAGCCTCAGGCTCACGGCTCCTTCTCCACCCTCCCGGCCAGCAACATCAACCTCAGGTCGCATCTCGGGCGTGGTCCCTTCTGACCCTGTGATTACAGATGTCTCACTCGAATAATCCAGAACAAGTGTCCCTCTTCGAGACTCCATTCGCCACCTTTGTGTGGAAGAGAGCACGTTCACAGATTCTGGGAATTGGGACGGGGACGTCTGTGTGGGGCTGATACACTGTCATGGTCAGCTAGGTAAGGGGTTTGGGGTTTATCCCTGCATGTATCCGGAAGTTGTTCGAGGAATCCATGCTGGAGGTATCCTGATTATGAGCCTTTTGGGGTGTTCTGAGCACTGCCACAGCACCCTCCTTCAGGGGAGCAGCCTCCTGGTGTCATAGCTCCCCCGGGGCCCACCCAGAGCTGCCCACCTTATGTTTCCCGTGAAATTGGCTCTCTGCTGCCAACTGCTTCTGGCCAAGGTCTCCCTCTTGTTTAGCCTTGAATCTATTCCAGGGCTCTCTGAGTGGCCTAGGGAAAACTCAGCTTTAGGGGCTTTTCAAATCAGATTTAAAAAATCAAAATACCTTAGAAATGATTCTGTGAGGCCACCTTCATGTTGCAAGAGGGAAATGCCATCAGTCTGCCGTATTCGAGGGCTCTGGATCCACGCATTCAGTCAAACTTGGATTGAACATATTTGTTAAAACTTTCAACTATGCTGAACACTTTTCTTATCATTGTTCTGTACCTGATAGAATAGAACAAGTATTTCCATAGCATTTGCATTGTATTTAGTATTATAAATAATTTATAAATTATTAAAAAAATTCTTTTAGTTGTAGTTGGACACAATATCTTTATTTGTTTTTATGTGGTGCTGAGGATCAAACCCAGTGCCTCACACGTGGGAGGCGGGTGCCCTACCAATGAGCTACAGCCCCAGCCCTAATTTAGAATTTATTTAAAATATATGGGAGGATGTGTGTAGCTATATGCAATTAGTACATCATTTTATATAATGGACTTGAGTATCCATGGACTTTGGTATCTATAGAAATCCCGGAACCAATCCCCCCCAAATACCATGGGATGTCTGTATATAGTTTTGATATTACCATCTTTAGTTTAAGTAACTCTTTGTCTCATTTGCCTTTTACTCAACTTAAAAGTCATCTTCAGTATTTCACTAAATTATTTAATTATTCATGTTAAATTATATGCTTGCTGTGACCAATATCCTTGTATGACGAAGGGTTAGAAAGGAAGCAGAGATGCTGCCCTATTTAGCTGTATATAGAGCAGTGTAAAAAAAATGCCAGGAAATGACCATAGTCATAATGAACTGTCTAAATTAGTACAAGACGGTAAAACTCATTGGTAAAATTAGAAAAATCTTTGTTTTAGGGACAAGCTTTCCCAAAACTTGAGAATCAGCTCTTTGCAAATGTGCATGTAGGTTTAGGGTAAGGATGGTTCTGCAGGGGTTGTTACAACATATGACAACCACCATGGACCACCAAGAATAATCAGAAGCCACTTCCCGCCAAACGTGGCTTTGCATGACCTCCTGTTAGATATTTTTTTTGCTAGTTAATATCTCTTCATTGTTTTCAAGAGTGGAAGGTATTGTGGCAGCTCTCAGAACACCTGGAATCATTGATAACGGGTATTCATCAAGTGTCATAATAGAATGGTCTCTCAGGAGGCTCATTAAAACAAGTCTGTGAAGATCATAGGCCAACTAGCAGGGCAGCAGAGAGTCTGTGGACTCGGCTCCCCAAGACCCCAGCTGGGAGTGGGTGGACCAGCCACAGGGCTCTCCACGTCAGATTGTTGTGATGCCTCGTAGATGCCCCCCTGCAGGAAGGAGCTCTGGGGATGAGGTTCTGGATTCCGGCTTATCATCCTGAGGTGGAAGGTGAAAGGGCAAGAATGCACCCGAGAGACAGCAAGAGATCAACCCTGAAGACCCAAGTCCTCTTAAAATAGGCCTTAACTCATTCACGAGGGCAGAGGTCTCGTGACCTAAGGAGTGCCCCCTCAGCCCTGCTTCTCAGCACGGTGGCTTTAGGGATTCAGTTTCCAACACAAGCTCTTTAGCAGACACATTTAAACCATACACAGCCGTATCTCTAAAGCAGAAAGTTTAGCTCTTTCTTCTTTTTTCCCACACTGTAACCCAGACCTGGGAACTCGAGGGAAGGATCTAGTAGTTTGCATTTTAAAACGTTGTCTAAGGGATTCTGATGCCTGAGAACTAGTGCAAAGAGGGCTATTCAACTTTAGCACAATACAGATGGGCTGAGGCAAAATCCAGCTCATGATTATTAATACCATGGTAATTCCTCTCCATGGTCATTCTGAAACTAAGGGAAAATTAAAATAAGCCCTCTTGCTTTCTGGGCTGATAGATGACTTTCTTTTTTAAACCACTTATTTTAGAGGTTGCATAGATAGACAACAGATTATAAGTTTCCCACTAGCTTTGCTAAAGATAGTACCTCCAATGTGTGGGTCACGATAATATCTGTTGCCTGGGTACTTTTCAGAGATGTCGAGGCCACTTTGTCATGAACCACTGACTCTTCACTTGGGCCTGTTTGAATATCCAATGGGTGAGCTTTTCTTTTCTTTTTTTAAGAGAAAGAGAGAGAGAGAATTTTAATATTTATTTTTTAGTTTTCGGTGCACACAACATCTTTGTTTGTATGTGGTGCTGAGGATTGAACCCGGGCCACACGCATGCCAGGCGAGTGCGCTACCACTTGAGCCACATCCCTAGCCCAATGGGTGAGCTTTTCACTTCTAGAGGCTCAAACTCCACCCTCAGATAATGCTAATGAAGCCATTTTCTCAACATGTGTCCCACAAAGAACCCACGAAGATTGATTTCACATGTGCAGATCACCTACTACTTCTCCCTCAGTCACCTTTCCACCCTGCTTCTTTGTCCCCTTGATATCTCTAAAGCGGATCCTCACAGAGGTGGGTTTAGACTTAGGTCTTCCACCTCGGCACTTAGCTGCCTTGCAAATAAACTCACTCTTTTTGCAAAACTCATTGTTTCAGTGATGGGCCTACTGTACCGTGGGCAAAAGGGGGCTGCTTTAGTAACAATCCCGATAACCTTGTTCCAGGCAACCTGGAAGGAATTCCTCTACCTGTCTAATTAAAAAATGACACTTTTCCTGCCAAAGACTTTCTCCCATTTTCTCATTCAAGGTCAAGTTATATGTTTCTCCTTTCAGCAACCTGGGGTCCTTCTCTGACTGGGGACCCTGGAGAGCAAGGACAGGGCCTCACTTCATGGGCCAGGGATCTAGGAGACGTACGGTAATGTTTGCAGAACACCATTGATGGTAACACTGCTCAGATTCCAGCCAGAGAAACAGGCCATGAATGCATCAGCCAGAGTGGATCAGGGTCCTCCAGAGAAGCAGAGCCTATGGGTTTGTGTGTGCAGAGAGAGATTTATTTATTTTAAGGAATTGGCTCATGCAAAATCTGTAGAGCAGCCTGGAGGGCAAGGGAAGGGTTGAGGAGCTGGTTCTGGGGTTCAAGTCTGTTTAATTTCCTGCTCCAGAGAATCAGTATTTTCCCCCACATTTCACCTGACTAGAAGAGGCCCTCCCACATGATAGATCCTGCGTTATTCAGAGCCCTTTGACTCAAATTTCAATCACATCTTAAAACACAAAAAGAAACGATTTCACAGCAGGTGTTTGACTAAACATCTGGGCACCACAGCCGAGCCAAGGGACCATCACACCAGTGGCACCATGGGGCTGGGGCTGTGGCTCAGCAGTAGAGTGCTCACCTCACATGTGTGGGACCCTGGGTTCGATCCTCAGCACCACATAAAAATAACTAATTGATAGTGTGTGCAACTACAACTAAAAAATAAAAAATTAAAAAAAAAAAAAAACAGTGGTACCATAGGAGTTTAGGAAGCCCTAGAAAGAGCCAGGTGGCTGGAGTTGGATGCAGGCGTGTCTGCTCAGGGGCACACAGACGCACACTCCCATGAAGGCACACACACATATGTACACCTGTGGCAGTGACCACCCAGGTGCATTCTTGGAGGTACAATTATTGAACTTAGGTCAAGATTTGAGCCGTTCTCCAAACCTGCGGTTCTTTGTGTAACAAGAAAGCAAGTCAAAAGCCACAGAGCACTTTGTCAAGGACCTAAAGGTCAAGTCATAATTCACGGTTTATGGACTTTTGCCTGGTTGGCCCTCCTAATCATCTAACGGCTATCTAGGCAAATAGTCCTTCCTTAGGAGGCCTTGAAATTTCAGTCTGTACAGTGAATCAAACCATGTTGGCCACCCTTAACTAGTCCCACTCCTTCCTTTATCACCTTATGGCATTTACCCCACCCAAAATATTCTAAATAGTCGGTGTGGTTATGAGTTTAAATTCAGAATTCTGACCTCCAGAGAACTGCTACCCAGCTCTCACCATCCTTAAAACAAAACTAAAAATCGGGACAAAACTAAAAATGATCAGAGATAGAGCATTAAATACTTTGGTTTCTCATTGGAACCATCTCACCAGCGTGTTTTTTCCTGCAAGTAAATATTAGAAATGTTTTAGCTTCCTGGGTTTTAAATTCCTGAAGCTTTGGAATTCTTTCAAACTAATAAAGACAATAAGGACATCTGAGTGAAATTTTTTAAAAAAGTGATTTGTCTCATTTGCCCCTAGATGTGTTTGCACAAAAAAAGAGTGTTTCACAGGCATGTTCTTTTGAAAGACTCCGATAATGTCTTTCGAAAGTAATGCACCTGTGGGCCCAGCTGATTGTAACTGCAGGATGCACCAAGCACAGAAGGGAGCAGCCAGTGCCAGGCAGGGGCCAGGAGAGCCCTGGGAACTTTGTCGGGAGGCACTGGGGGACCTGGCATCTGTGAGCAGAGTTGACGTCATAGGACAGTCTGCTGAGTGGGCAGGGAGAGCCCCAGCTCCTGAGATGGCTTGAGAAGATGCTACTGTCAATTCCAGGCCAGTGATACCCAAAGCTAATGTGAGCAGACACTTTTGTTCTTGGCTGCTGTCATCAAAGTTCAAAGGGATGGGTGATTTCAAGGTCATTGGAACATTTTGGTTGAGGGTGATGGAGGCGAGGCTGCAGGGTCTTGTGGTGGAGAAAGGTGGGTGGGAACCACATGTGAAAGTTCTCTGCTTCTAGCTGAGCCGCCAGGAAGGTGGCTGGGAGGGGCCTCCTTAATGACCCAGCAATTGTTTAGACAAACCACATCACAATCCAGTTTGCACGTCTGAAAGTGAAAGTCACACCTTCATTTCCTCTTTGGAAATATCATAAAAACAGATTAGACGCACCTGAAAAGAAACGGGAGCTTTTCAGGCAGGTGGCTTAAATTCAGAGAGTATTTTAAGGCACAGTAACATTCTGGGCAGGGAGGAGAGGCAAAAGAATCCCTTAATAAGCATTTTTTAGCAAGAGCCCAAATGTTGGCCAGGTGTGTGTGGAATATGAAAATCAGAACTCAATTTTTCTTGGAGAATTCACTCCCAAACTAAAATAAATACGATTCATTTTGAGGATTTTGTTTGTGTTGCAGGGAGCCATGACTAAGACCCTGATTCTCTGCCTCATGTATGGGGCCACATCTCCAGGCATCTTCTGAACACGGGGAGGGGAGGTGACCAGCACTTTGACACGTGTAGGTGAAGCTAGCAAGAGACTCCAGGGTCTTGTGTTGTCATGTCCTGGAGCACCAAGGGTAAAAGTCTCTCTTCTAGGACCCTTCTCTCCCACCCTGAAGTCCCCCATCCATGTAGCCATTGTCCATTAGTTGAGTCTTAAACTGAGCCTGAGACTCCAGGGTCAGACTCTGGATGCTGAATAATAACCTGCTGGTACAGAGGGAAAAGCCCAAAATCTCTCAGGTCCTTTTGGATGCTCTCATCTGATTGTTGAACTGTCACATTTACAGGAATGACATCTCCCAGCTGTCCAGGAATTTTTTGTGCCGGGTTCCACTCAGAACAGTATTGATAATGTTAGCATCCCCACAGAATCTTCCCCACTTAAGAAAAACAAACTGGTTTCCCTTCTATAAACTCAAAGATGTCCCTCTGGCAAGCAGCATTTTATATGGATGCTAATGTTTCCCACTGAATTCTATCTTCCTCTTCCCAAGCCCTTAATCCTGAGATAACATCATAGCCTCAGATGAGGCTTGATCTAGAACAATTGCTTTGAGAGCACTAAAACCTTCCCAGGCATTATTTTGGACAAATTGAGCCTGGCAGGCATTAACCAAAATCAGATCAGATCAACCAGCACGACTCTTCTGCCATAAAAGAAAAAGGTAACTTTCAAATGCTAGAAGAAGTAGACAGAAAAATTCATTCAATCAAATAGAAAAAAAGAGTTCCGATAAGCAGAGATGTGACTAGTGACTCCTGCCACCCCCCACCATGGTGGGCATGCACACGTTCAGGCACACCCACACACATGCGGGCACATGAGCATGCACACACATACACATGGGTGTTCACGTATGCACATCCAGGTATGCACACACCTTATGACCACACTCCTGCCATTCTCTTTGTCCATCTTCTTCTTTGGGGGTTCAGGCCCTACGGGATGATGTGGGTGGCTGCGTCTCCAGAATGATTTTATATGCAGGAAAAACCATTCACTCCTGACCTCCTGCCCCCTTTCCTTTCCTGTGCTGACCAGTGCTGGAATTAGGTGCTCACCTGCTTCCACATGAAGCAAGACTTCCATCCTTTGTTAAGAAGCCCCAAATCTCTAAGAGTCCTTGGATCCTGGTACGTAGCCATTTTTTCAAATTCCCTCCTGAAAGCACCTGGCTGAGCTGCAGGGAGATTCAGGTGGCAGGTGAGCGTGAGAGCTGTGAGCAAGCCCTGGCTTTCTCACCCACAATACACCCGGGAAGCCTGTTTAAAAACTAATCTGCAAAAACCACATAGCTTAGCGATTCTCCTCTGG
The DNA here is from genome assembly GCF_052094955.1 of Ictidomys tridecemlineatus. Taxonomy (NCBI): domain Eukaryota; kingdom Metazoa; phylum Chordata; class Mammalia; order Rodentia; family Sciuridae; genus Ictidomys; species Ictidomys tridecemlineatus. Next base: position 74,438,119 of record NC_135485.1, on the reverse strand, counting down.
GGGCTGCACCGTGAAGAAAGTCTACAATTATGTGGGAGGTATGCACAGGTGGATTAGTGGCAGAAATTTTTAACTGCAAATAGTTAGAAATGAGTCAACTGTTTTTCAGTGGGAGATTTGATAAATAAACGGTAATATATTCATAAAGAAATAACAGAGTGACTGAGATTTACCTGTATCAATGTGGACATATCTCCCACATAAGATGCTCAAGGACAAAAGCAGCTAGCAAAGGAATACCTGTGTGATGGTACAACATTTAAAGACAAAGCAAACATGAAAGAGTCATGCAACCATGTCATGCAAACATTTCATGCGCGTGCCATGTGAGGAATGGGTGGAATGAGAGATGCTGCGCTGGAGACAGCAGCAGCCTGTGCAGAGCTGGGTGGGAGATGGTGATGTGGAGGGTGGAGATTGTGATGCCAAGGGTGGAATGCACATGCGTATTAATCTCATTGCCCCTGATGTCATTTTTGCATTTCTGGAATATTTCATATATAAATATGTGTAGTTGTGTTGTTATGCAGGTATAAATGCTAACTAGAATGAATAAAAAGAATCAAAAGTCCTAAAAGGGAAAGTGTGCTTTGAATATTAATTTTTCTATGCAAGTCGTGAATGTTCAATCAATAAAATGCTTATATTCCGGGGGAAAAAGAGCTCACCCGTCACACTGCTGGAGTGGCCAGGTGACGGTGGGCATTACAAAGATATTTGCTGTCAGCAAAGCCTTTTCTAAGAATCCAGGCGGTGAAGCCGGGGGGATCCCGCCTCCAGTCAGCCTGTTTTTACTCCCTGTGTCACGTCTGCACGGTCAGGATTCCCAGCCAATGTGGACATACCCTGGGCTGGGAGTGGCTCTGCCAACCTGGAAGGGGCTCACCTGGGCACTGTGTTGCTGAGTCACCTGGCAGGTGGGCTTGGCTATTTTCCAGGGTCCTCCAAACCTCCCTGGATGCCTCTTCTCCCCTCGGGGTGATCCCTCTGCTCACTGCCAGGAATTCCGTGGGCAGCTGCCCAGGTGGCTCTCACGAGGAGGAGCAAAGTGTGTTAGCTGAGCTCACTGTGGCTGATCCGGAGGTCCTTGGGGGATTGTGTTTGAATCTCAGACCACAATGGAACCCTTCAGAAGTTTTTCATACCATTTGAAGTTTTCCTCCCATCCCTCTACTCCCTGCTCTTCTTGAACAAGCACAGCCTCACTGCAGACATCTGTGGACAGAATTCTGTGCCCACGGATCTGTTTCATCCTCTACCAAACCATCTAAAGGTTCCACCAAGGGTTCCTTTATTTTTCCTTTGGAACATATTATTGCTTATCAGCAGCTTTTGTTGGGTCATGTGGGATTCTATTTGTGCCGGCAATCTGTCACCAGACATAACTTTGTTTTACTTTTGTATGTTCTCACAGGAAATAAACATCAAGATATCAAGGATCAGCCTAATGATGGATTTCTGTTGCAGTGCCCCCGGACCATCATGTGCCAAGGATCCCACGTGACTGGATATGGTGGGCAGCGTGCATTGGCCTCCTCCGGGCTTGGGCACAGAGAGCCCCACCCCACGCCAAAAGGAATGTTGGGGTGAGGCTGGGGTGGAGGTGGGAGGCTACTCACTGTCTCAGGCCCAGAGCCACTTACAGTGAAAACCGAGCTTAGTTGATCAACAAAATACATGTGAAGCAGCCGGGAGGATGTATTGGTTTCTTTTTCTGGTAATTTCAACAAAACATAAGTTCTTTACCACAGTCCCACAGTTTTTCTGCCTGTCCCTTTGTTATACCTCTTGTCATGACCTACATTAACTTTTCTCTTTGACTTCGACAGTTATCTGGTGGGCTTAATTGTCTCTGCCAAGAGCTATGGTCAATCACTTGCTTAAAAACCACTTACTGATTATTCTGTGATATCTTTGAGGGCCACAATGATGCTTCAGATATTGATATCACTAGGATTAGAGTAAGGATCAGAGTAAGTATCATGGGAAGAAAGCAGGGGTTGGTGGGAATTCCAGTGAGAAGAATCCCAATGAGCAATTTATCTTTAGGTTAGGGGAAATTGAAGCATACAGTTGGAACAATAAATGCAGTTGATCGAAGAGTAGGTGAATGGTTGGGCCACGAGTCCCCAAACTGAATGGAGTTGCCAGTATTTGTGTCATGGAAAGAACTTCATCTTCTTTCGGTTGGCTGGGGGTCCCCATGTCTATATTGATCCAGGGCTCGGTCAGGAAAACATTAGGAGGGTACTTCCTCAGGTTGTCTTTTTATTGTTTGTCTTCTCATGATGGTTGTCCTACTGACATATGTTATGTGCATGATAAAAGAATCACAGAAGTAGGCAAGCAATGATGAGATAGAAAATGAGGACAAGTTCTAAGATTTTATTTGTGTGCTGAGTACTCCGCCTTTTAGAGACATGATTTTTAAAAGCTTTGGGGGAAAATTGAAAGTTAAATCCCATACTCTCATCCTTCTCTAGACAGAAGTCCAGAAGCTGAGGAGTCTCAAGGAAGGTATGTCTTAGTCTGTGTTCTGCTGCTATAACAGAATACCCAAGACTGAGTTATTTATAATGAACAGAAATTTGGTCCAGAAGGCTAGGAAGTCCAAGAGCATGTTGCAACTTGCTTTTTCTGTTTAATAACATGTTAGCTATTTGTTTTCAAGTGATTTTGTGTTCTCTAATATCATTTTTTAAATTCTGGTAAAATACACATCACATAAAATGTATGATTTTAACCATTTATAAATGTTTAGGTCAATTGCATTCAGCTATATTCACATTGTGCAATCTCACACCTCCAGAACACATCTCATCATCAAATCTGAAACTGTACCTGTTAAACAACTCTTCTCCCCCAGCCCTTAGTAACCTCTACTCTACTTTTTCTCTTTATGAACTTTAGATACCTCATGGAAGTGGGTCACACAATATTTTCCCTTCCATGACTGGCTTATTTCACTTAACATTGTGTCTTCAAGGTTAGAAAATTCGAACATGTGTCAGGATTTTCTTCCATTGGAAGGCTAATGTTTTATTCTAGTTCAATATCTTTTTAAATGATGTACAGTGTTTCTTTTGCAAATGGTTTATTTAGCTCAAGCTTTATTCTTAGATGGTTGGTTTATTTCCATTTTTGTCTTTTCATATACAACACAGTGGTGAAGGTCTTTGTAGCTAAATATTTGTGCAGATAGATGACAGTGGAATTGCTGAGTCACAGAATGGAGCCACACTCTAAGTTACCTCATGAGGTTCTGGCCTTTCACTTTGATGAAGCTCCCTTCCAGCCCACCAGCACCAGCTGGTCTGATACCTGAAATTCCACCTCTAACAATTTGTCCTCTTCTAAACAGCTCTTCTGTTACAGTTATGACCTTTCTTAAGGAAAAAAAAATTCAAATGGCACCATTTTGGAGGACTGAACTAACATGTCCATTCTGTTTCCTTACTGAGAGAAGAAGGGATTTAGGATAGGGAGGGAAGAAAAGCAACGTTTTCTGAGCCTATTATGTATGTCCGGACCTTTTTCTGCTGTTTTCTTGATAGCATTTCACTCTCTAGCCTTTGAGTCAACCTTTTTGAAGTTTAATGTTTTGTTCTGAGGTGATTTTAGATTTTCAGAGGAATTGTAAATATAGAGCAGAAATTTTCTATCTTCACTCCGTTCCCTCCAATGTTAAAATCTTGCATAACCATGTTCCTTTCTCCAAAAAAAACCTCACTGGCACTAGACTGTCAACCAAGCCGCAGCCTGTCCGGGTGTCACAAGTGTTTCCTTGAACGTCTTTCTGTCTGTCCCAGGATACAAAATCAGGAAAGTGCATTGTGTTTAGTCATGATGACTTCTTAGTCCCCTTGGGTGTGTGACAATTTCTGCTCTTTCATTATGGTTTTGAAGAGAACTGGTCAGGTATTTTGGAGATTGGCCTCGGTTTGGGTTTGTGTGATACTCTCTCAGGGTTGCCCTGGGATTATGAATCCCAGGGACAATGTGGCGGAAGTGGGGTGTCTTCACCTTCTGGGAGTGGATCAAAGAATTTGTGGACATAAGTTTAAACAAAACAAAACAAACCACAGTGATTGTTTTTTTTTTTTTTTGGTAGTGGGGGGTAGGTATCTTGAATCTATGCCAATCTTCTGTCTCTCCCTGGAGCCCCACTAGAGCATCGTGATGGGACACACCTGCAGCAATTCACTATGCCGTTCTCATGGAGATAGTCATTCCCTCATTCCTTCCATGTTTATTATTTGGAATTTTTAAGGGAAGTTTGTTCTTCTCATTTATTTGTTTTTTCAATCCTTTATTTTTATCACTGTGTACTTGCAAGTATTTATTTTATTCTCTGGGTTACAACCTAATACTCTCCCTATTTATCTTGTTGCTCAATTTGTCCCAGCTCTGGGCCATTGGGAAGTTTTTCAGGTTGGCTGCTGTGTGCTTTCAACATGCCTCCAACTGGTTATTTTTTTGAAAAATTCTTTCTTGAAGATGTTCTTGATTTCTGGCACTACCAACCATTCCTTCTCATCTTGTATCCTCCTTTCTCCTGTCCTGGAATCAGCCAAATCAGGAAAGTACATTGCATTTAGTGATGATGGCTTCTTAGTCCCCTTGGGTCTGTGACCAGGGATTGTGGAAGTAAGATCTGGGTGTTGATTTCCGCCTGCTCTTGGGGTGCCATGCTTCCCGACCCTCTTGGGTAACAGAGCTATGGCCTTTAACTCAACCTTTTTGTGAGAAGACTCCTCTGTTTGTGGTAAAGCTATGTCCCAGTGAACCCCACCATAAGACGACAATATCATAGGAGATCATGCATTTAATGCACCTGACCTGTGGAATGTTACTGTGTTGCTTAGCAACACCATTCACTGTGGAGAACCAGTGGTCCACCCTGATGTTCTCATGATGACCAGGGGCTGGGGATCCTACCACACACCCCCTGCCTGGAGAAAGATCAAAATTAAAATTCCAAGTAGAGTTTCTACTGACTCTATTGCTTTTGCATCAATACAAAGTTGAAAAAAATCTAAGCTGTATTTGTGTGTGCATAGTCCCCCGTGTTTTTATGTGGGAGTCTGTCTATTCCTACCTACAGTGAAATGGAAGTTCATACCATCCTCTACAGCTTTACCTCAACATAGTCTACCATGAGTATAGATCTAGAATACGAAATACAATTACATGCGATTTTTTGATGCATACAAGTGGTGTTTCTCACAAATCCTCTTGTTTCACATTTGTTTTTCTAAAGTCAAGAAAACACCAAACCACCACAAAAACTTGCATGTATGTTGGAGAGTAGCAGATACGAGCTTTAGACCACCGACTCTGGTAGGCAAAACATGTTCATTTCTTTATTTTTCTTGAAATAGGACTCTACATCTTTATACATTCAGGATAGGAGAGAATTGATTTCAGGCCATCTTGCAGCCTCCTGTTCTCCCAGGATATACCCCCTGGGAGGTTCATGGGATGGAAGGTCTGTGAAGCTGAGATCCGCCCCAGAGGCTGCAGGCTTGCTCACGCTCCAGGCGAGTGGGGCCAGCTCTCTGCTCCCATGCCCAGGTGGGAGAGGAACCAGAGCCAAGGCTGAGAGCTGCAGGGATTGCGGCTTGTCTTCCATCACTCTCTGGTGTCACTTCTCCTCTGGGCCCCTTCTTTGTATTGTTCATCCCCTCCCCAATCTACTTATTTGTTCAGACTCTGAAAAAAATCTCTCCCTTTCCTCTTGTTGCCCACAGAATCTCTGAAAACTCTTGAATGCACACAGGCCTCAGGACTAGAAAAGAAGAATCTATGCCCTGCTATAACCCTGTCTTGGTTAGTTTAATCTTTTTTTTTTTCCCCTTGGTGGTGCTGGGGCTAAAACCCAGGGCCTTGTGCATACGAGGCAAGCACTCGACCAGCTGAGCTATATCCCCAGCCCCCTCGTTGGTTAGTTCATCAGTTTTGGTGGAGGTGGTTGTACTTGTGCTCTGCCTCCCTGAGTTGGATGACATGGGGTAGTGCGGGGCCACAGGGCAGGGAGCTACAAGGCAGGAGAATCCCCCAATAAAGAGTGTTCCTGGAGAACCCCCCAGGTCTTGACAGAGGGTTCTCACTCCCACCCCGAAGTCTCAACCAGTGCTAACTGTTGAGACTAATTGTCCTAGAAGCCACCTGTGGTGGCGTGGTGGACTATTCTCTTTCCGACAAGGGAAATTCCTTACTGTTTTCTGGATTTAGTCTCCATTCAGCTGTCCTTAGAAGCTGCTTAAAGGGACAGGTGTACAGGGGACCCTTATCTGAGATCCCTGGTCCTCAATGGGTTGCAGCCAAAGTTCTTTTCTTTGGCTGATAAACATTATATATGTTCACCATAAGAATTACAAGAGTTACAGTGAGAAATTTAAAATTCTTTATTGTTTAACTACCCCAAGAATGGTAACATATTTTGGGATTTCTTTCCCATAAAACTGACCAAGAGCTGGGAGGGAGTGGTTCCAGTTTCTCTCAGGTACCACTTTGCCTACATGTGAATTCTACGTCTGCAACCCTGAATTGGGTGGTCTTAGGCGATTTTCCTATTTCTTTTTAAAAATTATATAGTTTTTAGTTGTGGATGGACACAATTTCTTTATTTTATTTTTTAATACGGTGCTGAGGATCAAACCCAGCGCCTTACATGTGCGAGACAGGCTCTCTACCACTGAGCTACAAACCTCAGTCCCTGATTTTCCTATCACCATGGATCGTCTTAGTGTGCCAAATAAATAAATACACTGTGTATTAGTTTTGTCAGGCTGCTGTAACAAAGCACAACTACATACAGTTGAGTAGCTTGAAAGAACAGAAATACGGTAGCTCAGAGTTCTGGAATCCGCTCAGGGTGTTGGAGGCTCTGGAGAGGATGCTCCCAGCCTCCGCCAGCTTCTGGAGTATCCAGCATTCCCTGGCTTGCCTCACCTTGGAGACCATCACTCTAACCTCTGCCTTCATCTCCACATGGCATTTCTCCTATGAATCTGCATCCACATTTCCCTCTTCTTATAAGGAAGTCAGTCACTGGATTAGAGTCCCCAACCCTAATCCATTATGGCCTCGTCTTAACCCCATTGCACCTGCAAAGACCCCTTTTCCAAATAAGCTCAGGACTAGAATTTGGATGTGACTAGTCCCCTAGTTTCATGCTGGGAGCTTGGTCTCCAGGGTGGTGACATGAAGGTGGTGGGACCTTCAGGGAGTGGAGCCTAGTGAGAGGTGCCTGGGTCATGGGACTCCAGCTCACGAGTGGATTAATGCTGTCTCATAGCAGTGGTCACCTGGGATTGGACTGGTTCCCTAAGAGCAGGTCATTATAAAGTAAAACAATTCTACTCATGGTCACTTCCCTCTCTACTTCTCTGCCATATTGGGATGTAACCAGGGGGTTCATTCCTTGTTTCCAAAACCATGTTGTTTGGCCTTCCAGATACCTGAATAGTGAGCCAAATAAACCTCTTTTCTTTATACACTACCCAGTGTCATGTATTTTGTTATAGCAACACAAAATGGATAAAGACAGTCATAGTCAAAGGTTCTAGGTGGTGAGAGACTGTCCAACCCAGTATATACCCCCACCACAGAGTTGTAGCAGGAATCAATGAGATACTATTTCCAAAACACAGCATTGTGCATGGTAGGACATAGGGTAGATTCTCACAAAATGGAAATTTTTATTAGTATTCCAGGTAAATCTATCTATCTATATATCATCCATCTATCATCTCTATTGCCATAGATACAGAAACAGATGTAGATATACAAATAGATACACACATATAACTAAATTTACATAAAGCTTATTCTGGAGGTTTGGTGTGAATTGGAACCTAAGATACTTATGTAGGTGTACATTGTAAAATATAAATTAGTGTGTGTGGCATGAAGCCTTTACTTTGCTTATTAGAATGGTCATTTTCCCCTTATTCCTTTAAAATGTGATATACTATATTAAACACATGGCTTTTCTAAGGCTACTGTCCTCAGGCATGTGGATGCAGGATTGCAGATCTAACCACCCCTTGCAGGCTAATGGTTAAGGTGACCTGACTCTTCCCAGGTGTCAGTGCATCTGTAAGGAACCCCCGATATTGAACCCACCTGGGTCCCTGCCTTGGAGGCACCCTTCTGTCTTCAGCCCTCCAGAAGGGGCAGCAGCACCCTGGGTGCAGTGCCTTGATTCTGTGAGCTCTGATTCTGTTAGAGCTTTCGGTGCTGGGGGTCAATCCCAGGGCCCCATGCATGCCAGGCAAGTGTTCTACCACTGGACAACCCCCCCCAGCCCTCCTGGTGCTGTGGGTTTCCACTCCATGTGACTCTGCTTCACCCAAAAGTTTAGACTCCCCCCACTTCTCCAGGATAAGCTAAAGGTCTTCCATTGGGCTTGATGGCTACCATTCATGCCAGTCGGTACACGGACTTCCCCAGAGTTTGGATTACTGGAAGGAAGCAATGTCCCTTCTATAAATGTGAGCCTTTTCCTAAAATAAGGCCACTACTTACTGATTCTAGTTATAGCAGGTGGAACTTACCATCATCACAAGCAGGATGATTTAAAGAAAAACAAATTCCCAGTCCTTGGCTAAGAACTTTTTACTAAATTTAACTGTGATCTAGACTCTGTGAATGTAGCAGCAGCATTGGATGTCTCAAATTAAGCTTTGTACTAGATGCTATTTTTTTTTCTTGGTCATAAATTTAGGATAAGATGCTCCAAGCTGCCTTGGGGCTCAGAAGTTGGGTCCTGGTGCTGCCCAACCCCCCTCGACTGCTTAGCAGGAGCCCAGGGGTCACTGACAGACAGCTCCCTGGGTCTTGCACTGCCCTTGCCAACCAGACCAGGAAAGGGCAGGATCTCTGGACATGCCTGCCTCAGCTGCCTGCACCCAGGCTCAGAGGCCCACACTGGAGAATCTTCTGGAGAGGCGTGGAGCTTGTAGTCCTCTTCCAGTTCTGCACAGACTGGCAGTGAGAGCACAAGTTACACGGTGCTAGTTTTCTATCCCCCCGTCCCCCCATCAGATTTAAAAAGGCTAGTGGTGATTTCCGGAATGTTGGAGGAAGGAACTCCACAGTCCCTCTCTCCAACAAAGCAACCCTGTCACTGATGATATTACTCAAACAATAATTTAAAGTCTCTTGAAATTGCCCTAAGATCATCCAGCACCTGGATAAACATTCAAATAAGAAAAACATACTAATTCTTAATTAGAACAGGGAGAATCTGAGGTCCACAAGTCACAGCCTGCCCCCACAACCTTTACCCAGGCCTCAGAAACCAAGACGTCAGGGGTTCCCTCTCCCCAGATCCTAGTCTGAGCTGACAGTTCCACTCTGGGGTGGGCAGGCAGCAGCATCTCTCATCCATCCCCCAACCCTGTGCTGCAGACATGATTCCAAGCAGGTACAGCGGAGAGGAGCAGGTCTCTCTTCCCCCACGCAGCCACCACGGGGAGGGTAGAAGCTCTGCTCCAAGGGCGGTGGGCTGTGTGCATGGGCCTGCTAATTCCCTGCCCTCATTCACGGCGTATAAGGTAGAATGGCCGTGCAGGAGGGTCCAACAGAGAGGACCAGGGACTGCACGCCCCCCACCCTAGGGCTCACTTATTAGTGAGGGTGGCACATGCAGAGAAGTGGGTCCCCCTGCTCTGTGCAGTAATGCAGGCGTTCTTTCTGAGAGCCGGGAGGAGGGGAAGGGAGGGGGAGAGGAGGGGGGAGGGGAGGGGGAGGGGGAGGCAAACCACAAGGTTGTCCCACACCCGCCTGGGGAGAACTGTCTTGATTCTTTTATTTAAATAGGAAAACAGACTGTGTTGTATTTTATTTATTTTTTAAATTTTAATTTGTTACATATGACAACAGAATGCATTACAATTCATGTTACACATATAAAGCACAGTTTTTCGTATCTCTAGTTTTACACAAAGTAGAGTCACACCCTTCATGTCTTCATACAGGTACTTAGGGTAATGGTGACCCTGGGGTTGTGACTCAGCGGTAGGGCACTCACCTAGCAAGTGCAAGGCCCTGGGTTTGATCCTCAGCATCACCTAAAAATAAATAAATAAAGGTATTGTGTCCAACTACAACTGAAAAATAAATATTAAAAGAAACTGTCTTGATTTAGAACAGAGAGTATCCATGCCTGATGGTGTTAGGGTAAACAGCTCACATGTGGGTAAGTGGAAAGAACGTAAGGGATGTGGATGGGCCCAAGACACAGGAAAATGAACAGAACCCCAGAAAAATATGGGGCACCCTATATCAATATATGTCAGTATTAAAAGGATGGCCAAAAGGAGAGAGGGGGAGAAAATATATTTTCACAAATAATGCTGAAAGTATTCCACATCTGATGTGAAGCATTTCTACGTGTCCCACCAGTGTGACCAACTCCAAGTACAATCCACCAAGATACCCACACACCGTGGCTGAAATGCTGAGAGGTGGCAACAAAGAAAAAAACCTTGAAAACAGCCAGAGAAAAAATGAGTCACAAGTAAAATGAACCCCACCCAGCAAGATCTGCAGCTGACCTTCAGCAGGGACAATGGTGGCAGCAGCAGTGGCAGAATAGTCTCAAGTGCTGAAAACAGCAACAACAGCAAACCAGCGACTGTCCCCCCAGAACCTCAGAGCCCTTCAGAGGTGAAGGAAAAACACCTGATGAGAAAGTTGAAGGACTCATAGTTTAAAGACCCGTCTTACAAGAAATGGTAAAAGAAGGTTCTCTGATGGAAACCAAGAGACACCAGATGATAATTCAAATCCATGTGAATAAACAGTGCACCTTTAGAAATAATGGTGCGGGTACTTAAAAATGACAGTCAAATGTCTTTCTGCTTCTCCTTCCTTCCCATAATTGACTTGAAAAGTGATTCTATCTATCTACCTTTCTATCTATTGTCTATCTTTGGGGGCCTATAACATATATAATGTAATATATTTGATGATAACAGCAAAAAGGAGGTAGTTGAGCCAATTATAAAAATACCACACTTGCTCATCATTTTTCTCCATAATTTTTCAAAAGGAGACAAAATTATATAAAATAATAATTATAGCCATGGATGGCTGGGTTTGTACCATATGCAGGCATCATGTGTATAACAATGATAGCACAAGAAAGGGAACAAAAAATGCATAAATCCTGCTGGAATTCAGTTTAGTGATACTTTAGGATTACTCTGAAGTAGATTGTGATATAAGAACATATATATTATAAATTCTAGAATGACCACAAAGAAAGCAACGTTAAAAATTATGAAAAATTATTAAATAAATCAAAATGTGACACTAAAAAACATTTACTAATGTAAAAAGGAGGAACAGAGAAACAAAAAAGCATGAAACATAGAAAACAAAAATTAAAATGGCAGATGAATGAAATGACCGAAGATAATCTTTTAAAAAGGTTAAATTATATGTTTGCAGGAGACACAGTGCAGCTTCAAAAGTTCAAACAGGCTGGAAGCAAACTAATGGGAAACTACATACCTTAAAAACAGCAGCCATGCTGGGCATAATGGCACACACCTGTAATCCCAGTGACTCAGGAGGCTGAGCCAGGAAGATCAAAAGTTTGAGGTCAGCCTCAACAACTTAGTGAGACCCTGTCTAAAAAAGGGGGTGGGGCTGGAGATGTAGCTCAGTGATAAAATGGTCCTGGGTATAAACCGCAGTACCAAAAATTAAAAATAAAAATAAAACACCAAAAAATCAACAACAGAAAAGCCGTAGGAGAGGGGGAATGACTACACATATCACAAAAAATAGACTTTAAAACAAACACAAAAGTTTCATTGGTGAATTTTACCAAAGCAGTCAAAAAAAATTTCCTTCATTATATGTTTAGTAGAATCCCTTCAAAAAGCAGGACAGAAGAGAATATTTCTAAATTTCTTCTTTGACTCCAGTATTATTCTGATATCAAATAAGATGCAGTGGCACATTAAATAATGATAAAAGGTTAGTCCATGTGGCAGGTATAACAGTTATGAACATACATGCATCTAACAACAGAGTCTCAAAACACACCAAAAAAACTGAGAAGCAAAAGAAAAGGCAGATAATTTAACTACAAAAGTTGGAGACTTGAGTAGACCCACTTTCTAAAATGGAATAACTCTGCAGATACTCAACAAGGAAACAGAGACTTGAACATCACTGAACCCCAATAGACCTAACAGACATGTGGAGAACACTTCTCAAAACAGCAGGAGAATTCATGTTCTTCTCAGGGACAAATGGAGTGTTCTGCAAGAGAGTCCATGTGCTAGACCCCACAGAAAGCCCCAATAAACTTAAAAGAATGTACTTGGGACACCATGACTATGATGGAATGAAACTAATAATCAATAACAGAAGGAACTTTGGGTAATTCATAAATATGTGAAGTTCAATATTCTCCTAAATAACCAAATTTCAAAGAAGCAAATCACATAGCACATTAAGAAAATCTTTGAGATGAATAAGAAGGAACACAAAATATAGTAAAACATACGGGATGAAGATAAAGCAATGTTTCAAGGGAACTTTATGTCTGTAAGTTCTTATATTTACAAAAATATAAATCTCTAATAAGTAACCTAACCTTTCACCTTAAGACACCAGTAAAAGGAAGAGAAAACTAAATCTAAATCCAACAATAATAATAATGAAGAATAGAGAAACAATTAATGAAATGGAGAACAATTTTAAAAAATCAGTGAAAACAAAGTCGATTTTTAAAAAGAAATGAAATTGACACCTTTACTTACATTGATCAGAAAAGAATAAATGAGAGGAGAAGATATTGCTTCACATAAATAAAGAGAATAATGAAATATTATGAATTATATGTCAGTATATTAGGTAACATGTATGAAATGGACAAATTCCTAGGAAAATCCAAATGATTGAAACTTACTCAAGAGGAACTAGAATAGTTCCTATAAGAATCGACCTAAAAGAGAAAAGATATCAAGTTGGTAATTTTTTAAGTTAGTAATTTTAACAATTCCCACAATGAAAACTGTTTTATTGGTGAATTGTACCAAGGCATTCAATAAAAAAAATATTTCCTTAATTAAGTGTTTAGAAGAACCCCTTCAAAAAGCGGAAGAGAAGGGAACATTTCTAAATTTCTTCTTTGAGTCCAGTATTACTCTGATATCATATCAGTAAAAAAAACAAAATTACAGATAAATATCCCTTATGAATATAGATGCAGTAATCCTCAACAAAATACAAGCAAACTGAATTCATAAAGATATAAATAGTATTATAGCAGGGCCAAGTGAGATTCATCCCCAGGCAAGTTTGGTTTAATCATCTTTCAGTTAGTATAATGCAATGTATTAATTAAATAAAAACATTTGAAATGATTGTATCAACAGATGCAGAAAAAATCACTTGCCAAAATTCAAAACTCTTTAATAATAAAACCACTCAACAAACAAGAAAGAGAAGCAAACTTCCTCAAGGCCATTAGGAAAAACCCACAGATGAGATAATGGTGAAAACTGAATGCTTTCCTCCTAAGATCAGGAGCAAAGCAAGGATGACTGTGTTCATCACTTCTCTTCAACCCTGTACTTGAATGCTAGCCAAAGTAATTAGGCAAGAAAATAAAATAAGAGACATCCAGCTTGGAAAAGAGGTAAAACTACATTCACAGATGGCATGACATGGCATATAAAAAATAAACCTAAGGACTCTCATCATAAAAATCCACTGTTAGGACAAATAAATGAGTTTGGCAAAGTCTCAGAATATAGTACTAATAAACAAAAGTTTCGATATACCAGCAATGAAAAGAAATGAAGCAATTTGATTTTTAATAGCATTAAAAAATAAGTAGAACTAAAGAGATCACATTTAAAACTGAAATGTTAGAAGCAATTGCAGTAATATCAATAAATGGAATGGCATTTCATGTTCATAGTTTGTAGAAGGTAATATTGTTAAGGTCTGCCTTACTCCCCGCCCCAAACTTCTACATATTCAATGTAATCTCTATTTCCCAACTTGTACACATTTACAGTAGCATTATTTGTATGAATGAATAATGAGTACACTCGATATGGTCCAGGTGTCAGACACAACCTGTACACACACGTTGTACATAGATATCCGTAGTTGCATTGTTCATAATAGTCCAAAGTGGAAACAGCCCAAATGCACACTTAATCATGAATGAATAAATAAAATGTAGAATATATATATAAAATAATAATACTAATATATAAAATAAAATACACTGTCATCTTATTCAATCATAAAAAGGAATAAAGTCATGGTCTATGCTACAACATGGATCCCCAAGAAAGCAATATAATAAGTAGAAAATCTATTCACTAGAGACCTTGTGTGATATGATTTGATGCATATGAAATAGGCAGAATGGATACGTACGAAGAGACAGAAACTAGATTTAGTGGGTATTAAAGACCAGGCAAGAGGGAGAGGGAAGTTTTAAGAGGGGTGAAAGTGGTCTAAAATTAAACAGTGCTGATGATTGCATAGGCGCTGTGAATATAATGAAATAAATTGGACCATATACTTTTAATGGGTGGACTCTAAGTCCATAAAATATAATTTAGCTATTTTTTTAAACCACCCATTTATCATCTCCCAGGATCCGTGAGTCCAGGTCTGGGCATGCTGAGCCGAGTGCCCTGCTCAGGTCTCACAGGCTGTGGTCACCATGTCCAGGAGGCTGTGTTGTCCTCCGGAGCTTGAAGTCCCTTCCAATCCCAAGGGCACTGTGTAGCAGGCAGTTGGTTCCCTGTGGCTGTCGGACTGAGGCTTCAGCCCTCAGAGGCCCTCTGCTGCTCCTGCCCCATGACCAGGGCAGGCAGCTCACAAGATGGCACTTGCTCCCTGGAGGGCAGCAGTAGTGTCTGTGTAGGCTTCACGACAAAGTCTTAAACACTCATTGTGACTGTCACCGTCCTTGTCCTGCTGGTCAGAAGCGAGTCACAGGAACTGCCCTCACTCCAGGGGGGGTAAGGGGACCACACAGCCTAGGGGGGCCATCCCGGGAGCCATCTCAGAATCCTGCCTACTTCCCCTCTCCCCGTGTCCATGTCCAGGCCACAGATGGGTTTTTCCCACTGAGTTGAGCTATTTACTTTTAAACCCAATTAGCGGCCAGAAAATCCTTAGAGGAGCCCATTTCTCTTTCCCTCTCTCCTCGTGAAAGTCTCCTTGCAGCCTGGGAAGCCCTTCAGAAGAAGAGGTGAGGTTTCCCAAGCTGGATCCAATCTCTCCAAAGCAGCTCATGGAAAACTGATGGAACTTGCAGGTTTCCGGGAGGCAGTAGCCTGCGGGGAGACCAGTGCCCTTGGACTTCTAATAGCCGTGGGAGAGATAAGCTGCCCTCAGAGCATCTGCCATCCTGTGTGCTCATGAAAACCTGCCCCGCCGCCTCTTAGAGACTCCGCGGAGGTAATTTGAACTTGCTTTCATGTGGGTGGTGCCCTGTCTAGGAAGAGCTGAAAGGACGCTGTGAGTTCCGGGGGAATCCGAAGCTTTCACGGGTGGCCCTCCTCACCCCAGACGCTGACCTTCCAGCTCCTGCCTGGGCTCTACCACCGTGCTTTGCACACACCTGTGCACCCAGGAGACACACCTGGGTCAGACACACCGGAGCCCGAGGTTTTACTGTGTCAACCACCAGACGTTTGTTGACGTTGCTGTTTTGCTGAGAACGAGCGTAGGCGATTTTAGTGACCCGTGAGTGCCGTGGAGTCAACCTGGCCTATTGGACCAGCACTGAGGGGAATAAGAAAGAATCTTCCCTTGGAAGGTTGGCCCCAGTGCTGCCCACTGGACAGGAGCAGACCCAGGGCTCTTGAAGATGGCTCCCTCTGCAGAGTGGGCCCCGTGGGGGTGAGCCTGCTTCCTGGAGATCTGGGCTACGTTTGCACTCTCTCCAGCAGGGTCTTGCCTCTGCAGAGGAGGACGCTCTGGGAAAGGGCTGGGAATCCGTCCTGACATTTCCAGGAGAAACACCCTTGCTCAGAGACCGCGGCTCTCTGGAAAAGTGACCCAGCGGGGGGTGGGGTGTCCCTGCAGTGGGTGAGTTTCTGCAGAAGGAACAACTCCTAGTCACCAATGCAATCCCCCTGTCCCCAGCCAAGAGCTCCGATCTGTCAGCATGTAGGAGAAACAGGCTCCTCAACTTACGGTGGAACTGTGTCCTGGTGAACCCCACAGTAAGTTGGAAACACCCTGTGGGAATGCAGCTGACCTGCTGGGTATCTGGTCTCAGCGACACAGAGCACCGGGGTGCACAGTGCTACTGGTGGTTCACCCTGGTGACCATCGGGTGGCCCAGGAGCTCAAATGGTTTCTGCTGAATGTGCACGGCTTTGGCACCATCACAACGCTAAAAACCATGAAATGAGTATTAGTAGACTGGGGACCATCTGTGAACTCTATGTCAGGACATGTGTGACAATGAGATCAGACTTGGAAGACTGGCATTTGGCTAATGAATGGTCCCATCTGCACATGGGGCTGCTGTGGTTTGGATCTTGAATGTCCCTTAAAGGCCTATGAGTTGAAGGCCTGGTCTCTAAGCTGTGGTACCATTAAGAGGTATTGGAACCTTTAAGAGGTGGAGCCTAGCAGGAGGAAGTTAGGTCACTGGGGTTATGTCCTTGGATGGGATATTTGGACTTCAACTTCTTCCCCTCTCTCTCTCTCTTTGCTTCCTGGACACAGGGAATTGAACTGCCTCCTCTGACACATGTTCCCACCAGGATGTTCTGCCTTGCCACAGGCTCAAAGCAACAGCCACATAACTGTGGACTGCAACCGCTGACACTGTGATCTCTATGAACCTTTCCTCCTTATAAGTCCGTTTTCTCAGGTATTTTGTCATAGCCATGAAAGGATGACTAACACAGGCATTGAGTGATTTATTGGCTTGACCCTTACTGACAGAAGAGTGGGTTTATTAATTTTCAAACACAATTGGAGAAAGGGCTAGAGGATGCTGAGAATGAATTGTTTATCTGAATTGGTTCCCTGAAAGAATGCTCAGCTGAGAATCATGCCCTTTCCACAGACCATATGGTTCAATTGTCCCAGACAAATGCCACTGAAAATATTTCCAAAGGGTGTTTCTCCAAAGGCTACTCGAGGTTATGCATGTTAAATGTCTAAAAGAATTCTGTTGACCAAGAATCCACTAAAACCTGAAATAAATCTAAAACCTGACCATCTGAAGTTTTTCCATCTGAAGGCATCAGTGCCGTGGGTCAGGAAGGGGTGGCAAGAGTGCTCCGGGTGCTGCTTATTCCAGACTCCACTGGGGCAGCCACGTTTCTTTGGAGGTTGTGATGTCTTGGTGCCTGCCTGACTTTTACTTTCTTCATCAAGTAAAATGCTTTTGGGCTCTCACACTCAGGACATCTGTGTATCATCCCCCAAACTGACCACCCAGCACGGAAGGAATGAACAAGGCACCATCTATATGCTCTAAGAGCAGAGGTAGGTGAAGTTTTTTTTCAGAAACTCAAACAGCTGTTCCACCACTCACACTCCTCCCTGTGCCCAGGACACACATTCAGTGTGTCCTTCTCATCTGATCTCAACCCATTTTCTGTTGCTATAACAGAACACCTAGGACTGGGTAATTTATAAAGAAAAGAGGTCAATGTGGCTCAGCACTCTGGAGACTGGGAAGCCCAACACTGAGCGGCTGTGTCTGGGAGGGTGTGTGCTTCCCTCATCATGTGGGAGAAGTCAAAAGAGGAAGCCGGTGTGTGTGGAAGAGAGAAAGCATGGCTGGCAGTCTCGCTGTGTGGCAAACCCATGTCAAGGTGACTAACCGAGTCCCCCAGGAACTCACCCGACCTGGAAGAAAGGCCCTGATCTCCTCATTGGCTAATCACTTCTCACAGGTCCCTTGTCCCAGCAGTACCACAGAGGCAGGCAGACTTCAGCCTGAGTTCAGAAGGGACAAGCCACTTTGAGCTTTCGCCCCGGGTGGAGGGCTCCCGGGCTGCCTGCCGTCCCTGGATGGAGAGGGGGCTGGTTGGCAGCAGAGCTGTCTGGGGCCCAGGGAGCGGGTCCTGGTCCCACACGCTCCCAGTGCATTTCCAATTCGTCCTTTTAGTTCTTGTTTTCTGAACCCAAAGGAGGTCCACGCCCCACTGAGCCACCAATTTAAGGCTTTTCAAGGTTCTGCAGCGTCGTCACGGGAGACCCCCTCTGAGGGTTGGCACAAGCCAGCGTCACAGACTCCCCAAGGTGGTGTGTCTGCTGGAGGGACCTGCCTGGGCCATTCTGAGGCCCCTGGCTCCCACTGTCTGTCCTGAGCAGGTGGATTGAGGCTCGTGTGCTGTCTACACAGGCAGAGTGTGCCACACGAACACCTGGCCTTTGGAAACCATTTTCTCAGTGGATTGGCAAAGTGGCTTCTGACTAGGACTGGCTTCGTCAGGAGTGTAGCCCCAGGAGCCAATGCGGGTGGCCCCTGGAGACGTCCATGAATGGAGCTCAGGTCCTCTGCTTCAATGTCACAAACACTGAGGAGGTGGGGCATGCTGTTCCAGAGACTGACCACATCTGGACCCTGGACAGGGCAGTGCCAGCACAGCTGGCCTCCAGCACAGCCATGCTGCTCCCTGTCCTGCGGTCACACTCACCAGTGACACCGTGCACTCAGGGTGGCTTCTTCAGCCACCAGCCACCAGCTCCTCCTCAGCACTGGGAGCTCGGTGAGTCACTGGGGCTGACTTAGCAGCACCCAGCCAGCACTGACAGGGTGACAAGCCAGGACGCACCCCTGAGACAGATCATGGGGCATTCATTTCCTCCTGGCTTATTTCACTCAGCAGAGTGTCCTCGGCCCGTCCATCCTCTTCCTCCTCCTCCTCCTCCTCCTCCTCCTCCTTCTACTCCTCCTCCTCATTTTCCTTCTTTATGGTTGAATAGTATTCCCCTGTTCACGCACACCATGATTTCCTTTCCATTCGCCTATTAATGGGCACTTGTGTTGGCTGCTACCTTGACTCTTGCGTATGGTGCTGTATCAGCATGGGATTACAGGGGTCCCTTTGACATACTGATGTCCCTCTATGCAGAAGCTAAGTAAGAGGGTCATAGAGGTGGACAGTAGGACGTGTTGCCAGAGGATGGGAGGGTGGTGGGAGAGAGGGTGGAAAGAGGCTGGTGATCAGGGGCTAGGCATGGCCAGAGAACAGGAACTGGCTCCGGTGGTCCTCCCCACAACAGGAAGACTACAGTTAAGGGGAGTCCAGGGCATATTTAAGCCTGGCTAGAGACAGGGTCTTGAATGTGCCCAGCACAAGAAATGACCAATGTTTGATGGGATGGATGCTAACTACCCTAATATATATGGGATCCTTATACATCAATTAAAGAAGAAGGAGAAAGGAGGAGGGGAGGAGAATGAGAGGGAGAAAGAGGAGGAGGAAGAGGAGCAGAAGGAGGAGGGGGAGGAGGAAGAGAAGGAGGAGGAGGAAGAGGAGGAGGAGGAAGAGATTGAGGAGGAGGAGGAGAGGAGGAGGAGGAGGAGGAAGAGATGGAGGAGGAGGAGGAGAGGAGGAGATGGAGGAAGAGGAGGAGAAGGAGGAAGAGGAGGAGGAGGAGAAGGAGGAGGAGGAGAAGGGGGAGGAAGAGAAGGAGGAAGGGAAGGAGGAGGCACAGGAGGAGGAGGAGAAGGAGGAGGGATGAGAACACGCAAGGCTAACTCCCGAGGACCAGCAAACGAGGCAGAAGGGAAAACAGAAGAGCCCAGCCTGGCTTCTGTCCCTCACCATGGGAGCATCCAGTCACAGAGACCCGGGGTCGTGATGAAATTCCTGAGGATGAAGAAATCCGTTTCCTGAAAACAACTGAGGAGAGGAAACCAGTAAGGGACAGATGGTTGAGGGGACAGTGGGCAGGCCCACGGCTCCCCAAGCAAGTGGCCGAGAAGCAGCCTGACTTCAGATAGCACCTTAATGTCAAGGAGGGACTTGCCCTTCCAGAACCTCACAGATGACGGTGCTCCTTTCCACCCTGTCACTGTGCAGCAGCTGCCTTGGCACCAGGGAGCATGGGAGCCAGGGTGCAGAGGAGAAGGACAGACTCACACCCACAGTATCCTCAGGGACTCTCATCAGCCAGGGTGTGTGCAAGCGTGTGTGTCTCAGGACGGCCGTGTCATCAAACCATCTCCAGACCAGGGCTTATGCACTCTGGAACATCCTGAAATTCTGTCACCTCACAACCTACATGTAAATGTGCACACATCCTACTCTGTAAGGGAGCAAAGCACAAAAAAGGAAAAGGAAAATTCTGATTTTTGTTTGTTTGTTTTTTTTAAACCAGGGATTGAACCCAGGGGTGCTTAACCACTGAGCTGTCCTTATTCCCTGTCCTTTGCGTGTTTGTTTTGTTTTTTGTCTTTTGTTTTGAGACAGGGTCTTGCTAAGTTGCTTAGGGCCTCACTAAAGTGTAGAGGCTGGCTTTGAACTTGAGATCCTCCTGCCTCGGCCTCCCAAGCAGCTGGGATTACAGGTGCACACCACCACACCTGGCTCTGATTTTGAATAATAAATGTTTTGTAGGAACAAAAGAAAATTGAACATAAGACTCCAAGAAGCAGGAACAGGTGAGAAACATGGAAAAGGTGGAGAGTATTGCCGACACAAAGCAAAACACACAGGAGAGAAGAGAAGCCGAGACTGCAACAAAAGGCAATGGACATGTTCTAAGAGATAGAGAACCCTCTGGCACCACTGGAACTGGAAAGGAAACAGCTCCTCCCAGACTTCTTGGGACATTCACTAGGCCTCCCTTTATTCATTCACCTGGGACTTCAAGGCTGTCACCCCACCTCTGGCTTCCTGGAGGGTGACACTTGTGAACACAGCTTCCACGAGGTTCAAGTTGTTAGAGTAACCCTGTCAGCAATGCCGGGCTTTCGCACAGCACATCTCCCTCACTAGGATGGCCTTAGAATGTTCCTGAGATCCAATCAGATGCCGGGAAATCTGTCAACTCTGGGTGTCTGGGCTTCTTATAACATAGAGGGAAAGGTTGGTGAGGAGGACGAAGGGGAGAAAAAAATGTTTGAAAATAAAAATAGTGTAAGTGACCACAGCTGAACTCCAGATGAACTCCAGAAATGGTCTGCCTTGTGCATTCCCATTTTTAAAACATCACTAAGCTTAACTGTGAGTACAGTCTGTGAAGTTCCTGAGCATCAATATTCTCATCTATGTAATGGCAACAGGAACACCATTTGGACCTATTCATTTGGTGCCACCACCATTATCACCTCCACAACCATCATAACCATCTTCATCACCACTATCATCACCACCATATTCACCACCATCACCACCACCATCATCACCATCTTCATCACCACCATCATCAATACCATCATCACCACCATCATCACCAGCCCCATCACCACCATCATCACCATCTTCATCACCACCATCATCACCACCATCACCACCACCATCATCAACACCATCACCACCATCACCACCACCATCACCACCATCATCATCAACACCATCATCAACATCATCATCATTATCATCACCACCATCTTCACCATCTTCACCACCATCACCACCACCATCATCACCATCATCACCACCTTCACCACCATCACCACCACCATCACCACCACCATCATCAACACCATCATCACCATCACCACCACCATCATCAACACCATCATCACCATCACCACCACCATCACCACCACCATCATCAACACCATCATCACCATCACCACCACCATCACCACCACCATCATCAACATCATCATCACCACCATCACCACCACCATCATCAACATCATCATCAACACCATCATCACCACCATTACCACCATCTTCATCACCATCACCACCACCATCACCACCACCATCATCAACATCATCATCAACACCATCATCACCACTATTACCACCATCTTCATCACCACCATCACTACCATCTTCATCATCACCATCACCACCACCATCATCACCACCATCATCACCATCACCACCATCACCACTATTATCATCACCATCACCACCACCATCACCACTATTATCACCACCACCATCATCATGACCATCATCATCATCAAGGACTGCGGAGGATCTTGTACCAGAGCACGTCAAAGCTACCCTGGAGTCCTGTTAAGTAGAGTGGAACCGCAGTCAGTGTCCACATAACTTACATAGCTCTGGCCCTTTGCAATGACTGACAGCTATCCAAGGTTGAATGAAGGTTGGAAAACCTACAGTCAGTTTTTTAATCATCTTTAAGATATTTTAATTGTAGCAAAATGCATATAAATACAATTTATCAACTTAGCCTCTTTTAAATGTATGGTTCTGTGTCACGAATGCATCCATATGTAGTGACCATCACCACCATCCCTCTCCAGAACTCCATGTGCAAAACTGGAACTCTATCTCCATTCAATACTAATACCCTATTCCTGACCCCAACCCCTGGTCCCACCATTCCATTTTCGGCCTCTACTGGTTTGACTGTCTAGATAACTCATAAATAGAATCACAAAGTATTTGTCTTTTTTTAAAACACTGGTGTATTCCAATTAGCATCATGTCCTCAAGTTTCATTCATGTTGTGGTATTTGTCAGAATTTCCTTCTTTTTCAAGGATGAATAATATTCCATGGGTAGACCGTATTTTGTTTCTGCATTCATCTGTCAATGGATGCTTGGGTGGTTTTCACCTTTTGGTTATTGGCAATAAAGCTGCTATGAATGTGGATGTACAAATACCCCTTTTTCTGGATGAGCCATTTTGATTCCCAGGAAGTCTTCAATGTTGTCTTGAGTAGTGAGACCACTAGGTTGGTGATCCCAGGGGTCAATGCACTGAAGAGCCTGAGAAAGAAACTAGTGCTGTTCATGGGTGGGCTCCCAGCATGCATGGCCCAGGGCCCTGGGAGGCTGGGGACCGCAGAGGGAGCTGCATTGATCCTGCTGGCTCCTCTCTTCTGACCATCTGGCGGTTCCTTGGAATGGGGACGGCTCCTTGTGGCTTTTGAATTACTAACATAGGTTCCTTCCTATGGCTCCCACTAACGGGTAGAGTTCCCCTGGTTCCTGGGGCCTGGCATTCTTTCTCCAAGTGTTCCTTAGAAGCTTCCTTCCATTTACCTGCTTGCCAACGCCACTCTCTTTTTACAAAGCCAAGCCCAGAAACTTTGTGGTCTTCACAGTCTCACTTCTCTCTTCTTGCTTCTGTCCCACGGTGCAGCAGCAGGAGAAAAGGCCCAGGGGAGAAGAACAACAAGGGCTGTTCCCCGGCCCCAGAGAGACTCCTGTGCTACAGTGAAGGAGCGTCTTGCCCTGGACAGCTGCCACCTCTCTCTGCTTCCCCTGTAAGATGGGTGCAATGTTAGGATCACTCTCATACAAACCTGGGAATAATGCATCTCCATGTAGCCAGGCACTGAGTTCAAGAAAAATGAGGGCCAGGGTAGTAGCATATGTCTGAAATCTCAGTGACTTGGGAGGCTGAGACAGGAGAATTGCAAGTTTAATACCAGCCTCAGCAACTTAGCAAGGCCCTAAGCAACTTAGTAAGAATCTGTCTCAAAATAGAAAAGAAAAAGGGCCGGGGATGTAGCTTAGTGGTTAAGGACCCCTGGATTCAATCCACAGTACAAAAAAAATGAAGGAAAAGAAGAAGGAGGAGGAGAAGGGGGAGGAGGGGAGGGGAGAGGGGCTGGGGATGTAGCTAAGTGGTTTGGGCAACAATTAGAATTAAATGCTTGTTGGGCTGAGGCTGTAGCTCAGTGGGAAGAGGGCTTGCCTAGCATGTGTGAAGCACTGGGCTCAATTCTCAGCATCACATATAAATAAAATAAAAGTCCATCAACAACAAAAAATATTCTAAAAAAGATTAAAAGCTTGCATTTCTGTAGAACAAACCAGTTTTTTCAAAGAAAATAAGTTGCAAATATAAAGCAAATCAAAAAACAATGTTTCATAATTTTCTTTTTACAGAGGAAGATGGCCTCTATCATGATTTGCTCTTATAGAAGCCGTCTTAATTTTGCTTTGCTATAACAAAATACTTTAGGCTGGATCCTCTATAAATAAAGAGGTTTACTTGGCTTAGGATTCTGGTGACTGGAGGGTCTAAACGGCATAGCCCCAGAGTCCTAGAAAAGACCCCCCGATTGCGTTACAATGTAATGAAATAAAGAAGGGACCTTGGCTATTTGCAGAAGGCACCAAGCCCACAGAATGGCCTCTTTCTTTCAAAGAACCCTCACTGCACTGTACCAGCATTGAGTCCTTCTAAGGGGATGCCCACACCCCCCATGATCCAAGTGGCTCCCCCTAAGCCCCACCTCTTAAAGGGCCTACCATCTCAATACCACTAAGCTGGGGGCAGCACTTCCGGCACATGAACCTCTGGGGAACGCACTCAAGACGTCCACATCACAGGCTCTGTCTAAGTCAGTAAGAAAACTAGAATAACAGCCTGGCACATGACAAGCAATTGTTGGGTGACATCTTCACAATCCATCAAGTTCAGCGGTTCTCAAACCCAGACACTCGTCAGAACCTCAGATAGGGGATCTGTGTTTTCAGAAGCTCTTAAGGTCTTTTGAAATATCTTTCCCCGTGGTTCCATCACTCGGCTTCAGAACCTGGACACACACCTGTTAGTTCAGGTCTTAGTGACGGCCGTTTGGAAACCCTATTCAAGCTCATGTCACTGACGAACATTCTCCCTTGCGTGGGCCCAGGTTCCTTGTGCACCGGGTTCATTTGGCTCCTTCCCACGTCTTGTCTGAACATGCAGCATCAGCTCCCTGCTTTGTCTTTGGAGAGCAGAAGAGCAGGCCTCACCCTGAGCAGGTCAAAACAGAGGCAGCGAACACAGGTGTCCACGGAGCAGGCAGGGAAGGACTTCAGGTCTGCTCAGCTGCCCACCCAGGTGGCCAGAAGTGGGGTGGAAATAGGGGCAGGGGCCTAAACTCCGCAGGTCAGAGGGTTGGATGGTTCAGCCAGGAGCTGGAGGGCTGGCTCTCTCCCCCTCTCCTTGAGTCCTGGGCCTCTGCCTCCCAGGGGCTGCTCCACAAGGTCTTTCCTGTTGGGCCACCACTCTTTTTGCAGGGTGGCTCAGAATCTCCCAGAGCACGAAGCTGGGCCTGTCAGGTGTTCCCGTGTCTTGCTCAGAAACAGCCGCACATGGCTCCTGCCACGCTCCGTTGGTGAAAGCAGGTGCAGTGCCCAGCCCAGTTCAAGGGGAGGGGCCACTCCAGGACACGATCCTGGGAAGTGGTCACTAGGGCCAGCGGTCTGCCAGGGCCCCATGCCCATCTCTATTTCCATCTTTTATCCCAACCGAGCAGACACAGAGAGGGGTGGTCACTGTTCGGTGACAGACAGGGGGTGGACAAATAACCCATCTGCCATTTTGGGGATGTTTCAGTCCCAGCTTTGGCCTCCAAGTGCATTGGATTTCAAAGGCTTTTATTCCAAGTTAGGTTTTTTGGAACTTGAGCCCTATTTCATTAAAGACACTTGGTCCTGTGGCTGGTTTGCCAGGCTGGCCCTTACACAGGGTCCGTCTGCAGACCCCATGAGCACTCTGTACTCCCATTTCCACTATGTGCCGTGATAGTTTTTTAAAGTTTGCCGGCGTGGCCTGGAGGCCAACTGCTTCTTTTTTAACGGTGCTCCTGTGAGAAGAGCGTTCTGAGGCTTTCTGCATGGAGGCAACAGCTCCCTCACCCTCCCTCAGGGGTGGCGCCCCCAGCTCTGCAGCCTGGACCTGGCTGCTCTGGGGCAGGAGGGGGCAGGAGGAGGCCGTCTCCCTACCTATCTGTCGCTTGCTGGTTTCAACATGAGACTGGGTGTGGGCAGGCTTGAACTTGAAGTTTGTCTCTGCCACTCATTCCCTCTGGCAGCCTCTCTATGGGTACACAGAAGGGAAAGAACAAGAAAAACCCCACACAATGCCCCTGGCTTCCCCTGGGCCTCCAATCTCAGCCTCCCTCCCTGCCACCATACTAAGGGCTGAACTCCCTGTGGATTTCCACTGGGCTGGGCTCTGCTTTGTTCTGAGGCCTCCGGATTGCCTCTGCTTTGTTCTCAAACCTCGGCGTCACCTTGAACTTGAATTGACCAATGGAGTCAAAGTGGGAACATCCCGGGCCTTGTCTCCTGGACCTCAGTTATTTTAAGGCTTTCTTCAAGGTGTGGAAATTAATGAGCACTGAGGTTTAGCTTCAGATTTTTAACATTAAAATCAGTTATACATACACACAAAACCAGAATGTACCTAGCGATATGTACACAATCACACACACCCACACACAAACACACACACACATCAAAGTCAGCAAAGCTCACATGAAAATGCTGCACTTTCTAATCCACCTTTTGCAACTTTTCTACAGACTGTGTCTATTGTTTTATTTTAATATAATTTAATCGTATTGCTTTATTTTAAATAAACAGATCACTGTGGCTTTGAAAGCAAATTCTTCCTGCAGAACAAGGTAGAGAACCTCTTCCAAATGGCCTTAGGACAGGGAGGTCCCTTTCCTGTTTCTGCCGTTCTCCTCCAGTTCTCCTCCACGTGTAAATGTGAGGAGCTTTGCCACCTGCAGGACAGTCACTGCCCTGTTACCTCCCACTGCCCTATGCTAGGGATCTTGGTATCTGCCTGGTCAATGCCAAAGGGCTACGATGGGCTTCAAGAGAGATTTCATATCCCGGAGCATAAGCCATTTTTAGGTGAGCAGAGAGTAGATTCCCTGAGGCCATGACGTGAACTCCTCTTTGCTCCTCTTGCACTGGTCGGCTTCCCGTTACTATCACCGAATACCTGAGATAATCAACTTGGGAAAGTCTGCTTTGGCTCTTCGTCTCAAAGGTTCTAGTCCCCTGGTTGGTGGGGAATTGCTTTTAGGTCTGTGGCCAGGCCACACACGGTGGCAGGAGTCTGTGGAGTGGGAGGCTGCTCACCTCACCGTGGCCAGGGAGCAGAAAGAGAGGGAGGCGCTGGAACCTCAAGGACCTAGGACCTCAAGGGAGGCCTGATGACCTGAGAACTCCCACTAGGCCCCACCTCTTAAAGGTGCCCCGACGATGCCAAGCTGGGGGCCAAGCCTTCAGCACGTGGCCCTGTGGGGACACTCCAGATCCCAAGCATAGCACCCGAGGCAAAGCCCTTTGCCTCCCACATCAACAAACTTCGTGGCTGAACAAGAGAAGACCACGGATTCCTCACTTCTCATGGCTTCAGGGGCTGGATCCCCAGTCCTATTGCTAACGGGCGAGGGGGCACTTCTCAGCCAGCTTTTCTGAATTGTGCAGCAGACCTTCCAGGAGAGCTGCGAGGACCGTGGGAAAAGTGGGTGGTGCAGGCAGTGAAGAGCGGAAACACGGAGTCTTAATGTACATTGGCCTGGCCACGCGCTGGAGACAGAGAGATCAGGCACCCTTCCATTCCTGTTCCCCGTTCTGACCACGTGTAGGTCTTCTGGGCACTGAAGACAGCCTGCCCTGGCTGTTGGTTGTGGGCCCCTCCATGATGCATGGGTGCTAGAGCAGCCTCAGGACCCTTCCATAGGCATCAGTAGGAAAATGTCCCCTGATCCACGCACTTTGTCCCTTCCACCTCTTTTTTGCCATCTTGGGTCATGAGGTCAGCAGAGCAGGGGACTGACCCCTAACCAGCCCAGTAGACCTCACAGGAAAGAGGAAGACATTTCTTCTGTTCAAACCTCTTTTTCCCTGGAAGAAGGGGGAATAGGTATGTTTCTTTCAACACAGTCAAACCTAATACTAAGTGCTTTGCATTACATTTCTCCAGAGAAACAGAACTGAGAGAATATTTACAGAGATTGACCCAAGAGGAGATTTAGTAGGGGAATTGGGTCCCATGATTAGAGACTGAGAAGATGCATCATTTGTAGCTGGAGAGCTGGGAAAGCCGGAGGTGTGGCTCAGTTTGAAGGCAGGAGAGCCAGTGGTGTGAATTCCAATCCAAGGACAAAGGCTCGAGAACCAGGAGCCCTGATGTCCAACTGCAGAAGATGGATGGCCCAGGACAAGAAGAAAGAGAGAGATTCACCCTTCCTCCACCCGTTCAACCCCTCAACGAACAGGATGAT
Source organism: Ictidomys tridecemlineatus (assembly GCF_052094955.1). Classification (NCBI taxonomy): domain Eukaryota; kingdom Metazoa; phylum Chordata; class Mammalia; order Rodentia; family Sciuridae; genus Ictidomys; species Ictidomys tridecemlineatus. The sequence goes on along the minus strand of NC_135485.1, from coordinate 74,409,957 downwards.
GCCCACCCACACCAGTGAGCATGGATCTTCTTTAGTCTACTGTTCAAATGCTCCTCTCCTCCATCAATGTCCTCTTCAACACATTCTGAAATGCTGTTTTACCAGCTATCTGGGCATCCCTTAGCCCAGTCGAGTTGACATGTAAAATAACTGTCAGGTGCTTCAACACACAACTGATACTATTTTTACGTGGACTTTCTAGTTGTGATAAATCCCTGGGACCCTTCAAAATATCCCTTTTCCTTCTCGTTCATTTGTGTCTACATGACTCTTACTACAATCTCTGCCAACACATGAGGAGACAGAGAGGAAGTCACCTCGATGGCTGGATTGCTGGAGATTCTTCTCGAGTTACTCCTTGATCTCTCATAGAAGGTTTGTGCAGGAAAGATACTATCAAAAATGTGATTTCTAAATTGCTGCTTTGTTTTCAACTGGAAACAGGGGTAGTGAACATCCTTGTATAGAAGGTGTTTAAATGCTTCTCAATTTCAAGTACCCAATTCTAGAGAGAATGATACCACAAAGCCCTCCCACCTCCCACATCCACCTCAATGATGGCTGACGTTTTGCACTCCTGTTTCCTGGACCCAGGTGTTCTGCAATACAAGGGGGCCCTGCCACTCAGTCGGTCTTATGCCCACCAAGGTTTGACAATCACTGGGTCTGGGCTCCATGGGTTATTAGAGCAAATAACACCTTGCACATATTCTTGCTGCTGGATACTTCCGTGTGTTTTTGGCCCTTTCTATAAGTAGATTCCCATCCCTTGTCCATCTGCAGGTTCCAGGTCTATGGATTCAACCGACCAGAGATAAGAGCATAGTTAAGTCTGAAATGGTTGCCTCTGCACTAAACACGTACAGGCTTTTCACTCGTCACTATTTCCTAAACCACATTGTATAACAACTGTTTACGTAGCATTCACGTTGTGTTAGGTACTACAAGCACTCTACAGATGGTTTAAGGAGGATGTTTATAGGTGATATGGAAACGTTGTACCATTTTACATAAGGTGCTTGAGCACCTGAGAACCTGGAATCAATCCCCCTCAGAAACCAAGAGATGACTGTCCATCTCCAAACCAAAGAGACATCTCTTCCTAATACAACGACCATGACATCATTGCCTCTGACTAGCACAGTCACTATTCCTTAACATTACCTAGTACTCAGAGCACCGTCAAACTGCCTGCATCATCACTAAAATGTCTTTTTATATTTAGCATTTAAAATCCGGTTTTAAATGAGGGTTACATATTGCATTGGCTGTTGGGTCACCTAATTATCTTTTTTTTAAAATATTTATTTTTCAGTATTTGGCGGACACAGCATCTTTTTCTGTATGTGGTGCTGAGGATCGAACCCGGGCCGCATGCATGCCAGGCGAGCGCGCTACCACTTGAGCCACATCCCCAGCCCACCTAATTCTCTTTTGTTATCAAATCATCTCCCTTCTCTATTTATTTGTTTATTTATTTATTTATATTTAGAAGAAGCACATCATTTGCCTTGTGGAATTTTCCACGTGTTCCAAAGATTTTTAAATCTTTGTGCTTCCATGTTCTCAGTTATAGGACAAATATTTACTTGAAAATCTAGCTAAGTATTATGACCCACTGTAAGGTTAAGGCACAGAGGAGACATCATGACTTTGGTCCCTTCTCACCTCACTAGACCCTTCTAGTTTCTAATGGCTCCATGATTGACATCATCAACATCAACCTAAACTAAGGTTGGAGATGGGGAGCTGGTGGGCAGACCAAGACAGGAGCAAGAGTCCTGGCAGGTGATGGTATTCCATCCACATTGGATGCTTGAAAAGTAAGTGAAATAGAAGAGCCAATCCATGCCTCACAGTCTCCAGAGCCAGAACCTCACACCTTCCTGACTTAGGATGCCCAGCACCTTTCCCTGGCTCTCCTACAGCAACCAGGTGTGACACCATGAGTTCCTTCCTGCTAGTGACAGTACCAGATGAAGTTAAGAGAAGAGAGTGTCCTCCTGGCTGATCGTAGCTCTGCTGTGTCCCTGTCAACACAAGTGTGATCAAAAAGGACCAAAGCAAGAGTCACTGTCATTCATGGCTGCTTCTGGAAATGCAAAGTGGTTCAGAAGACTGTGGCAGCTTCTTACAGAACTCAGCATACTCTTCCCACAGAAGCCAGTAATCTCACTCCTCAGTATCTACCCAAAGGAGCTGAAACTACGTCCACACAAAAACCTGCACACAAGTATGTAGAGCAGCTTTATTCACAATTCCCAAACCCTGGAAGCAACCCAGATGTCCTTCAGTAGGTGGACAGATAAATAAACTGTGGTAGACTCACACAATGGGGTACTGTTACTCAGCACTAAAAAGCAATGAGCTATGAAGTCGTGAAGACACCGAAGAAACCTAAGTGCACATTGCTAAGTGAAAGAAGCTGTTCTGCAAGCTTTCCTATCATGTGAGTCCAACTATGTGAAATGCTGGAAGAGGCAAAGATCAGTGGTTGCCAGAGGGCAGGGAAGGATGATTAGGCAGAGCTTGGAGAAACTTTAGGTCAGTGCAACTACTCTGTACGGTACTATAATAGATCATTATGCCTTTGTCCAAACCCATGGACTGTACAACATTGACACTGAACCCTAAGGTATGGACGTTGGATGTTTGGATAATAATGGTGTGTCAAAGTAGGTTGGTCAGGTGGAACAGATATGGATATGGATCATGGGAGAGGCTGTCCATGTGTGTGAACAAAGGGTAACAAGGAAATCTCTGCACCTTCCTCTCAATTTTGCTGTGAATCTGAAACTGTTCTTTTTTTAAAGGAATGAAAAACATGTCTTAGATACTAAAAGTATTATACACCTCCCTGGCTTCCTCTGGAGGAAATCAGGAAGCAGCCCGGGCTGGTGGAGGGCTCTGCAGCTGCTATTGAAACCTGGAGCTGCCCCTGAGACACTGGCCTCCTCTGGCCACCATGACCCCACCAGGAGCTGGGCTGCTCCTGGGTCTGAGGATACCTGGGTCTGGGAGACTCTCAGGACTTTTTCCATTTTTAAGGAACAGGGTTCGTGCATTTGATGTTTATTTCACAACAGTCTTGTTTTTCAGGTTGTGGTGCACAGAAACAAACTAGCAGGCATGCAAAAGGCCTTTAGATCTTCAGAGGAAAGCCACCCTATAAATCCAAGCCATTATTACTACTAATGAAGTGACTCAGGACCTCCATCTCTAATTGGTCTACTTTACCCAATAAAAGAAGAGTCCTCTTTCCTTCCCTGCATACTCTCACCCCCACACCTCTCCTCCCTCCTCCTCTAGAGAAAATAAATATCTGGGACAGATATTTATGGGACAGAGCCCTGACATTGTTCCCATGGGGTCTCTGAGATTTTTCCTCCTTTAAAATAACTTTGTAACTTCCCTGGTAGAAATGAAGGAGGCCCAGGACCGACTCCCTCACTCTCCCCTTTTTCAGGATTTTGGAGATCCCTGGACCACAGATGCTGTGATCACACTAGTAGACATTCTACTACCTTTCCTATCCCTGTCCCCACCTCTTCCCTTCATTTCCCTTTGTCTAGTCCAATAGACTTATATTCTGCCCCCCTAATTTTGTTGTTAGCATCTGCATATCAGAATAACTACAAAGTTTTTCAAAGAAACCAAGCAAGATTTTTAAAATCTCATTGTAGCTATTTTACAATTTTTAATCAGTCGGGCTCTGGACAAATTCCTGCTATCACAGGATGTGGTGGGAGATCAATGGTGGTAGTCTTGGAAACTGTGGGCACTGTCCTTGGCTGCTGTGTAGGTGTGGAGCTTAGAGACCCCACATGGGGACCTGCTCAGGTGATATTTTCTGGGCTTACTGGGTCTATTTAGGCTCCGCAGTCTACATGACTCAAATCTCAGGCAAACACCCTGGACTCATCACCCTTAGGGGCCAGCAAAGTCAGTGGGCTCCTCTCATTGCAGAGGAGCAGCTAAACCAGTTTTTTTTTTTAATTGGAGGAAAACATTTGACAGTGTTAGACTCTTTGCTGCACTAATAATACCAAGCTGAGAGGCAGACACCCCCAGGCATGCGATGTGTTTTCTGGGCAGACCAGTTTCTTCAGCACAATATGAGTAATCGCACCCTTCTTTTGAACTTCACCGGTGAACTTGGTGCTACGGGTGGGTGGAGTTGGAAGCCATCAATGGGATTTGTCTGCAAGGAGTGGCTTGGATGATGGCCAGGAAGGCAGTCTCCTGACTCTGATTCCAGGTTAGAACGGGGTACCCCTCAGATAACTGGGACCGTTGGGCCACACCTGTGCATACGGCTGTTCGGTCATGTGGTTATACTCACGAGTCATCATTCACTCCTGGTGTGAGGACCATCCCCACAGAACGGCCTCCATGTACGGCAGCTCTTTGCCTAGATGAATGTTCTACTTGTTCTTCTTAGACATACATGACAGTAGAGTGTATTTTGACAATTATACATATATGGAGGATGACTTATACTAATTAGGAGCTCATTCTTGTACTGTGCGTGATGTGGAGTTTCACAGGACGTGTATTCATATATGAACGTAGGAAAGTGATGTCTGGTTCATTCTACTGTCCTTTCTATTCCTATCCCCCACCCCTTCCCTTGATTTCCCTTTGTCTAATCCACTGAATTTATATTCTCCCTCCCCCCACCCCAGCTTATTCTTGGTTAGCATTGCACATCAGAGAGAACCTTCAGCCTTTGGTTTTGGGGGACTGACTTATTTGCTTGTTGGTACCCACAGCTTCTCATTTCCCTGCATATTTATTGACTTCTGATACCTGACCCTCCAAAACAAACTAGAGTTTTGGTTCAAGTTTTTTTCTTTTTTAAAAAAAAATCATTAGTCTCTGTTTCCCCTTTATTATGTCAATTTAATAGCAACTGCAAACAGTTACAGTTGCAAAGCTCCACGCCGGATTGATGGCCTCATCTCCTTACAACACACCTGTTACCACTGTGCTTCCTATTTTGGATCTTTCTCCTCCTCCTGACACTGCAACAAGGGAAGAAAACAGAACTCAAGTCCCCTTTCTCTGTGTGGCTCTCCAGCTATTGCAGTACCACTGATGGGATAGGCTTCCATTTCCTAATTAAGCTGCCTTTGAAACCTGATCAAAAATAAGTGGGTCCTACAGTGGACCTGTACTTCCCGACTCCATTCCTTCCACTGATGATGTTGGACTATATTTTCTCCCAAATGATACTGCCTCCATGAATGTAGGCTCCTGATAGACCTGAAGATATGGGAGTAGAGTTCTCCCTAATATCCTTGTCTTTAAAAGAATATATTCTTATTATATTACTCATTATCCTAAAAGTTGTCTTGACTATCATAGGTACTTTATTTACCTTGCTGTATGAATTCTAGATTTAGCTATCAGATTAGGAGAGAGAAACGACAATTTTAATTGTGACATTGATTCTAGAGATCATTTTGAGGATGGACACATTAGGAGATCAAGCCCTCCAAGGGAGGCAGCTTGGGGTTATTAATGATGGTGGAATGTGATGATCATTATGATCCAAAGTACAGGCATGAAGACATGAATTGGAGTGAAGATACTATGTATACAACCAGAGATGTGAAAATTGTGCTCTATATGTGTAATAAGAATCATAATGCATCCCACTGTCATATATAAAAAATTAATTAATTAATTAAAAATAAATAACTAAATAAAGAAGATCAAGCCCTCCAAGATTTGAAAACAATATTTTATTTCTTCATTTGTTTATGTCTTCTTTAATCTTTGGATTTTTTAAATTCATACTTTATAGTTACATGTAATAGTGGGCTTCGTTTGGACATATTAATATTCACATGGGATATACTTAATATACTTATATATTAATATTCACATGGGATAAACTTACCTGTTAGTTCTATCAGCTTCTCAAGATTCCTCTGGAGTCCTACATGGATGATTAAGTAACCTGACGACTAAGAGTCTTCTTACTTTTTTTCCTTTCCATTATGGATGGCTTTAATGTCTTCTTGTTTGTACTGGCTGGAGCCTCCAGTAAAGCACTCAATAGAAATGTCGTGTTTCTGATCATCAGGACAAAAGCATTTCATCTTTCATCATTAAGTCTGATGTCGTCTGTGGGTTTGGGTAGATTCCCTTCTGGTCATTGTTTGATGAGGGTTTTCACCTCAAGTAAATACTGAATAATAAAAATTCATTTTTATTATTTATTGAAGTGATGATATGCTAGGAGTTTTGTTAATATGGTGAATTACACTGGATAATTACTGGATGTGAAACCAGCCATACATTCTTGGGATAAATCCACATGCTCATAATGTCTTTGGCTTTTGACATATTGTTGTCAACTAGACCATCAAAAAGTTCATGTAGAATTTTGCATCCGTATCCATGAGGGATAATGGTCTATAATTTGTTTTCACTAATAACTTTGTTTGGTATTTGATTCAGGGTAATATTGGCCTCAGATAGGTTGGAAAATATGACTGCCTTTTTAATTTTCTGGAAGAATTTTTGTAGAATTGGAATTCTTTCTTCCTTAAGTATTTATGATTCACTGTGAAGCTATCTGGGAGCAGAGTGTGTGTGTGTGTGTGTGTGTGTGTGTGTGTGTGTGTGTGTGTGTGTGAGAGAGAGAGAGAGAGAGAGAGAGAGAGAGAGAGAGAGAGAGAAAGATTTTAATTGCAAATTCAATTTATTTAATTTAGATACTCAGGTTATCTATTTCTCCTCCTTCTTGTCTTCCTCCTTCTTTTTTTAAATTTTTTTTTCTTCAATGCAGGAGATCAAACCCAGGAAGCTACCACTGAGCTACAACCCACAACTCTTTTCTCCTTAAGTGAACGTTGGTTGTGTGTATCTTTCAAAGACTGTTCACTTTATCTAAGTTGCAAAATTAATGGTATGATTATTTAAATGAATATGAGCATTCTGTTGTTTTCACTTGCCCTCTTTGTTCTTTTTTATTGCATTTCCTGTTCTTAAAAATTTCTTCGTATTAATTTATTAATTTAGATTATTGTAGTCCCTTAATTATAATTGATTACTTGGATTAATGTTTTCATTTTAAGTCCTTTTTTAGTTTTTGTTGGATTTTGTTCTTCTGGAGGTTACTAGAGTTTTTCTGTGTACCTCTTTTGCTTCCAAGTGCTATCGTACCAGTTAATGTATCATATGAGAACCTAAAATAGAATATTTCTATTTTTTCCAACTTTGTCATATTATGGATATATTTTACTTTTACATACACTAAAAATTCCACAGAACATTGTTGTTTGTGTGTTTAAATAAACAATTACCTTTTAATAGTATTTCAATAACAAGAATCAAACTATATATTTACCCAGACTATATATTTAACCATATTACCAAATGTAATACTCTCCATTCCTTTATATAGATCTATATTTTATATAGATTCTGTATTTCCCTCTGATAATATGTTACATCTGCTTAAAGGACATCTTTTATTTAACATTTCTGTAAGTTAAAATTTTCAGCTTTTGTATGTCTAAAATTTCTTTATTTTTCCTTAATTTTTGAAACATATTTCAATGCAACATAGACTTTGAGTTGAAAGTTTTTTTTTTTTCGTTCTTTGGAGGTATTTTCTGTGTTGATTCCTTGTTTGCATTATTTCTGATAAGAACTCTGCTGCCATGCTGATCTTAATTCCTCTGTGTTTAATGTGTCTCTTTTTCCTCCCACTGACTTTAACATTTCCATTTGTTATTGGCATTGAGCAATTTGATGGCAAGGCACCTTACTATTTTATGTCTTTGTGACTAGGATTCAATGAATTCTTGAATGGGTAGGTTTACAGTTTTGATCCACTTTGGTAAATGGCGATTTTGATATCAGATGCTTTTTGTGCCTTAACCCTATCTTTTGTAGACTCTATTTTTTAGGGTTATTGAAATTGTTCTGTAGCTCATGGATGATCTGTTCATTAAAATTCTTTTCCTATGGGTTCCACTCTTCATGTAAAACGACTGTCTAGTCAGGCTGAAAGAAACAGGCACTATTCCTGACATGTATGCACTTCTGGAACAGGTTCTTCAAATCCTTTCTGCTGGTTCTTTTCCCAGCTTTGGGTAAACCATATATATATATATATATATATATATATATGTATATATTACACACACACACACACACACACACACACACACACACGCCAATGTGCCAGTCGCAGTACCAGGCTTAATACCGAGGGAAACCCATTTCTGTGTGCATTTCTCCTCTCAGTACTGGCCCTGGGCACTCCAGCCACCTCAGACTCAGCTCCATCTCACCTGGGAATTCAGTGGGCTCCACACGGGTTGTCCATGTTCCAGCCTGAACAGTCTCTTTGAACTATAAGCTGGAGTAATTATTGGCTCATTTCATTTACTTATTGACATTTTTCCTGATGTCCACTGTCTGGAAAACAGCTGTTTCATATATTTTGTTATTGTATTGTGTTTGTGTGTGTGTGTGTGTGTGTGTGTGTGTGTGTGTGTGTGTGTGTATGGTGGAGGAGGATTATTTCAAGGGTATGTCTGTGTGTCTGCAAACATGGTGCTGGGTGCTTTATTTGACTAGAGCTTATGTCTTTTCAGTCCTTGAAAATCTGGATAAAGAAGATAATTTCTTATATATACATCATTTACTGAAGTGAACTTGAAAAATATAAAGAGACTGATTTTCAGAGAAGACATAAAAAAAGGTACTATTTAAATCTCTGGAAATCACTAGATGCCCTTATTTTCTTCAGAGAATTCTATTAAGTCTTTGTGAAATAATAGTCCTAATGCTAACAGATGCTTCTATAAGAGAATGAGTGTCTCCAAATCATTTTCATGAAACAAACATAGTAATTAAATTCAAGGAAGATAGCACAATAGAAAATTACAAATTGGAGACAGTTATAAACATTGATTTAAGATTCATGAATATAACATTACTAAATAAAATCCTGCAGCAAACTAAAATAGCCACCACCACGACCAAGAGCATTTTACTTCAGAAATGTAAGAGTACTCAGTGTTAGGAAATTATTAATATGACTGCTGAATTAAAAAGGCTAAGTTGAAAAGGTGTTTTCTTATTTCCACAGATGCTCAAAGACACTCAACATCTACTCATGATAGCTGCTTAAAAACATGAATATATGCATCCTGGATTAGGAATATAAAATATACCTATTTCAGTGTCAGGACAACTGCGTAACACTCATCTTGAGAAGTACCACTATAAGTGGATGAGGGTATCCACTTCTACCACTGTTTACATTTGGTTTGGAATTACTAGATCATGCAATGAGAAGTACACGAAGAAACTCGAAATATAAAAAATAGGAAGATGGAGATGTCATAATTAGTTTTACATTGTATATAATTTATACTTATGTACTAATTAATTACATACCTAGAAACATCAGAGTATCCTCTGGGTAAAATTATTACAAATAATAAGAAACATTTTTAAAATGGCTTGACACAAAACCAATATATATAGAATTGTTTAAATATAAGAGCAACAATTTATTGGAAAAGCTAAATGGAAATAAATAGCCCATCTAAAATATAAAGATTTCAACATATTTTTTTTAATGCTAAGAAAATATGTAAGGAGTTTGGAAGACATTACTATCATCCACTCTCAGAACAACAAAAAAAAGCAAAAAATAAAACAAAATGAAAACCACTATAAATCAGCAACTCTTCTTAGATCCCTCAGCAAGTTCAGGTCACAGGACACCTGAATATCGGAGACACAGGCAGACACGGGGGATCACAGTTTTACAGGAAGAAGAAACCACCAATCCAGCCGGCATTGAGTAGAAATTGGTGTGTACCAGTGATTGAGCATGAACTAATCTGAGAAGAAAATGTGCATATTGGGGGTGGGGAGCACTTTTCTGAGTTTTGTCTTCAGGAACCCCATGAAGTTCCCAGCATGAAAAACAGAGAAACAATGCCTTTAAAGGAAAAGGAAAATAAACTATTTTGAAATACTCCCAGAATATTCTGTTCACTTCTTAAAATAAAAATTAAAAAATGAAAAGGCCCGCCCACAATGAAAGCTATTTCACCAAAACCTGGCCAGCTTGGGTTTTTCTAGAACATAACCAACTCCATCCCACTCTAGCCTTCTATGTGGTATGAGAGAAATAACCAACCCAAACCTTCTCTAGCTTTCCTGACTTTCCTAAAGGAAAAGAACGGAGACAAACTTTGGGAATTCACAGTTTAAAAGGCAAGGCTCACTGGAAGACTGAGAACTCATCATAAGATTATAAAATGCTTCCACTCTCCCCACACCTTATCAGCACATCACTAGACAGTTCTTCTTAGTAAAAGAATTGGCTTTCCATGAAATATTATATGACAAAGTGAAAGGTAAAACATGCAGTTTGAGGAGACTAAACAATCATTAGAACAAGAGTCAGATGTGGCTGGCATGTTGAAGTTATCAGACCTGGAATTTATGATAACTATGATAAGTGAAGTTAAGGCACTGTTCCTACCATGGAAAAGTGACCACATGTAAGAAGAATAGATGAATCATGTAAACGGAGAGATGGAAACTCTAGGAAAGAATAAAAAGAAACACTAGAAGTGAAAAACACTATAATAAAAATAAAGAATACTTTTGGTGAGCTAATGAGTAGACTGCACACCTCTAAGGAAAGAACCTCTGAGCTTAAGGTTGTATTAATATAATGTCAAAACTAAAAAGCAAGGAGAATAGGTTGAGACAATGAGGCCATCTTGAATAGCCTGCCCCAGACTGTGGGACAGCTGTAGTAGGTGTTACACATATATAACAGCAACACCAGGAGAAAGACAGAGGAGCAAAGATTTGAAGCAATAGTGATAAGAACCTTACAGAATTAAGGCATACAACAAACTACACACCCAGGAAGTGACGGAGAATATCAAGAATAGTGCAGGCACAAATAGCCAATCTTAGGTATATCACACAAACCGAAGAAAATAAACACCAAGAAAAAAGTCTTCAGGAAAATATTGAAAACTCTGCCAGATTTCTCTTCAGACACTGTGCCATCAAGAATAGAGTGAAATGAAACATTTAAAATGGTAAATGAACAAAACTCTTGGTGTTAGTCAGCTTTCCATTGCTGTGACCAAAACACCTGACAAGAACAACTTAGAGAAAGAAAAGGTTATTTTGGGTTCATGGTTTCAGAGGTTTCTGTTCACCGTCAGCCAACTCCACACTGTGTGTCTGTGGTCAGTCAAATACTGTGGCCCAAGAGTGGGGTAGAGGAACACTGCTCAGACTACCGCAGCCAGGAAGTGGGGGCAGTCACCAGGGACAAACTATAAAACCCAAAGTCACGCCCCCCATAACACACTGCCTTCATCACCTGCCTCCTGTTACCACCTGGTTGTCCATTCAAATTACTAATCCATCAAATGGATTCACCCACTAATTAGGCCCTGGCTCTTGTTAGCTAATCATTTACCTCTGAGCAATCCTAATTAAGACAGGGCCTACCTTTTGGGAGCCATCTCATATATAAACACCACCCATCAAGCCAGACGCCCATACTTTGTAAAATTGTCCTCCAAAAGTGAAGAAGAAATAAAGGTGTTCTCAGACAGCTAAAAGTTGAGGAGATTTGTCAGCAATAGACCCACCTTGCAAAAAATATTTTAAAAAGCTCTTCAGAGAGAAGAAAAAGGATCTACCTCGAAAGTTCAGATCTATACAAAAGAAAGGGTAATGAAGAAGGCATGAATGAAGGTTAAAAAAAATCTTATTTTTATTAATTTATCTAACAGCAGTTTATTTAAAATAATAGCAACAATGTGTTTGTGATTATGGTTAAGGGCAAGTGAAATGAATAGCAGCAATGATATAGGGGTGAAATGAGGTGAATAGAAACACCTTCTTATCAGGTGTGCTCACTACCTGTGATGCAGTGGAGAGTTATTTAAAACTGGACTGGATTAGTCACAAACACATATTGTAAATTCTACAGCGACCAGTGAGAGAAATAAAAAGAAAATATAATTATTATACAAAGAGAGGAGAGAAATTTTTTTAAAGCAAAAAAAAGATTTGAGTAAAATAAAGAGCTAGAAAAAAATAAAAGAAAATGGAAGTTTATGAAGTGAACAATTAAAACCACTTACAGCAGAAAAAGAGTGAAAGATGACAATTAAAACAGAATAAGAACAAATAGTAGATATTAATCCAACTATATCAATAATCATTTTAAATATTAATGGTGTTAAAACATCAACTAAAAGACAGATATTATTTGAATGGATAAAAATGGGACAAAAGAACAAGGTACCCACCTTATAAATGTGTGTGTGTATGTGTGTGTGTTTATTGTGTGTGTTTTAAACAAGCAGATAGGGAAGATATACAATGCTAATAGTAATCAAAAGAAAGCTGGTATAATTAATTAATTTCAGACAAAGTTGGAATAAGAAAAATTATGAGGGACAAAAAGGAGTTTTACATAACAGTAAAGAGGTCAATTCTCCAAGGATATATAAGAATCCTTAAAATATAAGCACCTAAAAAAGAGCATCAAAATACATGAGGAAAAAATAGTGCTTCATGGAGAAATAGAAAAATCCATTATTTTAGCTGTAAACTTCAGCACGTCTCTATTAGCAGTTGGCAGCTATATCAGACAGAAAATTGATAAGGATATGGTCAGACTGAACAACACTATTCATTAGCAAGGTCTAATCAAACTTTATAGAATACTTCTTCCAGCAACGGAAGAACACACCTCTTCTCAAGCTCACGTGGAGCATTCACCAAGGTCGGCCACATTCTGCACCATAAAATAACTCCCTAAGAAATTTAGATGGAAAGAATAGAAATAAAATGATGTCCACTCTCAAATCAGAGTGAAATTATACTAGAATTCAATGACAGAAATGTAGTTGTGAAATACCCAAATATCTGGAGATTAAATAACACACTTTAAAATAACACATGGGTCAAAAAATCATAAGAAATGTTAAAAATGTTTTAAATTAAATGAAAATTAAAATGTAATTCATCAAAATTTGTGCAAAGCAGCAAAGGAGGCAAATTTATAGCATTGAATGTGTTATTAGGAAAGCAAATATCAAAATAAATCATTTTCAATTTGGAAAAAAAGGTGAGTGGGGCATGGGATGAGTGGAGGAAATTTGGATTGAACAAAGGAGAGACAGGGAGGGGGTATGGGGGTAGGAAAGATGGTGGAGTGAGACGGATATCATTACCCTAGGTACATGTATAGTTGCACAATGGTGTGTCTCTACCTCATGTACAACCAGAGAAGTGAAAAATTCTGCTCCATTTGTGTACATAAATCAAAGAGCTTTCTGCTGTCATGTATAACTGATTAGAACTAATAAAAACATCAAAAAGAATAAAGTTTAGAGCAGAAGTCAATGAAATTTAAAAAGACATAAGTGAAAACCAACAAAGCCAAAAGCTTTTTCTTTGAAAAGAGAGATAATATTAATAAAATTATAGCCAGACAGAGAGAGAGAGAGAGAGAGAGAGAGAGAGAGAGAGAGAGAGAGAGAGAATTCACAATGAACAAATGGTCATAAATGAAAGAAAGGAAATCATTACTGATCCTATTAATGGATAATCTTTAAGGGCACTAAAGGATAATTGAAGAATATTATAAACTATATCTGCAAGTTTGATAACTTAGATGAAATGGACCAATCCCTTCAAAGACATAATCATCCTGCTATAGCATAATTGTGTCACCTCCAAAACCTAAATGTTGTTAATACAGTCGTATTAGGTCACGTGGCCTTTCAGAGGTGAATAGGCCATGAGGCATCTCCCTTGTAAATAGAATCAGGTGCTCTTATGAAGGGACTCAATGAAAAAAATTCATTCATTTTTGCCCTTCCGCCTTCTGCCATGTGAGGACAGTCTCTCCCATCTATAGGACTCAGTGTGTTATGGTTTGAACATGAAGTTCCTCCCTCAGGCTCATTGCTGAATGCTTGGTGCCTGGTGCAGCAATGTTCAGAGGAAGGAGTTTGGGAAAGTGATTTGGTCATGAGGGCTCTGACTTCATTAGTGGATTGATTAATGGATAGCTGGATGGACTTCAAGGTGGTAGGAGGTCGGTTGAAGAAGCAGGTCTTTGGAGGGTGTGCCTGTGGGGACTATATCTTAACTCTGGCCCCTTCCTCTCCCTCTCTCTGCTGCTCAGCTGCCGTTATATGAGTGGTTTTCTTCTGCCATGCCTTTCACCAAGATGTTCTGCCTTCCTCAAGCCTAAAACACTGCAGCCAGCTGACCATGAACTCCAACCTCTGAATTCTGAGCCAAAATAAACTTTTCCTTCTTCTAGTTGTTTCTGTCAGGTATTTTGGTCACAACAACAAAAAGTTGACTAACACACTGTGTTGAAGGTGCGTCTTTGGAAGCAGAGCACAAGTGTCATCAAACATTGAACCTACTGGTGCTTGATCTTGGGTTTCCTGGTCTATGCAAGTGTAATAACTAATTTCTGTTCTTTACTAAGTCTGTGGTATTCTGTTATAGCAGCACAATACATGAAGACACTTTCAAAACCCCACACAAGAATAAATAGATAAACTGAATAGGTCTGTATGTATTTAACAAATTGAATAAAGAACTAATAACCTCCAAGACATGAAGTACCAGGCTCAGATGAATTCACTGGTGAATTCTATAAAATATTTAAGGAAAAAAACACCAATTCACTTCAGTCTCTCCTAGATGACAGAAGTCAGGAGAATATTTTCTAACTCATTCCATGAGGGTAGCAGTAACCAAATATCAAAATCAGATAAAGATATTATGAGAAAACTATGGACAATTATTGCTCACAAACAGATGCAAAAATCCTCAACAAAATATTAGCAAACATGTATAAAAAATTTCACATCACAATCAAGTCAGATTTATGTCAGAGTTGTTCAATATACAAAAATCAATTAGTATAAATCATCCCATCACATTCACAAGCTGAAGAAGAAGAATCACATGATTACATCAATATACTGTCTGATTCCACTTGGAATGACATTCAGGAAGAGGAAAAACTATAGCAACAGTAAAAAAAAATCAGTGGCTTTCAAGAGTTAGGAGGAAAGAGAGATGAATGGGCAGATTACAGAAAACTTCAAACTTCAAGGGATGTGACACTGCTTTTTATACTATAGTGGTGGATACGTATCAATTTTTTTAAATTTCTTATTCTAATGGTATATATGACAGCAGAATGCATTAAAATTCATATTACACATA
Organism: Ictidomys tridecemlineatus; assembly: GCF_052094955.1. Classification (NCBI taxonomy): domain Eukaryota; kingdom Metazoa; phylum Chordata; class Mammalia; order Rodentia; family Sciuridae; genus Ictidomys; species Ictidomys tridecemlineatus. The sequence continues at coordinate 74,394,672 of NC_135485.1, read as the reverse complement.
TAGAGCACAATTTTTCATATCTTTGCTTGTATACAATGTATATTCATACCATTCATGTCTTCATACATGTACTTAGGGTAATGATGTCCATCTCATTCCACCGTCTTTTCTACCCCCATGCGCCCTCCCTTCCCCTCCCACCCCTTTGACCTATTTAGAATTTGTTTAATCTTCTCATGCTCCCCCTCCCAACCCCACTATGAATCAGCCTCCTTATATCAGAGAAAACTTTTGGCATTTGGTTTGGGGGGATTGGCTGACTTCACTTAGCATCATATTCTCCAACTCCATCCATTTACCTGCAAATGCCATGATTTTGTTCTCTTTTAATGATGAGTAAAATTCCACTGTGTATATATACCACATTTTCTTTATCCATTCATCAACTGAAGAGCATGTAGGTTGGTTCCATAGTTTAACCATTTTCAATTGTGCTGCTATAAATGTTGATATGGTTATGTTCCTGTAGTATGCTGTTTTTAAATCCTTTGGGTATAGACCAAGGAGTGAGATAGCTGGGTCAAAAGGTGGTACCATTCCACGTTTTCCAAGGAATCTGCATACTGCTTTCCATATTGACTGCACCATTTTGCAGTCCCACAAGCAGTGTATGAGTGTACCTTTTCCCCACATCCTTGCCAACACTTATTATTGCCTGTATTCTTGATGATTACCATTCTGACTGGAGTGAGATAAAATCTTAGAGTAGTTTTTATTTGCATTTTTCTAATTGCTAGAGATGTTGAACATTTTTTCATATATTTTTGGATTGATTGTATATCACATTCTGAGAAGTGTCTGTTCAGGCCCTTGGCCCATTTATTGATTGAGTTATTTGGACTTTTTATTTATTTATTTATTTTGGTGTTTAGCTTTTTGAGTTCTTTATTTATCCTAGAGATTAGTGCTCTATCTGATATGCAAGTGGTAAAAATTTGCTCATAAGTTGTGGGCACTTAATTCACCTCACTGATTATTTCTTTTTCTGAGAAAAAGCATTTTAGCTCGAATCCATCCCATTTATTAATTCTTGATTTTAATTCTTGCACTACAGGAGTCTTATTAAGGAAGTAGGGGCCTAATCTGATATGATAGAGATTTGGGCCTACTTTTTCCTTCTTTTAGATGCAGAGTTTCTGGTTTTTTAGATCCTTGATCCACTTTGAGTTGAATTTTGTACATAGTGAGAGATAGGGATTTAATTTCATTTGTTGCATATGGATTTCCAGTTTTCCCACCACCATTTGTTGAAGAGGCTATCTTTTCTCCAATGCATGTTTTTGGCACCTTTGTCTAATATAAGATAATTGTAATTTTGTGGATTAGTCTCTCTGTCCTCTATTCTGTACCATTGGTCTTCCAGTCTGTTTTGGTGTCGATACCATGCTGTTTTTGTTACTATTGCTATGTAGTATAGTTTAAGGTCTGATATAGTGATGCCACCTGCTTCACTCTTCTTGCTAAGGATTTGCTTTAGCTATTGGGGTCTTTTATTTTTCCAGATGAATTTTATGGCTGCTTTTTCTATTTATATGAGGAATATCATTGGGGTTTTGATTGGAATTGCATTAAATTTGTATAGTGCTTTTGATATTTTTGCTTTTGATATGCAGAAATGCCTTTGAACTAGAGATGTTGATTTTGTATCCTGCTACTTTGCTGAATTCATTTACTATTTCTAAAAGTTTTCTGGTGGAATTTTTGGGGGGTTTTCTAGGTATAGAATTGTATCATCAGCAATTAGTGCTAATTTGAGTTCTTCTTTTCCTATCTGTATCCCTTTTAATTTCTTTTATCTGTCTAATTGCTCTGGTCAGTGTTTCAAGAACTATGTTAAATAGAAGTGGCTAAAGAGGGCATCCCTGTCTTGTTCCAGTCTTTAGAGAGAATGCTTTCAATTTTTCTTCATTTATAATGATATTGGCCTGGGGCTTAGCATAGATAGCCGTTACCATGTTGAGATATGTTCCGGTTATTCCTAATTTTTCTAGTGTTTTGAATACTAAAAGGGTGCTGTATTTTGTCAAATGCTTTTTCTGCATCTATTGAGATGATCTCATGATTCTTATCTTTAATTCTATTGATATGATGCATTATATTTATTGATTTCCATATGTTGAACCAACCTTGCATCTCTGGGATGAATCCCACTTGATCGTGGTGCACAATCTTTTTGATATGTTTTTGTATTCAATTTGCCAGAATTTTATTGAGAATTTTTGCATCTATGTTCATTAGAGATATTGGTCTGAAGTTTTATTTTTCTTTTTTCTTTTTCTTTTTTTCTTTTTTCTTTCTTTTTCTTTTTCTTTCTTTCTTCTTCTTCTTCTTCTTTTTTTTTTGATGTGTCTTTGCCTTGTTTTGGAATCAGGATGATATTGGCTTCATAAAATGAGTTTTGAAGTGCTGCCTCTTTTTCTGTTTCCTGAAATAAATTGGAGAGTATTGGTATTAGTTTTTCTTTAAAGGTCTTGTAGAAATTGGTTGAGTATCCATTAGGTCCTGGGCTTTTCTTGGTTGGTAAGCTTCTGATGGTGTCTTTTATTTCATCAGTAGATATTGATCTATTTAAATTTTGTATATCATTCTGACTCAATTTGGGCAAATCATATGACTCTAGAAATTCGTCAATGCCTTTGATATTTACTATTTTATTGGAGTACAAGTTTTCAAAATAATTTCTAATTATCTTCTGTATTTTTGTAGTGTCTGTTGTGATATTTTCTTTTTGATCACATATATTAGTAATTTGAGTTTTCTCTCCTCTTCATTAGCATGACTAAAGTTCTGTCAATTTTATTTATTTTTTCAAAGAACCAACTTTGTGTTTTGTCAATTTTTTAATTGTTACTTTTGTTTGAATTTCATTGATTTCAGCTCTGATTTTAATTATTTTCTGTCTTCTACTGCTTTTGGTGTTGATTTGTTCTTCTTTTTCTAGGGCTTTGAGATGTAATGTTAAGTCATTTATTTGTTGACTCTTTCTTTTTTTAAGGAATGAACTACGTGCAATGAATTTTCTTCCTCTTAGTACTGTCTTCATAGTGTCCCAGAGATTTTGATTCGTTGTATCTGTGTTCTCATTCCCCTCTAAGAATTTTTTAATCACCCCCTTCATGTCTTCTGCAACCCACTGTTCATTCGGTAGCATAGTATTTAGTCTCCAGGTGTTGAAGTAGATTTCATTTTTTAAAATCATTTATTTATAATTTAATTCCATTATGATTGGATAGAATGCAGTGTAGTATCTCTATTTTTTAATATATTCTAAGAGTTGCTTTGTGGCTTAATATATGGTCTATTTTGGAGATGGATCCATGTGCTGCTAAGAAAGTGTATTTGTTCATTGAGGAATGAAATATTCTATGTATGTCAGTTAAGTGTAAATTATTGATTGTATTATCGAGTTCTATAGTTTCTTTGTCCAGCTTTTATTTTGAAGATCTACCCAGTGGTGAAAGAGGTGTGTTAAAGTCACCCAGAATTATTGTGTTGTGGACTATTTGACTCTTGAACTTGAGAAGAGTTTGTTTGATGAATGTAGATGCTCCATTGTTTGGGGCATATAAATTTATAATTGTTATGTCTTGCTGATAAATTGTTCCCTTAAGCAGTATGAAATACCCTTGTTTATCCCTTTTGATTAACTTTGGCTTAAATTCTACTTTATTTGATATGAGGATGGAAACCCCTGCTTGCTTTGGCACATCCATGTGAGTGGTAAGATTTTTCCCAACCTTTCACCTTCAGTCTGTGGATGTCTTTTCCAGTAAGATAAGTCTCTTGGAGGCAGCCTATTGTTGGGTCTTTTTTAAAATCCAATCAGCTAGTCTATGTCTTTTGATTGGTGAGTTTAGGCCATTAACATCCAGGGTTATTATTAAGAAATGATTTGTATTGCCAGGCATTTTTGTTTATTGTTGATATTTAACTTGACTTGGTTTCTCCTTTGATTGGTTTTTCCTTTAGTGTAACACCTCCCTTTGCTGATTTCCTTGTTGTTTTTAAATTCCTCTTCATGGAATATTTTGCAAAGGATGTTCTGTAGTGCAGGTTTTCTAGTTGTAAATTCTTTTAACTTTTGTTTTCATGGAAAGTTTTTATTCCATTATCAAATCTAAAGCTTAATTTTGCTGGATACAAGATTCTTGGTTGGCACCCATTTTCTTTCAGAGTTTGATATATGTTGTTCCAGGATCTTCTAGCTTTCAGGGTCTGGGTTGAAAAATCTGCACATAATCAAACCTGTTTTCCCCTATATGTAATCTGATTCTTTATCTCATGGCTTTTAAGATTCTCTTCTTATTCTCTGTGTTAGACACTTTCATTATAACGTGGCTTGGTGTGGATCTGTTGTGATTTTATACATTTGGCATCCTATAAGCCTCTTGAATTTGGTTTTCCAATTCATTTTTCATGTTTAGAAAATTTGCTGATATTATTTCATTGAATAGATAATTCATTCATTTGGTTTGGAACTCTATGCCTTTCTCTATCCCAATAACATTTAAATTTGGTCTTTTTATGCTTTCCCATATTTCTTGAATGTTCTGCTCATGGTTTCTTACCATTTTCACTATGTGGTCTACATTTTTTTCAAGACTATATATTTTGTATTTATTGTCTGAGGTCCTGTCTTCCAAGTTGTCTAATCTGTTGGTGATACATTTAATTGAACTTTTAATTTGGTTTGTTTCTTTTTCTTTTTTTAAGAACCTCTATCTCCCTGTTGAGGTGATCTTTAGCTTCCTGGACTTGTTTATGTAGCTCCTTGTCAAAGCCATCTTTCACTGTTTGTATTTGTTCTCTTATATCTTCCTTGAGCTCACAGAACATTTTAACCATGTACATCCTGAATTCCTTCTCTGTAATTTCTTCTGCCCTGCTGGCCATGGATTCTAATAATGTGGTATCTTGATTTGTTTGGGGAACTTTCTTCCCTTGTCTTTTTGTATTGCTTGTGTGTCTTCCCTTCTAGCCCTGTGGATCCTAGGCATTACTGTTTTTACCCTATAGGTTTATAGTGCCCCTGTACAGTTCCAATGCCTCTCCTTTCAGGTGAAGGACAATGTTAACAGATCCCACTATAAACAATATACACCCTAAAAACAAATATTTGCTGTTAAGATGTTTACAGTTTGGTTATAATGTACAGAAAAGGTGAAATAAATTATTATCTATAAGATACTCAGTAGGTTTGTAAAAGAGTTTACAGTTTCTGATGGTGGACAAAGAACCAGGGGTGAGGAGTAGGATGATATGCTGAGGAGGTAGGAGGTGAGGATAAAGAGTTATTATATCTTAGGAAGTGTGAAGGAGGAATCTAAAGAGGAAGATTAGTAGCAGGAGAAGACAGAGGAAGTAATTTGGGGTAGACAAGTAAGTGGGAAGTCAGTAGAGTACATGAAACTAATATATACATATATTAAGAAAAATTTAAAAATGTTAACATAGTAACAATTGGTAAAAATATATGTATATAAAACACAGCTAGAATATATTATTCAGATGTCCTAGTCCTCAAAATCCTAATTCATGCAGAGTACTTGGTTTCGCATTTGTTGGGGTTGTAAGGGTGGGAAGAAATTGTGAGGGAGAAGAAAAAATCTTAAAGGAAGAAACAGGGATGTTTTGGTTGGAGATCATTATCTTTCCTGCTTCTCTTCTCATCCAATAGGTGGGGCCATCTGTTGTTAGCTGGTACCTCTGCCCTCAGGATGGTGAAGGTGACCAGGGTGAGAGGGTGGTCCTGGGTGGAGGGCACCTGGAAGTGGGGTGCAGGACCTGCTGATCCTCAAAGGGAGACTGCACCTCAGGGATCTCTTTTGGGGCCCACTCATGTGATGTGGGCACCTGGTCTTATCTCCTTATCTCTCCCAAAGACCTAGCAGTTCCTGGTCTCTGTTAGTCTCTAAACATATCCCACTCACCCCCTCCCTCTCCACTACCTAACCAGGGACATTTCCTCACCCCCCTCCCTCTCCACTACCTAACCAGGGACATTTCTCTCCAGGGCTCTTGAGCCTGGCACTTTGGGCGCACCCCACCTACCCCGCTGGGTGCTGTTTTTTGTTGAGCACCCACTGTGCTGCGTTAGTGGCTGCTGGGGGTGGGTAGAAACTGGGTACCTGGCCAACCGAAGTTCCATACTGGAAGCTGTCCCACTAAAGGTGGTGATGAAGGTGACCCAAGATAGAAGCAGTTGTTTTCAGTGATAGGGTGTCCTTTGGGGTGGGGGAAGCTGGGGGAAGGTCTGGAATGATGAGTTCAGAGACAAGCTCTGTGACGTGCAGCATGTGGCTGTCCACTGACTTCAGGGCCTGTGTGAAGTGCTCAGATGCGGGCAGGCAACTGCCCATAGGGGACTATCTCTGCCGCTGCCAAGTCCCAAGATGGTGGCGACTGGGGGAGCCATCTTGGTATATGGGGGTCCCCATGGGAGTGGTGGCTAGAGTGGGAGGCTGCCAGTTTTCCTGTGGAAGTTGCCGGGTGTCCTGGATGGGACTGGCATCTGTGATTTCTGCTCTGTTGGGTGGCCAAAAATTCTGCACGGGTGCTGATGCCTATGGTCCCACTTGGGCACCCAGTAGCCCTGCATGGGCAAGTAGCTGGGAGACCTACTCTGACACTGAGGCCTGGAGCCCTACATGGGCACAGTGGCCATTTGTTATTCCTGTGCAGGAGCAGGAATATCGCAACCTTGTGTCCCAGGTCACTGAGCGACACAGGATGCTGCTTCCCTCTGGCCTGCCATCTTGGATCCCCAATACCTGTCATTGTTGTCTAGACCCATAATGCCCAGCGTGAGTCTTAATATAAAGTAGGGGTCTCTCGGTGGCCATGATGTGGCCATGCAGGTTCAGCACCTGTAACAGATGAGCCATTTGCTGGGGTTATGTATAGTGGGGAAATTGAATGGGGTGAAGACAGGGAGTACATGGGAACTGTCTGCACTTTTCATTCAGTTTTGTTGTGAATCTGAAACTGCTTTAAAAAAATTAAGTCTAGTAATTAAACACAAGCACTATAATAACTTATTGAAGAATTTTTGAAAAATCACAGCAAGTATGACTAAAGAATCAGACTCCATAATCAATAACACCAGCTATACAAATAAAATATTACAATTGTGATTATCTATTACGTTGTGGTGTTTTATAGCAAAGGATCCGTTGAAACATTAATTAATGAGCCTGATATACAGTTAATGGAATGTTATCTAGCCTTAAAAAAAAAAGCAAGGAACTTCATTGCTTACTATTAAGGAAAAAAAATTTAAGGGATATGAAATACAGAATAGTATGTAAAGTTGGCTACTACTTGGGTGGAAAACCCTGAGAGCCTGTGGTTTATTTGTTTGTTTGTTTTGCACACACAGGATGACACACACAGAGATGTGTAATGCTGTGCTGAATAAATGCACAGTACATAACATCAGTTACTTCTGGGTACAAGTGTGGCAAGAAACTGATACATTGTTTTTTATTTCTACATTTTGAACTATGAGAATATTTTATCATTCCCAGGTATAAATTAAGCTTTTTAAAATTATAGCATGAACACAAGAGCAAAACATAAAGCACTCACAGATTGTCCGTGGTGTTGAATTGTTTTTACCCTTCTCTCCCTTCTTGAATGCATGAAGCCTCCTATTTCAAGGTCATTTGCACCTGCCTGTCTTGGATCCACTCCCTTCTGCCCCACCTGGAGCGCTCGGCCACTAGTGATTGTTACCTGTCTGGGAAGGCAGTGACTTATTTACTAGGCTGATCGTTATTTTAAATTATGTTAGAACTGGCTTCTCATTAACACCCTGGTGTGGATCCATCTGTACTTTTTCTCTTTCACCCAACCACATATACAAATTCTTTTTTTTAAAAAAAAAAATTTAATGACTTATTTTGACAGTTGTTGTCTGGACTCACCTCTTTTTAGCCAATATCTGACATGATCCTTTCTAAGTTAATTACTTTTAATGTTCTGTCGCCAGTGGTGATTTAATATAATTACTGTTCATAAGTTTTCTCAAACAAGAGCTATAAAGATATCAAACAAGAGATAGCAAGGTTTAAGATCATTTTCAAAGTAAAATAAAAGGGCTGGGGATGTAGCTCTGTGTTACAGAACTTGAGTAGCATGCGCAAGACCCTGGGTTCCATTCTCAGCACTGGGGGAACAGATTAGAAAAAAAAAATGTGCATGGGAACAAAGTAAAACAGTGTTAACTGGCACTTAACAGTGAACCGGAAATCGTGTTCAGGGATGGGTATTTCTAAGCTTGTCAATTTGCTAGAACGTTTCTTCTAGTTTCTGTGGGGAAATTCATTGTTCCTTTTGTTGATGGACATGATGCTGTGTTCTCTTAATTAGTTTTATGCTGCTTGTCTTTTTTGAGCTCAGGTCAATATGTAGCACATCTTCAAAAGAGCTCACATATTTTGCTCCCTGTAAAGATTGCTATTTCTGGGCTTGTATGTGTCTGCTACTTGCAGGAAGGAGATTCATGCTTCCCAGGTGTGTCTCTGTTGCCAGGAGGTGAAGGCATTGCACAAGGAGCAGTGTCGTAAAGTTGCATTAATCTACCCAGTGGCCTGTGAAATATTCATGCAATGAAAACGGAAAGCTGATTTATATCGGTTCTTAGTACTAACCCAGTATCATTACCCTGATAAGGCTGAAAGATGCCCTCAAGTTACATTTAGTAAATCCATAACATGAATGAATTTGGACGTGCTCGCTGCTCTTTACAGATCCACAGAAAGTTGGAAATTGGTTTGGGGCTTTCCAGAGTAAATTTCTTCATCCATGGCAAGCAGTGCTACCCAAAATTTTCAGAAATCATGGAAATAACCCAAAGAACAAAATAAAAATCCCAGGACATCAGCTCTTTAAGACACACATGCTGTTTCACTGAGAGGACGATGTTTCCTAATGAGTCTGATGTTACCACCAGAGCGGGCTTTTGAGGGATGGCCACTTCCATTTGAGTTTGACCCTCGACTGTTGTCTTGCAAATGGATTCCCTCACTGCGCCCGTGTGTGTGTGTGTGTGTGTGTGTGTGTGTGTGTGTGTGTTATTTGATGCACAATAACTAGCTGTGAAATGCACACATCTTAGGTGAGCAGTTCGATGACAAGCAGTAATACATGCTCAATGCACACACACCACCTACCCAGCCAGCACCTCAACCAACACACGGAACACTGGCATCACCCTCCAGAGCTCTTCCCCCCCTTTCCCAGGAAATGTTCTGATTCAAGTTCCTATCAATTGAGATGTTCTTGTTCTCAATTTCATAAAAGTGGATGGCAGGGGCAACCATGCTTCTGTGATTTTCCCCTTTTATATGTTGATGAATGTATATGACTTTTCTCCCAATTAGCCTTAGTCAGCTTATCCCAGCTCCCCTTGGAGTGCAGAGAGGAATTTTGCCATTGCCCTGACACTACTCTTCAGGCCCAGCCATCTCTTGAAAAGTCATCTCATCTTCCTCTAAAACTGCCCAAAGCCTTTGCTCCCTCTCCCCTGTGAAGTGGGATACAGGAGCTTCTCAATCTCACTGGGCCATTGGGTGCTCACTTTCCTGTGATAGCAATATCCCTGGGCACATCCCGATTTGCTGCCTTTTCTCCTATGAACCTACTATTTGTTCATTTCCCTGCCTCAAGAAAAAAAGTGGATTGTAAATATGGTAGGAATACTCTTTTGTTTGGTTTCTTTTACTTAGCATAATGTTTTTAAAATCCACTTGTTTCATCTTGTTCAATGTATCGATGGTTTGTTCATTTTAATTACTTGGTAGCGCTTGACTTAAGAACAGGGTTGCTAATCTAGAGATATCTATACTAAAGTCATGGACTTGGGAGAGAAATCTATGATTTCATGGATAAGTCAATAAAAATTAGAAATCTGAATGCTACATGAAGTGTGAAAATGCATGAAATATGCACGTAAGTATTATTGTGTATGTACAGCTTAATTATAATAACTATAAGGTAGGTGTATGCGCATTAAAGCCTGAAAATATGCACAGCATTTGACTCAACATTTGACTTGTAGAAACTTAAAAATAATTTTGAATATATTCAAAAATTCATCTAAAGGATGGTCCTCATAGCATTATTCATTATAATAAAACTTAGACACAGTCTAACTGTTAAAACATACAGCTTGGGTTAATTTAATTATGGTAGACCACAGGCTGGAAATGTATAGCTCCATTAAGGATGATGTCATAATAATAATTAATCAACAGATAAAATGATTATAATAAAATTAGCCATAATCAGCTTACAAAAGCAACAGTTCTGCTTTTTGTCAATAATAGTCAGCTTATATATGCAAACCATATTGTAGAAACTTCTAGAAAATTGTCAATAGCAGTCATGTCTAGATCAGGTTGGGGTAGATTTTATTTTCTCATTTCTGTTTTTATGGTTTTCAAAGAATCATCCCAATGAAAATGCGTTACTTTTGAAATCACGAGTCAGATTTAAAATAATCAAATATATATGAGCAATATGTATAAAATATAAATGTATACAATGTGAATAATTCTTTTCTAAGGGGATTGGGATTATTGGAGAGTCTCATCTTCTTTTTCATATATATTTTCAGTTTTCATTGACATTACTTCCATAAAGGAGATATAATAACTTGGAAGTCTTACCTCAGGGAACCGTTTGTGATGCAGACAGAGGTCAGTGTGACATTTCTAGAGAAAGCTGGTGAACCTGAGGTTAGGCGCTCACCACAGCTGTCTTGCGTCAAAGTTGCTGAGTGTTTAAATTGCTCCCTGAGGCTGGTGGCAGGCTCACGTGGACAAGATGCATATGGCCAACATCTCACCAGAAATGGTTTTAAAAGTAGAAACGACTGACAGCATGGTAGACAATCTCCTGTGATCACCTCATGAGTTAAAGTAAGTTTCAGAAATACAAACAAAGGTATTTGTTATGATTTCTGGTTCTCTTTTAAGCATAGCATGGCTGATACACCTGTATTAGTTTGTTATGGCTGCTAAAACAAAGTGCCACAATTTGGGTGGCTTGAACAACTGAAACTTGTAGTCTCACAGCCCTGGAGGCTAGAAGTCCAAGTGAAGGTATCATCAGGGTTGGTTCCTTCTGAATACTCTGAGGGTGACTGTTCCATGTCTACCTTGTGGCCTGGGGACTGCCATCTTCTCCCTGTGACTTTACCTCAACTTCCCTGTGGATGCCTTTCTGTGTCAAATTTCCTTTTTAAATAAGGACATTAGTCATATTGGATCAGGGTCCCAGTTAAGGCCTCATTTTAATGTCCTTTATAAATACCCTATTTCCAATAGAGTCCCATTCCAATAGGACTCCAACATATGAGTTTGTGTGATACGATTCAACCCATTCAAGTGCTTTTCTTACTGAGATGCTTATGTATTTCCAGATTCACTTTAAAAGTTATGACAACCATTTAGGGCCAATTTGCTCCTCTCACTCTCCAATACTTTGTTCCTGGGAAGGGTCTGGTCCTGTGGTCATCAACAATATGGTGAGACTTCCCACTGAACCGTGTCGTGACGTCTTGATTTTTGTTTACCTGGTGCAGATTAACTCCTCACAAAGATCAGATCCCAGGGCATTTCTCCCAGAGGTGGGGGAATCACCCAGACGGGCAGGGCTTTGGTGATGGCAGATCTTGGAACTGTTGGAAGGAATCTTATCTCCATGTTATAGCCTAACTTGTCAGAAGCATCGAGCTTGAAGCATGGGAGCTGGCAACCACTGGCATTTTTCATGAAATAAGTGCTTCCTTTCACCTGTGTGTTGCTCAGGAATGTAGGGGGTGGACACACCTGAGCTGAGCTGGAAAGTTATGGGGAAAGCAGCAGAGCCCAGCAGGATCGTTGTTTAGCAAATATGGACAAGTCTTTCGAACTGAGATGGAATTTAGACATGAACTGGTCCAGCTCTTTCATTTCTGAAAAGAAAATGGTGTCCAATAATGAGACAATGTGTAATGAATGCTCATTTAATTGAAAAATAACCAATAACAAAAAAATGATAACATATAATAGAAGAATAATCATATAAGTATGGTAAAGTATTTATATGCCAGAAATAAGGGAAATCCACTCATAGATATATACTCAAAGGAACCAACATTTTATTTTTTGGGGGGATTGGTGGTACTGGGAAATGAACTCACTGAGCTACATCCCCATTTCTATTTTGTATTTTATTTAGAGACAGGGTCTCACTGAGTTGCTTAGTGCCTCACTTTTGATGAGGCTGGCTTTGAACTCATGATCCTCCTGCCTCAGCCTCCCAAGTCCCTGGGATTAAAGCATGCACCACTGCACTTGGCAGGAACCACCATTGTATACACAAAAACTTGTGCACAAATGTTCATGACAGCATTATTCATAATAACCTCCAAGTAGAAACAATTCAAAGGTCCTTCAGTGAATGAATGGATAAGTAAATTTGGTCTGTTCAGGCAACAACATGTCTCCCTCTACTTTTGGATGGTTAAAGCCTATGGACCATGACACAACAACCATTTAAAGTGTGGAGAATTTACATAAAATATCCATGTTTTAGACAGTTTTTACTCTTCTGGTACCAAAAGACCCAACAAGAAAAATTTTAGAGAAAGACAATTTTTTTGGCAGTCAGTTTCAGAGGTCACAGTTCACAGATGGCCAACTCCATTGCTCTGAGACTAAGTGAGACCTAACACCAGGGCAGAAGAGTGTGGAGGAGAAAAGCAGCTCAGGAAATGGCGATCTATCTGGAAACAAATGGAATGTTCTGCTTAGCAGGGACAAAACTTATACTCTAAAAGTGCGACCCAAGTGACCTGTCTCCTCCAGCTACTCTGACCTGCCCACAGTTACAATCCAGTTGAACCGGTAAGTGCATTAATGCACTGGTTAGGTTAAGGCTAAGCAATCATTTCACGTATGAACTTTCTTCATTTTCTCAGATGTGAGCTTTTGGGTGACAACTCTCATCTAAATGATAGCAATCAGACCAGGCAAATCCCTAGAGACAGAAAGCAGAATGGAGGTTCCAAGAGTAAAGAATATGGACGACCATGGAGTGAAGGGTAATGGGTTTGGGCTCCCTTTGCAGTGGGGTGTTTATGGTAAAAGTCTCCCTCTGACTGTGGGAGGGTTAACGCCTATGGACCAAGAAGTGGGTGTGTGGAATACAGATGATGAAGGGTCACGTGACCAGGACATGTTCCTGTCATGTGACCTGACAGGAACAACCTAGAGGAGGAAAAGCTTATTTTGCCTCGCAGTCTCAGAGGTTCAGTCAGGGGTTGGCCAACTCCCTTGCTCTGGGCCTGAAGTGAGACAGAACATCATGGTGGAAGAATTAGGCAGTTTAAAGCTGCTCAGCTCATGTGAGTCTAAAAGTAGAAAGAGGTCAAGATGCTAAGGACAAAACCTAAACCCCCAAAGGCAAGCTCTCCATGAGTTCCTTCCTCCAGCCACACCCCACCTGCCCACAGTGACCACCCAGAATGTATTCCTTTGAAATTACCCATCTATCACATGGATTAATCTACTGATTAGGTGTCAGCTCTTATAATCTCATAATTTCACCTCTTGCTACATTGCCTCAGGAGCTTTGGGGGACCCCTCTTATTCAAACCACAACAGGTCACGAGGAGTGAATGTCAGGAACCTGGAGCTGGACTGCTGGAGGGTGAGTTGTGCTAGCCATGTGGACATTGCTGGAGTCACCCTGGAAAAATGCAGAAGCAATAGAAAGGCAGAGTGTGAACTTGGAGCCAGAGTCTTCCGCGAACAGGAGAGATGAGAAGGCCAAATGGCGTCTGATTAGATCCAGTAGCCTTGGAGGCCACGGGACTCTACTGAGGAGTGTGTCATTACAGATCATGATTCTTAGCATATGGTATACCAATGGCTTCTAAGGATGCATGAGTCCCTGCAATTGTACACAGAATTCTATGAGTGCATAACTAATGCTGTCCTCTCAGTGTTGAATGTGCCCCAAAGACTCATCTGTTAAATGCTTAGTCTCCCGGCTACAGAGCTATTGGGAAATGGTCAAACTTAAAAAAAAAAAAAGATGCTGGCAGGTCCTGGGGTCTAGTGAGGGAAGTCAGGACACTGGGGACATGCCCTTGAAACAGAATTGGAACCCCCTGCCCTACTCTTCCTCCACCTTTGCCTCCTGGCTCCGACTGGGTGAGCAGCTTTGCTCTACCCTGTACCCCCTGCCATGAGGTGCTGCCTCATCTCTGGCCCAAAAGCAATGGATCCAATCAACAATGGACTGAAACCACTGAAACTGAGCCAAAATGAACCTTTGACAATGTTCAGGTTGACCACCTGATATTTTGTTCCAGTAATGGAAAGCTGACTAACACAACTGATGTGCATTTCATTTCCTTGAGAAGAGAGTTCAGAATAACTTGGTGATGACGCTATGAACTGCACATGGATGTAGGAGGGGCACCCAGCTCTCAGTGGGGCTCAGAGTCTCTCTGCACTTACATCAACCACAGCATAGAGATCTGGAGCCTGTGGCACTACAGGGAACAACTGTGGTGTCCTAAGCAGGCTCATTGGTCCCTTGCAGGACAGGTACACCGAGAGGTGGAGGGAGGGCTCTGAAAATCCACAGGGCAGTCTTCCCTGGGCTGAGGAACTCACCACGGACATCTCCAGGGGCAGCTGCTACCCAAGTGGCTGAAAAGTATTGGGTGACTTGAACTGGCCTCTGTCTGTAAAAACAGCCCTTTCAAAAGCATGTGAGGAAATTTCAAGTATACAGTACAGTATGGCTAGCTACGTATAGTCACCAGGCTGTGGAATTAGAGACTCAGAACTTACTCATCCTACTACTGAAATTTTGGGCCTTTTGATCAATATCTCCTAATTCCCTCCACTCCCCAACCCTTCTACCCTCCACTTCTACAAGTTTGGCTTTGTAAGGTTCCACATGTAAATGAGATCATGCAATATTTGTTTTTCTCCGTTTGGCTTATCTTAAATGTTCTCAGCACACACACACACACACACACACACACACACACACACACGGTAAGTATGGGGGCTGATACATGCATTAATTACCCTGATTACAGTAATCATCTCACAATATATATGCATATCAAATCCTCACCCTTCCCACTTTAAATTTATACATTTTATGTATGAATTATACCTCAATAGAGCTGCGGGGTGGCAGGGCGGGAATTAGGGAGTAATCGGCTCTCAGCAATAGCTGTCTGCACACTGGAAGCCAGCCAAGCCATTTCATCCAAGTCATACTCAGGCTGGATGATCAGGAATGTGGCCATCAAGACCAGTGCATGCTGTAGCTTAAAAGGAAATATCACACCCAAACCATTAATACGTACAGTTTTACAGGCTCTGGATGTGGCTCAGTGCAGAGTGCTTGCCTAGTATTTGGGAGGCCCTGGGTTCAATCCCCAGCATCATAAAAAAATTGTGCAGTTATAATGGTGTAACTAAAAAAAAAAAAGATGCTGGCAGCAATTCACCACCATCTGTAGCAATAGTTTGTAACCTCATATAAATTAATAAGAGAAAAAGTGAGAAGAAACCAATAGTTCTTGCTTTACAACAATGAAAGTCACACAAAGCATGTCTGCTGCGGTGATTCTAAGGATCAGATGCATTGTCCTCCCATGGCCTCTGGGCTAGCTGCCACGGGTGGCCCTTGGGTCCTGCCCATGGACTGCTCACTTAGGTCCCTGTGCAATCAGAACCTCCAGGTACCCATCTACTTCCTTTTTTACTAATCCCATGAAACTTCTATGACTACAAAAGCAATACATGCTTATTAGAGAAAGTTTAGAGCATAATGTAGAAAAATGGAACCATAGCCCTAAAAAAAAAGAGAGAGAGAGAGAGAAAGAATTCAAAGCTGATGTCAAGTTTGTAAAAGAAAAACAAAGGATTTTGCACTATGAGTGGACCAATGCACTGAGGGGCGCTCCCCCTGGAGACCCTTGGCCTCACCGTGGGGTAGGAGTGAGTTTGCAGAGGGCCCCCCTCTCACCATATGCAGTGGCTCTGGGTCACCACCTGCTGAGAGAATGTCTAGCCCAGACCATCTCATCCACAGGGGTGTCCTCAGGAAGGAGGACACCAGACCCCAGACCCTGCCCTGCTGCACCAGCCTCACCCCTGAGAGGTGTCCAAGAAGAGGCTACTGGCCTCTGGTCCCTGTGAGCAAAGCTGCAGATCTGGCTCGGGTTTCCTGGGGAAGGAGGCCCATCCTACCTCCCTTTCCCATCCCTCAACAGGTCCCAGGGAATCCTCCCCAGGTAAAGGCCAAACCGTCTTGCACATCCATCTTCCAAACTGATGCTTCAGGGACACCATCCTAGGACCAGGCAGAGGAATGGGGGGGGGGTCCCTCATATCACACGGCTGCCACACACCTGTGGGTGCCGGGACCTCAGTGTGTTCCAGCATTCCTCTTTTATAGCTCTGTGCATTTCCCCAAACTTCCACAATAAACATTAAAAATCACAATAACAATAGAAATCGAGAACAAAAATGTCAGGATGTAGGATTGATTAACAGAATGGTTGGTGAAAATTCTGTACTTGGAAATTACCCATGGCTACATAGGACTGTTCAAACCTTACTAAGGAGTTGAGAAACAAGGTTCGTAAAACCATTTGGTGGCCCTTGGGAGATGGTCATCTGGAAGCTTCCTTAGTCCGGCACAGCTTTCTGGTGCAACAGCCTGAGTGACACACGTCTCTATTCTGCATTGGCCCCGGGCCCTGCTTGCTGTCCTCCATAAGGCCCTGCAGATCACCTACGGGGACTCTTTCCTCCATCTGTACTTTCTCTCAGTGCTAAAATGACCTTCCAGGTAAGAGCTGCCCGAGAGCTTGCAAGGGAAGACAGAGCTGGCTGGGAAGTAGGGAGCCGAGGGCCGGGGTTTCAGGGTACAATCAGGCTGTCACCAAGTGGCACAGTTGGGAGACCTTGGGAGAGAAGGGCACACAGGAAGGAGTGCCGGCTACAAGGAGCCGGATTCACCCTGGCGTGCAGCGTATTAGTTATATAGTGTGGCTTTCAGCAGAACGCCCAACCTGTCTAATAACCACTGCTCTCATCTATACAACTGGAACAAAAAATATTTTATAACACAAGTATACATCCACTAGATTGCTGGGAGGATTAAATAAAAGGGTGCCTTTAAATCACTTAGTCTGACACCAGGACAAAGTAAGAGAATGTGAAATGGTAGCTATAATTATCATTGAGAAAATGGTCATCTAATCCTTATTATAAATGCTGCATGAGATGTCCTGCACAGGGATGTCAACTTGTCATCATTTATCACCAGGACGACAACTTTTTCTAAGACTTATTAGGTGTCCCTGTTCTATGGGGATAGAAACTCTGTGTCCAGATTGACCCTGGAGATGAAGTTTCCAATAAACTACCTGGGGGTCTTCTGATTCTAATGCCTGGCCCGGCGTCTGAGTGACTCTTTTTGCCACAATTCCTGCTTCCACAAAGTAGCAGGGGGCCCATTTCTAAAAACCAGATACACATCAATTGCATGCTATTCCTTCATAAAAATAATAAAATCTTGTTATTTTTAGCAACGTGGATGGAACTGAAGACCTTATGCTAAGTGAAATAAGCCAGGCACACAAAGATATGTGCGGCATGCTCTCACGCATGTGTAAAATCTCAAAATGTGGATTTCGCAGGATCAGAGGGTAGAAAAGTGGTCACTAAGGCTAGAAAAGGGGAAGTTGATAGAGGGAGATCAGTAACAGGTTCCAAAATGGGGCTGCATAGCAGAAATAAGTTCTCATATCCTACAGCATGGTAGTCTGTCTATAGTTTACAGTTTATCCAATATTTTGTGAACTAAAAAAGAAAGGTTCAAAATTTCCCCAAACAATGAAACAGTAAATGTTTAAGGACAGAGAAATGCTAATTAGCATGATTTGATTATTATACATTGTATATATCTGTCTCAAATTTATCATGTCCCATAAATATGTACAATTTTTATATGTTCATTAAAATTTTTAAAAGTGGAAAGCACATGCGTGCACACACACACACACACACACACACACACACACAAATAAATTCATTAAGATTGTTTGCAAACCACAGATTGTTCCCTGATCCAGGCATTTGCCTATTGCATTGGGGCAGAAATCCCCAAATTCAAACTATTGTCAATGGACGTTTCAAAGCTATGAAAATGGCTTTGAAAAAGACATGATGTTTCAGAAAGACAGAAGGAAAAGGATTTCATACCTATGATGCAATAGGGTACAATTTAAAAAAAAAGCATTGTATATTTCAAAATAACTAAGAGTAAATTTCAAATGTCTCACCATGGAAGATAATAGGTAAACAAGGTGATAGACATGGTGATTAGCTCCACTGAATTATGCCACATGTCAACCTGTCACATTCTGCTCACTACGACTTATATCGCACAATTATGACTGGTCAATAAAAATAGTATTCATAATAATTTTTAAAATAATAAATATTAAACAATTAAAATAAGACCATACCCAAAGTCCAAGGTCGCTCACTGTGGAGGGATTCATGGAGGATGACTTGGGTTCCCTGAAGGACACTCAGTGGTTCTCCTCTGGGAGCTCCATTGCCTTGTTTGGAAAAATGGGGAAAGGGGAGAAGCCACCATGATGGGTGGTCATGAGGACTCCGCAGCAGGAACCTGCCTGCAGCCCGCAGGCATGTGTCAGCTGTTGTCATTACCTAAAGGGCAGCGTGCGTCTTTGATGTGGAGCATACTCTGGACAAATGCTCCCTGTGGGGGAATTCAGACTGAGTCTCCCAAGACTCCTCCCCTCCCCCAGGCCACCCTGAGCACGCAGGGCATTTGCACATCCTGGGAAAGTGGCTCTGTGTCTGGTGGAAGTGGCTCTGCGTCTGGCCTGTGGGCTGGCGGTCCTTCTCTGAGGCTCAAGCTCCTGGGTCATCGCAAACAAGGTTCGTCTTTCCTCTGGGCATCCTGCAGACACTCACTGCTGAAGTCCAAGGGGACTCCTGTCACTGCCATCCTCAATCCCTGATCCAAGCCTCTGACCATCGAGTGGTCCCTTCACTTTTCACACCCCTTGTCCAGGGTACTTGGGAACCTTGGTCACCTGCAGGAGACCATGCGATTTCCTCATGCCTGTCTTTCTAGACGTCTCCTTGGCTCCTGCTACTCCGCCAGCCTGGGCATCCGAGGAATGGCAGGGAGCCACCCCCAGCCCACAAGGACTTCCCAGGAGCTTCTCTCCCACCCACCTGGACCCAGGATGGACACCAGGTGGCTTCTTAGAGATTCAAGGTGTGTCTCCACTGTCCTCTCCTCTCCTTCCTGCTCTTGAAGGACTTCACATCCCGATCCAGTGGGGACTTCCTTATGCCATATCCCCTTCTTCCTCACCCCTGAGGGCCTCTAGGAGCCCCTTTCCTTCTCTTCTCCTGGGAAACAAACCTCATTCCCTTGTCATGATAGGAAGGCTCCAGGGTGGGGTAAAACTGATTGACTGGCAGTGAAAATATCATACACTGTGATTACTCCAGTGTAATCTTTTAATGATGGAAAATCTTTTTCTTTGCAAGACAAAATTTCATAACACCACCAGGAGAAAAATGTAAAGAACCCTCCTTTTCTCATTCCAGTTCAATCGGAGTCCCAAGAAGGCGGAAAATCCCGCTTTTTGAGGGAGGTTTATCTGTATCAGGTCTTGGCACACCAAGGATGTCCATCTGAAACCCCGCCTGAGTTAAGAACATATTTCAAAACTTTCTATTTATTATCTGGAAATAGAAATGAAAAAAAATAATATTCATGAGTAGAATTACTACTTTCAAAAGGGCAAACAGAAAAGTTTTACTTTCTAAAGCTCATTAGAGGTTTTTATTTAAAACCGGGCTATAAAAAAGAGGAACCCTCGCAATCCAAATACAAATATTTTTGTGCCAACACCTGTCACAACACTATCCCACTCTGAATCACAGGTGGCAAAGATGGCTGATCCAGTCTGCAAAACTCCTGAATTTGAATTCTTGAGATTCAGAATTTGACAATAACTTAGATTTCACCTGTAAATGAGTTTTGAGTGTGTGTGTGTGTGTGTGTGCATGTGTGTGTGTGCCCGCGTGTGGTGTAGCAGTTTTTGCACAAATTGAAAGTATAACCAAGGTTGTGGAAATGATTTTTAGCCTTTATGAATAAAAGTGCCTACCTATTTAAAATAACAAGTAATGAAATTAAATAATTTGCCCAATAAAAGAGATGCTGCATGATGCACACACTAAAGCAGATTCTGTGAAAAGATTTATTATCATCAGTTCAGATATCTCTAAAGACACATTGTTTCCATGTCAATGATGAAACTGGAGAGAAAAGTTTCTTTTAAAATGAGTAATTATTAACCAATTGACAAATAAATAAAATCTAAAATGTAATGAAAAAAAGTCATGTGAGAAATTGTTTGGGAAAAAAACATAAAAAAGTTCCAAGTTTTGGAGGAAAGAAAGAGGTTTATTTTGGTGATTACAATTTGACCAGAAGGAAAAAATAAATGTGTTGTTGGAAATTCTTCCTCCCAGAAAATTAAATGACTCATTTTCCTCTAGTGAAGTGATGTAACTCTTGAAGCTATCCATTGCTGAAGTCATCATCTGAAAGAACGGGGCAGGGGCTCTATTTACAAAATTGGCCAGGAATTCCACTTCCAATATGGTGAAATGAAAACGCTTGCTGATGATGACCTCAGACCTTGTATAACATACCAAAAAAGGCCACCCAATATCTCTAGGGAAACAGGAAGACAAATAACCCCTCTTTAAAAAATTAGAAGATGTGAACAGACACTCCCTAAAGGCATAGACATGATGGACAACAGGCACATGAAAAGATGATCAGCATCCTTAGTCTCCAGAGAACCAATCAAATGAGAACCAGAATCAGATCAAATGAGACACCTCTCCATGGCCACTGGAGAAGAAAGGAAAATGTCTGGGCACACCTGGAGAAAATGCAGGCCACTCTGGAAATCCATCAGCTCCATAGAAGGATAAATACACAATGAATATAAAACCCAGCCATTCTCTTATTATTTAACCATGAGAAATGTACACCCACAGATGTGTGCATGAATATTCATAACAGCCTCATCCATAGTACCCCAACACTGTGGACCCACGGATGTCCATGCACAGGTGAATGGGTGAGCCAGATGAAATCCATCCACATAACGAGTCTCAGTGTAATGGGAGCTAACTACGGGCATATGCCAAAGTGCTCGAAAATCTCAAAATCATTATGCCAGACGCAAAGACCAGACCCTGATGATTTCATTCATAAAATTCCAGGAAATGTGAATGATTTTTAGTTACACAAAGCAGGTCAGTAGTTGCCAGAAGTGGGGATGGACGTACAGAGGTGCAAGAAATCCTCTGGGATTGGAGGAAACTTCCTGTGTCTTCCTTGTGGTGAGCCCAACGGTCAGAACTGATGAACTCTACACTGGAAAGATGAGCAAGACACCGATTATAAATGGAAGCTCCCTCAGGAAAGACGATTTAAAAACTGTTCCAGGCTCCTACTTACCCAAAGAGAAGAAAAAGCATCAGGGGTTCTCTTACCTTTTAGATGAAATCAGGAATGGCACCTTCTCTAGAGTGGACGCTGAGGATGTGGGGCAGGCACCTTGGGGACGAAGAGAAATCCACACCCTGAGAGGCAGCAAGGATTCCAGGCCTACTGTGACTTGTATGTGGTCTGTCCTCCAAGGGCTCACGTGATGCAAGCCTGGCCCCCAGTGTGGTGGTGTTGAGATGGCGACATCTTTAAGAATGGGAGGTTGTTAGATGGTGGGGACATCACCTTCGAAAGGAACTGATGCTGATCTCGCAGAGTGAACTAATTCTTAAGGGCAGTGAAGTCCACCATGTGCCTGGACCTTTCTGCATCGATTATCCCCCCTTCTGCAGCTCTACCATCTTGTTATAGGGTTTGGGGGCTCTCACTGGAGACCATACAGGTCCACTCACTGGTGGACTTTCAGCCATCAAAAGAGTGAGCTAAATAAGTTCTTTACTTTATACGTTACCCAGCCTCAAGCATTTTATCATTGTACCACACAATAGAATAACATAAGGCCATTAATAGGCTTTAGACTTTGATGGATATTATTTTCAGCGTGAGTTTACTGTAAGACAGAAAGCCCACCTGTCCCCCTCCCAAAAAGAGAATACTGCCATGAACTATACTGTCCAAGGAGACTGACCACTGTCAGCAGTCGCTCCTTGGAGATCTACCCCCTGAACCTTAGTAATGGCCACACACTTACACACAAAGATATCAACTCATTATCACTAACACCAACTTCCTCTTCTGCTGCCCAGGAAGGAGAATTGCACTTACAGTGGGTGATCCCTGCACATCCTCTAAACCCACCCTCCTGTTGTGATAGCCCGAGATGGCTGTGTACGGTGATAAACTGAGTGACGGTAGTTGACTGTCATCATGACCTAGCCAGGTTAACATGACGCCCAACAGAGCCAGTGCTGAGGCAGGAGAGGGACACACCCCATTCCGACCACTTCATATTTTGTGTGTCAGCACTGAAAGCTAACAGAAAATCAATTCACAAAGTACTTCCCTTATCCAAGAATAAAAAAATAATCATTAAATAAAAAGACAGGTTTGGGGTCCAGTCCTTGTGCTTAATTCTTGATGCTCCTATGTCAACCACAGAGCAGAAGCAGCAGTGCACACGATCAGGCCTTCAATGCACAGGCTCAGCCAGCCACAGAGGGAGAACACGTTAACAATCGAAGCACATCTGTACTGAACATGCACCGATGTTTTTCTTGTCCTTAGTCCCTACTATCACAGGAAAATGGAGGAGGTAGAACAGACCCCTGTCACACCAGAGTATGCTCTGGATAAAGAAGTGCCCAGAGCAGGAGTCCCAGATCCATGGAACCATGTCAGGGAGGTGACTTTTCTTAGGTGCTCAGTCTCTGTAGCTTTTCCAATTAAACTGATAGAGAAGATCACTGTGGAGGAAGGAAGAATAATTCTGGACACACCAGCTCTGGACTTTTCTGGATTCTAATCTGACTCCCCCTTTTGTGTTCTCCCTTCCCATCTGAGGCTGGGATTTGCTGATGCATGTAATCCATCCATCCGTCTATCAGTCTCTCTCTCCATTCTTCCCTCCCTCTCTTCACCTCTCTTTTTTGTCTCTGACTTCTGTCCTTGTCTCTCTGTCTCCTTTTCTGTCTCACCCTGCCTGTCCTTCTCTCCTGCTTTCTGGGAAGGGTGAACTCCATTCAGAAGTGGGCTTCGTGGGTGGGTGGATGCAGGTTTCAGGGGAGACGGGGAGAAGGAAAATGCAGAGATATGGTTCTCATGCTTTCAACTTCTTTGCTTGACTTGAATATTTTGTTTCTCCAAAACCCTTCCCCTTCACAAAGAGGTTCCTCTGGAGCCTGAAAACAGAGAGGAGACGGAATTCCCGTGCAGCCCTCAGGATGAGGTCTGGCTGCAGAATACTGACAGCCGTAATAATTGAGCAGCAATTTAGTTTTCCACATCAGAGCAGGATTTACATTCAATTCACAGCCCTCTGAGGAATTTCCCCTGCCTCTTATTTGGCCTCATGAATTTTCTGGCTCTGATATAGCAGATGCAAATGTCAACAGCCAGAAAGCGTGGTCGACAAAGAAGCAGCTCTTTGTACCTCCCTGCAGATTTTTTTTTTAAAATCAAATTCCTGGTTTCATGAGCATAACTGCATTTTGATCAGAATCAGGGGCCAAGAACAGGCTGGGAATTGAGTGGACCTGTTGTTCCTTTAAATAAGGCTTCATTTGGTGACTTGGCTAGAGAGAAGTGTGGGGACAAGGGGGCATGGGACAGGCCAAGGGAAGATCTTTCCTGGAAAGACAAGGCCCGGAGCAGAGCTCCCTCCTGCCCACCAAGAGAGGTGGACTCTGTCTCTGGATTCAGGAGAGGGGGCCTATTTCAAGTACAACCTGCAGCTGAGCAGTGTGACCTAGGCTGTTGGTATCCATAAAGTGATGTCCTCTTCTGACCCCTGCTCGGTGGCCCAGGAGACTTGCATGGTGCAGGGCAGAATGCCAGACTGCACAGAAGGGACTTGGTTTTCCAGTGGCCATGCACACTAAGAGGCCACACAGGTTCCAGCTTCTCCATGTGGGGGCAAACACTAAGGTCTGTGACAGTCATTATGGGGAACAGAATGCAGTCCCTCCGAAATCCTAACCATAGACCTAGCCTGGGATCCAGCTACCCCACTTCTGGGTCTGTAGCCAAAGGAAATGAAATCAGCACAGCCAAGAGATACCTGTACGCCCATGTTTACTGTGGCACAATAACTGAGACACGAGATCAACCAAGGTGCCCATCAGTGGCTGAAAGGATAAAAACGTGGCAGGTACACACAGTGGACTATCATTCAGCAATAAAGACGAGCAAAGTCCTGTCATCTGCAAGGAAAAGGATGCACCTGGGGGACATGAATTAAGTCAGATGCAGAAAGAAAAGCACCACCTGTTCCCTCTCCTCTGTGGAAGCTGAAAATAGCTGTCTTGAAGGTAGAATAAGTGATTACTAGAGGCTGCAAAGAGCGGACCGAGGGAGCCTGGATTTGACAAGTGTGTCTTCATGCATGCATTGAACTATTACACTGAACCCCATTAGATGAACAATTAATGCATTAATAAAAATGAAATCAAATATTGAAAAGAACAAACTTTTAAACTTTCTGGAAGAAATAGAACAATTATCCCAATATACCATAGTAAAATTATATTTTTGGATTTGTTATAATAGGTACACATGTGCACACAATAAAACAGTGTGATTTTATCAGTTTCATTCCCCTGTCCCTCCGCTTTCCCTCCCCTCCCAACCTCTGATCCCCTTCTATTCTGCTAGTCTCCCTTCTATTTTTTTAAGTTTGTTCTAATTAGTTCTACAGGACAGTAGAATACATTTTGATACATTGTACACAAATGGATCCCAGCTTCTCATTCCTCTGGCTGTACGTTTCAGAGTCACACTAATAGTGTGATCATACATGTATACAGGGTAATAATGTCTGTCTAACTCTACTGTCCTTCACAGCCCCACCCCGTCCCCTCACTCCCCTCTGCACAATCCAAAGATCCTTCATTCTTCCCTCCCCCTCCCCCCACCAGGGATCAGCATCCACTTATCAGAGAAAATATTGGGCCTTTGGTTTTTGGGGATTGGCTTATTTCACTTAGCATGATGTTATCTAGTTCCATCCAATCATCTGAAAATGCCATAATTTCATTTTTCATAATAAAATTATTTAAAACTCATGAATTGTTTACTTTTGGAATTTTCCATTTAATTTTTTAATTCTAATTTGTTATATATGATAGCAGAATACTTTACAATTTATATTACACATATAGAGCATAATTTTTCATACCTCTGGTTGTATACAAAGCACATTCACACCATTCATGTCTTCATACATGTACTTTGGATAATGATGTCCATCACATTCCACCATCCTTTCTACTCCTCTGCCTCCTCCCTTCCCCTCCCACCCCTCTGCCCTATCTAGAGCTCATCTAATCCTCCCATGCTCCCCCTCCCTACCCCACTATGAGTCAGTCACCTTATATCAGAGAAAACATTCAACATTTGGTATTTTGGGATTGGCTAACTAATATTTTAGCATTATCTTCTCCAATACCATCCATTTACCTGCAAATGCCATGATTTTATTCTCTTTTATTGCTAAGTAATATTCCATTGTGTATATATACCACATTTTCTTCATCCATTCATCAACTGAAGGGCATCTAGGTTGGTTCCACCATTTAATGTTTTGAACAACTAAAACTACAGAAAGCAAAACCACAGTTAAGGTGGGACTAGAGTCTAGGCCTCTGGCCTCACACTGCACTAGGTGTTTAAAGTCTGAGTCAATACATTAGGGAAAGACATCCCAATTTCCAGTTGGGCAGAAGAACTTCAAGATTCCTTCACTTTCTGTGTGAGATTTTAGAATATAAAATACAACACCTATTTTATAGATAACATACATTGTTATATTTTGTATTTAAATTTTATATGAGGCAAAACTGGAAAGTACATACACACCATCTAATAATCAATTAAGGTGAACGACTCTGAGTTGTTGGCTTCATCCTTTAAACAAGTTATTTCACGTTGTGCATTTTGCTAAGTTCTAACATTCTGAATTTGTAAACATGATGGCCTCTGAAAAAAACAGAAGATTTTATCCGTAAAGATGCATTCTGTGTCTTCCACAAAGGCTGATGGAGTCCGCTGCTGTTGGTGTGGGCTAAGAGGCAGTCTCGGGGCTCCCTGCCTACCGCTCCCACTTTGCAGAGGGAGAGGAGGCCCCACGTCCACCCACACACCCCGGGTTCCTCCCCAGGATAGCAGGAATCATGGGAGAGCTTGTGGGGATGCGTCCCAGGCATTGAAACATCTCATTCATGTTCTACTAGACAAATGGATCTGCTATTTTATTAAATTATGAATTTCAATGCACCCATAGAAGAAGATTTTCAACCGGGATCTTGAAGTTCTTCTGCCCAATAAGGTATTTCTATACAGAAGGAGGTGCAGGTGAAGCTGTAGGCTACTTTTCATGACAACAGAGATTAATGGCTACATCAGGCCCCAAGAGATGGCATTTGTCTTTTAACGGTCTGTACTTGGACTTAAAAAAAAAAATAACTGGAAAGGAGACTTTTATGCAATGCTCGCACTCAGCTGATGGTTAAAATAGGGTATTGAGGGCATAAAAATCTGGCCCCAGTCATATCAGTCAAATGGCTAAGGATTCATTTTCTTTCACAAGTTCCTGCCCTTCAGTAAGTCTTGAACTTTCCAAGAATCCTGTCTGATAATCACTGATTAGAACACTCTTATTCACTGATGTTGATTCAAGTCTACAAGCAAAAGCTTAGTCAGGAAAAATAAGCTCTGTAGGATTCCAGGACTTAAAACAAACATTGCTTCTACAATATAAGATTATGCAACTTGAGTTTTTCTGTGTCTAACTTGCATATGAGGAATAAAGCCATCGGTTCCCAATATTAAGAGGCTGTTCTTCATCTCATCTTAATTCTGTCTAGAACAGTAATAATTTCTTTTTAGAAAGCTCAAAGAGTATTTTGTTGTTGTTGTTTGTTTTTATAATCCTCAAGTTCTTAGATTTGGGTGTAGAGATCCTCATTCCTGAGCAGGTATTTCTGTTCTAGCAATCTATTGTCAGAGAGAGAAAGAAATGGCCCTCTGCCAGTCTCAATATTTCTTCTCCTCAGGATGCAGACAATGTACCATTTTCATTGGATGTAGACTCCAGTGAATTCCTGGAATGGCGTGAACTAATATCTGCTCCTTGACTTCCAGGATAATTTGCAAACTAGGATAATTTCAGCCCAGGAGTCAGAACTCAAGGACTCTTAGACAGTGGCATCTAAGAGAAGCAAAGAAAAGGAATCCTCCAACACAAGACATTCGCATTGAAATCTCCATCGTGAGAGTCACAGCTGCAGGCACAACTACTTACACAACAGGCGCAGGAGAAATCTAAGTGAGAGTGAGCCAGCATGCGGCCCGAGGCTGTCTCCCAGGTACAACCTCCACAGACCCGCCCAAGGCCTGCCCCCTCCATGCGTGATGCTCACAGGCCCCAAATGGGCCTGATCTCTTTTTTCTTTTCCTTCGTGTCAAAGTATAATTTTCAAGCAGCTGAACTCCCACTCATGTATTAAGGCTTATGTCAAAAGATCACCTTTATTACTCAAGTGAGAAAACAAATGGCAGTGATGGCAAATCAGTCCAAAGAGGGTAGGAGGGCACACATAGGCAAGGCACGGGTGGTCCCCAGTCTCAGGTTTAAGGCAGTTCCTACCGAAATCAAAGCAAGGATTTTATAGATAAGATCATCTCAAGTTTATCTATAAAGGCAAAATAGCTAGAATAGTTAAACAATTTTTAAAAAGAACAATAAAGTGTGAAGAATTTGTGTACCTAATTTTGAGCCTTATTACATAGCTAAAATAATCAAGAGGACGTGGGAGTGGCAGAGAAAGACATCATCCCAGGACAGAGATCTTACGATTAGGTGGGAAGGAAATGTGGGTGTCCAGAACGACACAGCTGGAAGGATCCTTTTGATGATGGAAATGTTCTATGTCTTGGTTCTGTCGAGGTCAATGTCCTGGTTGTGATACTGCATTACCCCATGGTTTTCTTCATGGAGGATGAAAATCAATGGCAACTTATTAATCCTGTATTCAATTAACATCTAACCCTATAGATTCTGGCAGTAAATAATAATGAACGGTGAGCCCACCAGTAACTGTTCCCTAAAGCAACAAATAATCCTCAGGGGGGAGACTGTCTGACAAGGTTGAATGGTGACATTCACTCCTTTTGTCATTTTTCCATATTTTTGGTGATTTTGGTGATATACCTCACCTCCTAGATTGCTAAAGAGTGGTAATACCCTTTACCGAGTTTCCCCCAATGATGACATCTTGCAATACTGTTGTACAGTATCATAGCCAGGGCATTGGCATTGATAAAACTGAGACACAGAACATTTCCATCATCTGAAGGATCCTTGCTTCCACATCTTTCCAGACACCCACATTTTGCTCCCCTCCATTTTAAAGTTCTTTGTTCTGTCCTGCTGTCTGTCCCTCCACAGTCCCACATACTCTTCATTACTGTAGCCATATGATAAGTCTCAACATTGGGGAGGTCTATTCTTTCCACTTTTATTTTTCTTTGTTCAAAATTGTTTAACTATTCCAGTTATTTTGCCTTTCCACACTAATTTAGATTACCTTATTTATATCTATAAAAACATCTTGATTCTATTTCAATAGTAATGGCATTAAACTTGAATAACAATTTGGAGAGAACTGGCATTTTTATTATGTCAGATCTTCCAGTCTACGAACATGGTATGGCTCTCCTTTCATTTATCCCTTCTTTGATTTCCTGCATCAGCCTTCTGTAATTTCCAACCTACAAATCCTGCACATGCTAGATAGATTTATACCTAAGTACTTCCTGTCTTTTTAAGCAACTGTAAATGGTATTATATTTTTAACTTTGGTGTCCACATGTTCATTGCTAATATACAGAATTATAATTAATTTCTCAGGTTGATCTGATAAGAAATTATTGAAGTCACTTATTAGTTGCAGTTTATTTCTTGTTTTTAAAATTCTTTGGGATTTCCTATGTGGGAAACTATGCCATTTGATAATAGAGGCAGATTTCTTTCTTTCTGATCTCTATGTCTTTTATTTCCTTTCCTTACCTCATTGTATTGTCTAGAAATCCCAGTACTAATTTGTATAGAGCTGGGGAGAATAAACACCTTTGCCTTGTTCACAATCTTCGGGGAAAATATTCAGTCTTTCACCTTTAAGCCTCCTGTTGGCCATACGCTTTTGTAGATGTTCTTTATCAAGTTGGTAAAGGTCTTCTTTATTCCCATAAGGTCTGTTAGTTTTTATCATGAACAGATGTTGAATTTGATGAAATGGGTTTTTTCCCTGTAATGATTGATATGGTGATGTGATCTTTATTCTTTAGTATTGTGGTTTACGTTAATTTGTTTTTGAGCATTTAATTGGTATCATATTCCTAGAATAAACCACACTTGTTCATGTTGTCTAATTATTTTTATATTCATGGAATTCCATTTGCCAATATTTTGTTAAGGAATTTTTTGCAGCTAAATTCATAAGGGATGCTGTTATATAGTTTTATTTTTTTTAATATATTGCTTTGGTCTATTTTTTTCAGTATCAGGCTAAGACAAGCTTCCTAAAATGAATTGGGAAGTGTTCCCTCCTTTTCTGTTTTCTGGAAGAGATTATGTGTAATTGATCTTTAAACCTTTGCAAGAATTCTCCAGCGAAACCATCTGGAACTGGAGATTTCTTTTTTGTGAATCATTAAATTACAAAGCCCATTTCTTTAATAGTTACAGTGCTATTCAAATCATCATTTTCATGTAGCATCAATGTGGTAGATGGCCCTCTGCTAGGAGCTGGTGCATTTTGTAAAAGGCATCACATGTGTGGGCAGATTTGTGCTTCCTACTTTCTAGTCATCCTTTGGATATCTGTGGTGATGCTTCTTGTTTTATTCCTGATTTGGGTAATTTGTGTCTTCTCTTTTTGTCAATCTTATTAGAAGTTTGTGGGATGTATCAATCTTCTAGAAAACAGCTTTTAGTTTTATTGATTTCCATTGCTTTGCCATTTTCAGTTCCATTGATTTCTGCTCTTTATTATGTTCTTCTGTTTTCTTTGAGTTTATTTGGCTGTTGTCTTTCTATGTCCTTGAGATAGGAAATTTCTCCTCTCTCCTAATAACTGCATTTAGAACTAGCAATTTCCCTCTCATTACACACTTCTTTGTGACCCCTGATTTTCTGCTAGGTTGTATCTTCATTTCACTCAGTTCAATATATATAAAAAATTT
Organism: Ictidomys tridecemlineatus; assembly: GCF_052094955.1. Taxonomy (NCBI): domain Eukaryota; kingdom Metazoa; phylum Chordata; class Mammalia; order Rodentia; family Sciuridae; genus Ictidomys; species Ictidomys tridecemlineatus. Next base: position 74,364,102 of record NC_135485.1, on the reverse strand, counting down.
CCCTTCAGATCTCCACTTTGACAGTGGCTCAAAGACCGCATTTAAGTTCTAAGTGGTTGGGTATCTTCCCGCTACCTCTCTGTTATTGACTTCTTCTTTGATTCCACTGTGGGAAGAAAGCATACACAGTATGACTTCAATATTTTAAATGTATCAAGATTTGGTTTATTATTCAGGATATGATCTGCTTTAGAATATCTCCATGGGTAATTTGAATAGAACATGGATTCTGTGTTATTGAATGGAGAGTTCCCAATTATATCCTTATTGGTTTATGGTGGGGTTGAGTTCCTCTGCACTTTTTATATTAATAGTTAAGAAAATGTGTTAAATTCTCCAATTATCACTGTGGATTTGTTTCTTATTTCAGTTCTTTCTCAGTTTTCCCATTTTTTAAGTTTTCTTTGCATATTTTGCTGCTATCCTGTTCAGTGTGGACATATTTAGGATTGGCAGGCCTTCTTGGTATCTTCTTGGTAATTAATCCTTTATTGTAGAATATCTCTTTCTGTGGCAAATTTCTTGATTTTGAAGTCAGCTTTATCTGATCTTAATATTGCCACTCCTTTTTCTTCTTGATTGTTTGCATGATATATATTTCTTTATGCTTCTGCTTATAACCTGCCTGTATCATTCTAATTATAGCACACTTCTTGCAGGCATCAAGACTTGTGTTTTAGTCCACTCTGCCAATTTCTATGTTTCTAAATTGGTCTGTATAGACCATTTACATTTTAATGTAATTGCAAATATGTTAGGTTTCAGTCAGCCCTTTGATTTTCTGTTTTCTACTTCTCTTTTCACTCTCTTTTATGCAGTGTTGTGAGGTACTTGAACTTTTTTTTTTAGAATATAAATTCCATTTTTATTTATCTATAGTTTTGCAGACTGTATTTCTCTGTGCAGCTTTTTAAATGATTGCTTTAGGTATTGCATTGCACATGCATAATTTATCAGTCTCCTGTTGTCTTAGCTGAACCAATTTGAATAAAATGGAGAGATCATGTCTCTCATTATGTCCTTTGTCTTCTCCATTTATAATATAATTGTATTAAATATTTTTCATAAACACTTAGGACCGTATCAGCTAGCCGTCTACTTTTGCTTCAGCCATCAAATATAATCTAGGAAATCAAAGAAGGAAATTCTATTGCGTTCACTCATATTTTTATTACATTATTTCTTCCATCCTAACATTCTAAGAATCCTTAGCTTATCATTCTCCTTATGTTTGAAGAACTTCCTCTAGCTGTTCATTCAGGATGTATCTCCTGTTGACAGATTCTTTTAGTTTTTCCTCATCTGAGAATGTCTTGATTTCCCCTTCATTCCTGAAGAACATAAGGTTCTATGTTGGCACTTCTTGTTGTAGAGTAGGTGTGAAGTCCTGAGCCCTCTCCTCAGGTTTCCTTGATACCCACCAGTGTGCAGAATGGGCGTTAAGGTGGAGTTTGGAGTTTTACTGACTCATAAGACTGGAGGTCTGGGGTCCTCACAATTCACTTGGTAGGAATGGGAACACATTCTGTGCTATTTGGCTGGAGTAGAGAAGTGATGGTCTAAACATTTATGTTTTGTGAAGCTGAAGGTAGGCTTTTGTTTGAGCTATGTCTCTTTGAAACCATTGGCACATTTGGGTTAATAAATTTTCCAACACCCGTTCTGGGATGTAAGAGGCAAAAGAAAACACATGGATTGGTTTCCAAGCTCTTCCTGAGTTTGAGGTCTATACCTGCTCCATTTTTTCTCTTCCAACTTTGAGAATATCCTTTTTTTTTCTGTGTGTGTGTGTGTGTGTGTGTGTGTGTGTGTGTGTGTGTGTGTGTATTAGGAAATGCAGAAAAAAAATTTCTGGAAGTGGAAGTGTACTCACTGGTTTCTGAACTTCAATCCAGTCTTTCGGTCCTGAAATAAACCCTTCTTGGTCATAATATATTGTCTTCTGTAGTTCATTCGATGCTCGGCATAGGGATAATTATGCCCACCATTGAGTTAAGACCTTTCTGTACAATATACTCAATGTCCTGAAAATCCATGCTTTCAGTCTAAGTAGACAGGAGACATTATTCACAGCCTGTGTGGACACTGAACCCTGGTATCTAGAGAATTTAAATAATGTTATTAATATTGTTTCATTATATGCCATTCAAGGTTGTACACAATATATCCATGAATTTGTATGTTACAAACAAACATATCTACTTTTAAACATCCATTCAATATTTATAAAAACTGACCACCAGAAATTTTTAAATAATCAGAAAAATGAAACTGTCACAGACCCCAGAACTATTTAAAATAAAAACTAACAATAAATTGATAATTTTTTTTAAAAAAGAGGGTATCCAAAAGATTCCTTAAGAGAAAGACTGGCTTCTTTCACCAATAGTGCCAGGACAACTGGATCCTCATGTGCAGTAGAATGAAGCTAGGCAGCCAACTCATCAGAAACAAGAATGAACACAGAATCAACGAGTTCAACATAAATGTAAGAATTAAATTCACAAAACTCTTAAAGGAAGATAGAGGGGTGCATTTTCATGAACTTGGATTTGGCACTGAAAGGACAGGGAACAGAAGAGGAAGATAAAAAACAACTGGGATTTTGCAAAAAGATTTTTAAGCATCAAATGATATCATCGTGAAAATGAAAAGACAATCTACAGAACAGAATTATCTTCAAATCCATGCCTGATTATATCCAGAATAAATGAAAAACTCACAGAACTCAACACCAAGAAGGCAAACAAACTAATGTTTTCACTTATTATTTTATTTTATAATTTTTTTGCAGTGCTGGAGATTAAATCCAGGGCTTCATGAATGGTAAGCAGGCACTCTACCACTGAGCTATACCCCCAGGCCATAACAAAAATCCAATAAAAACATGGACAAAGGACTTAGCTAGACATTTCTCCAACAAATATATACAAATGAATATGAATAAATGCTTAATAGCAGTAGACTTTAGAGAAACACAAATCAAAAACCACAAGTAAGTACCACTTCATACCCACTAGAAAGTCTATACTTGATAAAAATGGAAAATAACAAGTTGTCAACAAAGATATCTCAAAATTGGAGCTATCCATTATTACTGGTGGGAATCTAAAATGGTATCATCACTGTGGGAGACAATTTCACAGTAAGTCAAACATAGAATTGCCATACCTAGAAATTCCAGCTCTAAGGATATATCAAAGAAAATGGGACAGCTCACAGTCTGGGGAGACCAAGGCAGCTGAAGTACACTGGACAGGGTGGAGGGAAAGATGGCTTGCCCACTATAAAGTGCCAGAGGCCTGAAGAAGGCCAACTCAGAGTACTGGGCTAAGTACTGATCAGTGCAGATATGCATGCATGTGAAGAAAACAACTAATCCTGGTATGGGGGGGTGTTGCTTGAAAAAATAGAGGGAACAGGGAAGAAATAGAACATATTTTCCTGCCTGAAAATAGAGTCATAATTGGGGGGGGCATTAAAAACATTTCTCAGAAGGGTTCAACTTAATAATGCAGAATCATTTGTCTAAAATGATAGATGCATCCTGCTTTTTCATTACTCTTAAAAGTGAGACCTCAAAAGGATAAAACTATCCCAAGTAACTTAATTGTGTCCCCAAACAAATCTTGGAAATATTAATAAGAATTGTTAGACATCCAGCCTCTCGGGTAAAATTCACGACGTCTCCTATCTAATTAAAAATTATCAACAATAAAGGAAGCAGAAAAATATGATTCATAATACATGGACATCAATCAATCAAAACGGACCCAGGACTGATGGGGATTTTAGAAGGATCAGATAAGACCATTAAACTAATTATAATTGCATATGTTCAAAAAGTTAGACGTATAGAAGATGTAAAAAAAGTCAAGTAAAACTTGTACGACAAAACAATAGTCCTAGATGGGATTAATTACAGATTTGACACGGCAAAAGAAAAAAACTAATGAATTCAAAGAAATAACAGTAGAAACGATCAATGACAAAACCAGAGTGAGAAGAGTAAAATAAAATAAATGGATTACAGCTAAACTGTGGGGCGACTTCAAGTGGCCTGTTCTGCATGGAGCCGGAGACCCTGGGGTAAGCAGGGGGAAAAATAGCTGAAGAAATAATAGCCCCCAAATTTCAATTTTGCTAAATGTTATATACACTTAAGTCCATGAATTCCAATGAACCTCAAGAACAAAGCAAGTGAAGGATGCTTTGAGATTTTTAACATCCTCAAAGTGAGTGGGGAGGGGGTGCAGAAGAGACATTCTTTGGACAGGGGAACCAATAAAGAGGACAGCACCCTTTCACAACAATGCAAGTCAAAGTACCGTGGGATGACATCTTGAAAGTACAGTGAATAACTGAAAGGAAACCTGTCAAAATCGGCATTCTAAACCCATTGGAGAATATATTTCTCTTTAAATTAAGGCAGAAGAAGACCAGGTTATTTTTTAAAAAAATTTTTAAAGGTTAATTTGTTCTAATTTGTTATATAGGATAGCAGAAGACAATTCAATTCATATCACACAAATGGAGCACAGTTTTTCATGTCTCTGGTTGAACACAAAGTAAAGTCCCACCATTCATGTTTTCAGACATGTACTTAGGGGAATGATGTCTGTCTCATTCCACCAGCTTTCCTACCCCATGCCCCTTCCCAACCTCTCCCTCCCCTTTGCCCTGTCTAGAGTTTACCTAATCCTGCCATGCTCCCCACCCGCATCCCCATTATGAATCAGAATCTTATATCCAAAAAAATATATATTCAGCATTTGTTTTTTGGGATTGGCTAATTTCACTTAGTATTATATTCTCCAACTCCATCCATTTACCTGCAAATGCCATAATTTTATTCTCTTTTAATGCTGAGTACTATTCCATTGTGTATATCTACCACATTTTCTTTTTCCATGCATCTACTGAAGGACATCTAGGTTGGATCTACAATTTAGCTATTGTGAATTGTGCTGCTATAAACACTGATGTGGCTGCGTCCCTGTAGCATGCTGTTTTTAAGTCCTTTGAGTATGAACCGAGGAGTGGGATAGCTGAGTCAAATGGTGGTTCTATTCCCAGTTTTCCAAGGAAACTCCATATTACTTTCCAGATTGGTTGCACCAATTTGTAGTCTGACCAGCAGTTTAAGAGTGTGCTCTTTTCTCCACATCCTCACCAACTCTTATTGTTATTTGTATTCTTAATAGCTGCCATTCTGACTGGAGTGGTATGAAATATTATAGTAGTTTTGATTTGCTTTTCTCTAATTGCTAGAGATGTTGAACGTTTTTTTTCATATATTTGTGGATTGATTGTATATCATCTTTTTTTCATATATTTGTTGATTGATTGCATTTCATCTTCTGAGAAGTGTCTGTTCAGTTCCTTGGCCCATTTATTGAGTGGATTGTTTGGTTTTTTTTGGCATTAAGATTTTTGAGTTCCTTATATATCCTAGAGATTAGTGCTCTAACTAATGTTCATGCAGTAAAAATTTGCTCCCAATCTGTAGGCTCTCTATTCATTTCACTGATATTGTTTCTTTTGCTGAGAAGAAGTTTTTGAGTTTGAATCCATCTGATTTTTTGATTCTTGATTTTAATTCTTGCTCTGTAAGAGTCTTATTAAGAAAGTCATGGCCTAATCCATTATGATAGAGATTTGGGCCTACTTTTTCTTCTATTAGACACAGTATCTCTGGTTTAATTCCTAGGGCCTCGATCCACTTTGAGTTGAGTTTTGTGCAAGGTAAGAGATAGGGGTTTAATTTCATTTCGTTGCATATGGATTTCTAGTTTTCCCAGCACCATTTGTTGAAGAGGCTATGTTTTCTCCAATGTATGTTTTTGGCACCTTTGTCTAATAGAAGGTAACTGTAATTATGTGGGTTAGTCTCTGTGTTCTCTATTCTGTATCATTGGTCTACCAATCTGTTTTGGTGCCAATACCATGCTGTTTTTGTTACTATTGCTGTGTAGTATAATTTAAGGTCTGATATAGTGATGCCACCGGCTTTATACTTCTTGCTAAGGATTGCTTTAGCTATTCTGGGCCTCTTATTTTTCAAAAAGAATTTCATGACTGCTTTTTCTATTTCTATGAGGAATATAATTGGGATTTTTATTGGAATTGCATTAAAACTGTATAGTACTTTTGGTAGTACAGTCATTTTGACAATATTAATTCTGCCTATCCAAGAACAAGGAAGATCTTTCTATCTTCTAAGTTCTATAATTTCTTTCTTTAGCATTCTAGTTTTCATTGTACAGGTCTTTCACTTCTTTTGTTAAATTGATTCCCAAGTTATTTTTTTAAGGTATTGTAAATGGGGTAGTTTTCCTCATTTCCCTTTCAGAGGATTTGTCACTGATATACAGAAATGTCTTTGATTTATAAGTGTTGATTTTATACCCTGCTACCTTACCGAATTCATTCACTAATTCTAGAAGTTTTTGGTTGCAATTTTTTGGGAGAAGACCAGTTTTTATATATGAAACGGTGGAAGGGATTCATTGCCCACAGATCTACACATGAAGGAAGAGGATACCAGATGGAAGTATTGATCTACACAAGAGAAATGGTTATTATGGGTATAAAGATGCAACCTATCTTACTTATTATCTAAGTGGCCCTAAAGATAATTGCATGCCTGAACAAAAATAGTGACACTGTACTGTGGGATTTGCTGTGATTTAAGGTACGAGGGATCTTCCAAAAGCTCATGGGTGAAACAATGCAAGACGGTTCAGAGGCGATATGATCAGAGTAAGAGTATTGTAACCTAATCAGTAAAATGATTCACTAATATGAATCAACTGGGTGGTAACTGTAGGCAGGTAGGATGTGGCTGGGGAAATAGGTCACTGGGGCATGCTGTTGGGGTTTATATTTTTGTCCCTGGAGAGCAGAGCTCACTCTCTGCTTCTTTTTTGCCATGACGTGAGCAGTTTCCTCCACATGCCCTTTCACCACAGTGTTTTACCTCACACTGGGCCCAGAGCCATGGAGTCAGCTGACCACGGACTGAACCCCTGAAACCATGAGCCGAAATAGACCTCTCTTCCTCTATGTTATCCTTGCTAGGTCTTGTGGTGCAAATCTGGCTAAAATGGGTTTATAATACATAAAATGGAAGTATTTGATAGCAATAGCACATAGGCAGGGGAAATAGAAATACAAGTATTCTATTGTACGATTCTTGCAGTATTTGTGAAATGGTATAATATCACTAGAAGGTAGTCTGTGATGAGTTAAAGATGCATATTATCAGCCCTAAAGCAACCCCCAAAATAGCAATCTATCATAGGTAATAAACCTACAAGGAGATGAAATGGAAATACCACAAATTCTCAATTAATCCAAAAGGCAGATAGCAGGGGGGAAAAAGGGAAAAATAAGAGACCGGGTATATGCAAGAGCTGGAGAACAAATAGGAAAATGTTGTTTAAATCTAACTATATCTTTTACAGTAAATGTGAACGATCCAACACTACACTTTAAAGTCATAAAATAGAAACTATCAGACCAGGTAAAAAGAACAGGACTTAACTACATGCATATACTGCTTCCAGGAAACATACTTTAAATAAAAGACTTTAAATATTGGCCCAAAATAGTAACCTATATTAACCTTTAAATACAGGTTAATAGTAAAAGGATTGAAAAGATAGCACAAAGTCCTAAATAAAAATATCAGTCAAAGTAGATTTCAGAGTGAAGTGTATTATCAAGGGTACCAAGGTCATTTCAGAATAATGTAAAGGTCAATTCATCTATACATGTGTGCACCTAATAATAGAACTTAAACAACAACAACAAAAAAAAACGGAAAAACCGGGCTGGGGATGTGGCTCAAGCGGTAGTGCTCTCGCCTGGCATGCGTGCGGCCCGGGGTTCGATCCTCAGCACCACATACTAACAAAGATGTTGTGTCCACTGAAAACTAAAAAATAAATATTAAAATTCTCTCTCTCTCTCTCTCTCTCTCTCTCTCTCTCTCTCTCTCTCTCTCAAAAAAGGAATTTTCTTTAAAAAAAATGGAAAAACCTGAAAAAAAATCACAAAGAGAAATACACAAATTCACAATTGAACTTAGATCTTTAATACTCTTTCTCTCAATGTTCAATAGAATAAGTAGACTGAAAATCAGTAATAAAATATATAAAAGATGTTAGGTCAACCAATTAATTAACATTCACCGACTATTTTATCTCCAAACAGCTGAAAATAAATTCTGTAAGTGCATAGAGAAAATCACTCAACAATTAAAAAAAAAAGTTAACTGAAAATAAATCACACAACACTGATGAATTTCAGAACAGTTGAATGAAAGAAGACAAACTGAAATAAGTATGTAGTCTGTTGTAATATATAAGTAATATTCTTCAATGTGCAAATTAATGTACAGTGGCAGAAAACAGATCAGACTGGGAAATGGAGATAGGTAAAGAAGGGCAAGAGGAGGAATTAGACGCGGGCACAAGAAGTCTTGGGGTCATAGCTTCATTGTCTTGGCAGTTGTGATGGTTTTGTGAGTGTATATGTCAGAACTCAAACTATGCTTTAAGTATACCATTTTTGCTGTATGTCAGTACTTTGTCATTTTTGAAGCCTATGAGATATCAATAAAGTTGTTCCCAAAGTTAGCTTCATAGACAGATTTTTATATTGCTAAATGAGAAATGATAATTAATTAATAGAACAATTAATTTTCAGGACTAAGAAAAATAATCAATGACATAAATGAATCAATAAAAGAACAAATTCAGGAAAAATCAGGTTTAATGCAACTAGGTAACAATAAATGATAAAACTGGACAATCTCAGTACCTGTGTGTTGTAGAGCCAAGGGAAGATGCACACCAACTGCACTGTCTCGTTGATAATTAAAAATGTTAGAGAAAGGCATAAACACATAACGTGAGCTCTGTGTGTAGGGACATATCCACAGGTAAAAAAAAAAAAAAAGATGTGTAACAAGACACACTACTTGACTTGCACCAATAAATTTGTAAGCTTTATGAAATAGAGAATTTTCTAGGAAATATAAATTACAAAGTTTGACTTGATAGGAGATGAAAGTAAAATTTCAAGAAACCAATGAAAGCAAGAGAAGTCACAAAAATACTTGGAAGTATTTTTCCCAAATCACCAAGCCTAAGTTTTTTCCTACTTTCAAAGAAACTGTAATTCTAAGGATATCTACTATATAGTTTGAAGCTGATAGGAAGATAGGAATCTTCCAAAGTAATACTACAAAACTGGTGTAACAGTGATTTCAGTGCTTGATAAAGAGAACAGGAAAAAAAAAAAAGGAAGGCAGAGAATGTAGCATTATAGCATTACTAATGTCCCATGTAACAGATGTTAATTTTTTTCCCCCGTCAGATATCGGGTCAAAGATAGAGTTGGGGGCTGGGGTAAAGTGCTCACGTAGCACATGCAAGGCCCTGGGTTCGATCCTCAGCACCACATATAAATAAATAAAATAAAGGGATTGTGTCCAACCACAACTAAAAAATAAATATTTAACAACAACAACAACAACAAAAAGATAGAGATGGTGTTTGAATCCAAGTAAAGCAATTTTCAAAGCAAACACAATTGTCCTTCAATAGTGAAAATTAAAGTATTCCCTTTGAAGTCAGGTGAAAGAGACACCCGCTTGGACACCCTACTGCTTGGTGTTATTCTAAATACTCAGGCAAAGCAACTGAGAGAAGGAAGAGCACCCAAATAAAAGGAAAAAAATAAAGTCATATCATTAGTTGGTGTGACCTTAGGCCCAAAGAAGCAGGATGATTACTCTAAGCCCAAATAGTTTGGTAAAAATAATGATAACAATAACAATAAAATGTACAAAGGAGTATGAAAAAAATTCCAAATATCTGGAAAACATGAGTTCTCTGGGCTTGAGGGGAAAAAGACTTAAAACAATAATTCTGAAATTAATGAATGTTCAACACAATTAAAAATTCAACTGGTCAAAGTAATTTTAAAATTAACCTAAGGAAAATAGATGTGTAAGATTGGCAAGAAAATCTTAGGGGAAAGAAAGGAATGATGTGAGGCCAGCCATAACTGTAAATGATGATATATTATGATGTTAATATCATAGGATATCTTAGTGCTTGCAAATTAGGAGAGGAACTAGTTCTACTTCCACACAGTACCCTAGTCTGCAAGCCCAGAAACAGGCTCACATGCATGTGAAAACTTGCTATACAGAAACTGGGATTTTAAATTAAAGTATGATGGTATGGAGGAAGATTTGCCTATCATTTAGGGGGAAAAAATCACAAAAATGCTTGTTACATTCCTTATTCCAAAATAAACTTTAAATAGATAAAATAATGCCTGGAAAAATTAAGCCAGAAAAACACTACAAAAATAAACAAGTAAAAATTAAACAAACTATATTCTATGCATTTATTAATATGTCAAATGAATCCCACAATTATGTATCAGTATAATGTACTAATAAAATATTTTAAATAAATAAGCAGGTGAATTTTATAAATCTTACCAAATTATGAAAATATTTCCTAAAAATACTATACATCCCAGACATTACAAAGGGAAAGACTCCCTTCTGACTTTACAAAAATTTGTACATGATAAAAAGGAAATAGACAAATACCAAGTCACCAGGAAGTAAAAATCACTTGCATTACATCTAACAAAGAAAAAATTGCTTAATATGTAAAAGGCTCATACAAATCAATAAGAAAAAGATGAGTCATGCTATTGAACTTGAACTACAGAGGACTTGGAAAAGGAGTTCACTGAGGGCACAGGGCTATACATCTGTAAATCCCAGCAACTCGGGAGGCCGACACAGGAGAATGGAAAGTTCAAGGCCAGCCTCAGCAAATTAGTAAGTCCCTGTCTAAGCAAATACATATATAAAGCTCTGTGTAAAGGCCTCCTGGGTTAGATTACCAATACCAAAATAAAAAATACAAAGAAATACACCTGATAGTAAATAAGTAAACAGAATCTCAACTTCATCACTAAATATAAAAAACTGTCTAAACTGTGATGAGATTCCATTTCTTACCTCTTGTGTTACAAGTTTGGTCTTATCCCTCACCATCAAGGCAATCTTTTTGATAGGAGTGTTGATTGATGTAATGTTCTTTGGAAAGCACTGTCCATACCTTTCAAAATCCTAAGTTTTGCCCTCTGACCCAGAGTTTGTCCTGCAGAATTCATGTAGGCATGATTATGCAAGGCACATGCACAGAGAGAGAGAGGAGAGAGAGAAACAGAGTTGTGATAAATATGTTATAAATAACAAGAGCGAGTAAGTAACTTGTTATTTTCCCTGCATATGAAGCTTTTCAGTAGAATCTTCAAATCAAAATAATTCCTGATTTGCTTATTAACTGTTGATGGCATCACGGGAGGTGGATGATTGTCAATATCTTAACATGTAAATGAAGAAAAACCCCAGTGCTTCCTGGTCAGGCATAGGACACTTTTATCGCTTGGAAAAGAAAGATACAGTGTTTATAACTGTTTGCTCAAGGGACCACAGACACAAAGAATGCTTGTGTGGAAGGCTTCCTGGCTCTCTGAAGCAGCTGTGTGGTCCCAATGTTTGGGAATGAACACTGGCTCTGGGGCAGGTGAAAAATCCCTTTCAGATAAGAAGTATCCAATTTGTGCTCCAGTAAGGGGCTGGCTCTCAGCAGCAGGACCTTGGCTTTTTCTAAGGAGAGAACTCCTCAAGCCCAAGTTCATTATCAACACAATCTGAGAACCAGACACCCATAATGAATAGGGAAACAAGAGAAACCTTCATATGTTCAAAGACATTAAAATCAGCTTTCCTTGCCCGTCACTGTAGAGAAAAATGACTGCACAATGCAGTATCTAGGATCTTCCAAAGAGGTCAGAACAAGGCCTGTTGAGCGTGCTGGAAACTGGTTTTGCTTAAGCATTAAACTAATGACCCATCATCTCAGGGTTGTCACATGTGTCAAAGTAGAGAGGTCTGGGGTCTAAAATGCATCTTGATCACATTTTCTGCTAAATGAATTCTTGGCTATGGTGAGCCTTGGATAGAAACCACTGGCCTTCCTGATTTATTAAGAAGAATTCAATTCTGAATGCAACATCATTTTATTCTACATGTGAGGAACTATTTTTCTCATGTACTTAATCAGTTATCATATGGACTCGTGAAAGTAAACAATTCTGGATTTTTCTCATGAACACTCAATCAATGGTTGACAGACAGTGTATGAGCCTTGGTCATAACAGGCCCCTGGATCTCATCGGGTAACAACTGGGAAGGACTCCAAGATGCAAAGAATCTGCACAGTCCTGGGGCAATCTGCTCCTATGGCTAGTACAGAACCTCTGAGCACCCAGCTCCACACTAGCAACCCTGCACCCCACTCTACACCAGCACCCACATAGTCCACACTCCACATAGCCCTGATGGACCACAGGGTCTTCATTATCAGCCTTTCCTGAGAGGATGGTAACTGCACAGGGCTCAGCAAATCATCCAGAAATCTTTGAAGAGTTCTCTCAAAGCTCCATTTCTTTATTCCCCATGCACAACTGGTCCAGATTACTGACCCCCAGCACAGTGACCGTGACTTCCTCCTTCAATCCACAACATCTCTTATTCTCTCCCAGAGAACTCCAGGCTATTTCTCACTGGAAGCTCTCAATCTTTTCCCAGACTTCAATTCAGGTATTCACTTATATCATTTCTTTGCCAACTAGAAACCTAGAAGATGAGGGGAAAAAAATCCCAAAAAGTGTAGGGAAAAAAGAAAGTCATACACACAATTTTTATCCCTTCAAAGAGTCAAGAATCTCTTGTTTCCTCTAATATTTTGGACATTTGTGACATAGCAGGCACTGGGGAGCAAGATTAGCCACATCATCCTTCCTGCCTCTGGCTTTCACAACTCTGGTCAACTTCTATAGGGCCAAAAAAAAAAAAAAGGAAAATTAAGTGTTAGCTTAAATCAAGTTGGTTTTGTTAGCTGCTAGACAGGAACTTCTTAAAGGTACACACCTGTGCTCATGGGGCAAGGGCCTACTCCTTTAAATCAAAAGTGAATATCTTTTCAAGTTTTTGTTTGGTTTTTGTTTTTTAGATGAGACTTTCTGGAGAAAGCCACAAGGAACCAGTTTAGAGCAGCCCAAATTGCTGAGTCACTCTTCTAGTTGACCTAGAGTAAATTTTGCACATTATAATCTCATCATGATGCTAAATTTTTCTGGGATGCTCCTGTCCATCATCCTTGCACATGCAATGCATAAAGAAGCATGGCCTTGCACTGAGCATACTCAGGAACCTGTTCACCTCTGCAGGTGACTGTGCCCTTCCAATAAGAATATGCACGAGTCTTCCCCCCTCCCCAAAGTCTTCCCCTCCTCTCCTCTGTGTTCAAAGAGATGATGCTTTGGGCAATGTCCCCAGTGTGGCTCTCCTTACCTGCTACAATAAACCTTTCTTCACTCTTATCTCTGTGTGCTTAGGGGTTTTGCACTCAATGGGCCAACTATTGTGTTCAGTTACAATTTCCCCACCATCAGCAGGTCCTTGCTTTTTATGATTCTGAAGGTGCACAGCATCTTTACCCAGAAGATTCCTCTTCAAGTATCATCTATCTTGTTGGCAATTCTAGGTGCTCTTTCTTAATGATTTCTTAAGAATCATCTTGTCTGAGAATGCTGCTCTTTCCTAAGTGTCCCATTGAGAGAGTCCTCTGAGTGGGCAATGTTATGGGTAGCTTTGGAGTTTCTTTTAGAAGCCCTTGCTTTAACCTTCAGACAAGGATATATCTTGAGATTTTGTGCGATGCTTCAAAGTACTTCCCCCAGGAATTTAGATTACAAAAGATCTATAAATCAATAAAAAAGGATGATAAGTTGCATCAGATTTCTTTTCCCCTTCTGTGATTTTCTAGCAGTAACAATAACAACAAAAGAAACATAAATTTGTCTTCTGACCTGCTAGGAAACAGTTAGTATATAAAAAGAATCTGAAAGGTTTAGGCAAACAACAGGTGGAAGGCTGGGTGCTCATAACACTAGAACTTTCATTATCTTCTTTCCTTAGTATAATTCACAAAGACCAGTGCTTGGAACGTTTTTCTAGTTAGCTGCCTTTCACTTCGTGGCACACTTGAACATTTTTTTTTCCAAACCAGGAAGCACAGATGTGCAAGAGGAAAGCATCCTAGACAGCCCACAGCTTACTATCAAGACTCGAGTCTTCCCAGCTTCATGCCCCAATCCTGGTGTAACATGCACATCGAATAGGTGGGGAATTCTTTGCCTCTGGAATTCCAAGAATGGATTCCCGGACAGCACAGAGTGAAAGCCAAGTACGAGTATAAGACTTTATTAAAGAAAAGTGAAGCAAAGCTCTGTGTCTGGGAAGGGTCTCTGGGGGGTCACGCAGGTGAATGCCTATGGTCCAGGGGTTTATATGGATCTATAGCTTTAAGGAAGTCAGTGCCCAGCCCAATCCTGGCTAAGACACTCAGTGGCCACAAGGCATTTATGCAGCCTTTAGTCCAGTCAAAATATTGATCAGGCGTTTTTCCTTCTTTGGAGAGACTGTAGACTCCAGGTCATGTGCTTCACAATTTAAAAATATCCTTTTTGCAAGTTTCTAAGCAAAAATCTGCAGCAGCTGTGTGTGTTTTGCTGCTCAGGAAGTTCCCTGGGGGCCCATTTCCCTCTTTGCCCAGCTTGATCTCTTCCTCCTGACCCCCCTGGCACTTGGGGTGTGCTTAGTTATTATTTTATTCAATGAATGAATAAATGAAGGAAAGGAATCTGAGATTGCTGCACCCTGTTTCCTCACTTTTCTAAAAATCCAAATATTCTCCATGCCAAGAGAAAGGAAAAGCCAATGGGAAAGAAAGAACCTCTTTGTGACCTCAAAGGAGGTTTCTGTCCTTCTCGTATGACTTATGGGATAGCATTGCTGGTGACGTAGGCTGGCCTGGAGAAACTCCTATGGAATGAATTCCGTGCTCAGGCTAGAATTCCCTTCCTGTGGGTGATATGCCAAAAGAAAGGCTGGGTGAAGGGTACACGGGAGGTTCCTCCCACAAAACAGGTGGCCTAATTTTGCCACAGTCCTTCCCCTTGAACAGGGCAGTTGTGCCCATAGTCACCGACTCTGTTTCCCTTAAGCACTTATGGGTGTGGACTTTGACAATGATGGTTGCTGGAGGAACTATGTAAGTCACTAAATTCGCAAATACCTCTGACCCAAACATCCACTGCATGGCTTTGATGTTTATACGTCATTCTTCCCAAGATTTCAAGGCGTATGTGAATTTTTAAATTAAATTTTTAATTTTTACTTTGGTCCATTAAAAATGAAGGAAAATGGAAATTTTGCAGATCAATTTTGACACCGTGGAGATTCGCAAGGGTTAGGTATCTGTTTCCAAAAGTTTGAATGAAAAGACTGAGAAGCATCAAACACATCAAGGAACTTGGTTTTCACCCCAAAAGAGAAACGGCAGGGGTGGGAGGGAAAGAGAGTGGGAAGGGGATTAGCAAGGATGGTGGAATGTGATGGTCATCATTATACAAAATACATGTATGAAGATTTGAACTTGGTGTCCACATACCTTGTATAAAAAAAGAGATATGAAAAATTGTGGTATATATGTGTATTAAGAATTGTAATGCAAAAAAAGAGTACATGTATAATGGCATAATTTGGCATGAACATACTTTATATACAGAGTTACAAAAAATTGTGCTGTATGTGGGTAATAATGAGTAGGAACACATTCCACTATTTTCATGTATTTTAAAAATTTAAATAAATAAATAAATAAGAAGAGAAATGGCAACCACCACCAAAATATTTGGGCCAGAGTAATTCACTTTCTCATCAATAAAGATTTGATTTTTTTTTAAATCAATCAATTCTGAACTCTTTATAGATTGGTGAAATCAGTGATTTGACACAAGATTTGTGGTGCTTCTTTTTTCCCTCTGACATTCTAATTAAATTAATTCTTGTTTAGTTCATTGTATAGAATTTGAAGCATTTCAATAATTTTCAGCTTCCTTCATTTTTAATGGACCGAAGTAAAACAATTTATTACTAGTAAGAATATCTTTACTTTTTTTCCTATGGTGAACTTCCTACGTCTCAAGTAGGAAGGAAACTATATTGAGAATTTAGAAATTTAAAGTCTTAAAGCAAATGCCACTCTCCAAAAAGGAGAGTGCTTATGAGGAGTCAGTCTGTGGGTCTGAACAGGCAGTACCAGGAAGAGACCCAGGTGGGCTTTCCCATGAGCCCCCCATGAGAGGGTCAGCTAAGACAAGGGCCCCAGTAAGTTGCTCCCATTCCTTCTTCCCATTGTCACTCTGATGTCAACAGGAGCCTGTCATGGGGTTGATGCTCAGTGCTCAGTGGATGGATGGGTGGGTGGATGGGAGAAAATGAGTTGAAGAGAATATTTAGGCTTTAGGAAACTTTCCTGATGTTTGGAATTTTCCAAAGGAAATTATTTCCTTCTGGTCCTCATTGGCCTTATTTCCTCCTTACTTTTTTCTTTAAAAAATAAAAAATGTTGAGAACTCCTAACCTACAGGGAGAAGCCTTAGCTCACTGCACTTAAAGTCGTGACTGAGATCACAGGACACAGGCAACTACCCAGGGACTGATGGTTTGGGCCAAGAAGCCACAAAAGGAAAGAAAACATGAAGTTTCAGATTCATATGAAGACACTATGGCAAAAAGAAAATGGGCAGGGAGCAATTTAGAGATGGGATAATTGGATTTGGAAAGTAAAACAGCTTCACTTGATGAAGCTCAGGCAAACTGCCCAGATCTTTTTGCAATATCATGTACCTCGAGAGTGGCCGACTCAGGTAAGGCAACTTCCATTATAAGATCTTCCCATGGATTGAACCCCTCTCCACCACATACCCAAGGGTGGCTAAGCATGTGTTCCTAGGCAGAGGTTGGGTCTCCATGTGGATGTCTATCTGAATTGGCCTGAGTGCTTTGGTACCTGAACAGGGAGTACCTGGATACAAAGGAGGTTCCTTTGGGTTAAGGACTGAGCGAGGACCAGGGGTTTAAAATGTTTAGACACAAAATAAGTTGGACTCTCCTTTCTCTCTTGCTCCGAATGGTTTGTATGTTCCCAGTTCAGAAATGAGAAGCCACAGAAGAATGCTCAGACTTTATCTGGGTTCACAGGGACAGAAATGTCTAAGCAAGGAAGTAGCAAGAGCAGATGTGAGTTTCCAAAGTATCAATGTGACGTTTTGTCAGTAGATGACACCTTACATTGACATGATATTGGCAGGGGGTTGTATTAGAGTGAGCCATGTGGCCAGGGGTGAAAGACATGGGCATCATTGGGGTGGATTCAAGTTCTCCTTCAGGCTTCTTGTACCCATTACTTAAGTGGACCTGGACAAGTTACTTATCTCTCCATAGTTGTGAATAATGCTAAGGACATCATAAAAAAATCACCCAGAATAAACTGCAAATGTGAGTTCATTATCTTGCAATTATTAAGGCACAATCTTCCTTTAGTGAAAACCCTAGAAGCCCATTCCATCCAGGCCCTCCTCACATTAGGAAGAAAATGTCCCGTTCAGGAAATTAAAGTCCCTCTAGGATTCACCGTGGCCTTCCACAGGAAAGGATGGGCTTCCAGAAACCAGGACCCTCCAGGGGGGCATGGAGAAGCCTCAGACCCACCCTCCACATCTGTGTGTGCTCCCTGAGGTCCCCTTCCAAAGCTCCAGTGGCCAGTGTGTTTTCTGCCCAGTGGGACAACAAGGGTTCATTCTTGAGATGAGGCTGCTGAATGGCTTCTGTGGGTCAGCTGCTTTCTGAGAATCTGGTATCATCTGGTAAAGGCTTCAAGAGTTCTTCAAAACATGATGGGAATAACTGTCTTTGGATTTCCCCTAAGAATTGAGAGGGTTTTTTTTTCCTCCCTCTTATCTCTTATTAACTTAAAAAGAGGGTGAGGGGAGAAAGAAAGAAAGAAAGAAAAAGAAAGAGAGAGAGAGAGAGAGAGAGAGAGAGAGAGAGAGAGAGAGAGAGAGAGAGAGAGAGAGAGAGAGAGAAAGAAAAGAAAAGAAAAGAAAAGAAAAGAAAAGAAAAGAAAAGAAAGAGAGAGCAGTCTCTGTTATGCTTGGAAAAGGAGGAAGAATCCCAGCTATTCTTGGTTCTGTGCTTCAGGGCAACAGATACACCCTCCTTTGAGCTGTTCATGGGACATTTCTTGGTGAGCAGGAGAGAATCCGAGAGAAGTTCTGCTGGGGACATGGCCTCCCGTCTACACGAGGGAGTGATGTCCCTGTCCCTTTGCCTCCTTGGTGGCTACGTGGGGCAATGAGGGAGAGCAAACACACTTTTCCACACAAGAAAAATCAAAACATGTACTGAGTGCGCCCCACATGCCGGCTCCAACAGACTTGTCCTGTGGTTCGTTGAATTCTCATGCCTGTGTTTGACTTAACTGCTCAGGGTGAGTTTCTTCTCTTTTTTATTTATTTTTTTTACCTTTATTTTATTTATTCATTTCTTTTTTTTAATTGCTTTTAGTTTTTAAATACATGACAGTGGAATGCATCACAATTCTTATTATACAATTTTTCATATTTCTGTTTGTATATAAAATAGGTTGACACCCAATTCATGTCTTCATACATGGACTTTGGATAATGATGTTTATCACATTTCTCCCTCATTGCTAACCCCCTGCCCCCTCCCTTCCCCTCCCACCCCTCTGTCCTTTCTAGAATTCTATTCCTCCCATGCTCCCCCTCCCTACCCCACTATGAGTCAGCCTCCTTATATCAGAGAAAACATTCAGCATTTGTTTTGGGGGGGATTGGCTAACTTCACTTAGCATTATCTTCTCCAGTGCCGTCCATTTACCTGTAAATGCCATGATTTTATTCTCTTTTATTGCTGAGTAATATTCCATTGTGTATATATGCCACATTTTTTTATCCATTCATCCACTGAAGGGCATCTAGTTTGGCTCCACAGTTTAGCTATTGTGAATTGTGCTGCTATAAGCATTGATGTGGCTGTGTCCCTGTAGTATGCTGTTTTTAAGTCCTTTGGATATAGACTGAGGAGAAGGATACCTGAGTCAAATGGCAGTTCCATTCTAAGTTTTCCAAGGAATCTCCACACTGCTTTCCATATTGGCTGCCCCAATTCACAGTCCCACCAGCAATGTGTGAGTGTGCCTTTTCCCCCACATCCTCGCCAACACTTATTGTGTTTGTCTTCATAATGGCTGCCATTCTGACTGGAGTGAGATGGTATCTTAGAGTAGTTTTGATTTGCATTTCTCTAATTGCTAGAGATGATGAGCATTTTTCATATATTTGTTGATTGATTGAATATCCTCTTCTGAGAAGTGTCTGTTCATGTCCTTGGCCCATTTGTTGATTGGGTTATATGATTTTTTTGGTGTCTAGCTTTTTGAGTTCTTTATATACCTTAGAGATTAGTGCTCTATTTTTTAATTTTTTTAGTTATACATGGACGTAATGTCTTTATTTTGTTTATTTATCTTTTATGTGGTGCTGAGGATCAAACCCAGTGCCTCACATGTGCGAGGCAAGCGCTCTGCCGCTGAGCCACAACCCCAGCCCTGGTGCTCTATCTGATGTGTGAGGGGTAAAAAATTGCTCCCAAGATGTAGGCTCTCATTCACCTCAGGGTGAGTTTCTTCATCTGCACAGTGAACAGTTTCTTCATCTGCACAATGCAGAATTAAATGAATCAGAAAAACAGGTTTACAGAGAACACCCAACAGATGTCTCCGTGTTTCTCGTATGGATCCTCTGCTCAGCACCACTGAGGGCACAGGTTCGCATGCTCTTTCTGTATTCCAGTGGCCACCACCACCCTTATCTGCAACACCAGTGACAAATGTGCTTCACTGAGGGTCCTTGACCACAGAGGTGGTGATATAGATGAAAAGAGATAATTAATATCATGGTTGAATATATAGTTTATATATATAGTTTATATATATATATATATATATAAATTTATAATATATATAAAAATCCCTCCTTCTATAACAATGGCCAGGTACCAAGCTGGGAGATTGCACAGTGGTAACCTCAAATAAATATTTATTTAGCACTTACTGTATGCATACTGCATGCATCACAGCTAGGGAAACGATAGTGGATATAACAAGCATTCCCCCTATGCCCCACAGTTTGGTGGCGCATAAGTCTCATTTGCTTCTCTTAACAGCTCTGAAAGGCAGTAATGATCACCCCCACCTCGTTCTGCATCCTTGTTTCCTCATCTGTGAAACGGAGATAAAACCACATACTTAAAACTCTAACATCAGGGTGGCAAAATCCCAATAAACAAGAGTCTCAAAGACCATGACAGCGTCACAGAACTGGGATGCACAGCCCAGACCAGAACGCCCCCTCCTCGGGTCTTTTCGACAGCCCCACGTGGGGGCCTAAAGGGGTGCATCATGGGCCCACTTGGAGGAGAGAGGACAGGAGGCATGTTCTAGGTGGAGCAGTAAAACGAGAAAAGGGCCCAGAGGAAGAGTCTGAAGCAGGAAGAGGACAGTTTGGAGAGAGCACCTGAGGGTGAGAAGGACAGTGGGCTATAGCTAAAATGACCACAGCTGGATCACACAACGACCAGGATTGGCTCTTACAACCCAATTCAGGCTAAATACTGTATTCTGAAAATGGACCCCAAACTGTCTGTCTCTCACAGGACCAGCTTGCATGGTCAACGTCCCTGTTGCCTGTCTCTGTGCCCTTCCTTCTGGCAGACAGACTGGGTCCTCGTTGTTTCCTGCCCCGAGGGAATAGACCTTGGCATAGTAATGGCCCAAAGTCCGTGAGTCCTTCCCCTGGGTCCTCCACAGTAGGGGTGGCAGGAAAGACGAATCTGGGGCCCACAGAGCCATTCCCTAAGCTGATTCTGAGCAGCTGGGATGAGTCAGTGGGTCCAGGAGATAACAGAGTCCCTGCCCCAGAGGAGGGAATTCTGCTTGGGGGAACTTCCCAGGGCACACCCTCTGCTGTGTGGGCGGCTCCTGTTCTCATGGTTCCCATGGTAACCGGGTTCTAGGTGCCTCATCCCCTGACACTTAGTGGAACTAGAGGAATGTGATCTAATAAGCCACAGTGGCCATGTCTACCAAGGGCGAGCCCCTGTCCTGCCTGACTGAGGTTCGATGGAGCTCAGGGTCTCCGCTCACACTCCCACCCCCTCAGGAGTCAAAGAGAGCACTAAACCCTGTCACAGGCGGGACAGGGGACCTCCTGTGCTGGAAACTGTGGCCACAGCTGGCAGGAACTTGGGATCAGAATGTTTTTTTTTTCCTTTCAATTACATAACACCTTAGGAAATGCTAAAGAAGAGCAAATGGTGATGGTCACTGACCTGGGTGTCCGACTTGCAAGATTTTTTTTGCTTCCCTTTAACTCATGAGAAGCAGAGAGAGGAAGTTATCTATGGAGGCCACACCTGTCCTAAGGAGCCTGCCTAGGAAGCAATGTCACAGCTCCCTGCTGCCACAGTCCCCTGTGCGTCACGGATTTCAGTAGAAGCCAACAAACATGCGCTGGCCATTCCTTTGCCCATGTCAGCCCAGGATGTGCACAGATGGACGCCAGAATGCCCAGCAGGACAGAGGGCTGCATCAGAGAGTTTTGTGCTACCACAGATGCAGCCTGATGATTTGGCATCAAATGGCCTTAAGTGTCCTGCATGTACCTATAGCTGCAAGCTGCTGGTGCGTCCTTCTAGGCTTGGATTAAACAAAAGTTGACCAAAGTGCTACATTTAAGTCATCAGGACTTAAAAAAAAAAATCTAACAGGTATAAAAGGAAATGGCTTTGCTGAGTATTTTGGAATAACCAGGGAATTGAATATTTTGTGCTGATATTTTTTTAGAAGGATTAGGATGATCTGGCCTGTCAGGCTTTATACAAACAGCATAGGTCCAAATCAAGGTTTCTTCTGGCTCACTCCCTGTCCCCAGGAACTTGGTCTCTTGGGTAATACTCTGGGCTGATTCCGATCTCAAGCACATCGTAATATCACTTGGGGAAAGGGGGAGTTGTTGACTGATTTTCAACCTCTCCTTTGTCCATCTCTTTCAAGTTAGTTCCAAAGTTTACCAAACCGTTCCTTGAAGATTCCACCTGCCCCTTCTCTTCCCACTCAGCAGCAGCCCTGGACTCCTGGCCCATCAGCACCTGGGGCCGGTGAGGAAGAGGTCCCCCGGGTCATAACACATGTAAGCTCACGCTGCCTTCTGCAGGGGTGGCCCCTCTCTCAGGAAACCTGTCCGATGTCCTGGCAGCCAGCTTGGACCACTTTGGAGTGGTGCTCGGCAACCACCTTCGGTCTGGGAGAAGTTTCCTGCGTTCCTGAATTTTGAGTCCCATCCTCTCCCACCTCTCTCCTACCGTTTCTCTGAAGCCATCCATCTTGCCACCTGCACTGGCCCTCCACCTTTAGCATATACGTTCATGAAATTCAGTTCCATCCGGGCAATGGCCTTGTCTCCTCTCACTCACAGCCACACTACCTGGAAGCCCAGACTGGCTCATGCCATCTGCCACGAATGTTCTGCACCTGCCTCTCTAGCTACTTCCTCCCCAGCATCTGAGGAGAGGACTGCTCCCAGGGACCCCCATTTTTGTCTGGTTGCTGATCTCCTTCTACCCTCTTTGATGAGTGTCACTTGTACCTAAGACTCAGGTGCTCCAGGATAGGGCCTTGGCTAACCCAAGTGTATGCAAAAGTACACTGAGGGCACAAGAGGGCAGCTCGTTCTCAGGGCCCACCAGTCCCTCTCTTTTATTCACCCCATCCTTTGTCAGAGTCAAATCTCATACTCCTCCATGTCCAGACCACATTCGTCCATTTTCTGTTGCTATAACAAAGTGCCAAAGTCTTGTTATAAAGAAAAAAAGGATTATTTGGCTCACAGTTCTGGAGGTTCAGAACCAGAACTGGCATTCTAATTAGTGTCCTGTGGCTGTGTGAGATGGAGAGATCACAGGATGATACAGGAAACTAGAGGGACTCAGGGGCCAGGCTTGATCTTTTAATGATAACTTGATATCCCAGAAACTGACCAAGGTCCTTCAAAAACTACATTAATCCCTTCTGAGGGCAGCTCTCCCCATGACCTAACCCCCTCCCATGAGACCCCACCTCTTAAAGGTTCCACCACCTCAATGTCATCACACTGGGGCCAACCCTCCAGTCCGTGAACTGCTGGGGGACACTCAAGTCCTATCCCTCACACCTGGTCCTCGGCACAGCTCCCAGACCGTCTCTGGGCCTCTGCGCCCTCCCTTCATTCTGGCTTTTAAGCACCCACTTGCTGAAAAGGGGACACTCATGGTCTTGGGGACCCTCCCTATGTGTGCTGTCTCCTAAAAGCCTGTTCCCCCTGCTGTGGCTCCCAGGCTCCTCTCTCCATCCCCTGAGGACAGTCTCACTGACTCTGGAAAAGCCCCCGAGCCTCCCTGTCCTCCTCTGGGCTCTAAGGGGACTTGGGTCCCTTTGCTAGCTCCCTGATCATCACAGTCCCTGCGTGAGAAGCTGGAAGCCCCCAAGTCATCTGCCCATCTTTCCCTGCCTGCAAGTCCAAACCACAGCCCACGGGCAGTCCTTCCTGGGCCCAGTTCTTGACAGAGCCCAGACCCTGTGTGGGCTCAACCCAGGAAATATTTACTGAATGAAGGGGCGGGGGAGATTTTCAAAACCGACATTCCCAGGCAAGGTTGGCGGTTTCTTTCTTTCTGGGCTTGTCTTTAAAGACTTAACTGCTTCCTCCGGTTGTAGATCTGTTCCTTAGAGAAGCCCATTGCTTGGAAAAAAAATAAATAACAGGAATTCTCTTTTATTCCGTGTTTCTTAATGTATTTTGTTAATACACACACACACACACACACACACACATATACATCAATCAATATATTTTTGTAAGCTCAGTGTACTAATTAATGAGAAATATGAAGGGAGAGAGAAGGGAAAGCTTATGGAAATGGTAGGAGACCTTCAATGATACACAAAATTATAAGAGGTTATGAGGGGCAAGGGGGAGGGGAAAAAGGGAGAGAATTGAACAACAGCAGAGGAGGTAGAAAGGGAAGATGGGAGGGGAGGGGAGGGGAGGGGGGATAGTAGGGATAGGAAAGGTAGCAGAATACAACAGTCACTAATATGGCATTATGTAAAAATGTGAGTATGTAACAGATGTGATTCTGCAATCTGTATTTGGGGTAAAAATGGGAGTTCAAAACCCAATTGAGTCAAATGTATGAAAGATGATATATCATGAGCTCTGTAATGTTTTGAACAATCAATAAAAAAAACGAGAAATATGTATTTGTTTTTCTTGTGTCTACAGATATCAAATACTGTACTAAGATGCTGTAATTATTCTGAGCATCACGAAATACCTGTGTGAGAAGACTGGATTAAATATGTGTGTGGACCAATTCCCATGTCTTACACACAAGCCCTTCCATCTGGTCATCTCTGTCTCTCTGGTTGTCCCCTCAGTAGACACATCTACCAAGGCCTGCACGTGTGAAGAGTCACCAAACAAGGCTGCTTCTGCTGGGGAGGTCAAAAAGATGCAGCTCCACCATAAATGACCTAAAACACAACTGGGAAAACTCCTAGCAGCCCCAAGCCCCTGAGTTTCTTAAAGAGAATTTTTAAATTCTTCCTCCAGCACACACATGTTGACAAGCTTTTAACATTTGAAAATCAGGGGTTCCTGGGCCTGTGTCCCCCCCCCCAGACTCCCCAGGGGGTCCCAGCCCCTCAGGCGGCCTTGGACAGCCAGATAAACAGTGACCCCCCCCCCTTGACTGCAGTTTCCAAACCCTTATTTTGCCAACATGTATTTTTCTGAAAAATAAACAAACAGAAGTGACCACAGCACGTAACCTAATCATTACTTACACGATCCTTTTTGCTCTTTCTGTTGGTCTCATAGGAAATAGAGAAAGAGAACAAGAGTTTGATCAGAGCCCTGATTGGCCGTCTCTGCTGGGGCCGAGACCTCCCATCTGTTTCTCAGGAGGACAGGCCTGGGGCGATGGGGGGCAGGGAGCCTGAGGCCAGGGCCAGTGGCTTCTCCCCAACCGAGGGAGCTTGTATTCCTGTAAGGGCCTGGTTTTGCTTTGCTTTGCTGCTGCTTTATCTTATTCTTATTTTTTTCATAACTGTTATTTAATTAATGTAGGCACTTCAGAGGTTTGAAATCTTGCGACCCTTATTTCCCTATGTCCATTGCCTTATGTCTGTCTGGGCTGTTATCTCAGAATACCATCCCACTGGGAGTTAGGATTCAAAATACCCCATTGTTGGGCACAGTCAGATCCAGCCCTCTGCCCATGGCCACCAAAGTCCAAGCCCTTCTCAAATGCAAAATACATTCACCTGGCCCCAGTAGCCCCAGAGCCTGAACTCATTCCAGCCAGGACTCAACAGTCTGTAAAGTCCGGAGTCCTCTAAAACGCTAAATCAGACAGGGGTGGACTCAAAGGTATGTTGCATCCTAAGACAAACTTCCCTCTCGCTGTGATCCTGTGAAGTCAAATAAGTTACGTGCTTTCAAAATACAATAGTATCATAGGCTTGGCATAGACAGGGCCATTCCAAGGGGGAGAATAGGAAAGAAAAGGGGTTGACAGTTCCCAAGTAAGCCAGACGTTAAGGCTCGATACCTGTCTGTGGCTGGGTGCTGTGCCCACTGGCCCACTGGGGTGGTGACCTTGCCACCTGGGCTTTGGGCGGTCCAAACACCGAGATGTTGGGCTAAAGGCCCCACCTTTGCAGTGGCTCTTTCTAGGTCACATCTTGGGGTTCGCCTGGGCAGGAATCTGTCCCCATGATCTTCCATGTGGGGCCACAGGCCAGCCTCACCTCAGTGACTGCCCCGAGCTTTGCCTGAGTGTGGGCTTTCTGTGGAAATCTTAAAACCCTTATTTCCCTGCATCCATTGTCTTATGTCTGTCTGGCAGTTCTCTGCCTGGGCCCCATGGCTTGCTAGGGCATCCCGTGGAATCCAGGTGGAGGTAGCCACTCCCCTGCGACTTTACTAGGTCACATGCGCACTTTACTGGGGCTAGCAGAACTGCTCCTGGGCCTGGGGAGGCCGAGAGGCTCTGCGGTGGAGCTCAGAGTGGAGTCCCCACCGTGAGCCTATGCTGAGTGGTCCTGCCCACCAGGACTTGAACTCCAGACCTGCGGAGGAAGCACGGCTCCAGTGATAGCCGGTGGGTCACTCTCCCATTGTCCTGGTGAGTGGGTCACTCTCCCATTGTCCTGGTGAGTGGGTCACTCTCCCATTGTCCTGGTGAGTGGGTCACTCTCCCCTTGTCCTGGTGAATAGCACTGACTCCCATGGAGCTGGCCAGTCCACACTAGTCTCTTCCCACCCAGCCACACCCTTGGTGATGGCTCCAGGATCTGCTCTCTCCTAGGGTGAGAACCTTCCAACGTCCTTAAGTTATGCTTCTCTTTGGATGGACAAGTCCACCTTTCAGTCAGTTCTTCTCCCACTGCACTATGAGTTCTCAAGGGAAGCGAAGCAACCCCTTCCACATTCTGCTTAGAAATTTCCAAAGAACCAGATTCTCAAACCAAATGTTCAGTTGCCTCGCTCACAAGTTCTACCTTCCACCAAGCTCTAGAACAGGAATGCGATTGAGCCCCGCTCTCCCTCGGTGTGTGGAAGGAGGGCCCTTCTCCCACTGTCCACTAACGTGCTCCTGATTTCTGAGATGGCATCAGAATGGCCTTCCCCGTTGGTATTTCTACCAACGTTCTGTTCACAGCCATTAAGGCATTCTCTCACAAAACTGGGACTTTTTTGAGTGCTCTTTTCCTCTTTTCCTAGTCTTCACTGAAATCACCCCTAACACTCCATTCATGGTAATACCGACTTTTTCTAGTATGTTCTCCAGACCCTTGTAGCCTCTACCTGATATTGTGTTCCAAAGTCACTTTAGCCTTTTAGGTATTTGTTAGAGTAGCTCAGATACCCCCCACCAACCCTGCAGCCCCCCGCCACACACACACACTTATATAAATAGGAGTACATGCAAATAATTTTTTTAAAGTAGGATAGTAAATATATAAACCAGTAGCATTGCTATTTATTTTCATTATCAAAATATGCACTAGACATAATTATAGGTACTATACCTTTTCATATGTGACGGACATTGCAGTGGGTTGGTTTAGTGATAAATTGCACTATGACATCACTACAGCTACAGCGTCACTAGGTGACAGGAGAATTTCAACTTCTGTGTACTCTTATGAGACCATCATATATGCTATCATAGACCAAAATGTCATTATGTGGCTTATGACTCTACCATAGACGAATGGCTTATAAACCACAGAAATTCATTTCTCACGCATGACAAGGCTCTAAGTCCAAGATCCAGGCCCTGGCTAACCCTCTGACTGTGAGCAACAAGACTCTTTGGCCAAGGGCCAGGAATTCTCTCAGGGCAGGGCTACCCTCCCCCTCTATACTGACACCTCACTGAGGAATGTCGGGGTCCTGGGTGTCTTTGTAACCTGGGACTGTGGTACATGTTGGGGGCAACACAAAGCTGTTAAATGGATGAGGACATCAAAGGAAAAAATGGAGAGACAGTACAAAGGAGTCAAAGAAGGACAGAAGATAAGCAAAAGAACAAAGATTGGGAGAGTGTAGGGAAGTGTGGGGGTGGGGGAGAAGGAAATCTCTGCCCTCATCAGAATCTCCATAGAACTCTCCATAGATGGGAACTCTGCGGGTGTTCTATCCTCTCTTTGTTAGTTGAATTAAAATGAATTTAAAATATTAAATCTAAACTCAGGTACTCCTTGTTTCGGTCTTCACAAATTATACAGCGGTCCTCCTTGATCCATGCAGAACATGTTCCTGAGCCCCAGTGATGCCAGAAACCATGAATAGCACTGAACCCTACATGTGTTTCCTATGCACACACATCTATGATAAAGTTTAGTTTATATATTAGGCACAGAAATATTAAGAGTTATAACCAATAATAAAATAGAAAAGTCATAACGATATGATCATTGCTTGGTATTGAAAAAGGATTGATACCAGAACTCCCTATGGAGTTCCACAATCCAGGGACGTCCCAGTCTCTTGGATAAAGTGGTGTCATGTTTTCATATAACCTATGCACATTCTCCCACATACTTTCAATCATTTCTAGATTTCTTATAACACCCAAAACAATACAGTTGCTATGCAGATTATTGTCATATTGTATGGTTTAGGGATTAATGACAAGAAAAAAGTCTGCCTATGTTCAGTGTAGGTGCAACTTTTAAAAATATTTTTTCCATCTATGATTGCATGGATTAAATAATATGGAACCTGCAAATGTGGATGGTCAACTGTATACTTTAATAAAAATTATATGAATGTGCTCTCTCTCTCTCTCTCTCTCTCTCTCTCTCTCTCTCTCCTCCTCCTCCTCCTCCTCCTCCTCCTCCTCCTCCTCCTCCTCCCCTCCTCCTCCTCTGTCCAAATATCTTACTGTAGTTTTCATCTTTTATTTAAAGGAAGCATCTATGGCTTCTCTTTGTCATGTTCAGTTATCAGCATCATTACCCTTGGGCTTTTGGGCTATTACTAAATCTTTAAAAAGTTTGCTTGAACACAAGCACTCTGTTAAACATGACTTTATATTCAACCAGAGATATGAAAATTTGTGCTATATATGTGTAATAAGAATTGTAATGCATTCCACTGTCATTTATTTTTTTAAAAAACATGACAATAGAGATGGCTATTAGATTACTAATGGAAGGGAAACATACACATCATGGATACCCTGGACAAAGGGACTATTCATCTGCTAGGTGGGATGAAGCAGAACATTGTGGGATTTCATCACACTAAGAATGGCGTGTAGTTCAAAATTTATACATTATTTCTGTCTGGAATTTTTCAGAATTCCATTGGTAACTCCAAGTATGGAAAGTGAAACTATTGTACAACTGAGTAGGTCAGTTCTAAGGCAGGTCTTAGAATCTCGTTAATACCAGGAACGGAAGGCTATTTCACCAAATAAAAGTACCCAGGGTTAGGTTGCTAAAGTGTAGACTTCATCATTTGACACATGAAGGGAAGGCTTCAGCCAGTTGACAAGAATTAAAGAATTAGTAAAACGGGACAATTATAACACTACAACCACCCCCTGGTACCCGAGAAGGATTGATTCCGTTTTTTTTTTTTTTCCTATGCTGCTTATTAGAGTCAGATGATAATTCAATAATAATTTTTTGACTTCATGCAAAACAAAAGAGGAGGCCCCTTCTCAAAATTATTGAGCATTGAAAGACGGTGATGGCGGAGCATTGAACGGACAGTGGGCCCTTCTGTGTGCAGAGCTCTGTGTGCCCATGTGGCTCTTGCTAGATGTTTTATCCAACTTTTGCGTCTCTGGGGCCAAAATACTCAACAGGAACAACTTAGAGGAGGGAAAGTTTATTTGGAGTTCAAGGTCTCAGTCCATAGGCAGCTGACTCCGTGGCTCTGGGCCCGGGGTGAGGCCGCACACTGTGAGGGGAAAGGCCCGGCAGAAGAGAGAAACAGAGGGAAGAGGGAGTGGGGAAGGGGGACTCAGGGAAGATGAATGGACATGCCCCCAGAGACCCACCTCCTTCACCATGCCCCATCTGCCTTCAGTTAGTAGGATGGACTCTCACACTCCAATCACCTCCCCTCTAACTGTTCTTACATCAACAGAAGGTTATCCAAACCATAACACCAGCCCATAAAACAGGCCCTTCTACTAATTTTTTTTCCCTCTCTTCTCCTGGTGCTGATTTTTCTCAGATAAGAAAGAATTGTGTTGTCTTTGCTAGCTTGATTTTGTCCCTCCAGGAAATGGTCATAAAATGGTCATCACTATTGTAGCAAGAAGAAGGAGAAGGTGCCCACCTGCCCTGGAGGAACAGGTACCTGTGGGAAGGAGTGAAGTGAGTACCTCCCACCTCCACACTGGGGCTTGCAGTCTGCCTGCACCTTGCTGAGCGTCTGGAGTCTGCCCTGTTGAATTTGGCTCCTGACCCAATGAGCTCAAGATCCTGCTGTCAAATAGCTGTGGGTGCACCGTCTGCCTTCTACCGAGCTGTGATTGCCCTCTGAGCTGGCTCACCAGCCACGGCTGCACTTGGTGATGCACAGTTTGCTCTTCTTTTCTTCCAATTCTGTAAGTGAAGGAAGGGAAGCACACACCCGAAAGAGCAGGGAGGACCTGCCATTTGTCCCTGTGATTGACACTGTGACAACAATACAGGATCAATGCCCTTCACGTGTGTGAGTGTGTGTGTGTGTGTAATCAAAATAGAAGGAATCACCTAATATACAAGAAATGGAATCATATTTATTTGAAAACTATGATCATTTAAAACTCTGATAATGGCTCAGGAATGGATAGACAGACAAATAAAACAGAACGGAAATTCCAGAAACAGATCTTGGGAAATAAATAAGAACGTAAAATACAAGAAAGGAAGCACTGCAATTATAAATTTTATTTATAAAACAAGAAGTGAGAAAGAAAGTTTGCTAACCAATTGAAAAAAAATGGTAAAGACCAGATGCCATGCAAATTAATAAATTGCAAATGGATGAATGACTTTAATTATTTTAAAAAAGTAAAAGTAATGAAAGAAACTAGTGGTGAGCCTGGAGATTCATCTCAATATGAAAATGGTCATCTAAACAGGGCTTCAAAGGCACAGACCAGGAGGTTAAGGAATAATGGATCCAACCTGTCTTCCCACCCAAAACACAATTGAGTAGAAATAGTGTGTAGACTGAACTCCCCTACAGACTAGAGAGGCAAATGACAAAAAAGAACATAGTTTTTACACTCTATGATGAAGCATTTATGCCCTAAAACTGAAAGCCTAATACTCAGACACTACAAGACAAGGGTGATTCACATACAAAAGTGCAAATTAAAGCAATGATCCAGCCAGGCATGGTGGCTCACTCCTGTAATCCCAGCAACTAGGGAGGCTGAGGCAGGAGGATCACAAGTTCAAAACCAACCTCAGCAACTTAGTGAGGCCCTGTGGCTCAGTGGTTAAGCACTCTTGGGTTCAATTGCTGGTACCAAAAAAGAATAATGAGCCATCAGCTTCCGCTTCTTAATCATGCAAAGATATTTTATGTTAATAAAAACCAGGCCAATATCTATCAATAGTAGAATAGAGGAATAAGGGAAGAATAATTGAAATTCAAAAACAAGAATTTAATTGAAAAGTCTTGGTGCATTCATAATATTTTCTCCAAATGCCATTGAAGAAGGTATTGTAAGGATTCACTCAATGACACAGAAAGACGTTGATACCAGGTTATCTGATAGACAGGCATTGAGATCGTGTGATCCTGGTAGTTTAGAAAGAATTTGCATCTGTACTCATACATGTCTTTATATGTAAAACCAAGAACATATGGGAAGAACTACATTAAAGTATTTAAAGTGGTTATTCCTGAACAAGGAGTTATGGACAGTTTTAGTTTGTTTTTCTAGCTATATTCACTATAAAAGTAATTTTTCTTTAAGAAACATTTTGGGTGTGAGATGAGAACAAAATTTGTATTTCAAAGGGAAATAAAGTGCATCTCCAGCTTCAGGGTGCTGATACCCCTTGGGCCCTGGCACACCTAGCACATCTGGGTCAAGGGGTTTGTCCCATGCAAATTGCCCACTCGGACGGTGAGTTGGTGGAGCACAGATGTTTTTCCTGGAACCAACATGGACTCAAAAGGAAGGACCAAAACACAGAGACGTCATCTAGTCCCTTGCTTTTCAGACTTCATTCACACTTAAATTCACACACCAGGGCCACCTCTCAGCTCCAGAAAGAGCACAACTTGAGGGCCCTGGAGCTGGATTCCTTCCGTAGTTCCCTCTTCAGACTTAGTGGTTGTCTGACTGTTCCAGCCCAGTGACCATGGCCCCTGATTCAGAGACTGACACCGAGGGAAATTCCTGAGTCAGGCCATCCTCTGTCAAGAGGGACCCAACCCAGAAACTGCCCCCAGGGACCCAACAGCAAGGCTGAACATCTGTCAGGATGTGCAGATCTCAGCCCAGGAGACAGAGGCAAAAAGAACGGGAGCAGAGGTCCGTGGAGCACTTTGTCAGACTCTGGGAAGGCAACGGCATCCAGGCCCACGCCATCCTTGGGGAGAAGCTGGGCTCCCACCTCACTGTTCCTACCCCTCCTGTCCATGGCTGTATATTGGGAGCAACACTCTCAGAATTGGTAGGAGGGGAGGAAAGGAAGAGAGAGAGACCCTGCCTCATTGTCTCCAGCCATGACAGGTATGAATGGCACAGGAGATTGAGATGAGGTGGCCCCAGAAGGCACCCAGGAGCTCTTGTGTGAGTGCCCTTTATAAGGGGCATCACCTGAGAAATGACATGGCACAAGGCCCTGGGATTATCCTGAATGTGGAGCAGGGAGATCCAAAATGCTCCTTCTCAAGAGGCTGGGCCAGGAACCCTACAAAGTCCAATCTCCCTTGAAAGACCTGCAGGAAATGCTTGTTAAATCCTTGTTAGAACAACCAATTTTATACTCATCCATCAAAAAGCATGCAGTGCATGAATGATGTAATGCCTCCTGCTGGGGTGAGGGTCCTTATGCACAAAGTCAGGCTTTGGGGGCGGATCCTCTCAATACATCATTCCTTCATTTTGCTCTTCTGGCATCCGAATGCTTCTCATTTCTCAATTTTCCTCCAATTCTTTCTCAAATTTGCTACCAATCATCCTGGCTCTCCCTCCTTGAATGCATGTGAGCGCATTTGAAGGCATGTGTGAGCATCCGGCAGAGGCCCCTAAAACGTGAATGAAGGCCACTAGTGTGGGAGAGGCAGCCTGGTTAGAAAGTAGTCTCTCAGCCTCCACAGTGAAGAGAATGCTTCAGCTAATAACGTCTTTTCCATACAGTCCTTGGCCAAGCGACTCTCTTTGTTTTCACTGGGAGCCAAAAGCTCTTGAAAATAAATATTGAGCTCCAGAGAGGGAAAAGAATGAGGCCTTATCTCATGCAAATGTCATTTTGGGAAGTCAAAGTGACAGTTCTTCCAAGAAGCCATCAGAGGAAAGCAGGAACCAGCTCTGGTCCCTTCTGCTAAGGGACACCCTCAAAACAGCAGGCCAGAAGGACCGAGGGCATGATGGGTGAGGAGGACTCTCCTCTGTTAGGAAAAAAGGCAGAAATGTGAGCAGCGACTAACATGGGTAGCCTGTGACTTGGAAGGACTTGCTCTTGCCAGCAAACACCACCAAGCAGCAATCATCATGGTTGGAAGATGAGGGCAGGAACTGAATACCGACCAAGAACCGGGATCTCATCAGGGCAGGAAGGAGGGCAAATCGGAAGACCCATTTCACGGGGAGGGGGGAACCAGGACTGTGAGTCTAAGAGAACACTCTTCCTCAGTATTAGTGGGCAGTGGAGATGCACACGGGGGCCAGGGCAGGCCTTCTCCTGGGCCTGGCCCCTCCATTGGCTTCCCTGGACAGGACTGCCCTGAAAAGAAGGAGGGTAAAGTTCGATTCCCAAGCTCCAGCCCTGTCGGGGCCTCTAATTTTACTTCCATGAGTGTGCCCTGATGGATTTTGAGGAGGCGGAGGACCAGGGTCATAAATAAAACAGGGCCTGCAGCCGAGCCATAATCAGTTGCAGCTGCTTCGGGGACCAGGCCTGAGGGGCACATTGCATCCTGCGGAGCTTTCCTGGGGACCTGCCACATTGGGCTGCAAGTGTGGGGGCAGGGAGGCAGTCTATTATTAGGGACAGGCCTGAGACACGTGAGTTTGCAGAATTCATGGCTCTGGAGGATTAAAACCACATTTGCAGGGAACACAAACCGCGGGGGCAAGGAGTGTGACTTAGACTTCCTGTCAGCTGGCAAGATGTGTCACACTCGAAGAGGGTCTCGGGCCATCTATCTGCAGACTGATTTTTATCGTGGCTGGTTTTCTAGATTTTTCATCTACATCTAAAAGCTGACCCACGCTTTAAAAGGATAGGTTCCATGGGTCACCAGAAAGTGCCCTCAAGCAGAGGATTGTTGATATAGGACAACTAAGTCACTTTGGGGACCTGGAGGCTCTCTCCTTGGACAGGATGAGAAATGGATGCCCTGGGCTCAGTGTGGGGAACCCTCACATAATTGTTCCCTAAGGTTTCCATACTCTCATTTTCATGCTTATTAAAAAGAATTATAAATCCCACGGCTTCATCTTTCAGTAGAAAACAATTCCTTCCCAGAGATGTTAAAATGAAATGGCCGATCCCTGAAAAGCCAGGTGATTAATGACTGCATTTCAAATACGGTGCTGGATCGTACACGAAATTCACCCAGAAACTCATCGGAAAGCCACCTTACCTTCCAGGACCGTGGGAGTGCAACCCATCTGGAAGGTCATTTGAAAGGGGATCATTTGGGTTGTGTGTCCAATCCCTCGGCAGGGTGGAGGGTGTTCCCCCTTCCACCTCAAGTCTAGGAGGCTTCCTAAGAGCTACCAGTCAGCTGACCCCGCTCACTGCCTTGTAAGAGCAGGAACTTGAACCAGCTGCCGGCCAGAGGGCAGTTAGGGAATCGGAGGCTCGGGTGGACCTGCCAGCACCTGCCACAGCCCAGGATGCCAGAGCCCTGGACAGAGGTCGGCCTGATGCTGGAGGCAATAGCACTGAGGCCAGCTGAGCTCTGTCCAACCAGAAGCTGGAGTGGAGGCCAGCTGGAAGCACTTCTCTGGCCAGCTGTCCCTGCTCCAGGCTTACCTGGGGCTCAGCAGTGAGTAGGAAAAGAGGTCCTGGAGAACAGAACTCACCCCCACAGCCAGCCACCCACGCTGGGCCTCGGAGGGAGAGAAGCCAAGTCTCTCATTTGTGTCCTTCATTTAGGACGCACAAATTGTAAACGGAGACTATGTTCTAAGACTTTGGGTGGCTGGAGAAGAACCAAAACACTGCCGTCGAGAGTTCAAAAGAATAGCCAGAGAAGTGTGAGCCTGTGGCTGCCATCCAGGGGCGGGGGAGGAACCCCTCCATCTAAGACCTTCTAAAGAAACAGGGAGAAGAACGGAACCATTTCCTATTGCACAACCACAACGTAAAGTGCAATTTCAAGGATCTCCTTAGCCACAGAGAGCCTGTCCTGAACCACAGAACAAGAGGAAGGTTTGGAGATATTTCTGTGAACACTGCCAATTTAGATAGTGCAACAATGGGAACAAAGAAGAAAATTTAAAATATGAAATGGAGAGTTTGGGGTAATTCTCCATGAAAGGAGCAGCCAAAGCTTCCATAGTTAACATCCTGGGTTGACGGTTCCTGACATAAGTGTAGCTCCTCAGCCTATCCCGTCGCGGGTGCTGTGAGTGCCAATCACAGACCTGCAGGGGGGAGTCTTCCCTGCCAGTCTGCACCAAAGCACTAGAACTTGGCCCTGGACCTGAGGTGTGGTGACCACGAGGTAATGGGAGCAGCTTTCCTGATACAAAGTGAAAGGAGAGAGGGAGGATGGGAGGAACTGAGGGAAGAAGGGGAAAAAAGGCAAAAACCCTGCTCAGGTCACCATATTAATTGGGGAATACGAAATTAGGGAGAAAGAATCACACATCAGTTATCTGTCACTGCATAACAAATTCCTCCAAAACTTAGTGACTGAAAACATCACAGAGTTATTTTGCATAATTCTGTGGATTGATGGGACAATTGTCCTGCTGATCTAAATGGAAGTCCTGCCTACATTCAGCCCAAGTTGTCATTTCTGTTTTTCTCCGTTCCCTTATGGGAGGGGTCATTGGGCCAGAGCAGAATCCAGGCATTTGCAGGACATCTGAGCAAACATCCCACAATGTTTCAACAGATGCAACTGGGTAAATTTGAAGTGTACTCTACTCCCACTCCATTTTTCATTCCTCTAACAAACATTTGTTAGACAGGAACTGGGCAGAGGCTGGCTAGATGAACGCCCCTACCTGGCCTTTCCAAGTTCACACCAGTGACACATTAAATAGTGGCTGATCTCCCCAGTGTCATGCTTGAATGGAGATAAGAAGGCACTCTGAAAGCCCAGATAAGGAGCCCAGATCCTCCCCCGCAGGTCAAGGGAGTGTTTGGAAGAGCATCTTGACAGATGCACAAGGGGTTATCAGGGAGACACGAGGCAAGGGACCCACGTCCTTGTGGGAGAGTGGATCAGAGGGGAGGCAATGGAAGAAGCCAAGCTTATCTCGTTGGAGACACAGCCAGAAGTGATTCTCCACTGACAACATTTCTTAGTAACTTCAGAGTAGGCCACCAGCCAAGAAACTGTGTCACCTTTTAAAATAAAAGAAAGAGAAGAACAAACATTGGTTGCACAGTCTGTCCAGGAGCCAGGAGCCCAGGGTGGTGGTACAGACGTGCATGGGTGGGTGGGCAGGGATGATGCTAAGTGGGGGTTTAGAGTAAGCCAGGGCCTGTGTTTTACCCCCACGGCATGAGCTTCTTAGGAAGGCATCTGAGTGTGCTGCAGAGACCTCATGACTGTTGAAAGTCTCCAGCGACGACCCACCATGCTCTGTCATGCTTAGATGTGGCCTCCACCCTAGAGTTCCTGAAGAATGGCCTCCGCCCTGAAGGCTCTCCCTTCCCTAGACATGACCTCTACTCCTCCTGCATGACTCCACCCTCAAGCCTCCCCTCATCTTTAGGCAGGGCCTCTGGCCTCTATGCTTCCTCTTCCTCTCAAGTGGCTGCTCGACCTCCAACCATCACATCTGCACTCCAGAGTCAAAAAGGAAAAACTAAAAAGAAGGAAGGGGAAGAGGATGGGCCATCAGTCGAATCAACTCCTTTTAAAGACGGTTCCTGGAAGCCTTCTTGCTCGGATCCACCTCCATCTCTTTAGCTAGAACTGGGTCACCAGACCATCCCTGACTATGACGGAGGACAGAAAGTTTCCTGTTTATTTTGAAATACTAGCACACAGGGTAAAAGAAGACTTCTGTTAAAGAGGAGGACCAAAAGGATGCTGGGTAGGCATCTGGTCATTTCCGGAACAGGAGGCCATCAGGAATCCTGCCACCCGGGAAGGGTACTTAGCCTGTCTTAGAGAGGTGTCGCCTGTAAACATGCTCTCCCCCGACACTTCTGCCATGAGCTTTGATTTCCTGGAGAGCAGAAAGTCCGGGCCGCGGTCTGTGCTCAGGTTTTCCAGTTGTGGTTTCACAGAGCACCGCCAGTTCTCTGATTTTGGCAGAGGGGTTGTGCAGAGGTTGTGGGGGACCCACTGTCCCCAGAGAACTGGCAGGTGGCCGTCCTACAGAGCTCGGAGCGAAACCAGGAGTGGAAAAGCCCCATTTCATGCTTCTGCTTTTCACGGGGATGATTCAATTAATTAAAATGACCCAAGATAATTCTTGGAGACCCATAAAATCCATCCTGCCCTTCTCATCCACAACCCAGAAGCAAGCCAAGAAATTAGGGCCTGTTTGTCTTCATTTGTTTCGTGTCTTTTGATGTCGCTCTTAAGTCATCGGCTCTGCTAATGCGCTGAGCCAGTCAGCCACGCCTGGCTGGTGTTGTTGTTGGGAGACCGGATAATAAAAACCCCAAATGGGCTGGCTGGGCTCACAAAGAAAAATAAGTGTGATCCGTGAAGGCAAACTTGGTTTGGGCCCCGTTCCTGGCAGTTCATCCAAGTTCATGGTTGTTGACTTTAATAATGTACAATGATGGAGAAGACAAGACGGACGGGCTCATAATTCAATTTGATCCACTTAAATCTTGTCTTTCTGAACTTCAGCAAGTCACCCAAAAGCCCTGTGCCAGGAGGATTGTGTGACCGTTTGTCTTGACCCCCATGGGGCTCAGAGTTAGTGTCCCTGAAGACAGCACAAGCTGACAAGCTCCGTGGACTCCACACAGCTTGCTTCCATTCCTGAAGCGGGTAAGGTGATGGAAAGATCTAGAAGGCAAGGCCATTTAGCAGAGACCTCCTCAGAGGGTCAGGGCTCTCCAGGGGCAGGCACGCTGATGCAAGAATTGCCTCCCCTCTCCCTGATTTTCCAAGAATAATAAATAACTCCTTATCCAAATCCAAGGCCGATGTTTATCTCTTGGGTTGTGGAGACGTGGAAAGAACAACCAAAACAACAGCAGCTTCCTGCTCTGTGGAGAAATCTGAAGCTTAAAAATCATGAACTGGCATTTGCAAACCGCAAGATGAATTGCGTGGAGCCCCTGAAACTTGGAATCGGAATAAGAACTGCCGTCCCCGCACCCAGAAAATCAGAGGTGTAGTGCGACTGACAGGGTGACGGAGGAGTGTCACTCTAAAGTCAGCTTTGCTCCTGGCCCCACTCAGGGCCACATAGGGGAGCATCAGGGAGGCCAGGAACAGAAGGACTCCAGACAAACTCGTGCCTCAGCCCGGATCGAGGTCTGCAGGGAGGAGCAGCAGGTCTGGGACTGGCTAGAGGGATCCTGATTTCACCAGGATCTGGGGAACAGGGGCCCTTCCTGGATGTCTGGTGCCTGGCCCAGGAGAGACAAGGGCAGCTGGAAAGTGACCCGAGTGTCCAATAGGGAGATGGTGGGATGTATGGGCTCTGGGGTGGTGGGTTTGTATTTGAATTTTCTATTTGGGTGATGTGTTAGCTATCTCTAGGAACTGGCTGTCTCTGAGAGAGGCAGTTCCCCAAGGACAGCAAGGTCTAGATGTCAAAGCATCAGAATTCAGACCATAAACAACACGTCCTGGGCTGGCGAGACAAGAGAGCAGCCTCCTGGGGCTGTTTACTGAAGCCGTCATGGAGGGCAGGGTGGTGTCTGCCTGAGGGACAAGTGCCCAGCTGCTTCTCCAACAGCACAGGCCCCTGACGCAGGCCCCAGGGGACCAGCAAGGGCAGAATCCGTGGGAAGTGGTGAGGTGACCTGAGCCTCAGCACCAGGCAGAATTTCTAACTGGTGGCCTCCCTGCCACCAACGTCTTGTCCTCTCAGGTCTTTTGACTCCTTTTCAAATGAAGAGAGTAATTTGCTTCCTGAAGCTACTGCATGGAGTAATGAGAAAGACTTCAGGGGACACTCTCAGAGGATCTCTCCAAGGTGTAGTCACCAAGTGGTCCTCACCTATGTGCGCCTGACCTGTGGACTCACATCCTTGAATCTTGGGCATGGCCGGTCAGGTCGGATGCCCTCTCTGTGTGGCTCAGTGGTAAGTGCTTGCCTAGCATATGTGAAGCTCTGGGTTCAATCCCCAGCACTAAAGGGGGGGAAAAAAGCATGAGAGATGGTGGAGTGGGCACTTTGGAAAATCCAAGCTACCACAAAGGCCCAAGCTGTCTTCAGATCCTAGTGCATACATTTGTTACTCTGGTTTTCCTGTTCATGGTAACTTGGAACATGATATTCGCAAACACTTAATAGATTTCTCACCTTTACCATCCCTTCAGGTCTGAGTTTCAGTAACTGCACTCATAGATGGTGTGTGGAGGTGGTTTCCCAGAGTAGAGACTCAAACCCGCTTTATTACTACTTCCCTATGTGAGGAGGACATAACCTCACTGTCATCTTTCTCTTTACTCCCTGGAGTCTCACTGGGCTGTCGTTGAATAAATTCTTCTCAAATCCCGTCTCTTATTGTTGGTGACCTGGAAGCCATTGACTTTTCCAATCTGCCTGCCAATATTTTGGACTATCTCATTTCCCTTCTATTTCTCCTTATAAATGGTGTGAGTTTCTCCTGGGCTTATCTGATTTCTTGGAAGACTTTTCCAAATGTAGCCATACACATGTTGATTCTTCCTAATTCACTCCTCTCCTCAACTATCAGTTTCATTATGCACATGATATACCTCCCAATAATCACAATCACATCACCAAATATTTACCAATTCAAACATAAATTTTCATGTTTCCAGGGTTAAGATTTAGTTTCTTTGCCATCTGCTACACAGCCCTGTCTACTTCCTGCTATGCCATCCACAGGACAAGGTTACGTAACTCATGGCTGGCACTTAATCGTCATTGAGAAAGACCATGTAACAACATGGAAAGAATGCTTGAGATGATTGGAGAAGGGCACAGAGGAGCAAAGTCTATCTAAATACCATTAGACTTGTCTTTTAAAACGTAAACAGACAAATAAACAAAAAATGCTTGCTTAAAAAAAAAAAGTGAAAGACATTGGACCAAAATGTTAGCAATAGCTACAGGTGGATTTTCCTTGTGTACTATTTTTTCTCAACCTTTTTGGTATTTTTGAAATTTTCTGTTAGGACCCTTTAAAATGAAATAATATTACTTTTAAAATTTGAAAGGAATAAAAGAACAACTTGGGATCTTCAACTATCGTTGGGGATTTTTTTAAATTTTTTTTTTGGTAGTGTAGATAGACACAATACCTTTATTTTATTTATTTATCTTTATGTGGTGCTGAGGACCAAACTCAGGGCCTCATACGTGCTAGGTGAGCACTCTACCACTGAGGTACAGCCCCAGCACCTCACTGGGAAATTCTTGATCTGTAAGCAATACCTCACTGTGAGCAACAGAGTTCTATATCATATCATCAAGGCCCTAATTCAAAAGTGATTCAATTCAAAAGTGGCCCCAATTCAAACCCTCATTTCCATTTATTGGATATTTTCACAGTAATTAACCCAGGAGAATGGATTATACTCAACAGCTAACTACATTTTCTATACTGATAGAAAGCTCATTAACTCTTACTATCAGGATCATATCTATTCTATAATTTCTATACTTTATTCTTAATCAACTATTTTAAAAAATATCAAACTCCCAGAAAAGTTGTCAGAATAGTATTTAAAAATCCCTATATTACCTACAATGCTTTAAATTTTACCATATCTTCTCCACCATACCTCTTCTCCATCCATTTATGAACGTAAATCACTGTAAATCACTAGTCTTTTCAGAAACTTTTGTGAACAAGTCACAGATACCTTTAAATTTTACAGGGGATTTTCCCCACCTCCAAAAAAAATAAAGGAGGGCTCCTACATAAACACTATAGAAGTCAGCAGCACCAGGCAATGTCCCACCAACCACAGACACCTCTCTGACTTGGCCAGTTCTCCTAGCACCACCTCTCTTTCCACCACCTCTCTTTCGTTTCTGCTCCGTGAGTCCATCCAGAATCATCCAGCTGTCGTGGGTTTCAGTCTCCTCCATTCTGGAAGGTTCCTCATCCTTTCCCTAATTTCTCCTGTCTTTGACAGTTTTGAGAGACTGAGACATGAGGTTTCCTCATGACAAGCTCAGGCATGCCTCCTTGGGGGGAATGACACTGGTGTTCAATACAAAAACATGGCCGACCCTTCCCAACCCTGCAGAGGGTCATCCTATCATCTTAGAGTCGGCCAGGCCTCTCCACCTCACCATTCTGTCCTGCAAAATTGACTAGTCATTGAGGAAGATGCTCTGAAGCTACAACTATTTTCTTTTCTCACTGACTGCCACCCATCCATCAGCCCCAGAATCTAGTAAAGACTTTTGCCTGAATTAACATCCGTATGGCAATTTCCTGATACCAGAACTCCTTTTATGTGTATTAGTCAACCATCTAGTTCAAGAAGAGTCTCCCTTTTCCCTCTACTTATTCATCTGTTTATTTCCTTGTGGACCTGTGGATGCCTATTTTACCCAGTGAGTTGTAGTCTGTTCCTACCATGATTTATTTTGATGTTTGATGCTTTATTGTCCAAGATTTGTCACCCTTAATCCATTATCTTTTACACACAACTCCATCATTTAAAAAAAAAAGCTTAGCAGTTTTGTTCTGTAAATGAAAAAAGTACTCTTACCTCATGGATGAACAATTTAATTCTCCAACACTTTTCAATTTTTTTTATAGGAAAATTTCGATTGAAATGAGTCATGGGTGAATAAACTATTGGATTTTCTAACTTACACTTTCAAGATCTTGGGTTAAAAAAAATCACTTCTCATTAACATAATATTGGAAATCTGATTTGCTTATTAGAGAACACTCTTCTGGTAGACCAGTTATCCACCAGTAAGTAGCCTGTTAAATGTGGTGTACAGGTCATTTCAAGTTCTTGAGGGAGCACATGATCTGTCCCGATGTGGATGATTTTCAGTGAGTATATCATTGCTGGGATATGTGCAGGAGATTCAATTTCTTCTCTCCCCTTTGGTCCGTTCAATGTGTAGGACCATATGGGTGGCGGCACATATGGGCAGTAGACTCCTTCTGAAGGCTATTTTATCTTTTTAAAGTTTATAATATAGGGCCACATGCAAATAGACATACTACCCAAAGAATATTAGCCTAGTCTTGCATTTGTCTATTCATTCAACAAATATTTTTGAGTATCATCTGGGTGAAATAGTGTCCTGGGAACTAGAGACAGACCAGTAAGAGAAGAAAAGTTTCTGTCTTTGTGGAGAGCCTGTGAGAGAAACTGACCATTCAAAAGAGTTGCAAGCAAAACGTTTAGAACTGAGAATAACATGCTGAGTGAAATGGGTCAGACTCAGAAAATCAGAGGAGGTACTGAGTAATGAAATCAAACTATATTACGTGCATATACATAATGTGCACAATGAACCCAACATTAAAATTATAATATACTCATAAAGTTAATACACAAAAGTCACAAGTTAATATATAGTATGTTGGCTGGTGACATACGAATGGAAAAGCTAAATGGGATAAAGTGATGGACCCATAGGAAGTATTCGGGGAATGACCTGCTAACGCAGTGCTGTTTTTGGAGAAACACTGACAAAATGTAAGAAAATCCAGTGTGTTCCTTCCTGGGAGAGGGGTCAGCAAGGGCGAAGGTCTGGATGTGGGTCCAAAGATCAATGTCCAAGAAAACAGAAGAGTGCCCATGATCTGGTTAGACTGAGCCAGGGCTAGAGGTGTTGGACATAAGATGAATGGATAATGTGTGAACATGGGGGACTTGGAAGCACTTTACAGGTTTTGGCTGTAGGTTTTCAGCTTTCTATTACTGTGACCAAAAATAAAAAGAGAGAGGGAGAGGGAAAGAGAGGAAGAGAGAAGGAGAATCAATTTAGTTTAAAAAGAAGAGGTTTCAGTCTATGTTGACTTGGCCATCCATGTTGCTCTGGGTCTGTGACCACTCAGGGAGAAGGTGGTGATGGCAAAGAGAGAGACCAGAAGGGTCCAGGCTAACTTCCTTCCACTAGTTTCCACCTTCTAAACATTCCACTCCCTCCCGTTAGTGCCACAGTCTGAGGACCAAGTCTTCAACACATGGGCCTTTGAGGAACATTCAAGATCCAAACGACAGCAGGGTTTTACTCCAAGTGAAATGAATCCACATGAGAAAGCCTCAGGGAGCAGATTCATGTAGCATGACTTGGGCTGTAATGAGGATGAAGCAGAGGAGGGCAAAGACAGATGCTAGAACACCAATCAGGAGCTACAGAAACAACCCCAGGGAGAGGAGGGTGCCTCGGGCCAGGATGTTCATGATAGAGACAGTGACACACAGTTTCAAGGTTGATTCAAAGGTTTAGCTAATCCATTGGAGGTGGGGTGTAAGGGCAAGAAAAGACTGTTTGATGGAGCAGCTACTCTTTGGGATGGAGACATTTCAGGATGATTTAGTTGGCAGATGGGCGGTGTCCAAATGAGCTGTTTGAGGTGCCTGTTGCGGTGCAGATGGGTTGAAGATAGATTTTAGAGTCATCAGCACGTAGTTGGAGTTAAATGCCATAAGACTAGAAGGGAGCAGCTAGGCAGTGAAGGTAGATGGAAGAATTAAAGAGGGGTCTGAGGCTAAGCTTTAGAGCATTCCAGCTTTTAGGGGTTGGGAGAACATGCAGGAGTAGCCTGGGAGAGAAGAGTCAAAGGAGAGCTGTGTATTAGGAAAAAGAGAAGACATCGTCTTGTCCAAGGAGTAATCGACTCTATCAAACGATATGATTGGTCAAGTCCAATAATAGCCAAGCCAAGAATCAGACACTGGATTTGGCAGAATGCAGGTGATGGATGACCCTGGCCACAACAAGATGGAAGTAAAGCCCAGGTATTCATAAAAGAGGGAAAAATGAAGACAAAAGGTATAAACAGCAATTCAGAAAATACAGGAAACATTTCCCAGCCCTTCTTTGGTGCACTGTGAAGAAGGTGAGGTTCCCTCCTAGCCAGCTTTAGTTAGGAGCAGTGATCCACCTTTCTCTCTCTGGGAGTCATAGGTTTCTCCATGGATCAAAAGGGGGTGGGTCTGCATCCTACAAAGAGAGCTTGAATCAAAAACACAGAATTCTAAATACAGTTCTATGCCACCTAAGGACACTTTGGTCAACAACAGACCTCAGATACCACAGTGGTCCCAGATTACAATGTAGCTGAAAACTTCCTATTGCCTGATGACATTATGGCTGCCATGACACCAGAGCACAACATGTCACTCTGTGTATTTATAGTGCTGTCGGTAGTATAAAAAATGTAGCATACCCAACATCCAGTTATGTGCAGTCACTAATACTTTTTCATGACAATAATGATGATATTACCAGTTGATGTATTAACTATATTATATTTTAATCACCATTTTGGAATGCATACCTTCTACTCACAAATAAATGGCTTATTGTGAAATAGTAGGTTCTTTTCTACCAGAAGCAGCCCACACATCCGATGTATATGGCAACTCTCAGTTGCAACATTTTCTCTTGTGTTTGATTTAATCTCAAATTATTTTGTCTGCAGACTGAACAGCAATACCCTAGACAATATAGCAGAGGTATATATGGCAATAGAT
Organism: Ictidomys tridecemlineatus; assembly: GCF_052094955.1. Taxonomy (NCBI): domain Eukaryota; kingdom Metazoa; phylum Chordata; class Mammalia; order Rodentia; family Sciuridae; genus Ictidomys; species Ictidomys tridecemlineatus. Next base: position 74,319,231 of record NC_135485.1, on the reverse strand, counting down.
AATATAGACAATATAGCACAGACTGTACCGTCCAGCTCATGTAGGTTCACTCTGTGATGGCGGCATGATGTAAAAATTGCCTAATGACATATTTCTCAGAATATATCTGGTATGTTAAGTGTCACATGACTATAGTTATCAGGAAAAGTAATGTTAATAGTGACTTATGCTAACATCCTGACATAAAAATTCCTTTTTGATTTTGAAAATCAATGTTGAATAAGTGTTGGGTGGAGTCTCCACTATTGACCCGTATGATGACATAGCTCACTCTGCAAGCAGCCTCCAGGCAACCCGTCACTTGCCTTGAGGACACACTCTTGTTGGATATAAGCTATGACTGTCACTTTAGAGAGGAAAACTAAACTCGTTGAAAAATGCTGTGCTTCCAAAACTATTGCATCCTTCCTCTTCAGCTGAATGTCATCCATCTGCTGAGGAGGAGACTTCCACGTTTCTGAAGTGATACTAGTTGATGTCCCTTGAACCCCAAGGAGAGCATGCAGAAGGACTTTCCTAAGGCATATTTGACCTCACTAGAGGGAAGTCACACAAAAGGGTAAAAAGAGGGCTCAAGAGAACATTCCCACCCTCCTCCACAACCAGAGGTAGGTGCAGAGGTTTACACATGTAGCCAAAGCATGCGAATTACCTGGCATGGAAGCATGATCCACGCAACAGACTCAAGCATCTCCCGAGAACCTGGTCAGTCCAGGCTGCAAGGCAGTTTGGGGGTGTTACTGAAGACCCCAGAGCAGAGGCAGGCAGCCTCCTACTCCCATCCCTGGCAAAACAGGAGGTTTTGTTAAACCAGAAAGACTCACCAAAATATTGAAAAATAGAGATAATATTTAACAGGGGGGATTTTGAAATATCCAGGGTGAGCACATGGGCTGGTTTTCCCAAGGCTGCCTCACTTCCTGCTTCATCCACTCTCACTCCTACATCTGCCTTGTCTCCCCGGGCTCACGAGCATCAACAGTGGGTCCCCAGGGATATAGCCACAGAGCCCTGGGAGCCACCCACTGAGGGCATGCTGGGTGGAGGTGGCTTCTCCCTGCTGTGCCCAGCCAGCAGGATGCCCATTCACAGCACTGTTGATGATACCCTTGTGGGTTACCTCTAAACTATAAGACCCCGTTCTTCATTCAATTTCTGGTGTGTTGTTCTTTCTTTTGTCTCTTAAGAAGATCCAGGAATAAGGAGAAATGACTCACCTTATTGTAATTTTAGTATTATTTGCTCACCTAATTTTCCTGGATCTTTGTTTCACCATCTTTTTCCCATGTTCAGCACGTCTTGGTTAGGTTTGAAGCTCACCTGGAGTAGAGATGAGGCTCATCAGAATCTCTTGGTGCTCCCAAAATCCTAGATTCACAGCCACTCAACTGTGGAGGAGCAAAGAGATGATTGATCTGTCCACATGTTCAAGAACTCTCCCAGATAATCGTCTTCACAAAATACATTCAGATCTTCTATTACTCCTCACCCCAACCCTCTAGTGTTCTTCGTAGCGTGCAAATGACAGACACGAGCTGTCTGATTACAAAGCGGTGTCCTGACATTTAGCAGAAATGGCCTCACAATCTTTTACACAATATTAAATTTTGCATATCAACACTGGACCCACACTGGCTGAGCTCAGTCTGAAGAACCCATCTGCTGCAGCCACAGGCGAGATGGGGAGGTTATCTAATCACAACTCTCGAATTGTGTGCTTTGATGTTGGCATGAAAACCAACCACTTTCTGTATTTCCAGGCAACGGTTTCCAAAAACTTCATGGAGATGTCTGTTCCCTGAGGTTCTGGAAACCCACGGGTGGAGCAGGCGACTTTCCCATACTCTGCATTCACTTTTTCTCCAGGACTCGCTTCACATCATGAGTCACTCTCAAGACCATGGACGAGCAGGGGGTGGCATTCAAGGTTCTGAGAAGGCCACCGTCTCCTCTGTCCATCTGGGACAGAGGCCAATTTCTATTCCCCAGGTCCTCTGAGGATCTGTCTCTCCTTAATCCTGCACCCTGGGCTGCCTCAGGTTGGTGGAGGGGCTGCTGTTCTTGCTGGTTGCATCCTATTTCTCTGAGCTTCTTCAGCAGCACTTCTGCGCCCCTGCAGAAAAACAGTCACAACTCCTGGCGTCTCCTGTCCCCCGACTTCCTCAGGCACGGCACACTCGTGTTATAGGGGTCCGCAGTGGGCTCATCTAAAGCACATCAACCTCATTACTGGATTTTTCAGGTTTCTTGGCAGGTAAGAGTGGCTGGATCACTGTGTGGCCCATGAAATGTCTGTGGAAGTTTCTGGGTTGCTGGCTACCAGGTGGCCTTCTCCTTTATCTTCTTTTCTTCCTTGAGGGAATATGGGCTGTGGAGGTGCTACAGTGTCTTGTGGATTTCAGTTGACATTCTGGAGTCACACTATCACCCTGGACATCCTACCACCGGATTTCGTGATATGTGTGGAAAAAGTGAAGATCCGTAATTTAGACTGTTGCAACTGAGTCGGTTACTAGGGTCTGAGTAGAGTTTCCATATAACACAGATGATCTTCCCTGCCACTCGGCCCCCAGTCACTGAGGGTCAGACCCCCTCAGGGACACACATGTCCCAACAGTCATGTTGGGCATTGGTTAGATGATGGCTCGCTTTGACCACCTGAGTGGTGCCCTGGCCCACGATGCTCTGCTGACACCCATGTCCCTCATATGAATCCACAGGAACCACAGCCTGAGGGCTGCAGGGTGGCGCAGAGCTGAGCAGTCCCTCCAGGTTCCTGTCTGTGGCCTCCCGTGACAGCAGCCCAGACAGGGCTGAGGGCCCACAGCTGCAAAATCTGTGGGCAGGTGGGCAGCAAAGCGTCCAGCTTCCCGAATGCCATAACAGTGATTTCTTGAAGTACCTCCTTTCAGAGGCACCTAAAAGGGTTAGATATTTAATGTCCCCTGAGAAGCTCATGCACTGGGCAATGAAGGAATGTTCAGAGGTGAAATTGTTAGATGATAAAAGCTGTGACCTCATTACTGGATTAATTCACTTGGTGGATTGATAATTTGAATGGACCTCTAGGTGGGAACTGAAGGCAGGGGGGCAGATGGGGCGTGCCCTTGGGTCTCTCTTGCTCTTTCTGCTTCCTGGCTCTGTGAGCTGACAGCATTCCTCCACCATGTCCTTCAGCCGCCATGCTGAGCCTCAGCGCAGGCCAGAACAACAGTCGGTCAACCGTGGATTGACCTGTACAACTGTGAGCCCAAACACACCTTTTCTCCTCTAAGTTGTTCTTATTGGGTATTTTGATCATGATGATGGCAAACACAAGTATTCTGTGCAGCTATGACACCTGACAAAATCTGGAGACACTCATGGAGCCCACTAGTGAGCCTCCCTGCCTCTCCACGCCCCACGGGGAAGCTCCCACAGGCCAATGGCCTTCTCAAACAGACCAGGTGCAGCTCCCGCTTTGCCCCTGAGTAGCAGGGCTCAGCTCTCTGGCAGCCTGAAGAATTACCAGACCCATCTCAGCCTCCCCCTGGAACCAGGGGCACCTTGCCCTCGCCACATGGCAAAGCCTGCCTCCTGCTGCCCCAGGTTGTTCACCGTCCCTGAGTCCAACCTCATGTGGCCCTGTGTGACGTGCATGTCCTCCTCTAGGTCACAGCTTACATGACTAATAGACCACCATGCAGCTCATCTGCACAGACTTGGTGTCTGTGTTGGTTCAGCCCCTCAGCCCGACAGCAGGAATCCCCCCCACCCACTGGGTGAAGAAGAGATGATTGACACAGAGCCCTTCTCCCCGCCCCCACTGCAGTGACCCCCTTCGATGTCTCTTGCCTGAGAAGGGGTTAGGTCCACAGCAATGGCCAGGGCTGCTTCTTTGCAGAGGTCTGGCAGAGGGCAGGCAGCTCACGGTAGAGCCTATGAACCGGGGACCTTCTGCTTTCAGTTATAATAGGAAAAGTCCCTTCCAGACATGGGCAGCAACCTCTTACCAAAGTGAGAAACAAACAAAACGCTTACGGGAGACAAATTCTGCTACAGGAAGGGACAGATGTGAAGTCAGAGTAGCACTTGCACGCCACCCCTCCCGCCTTGTTTTCTTCTTTTGTACAAATATCAGACACATCAAATCTCCTGTTTGGGAGAGGGGGAAAAAAAATAAGGGAAGAGTCCAGAGGGAAATCATACGTCGAGGGTCACCCGCGGGCTCCTGTTCGTTAGCCATTGATCAGATGGTTGACGATTATCCACTCTTTCTGAACCTGCAGGCGTCTTCCTGTGGTGGCCAGGCTGGTCACAGGCACGGTTTGGAATCTTCACTATTCAAGCCATTGTCGGTTGTGTCAGCAAAGCATTCAATCCTGTTGGCATTCATGGTTTTGTTTTCAGAGTCTCATTTGGAAGACATAAAAGTACAAAGTGCTACAAGTCCCTAATGAGGCACCGCTGGGCAGCCCCCCCCCTGCCTCCCACGAAGCCACCTTTGGATGGGAACCAAAACCATCCGCACAGAAATGTCATTGTTCCCAACGGGCGGCCTTTGGGGCCTCCGCACTCCTGTGTCCCATCCGTGGAGCACGGGGCCTCTTCCTCCCCCACTGGGCCTGGGGTAAATCCAGATGCAGCCTGTAGCTCCCTCTCCAGGAGTGGCCCGCCCAGGCCTCCTGCCATAGCAAATGATGGGCACCTCGCAGGGTGTTTTGCTGCAAGGAAGCAGAGAGCCCATGTTGCAATACAGTACAGCAAAGAAATTGGGGCACACAGGGCCAGCAATTCTCCTCCACTCTTGTTGTTCAGCTGCAGCTCCCCCACTGATCTCCTCCTTCCCCTGATGTTTTATAAAACCTCCTCTCTCCTCCTGAGTGGTATAGTCTTGGATCCAGCCAGCCATGACCTTCACAGTCAGGCACCAAGCACAGGCGGGTAGTCTCTAACCGATGCACCATGATAAGCCGCTGTCTGGCCTGAGTCTGCCGTGCCCCTGGGGATGCCTCCCATTTCCAGGTAATCTGTCACAGGCACACAGCTGGCAATATGGGAAGCTCCTCGGGTGCAGGGTGAAGGGCTCTGCTGCGGCAGGTACGGTGTCATCTCACATGTGGGCAGTGCCCTTGGTTTTCAGGGCAGTGGGTCTGGCAGACTTCACTCGCTGCATTTTCTCACCCATAAAATAGGCTGACAGCCTTCTGGGTAATTGTCTGATTTCATTTCTCCTTCGTTGGCCCCTCAGCTGTTCCCCATCGCCATCCCAGTCACACAGTTTCCGCCTGTCTTCATTTCTTCCCTTTCTTGGGACACATTCAAGATAAGGCCCCACTGGGACTTGTCTAGCAATTTTGTCCTCGGGCCAACCCAACTTCAGTCTGTGGGTTCTGGGGTCATTACTCAACATCGAGGGAGGGCTCACTTGACTTTACCACAGAGTGTGGTGGAGGTATCAGCATCGCCTGGCATTTGCATACAGCAGAATGTGGAAGAAAAGATCCCCGGCTCCCTGCAAGAGGAATCCGTCCAAAGACCCAACATCCGACTGTCAATCAACAGGGTAGTTCTGCCAGGAGTAAAGGGGGTTCCATGCCATTATTGCCGGTGCTCCGAGAGAACACGGGGATCCAGGCGCAATGGATGGAAGGTAGTTCTTCATGCTCTGAACACTGCCCTGAGAGGATATGGGGACCACATGGTTTTGCTTAGCAAAGAAATTGCACATTAAACGACAGGATCAGCCAGCATGGAAAGGAGCAGTGGATTTTATTCTCAATGTGTATTAGGATCCCGGAGAGAACTATTCCTCTAGGTGTTGATGGTCAACAGCTGGTACCATCACTAAAAATGAGACAATTCTGTGCCTTTTGTTAGAACACACCTCCTAGAATACATTGTGTCCAAAACTGGAACCCAAGTGAGATGAAGCCTGGAGATCTACCCACCAATGAACAGGAAATACCAAGGAACATGGTAATGACATGTCTGGATGCAAAATCTAAAAGAAAGCAAAATCTAACCTGATGGCAATTGCTGGTGTTGAACTCTTCGGTGGACACAATATCTTTATTTTACATTTATGTGGTACTGAGGATCGAACCCAGTGCCTCATGCATGCTAGGCAAGCACTCTACCACTGAGCCACAACCCCAGCCCCTGGTGTTGAACTCTTCCAAATGCAAGAGTTTGTTTTGGATTTTGAGTCAACAAATTGTAAAAGTACCGATTTTGAAACAACAGGAGGAAATTGAACACTAACTAGACAATGATGGTATTAAGGAATCATTAAGTTTTTCGGGTATGAGAATAGTACTTTGGCTGTGTCTCTTTAAAAAATAGCCTTGGGGTTGGGGGGACTGGGGAGGATACAGATCTGACAAAAGACAGCTCTCCTCAGTCACCACTTCCCAGTCTCACACACACACACGTGCATTTACACACACACATTCAAACCCACTCACCCACACTCATGCACATTCACACACACTATTGTACATGTGGACAATTACACACTGAAACACTCTCCTGTATATGTACACACGTACATTCATGTTCACACACCTCCACACTCTCACACCTTCCTACACACTCCCACGCACTCCCACATTCACACCCACATGCATTCCCACCACCCGTCCCTGCCCATCATCCGCCTCCTAGGGCCGCCTCCTGAGGTCAGAGCAGCAGGAGCAGGCCCCTCTGGTAGTGACATGGGGACGAGGCTCGCTAGGCACCCAGAGTCCTGCTGGGAGCCACCCCAGGCCTTCAACCCTGGCCCCTGACCCCAGTCAGGACTTTCTGCTCACCCCCTCACCGCCTCGATGGCCAGCCAGGGCCCTTGCAGGGAACTGCAAGGACAGGAAGCGGACGTCTATCCGGTTGAACTCCCTGCTGTCCTTCTTTGGCTGCTCTTAATCCTACCTTTCAGTCTGAGGGGTCGCCTCCTGGGGCTTATTTTTCTGTTCTCAATAGTGACCTGAACTTCATTATGTGAGGCTCAGAAGGTCCTGTCCCCAAAGACTGGGCAAGAAACACAGGGAAAAAAACCCACAGGGAGCCGGGGTTTTGCTTTTGGAGTAATTTAGACAATCCTCAAATCCTGAAAGAAGATATCAGAGGGAGAGACGGGGAGAGAGCAAAGAACAGGAGCTTGGCTGGTGGCCTTGCCTGTCTCAGATGGGCAGTACCTGTCACGCTGGGGGGGGAGGGGCGGGGCGGGCAGCTCCCCGTGAGGAACTGGGCACTGTGAGAGTCAGCTCTTTGGCCATCAGGAAAGTCAACAGCTAAGAAAGCACGTGATGTCCGCCTTTCCCCAAAATCTCCTGGAAGAAGGAAAAGCAGGAGCTAAGAATGATCTGCAGAAGTAGGGATTTCTCTCTGTACAATTATACTAATGATTTTTAATACAAAAGCCCAGGGATTTCCTGTGATGCTTTGTCAACTGTATTGTGACCCCTTGCACACACACGCGCACGCGCACACACACACACACACACACACACACACACACACACACACACACACACTCTCTGCAGGCCCTCCACACATAAGAAGGAACCTCAGTTATGGCTGAGACACCGGGCACACCAGTGGCCCACGGCCCACTCTGTTCACACCGACACCTTCTGTTGATGCCCCTTTTTCAGATGCTCCCGTCCAGTTCCCGGGGTTCCTGTTTGCTGTCCACGTCTTGTTCTCCAAGTACGAAATGTCACCCGTTTTCAGTCTTTCCTTTGCTCTGATCTAGCCTGGGACACTTCTGTGTTTCTGTTCTGTCATCCTAGGAACCGTTTTCTCTTTCAATGAGCCTCAAAGATATCAGCGCTTGAGAATGGTTGTGGGAGAATAGAAGACAAAGTGGGTTCAATAAAAAGTAGGGCAAAGTGGAAAGTGGTGCCTCTGTGCATGATCCCCTGGGGAAGTTGCAGATGAATTGTCATGCTCAGTTTTATAGATATATACACACGTGTGCAGTGTATACCGGTAATACATTCACACATGTTGTATAGAGGTAATGTCTCTCTCTCTCACACACACACACACACACAGGTGCTCCTGGACTCATGATGGGGTTACATTACTTATCCTAAATTTGAATTATTGTAAGTCCAAAATATATTTAATACACACCCAACCTACTTCACCTAGCCTGCCTTCAAAGTGCTCAGAACACAGATGTCAGCCAGCCGTTGGGCAGAATCATTTCATACAAAGTCTGTTTCACATGAGATGCTGAATGGCTCATGACATCTCTTGAATACGCTACCAAAAGTGAAAACCAGAATGCTATATGAATACATTTTCTCACCATCAGAAAATTGTGAGTTGGACTGTCAAAAGTCAGGAACTGTCTATAAACTTCACAGAACAGGAATTAAATAAAACTGCACAGAGCCAGGCTGCCAAAGCTACATGCAGAATACATGCCTCGCATTCTCAAGGTGGTTTCCAAGAGGACATTTGAGGGGAAAGAGTCTCAATGTTGCCATAAAAACGGGCTCCATCTTGGGCTCGTGGTGTAGGTCACCCACAAAGCACATGCTTAGCACATGCAAGACCCTGGGTTCCATCCCCGGTGCCCCTCCCCAAAATGACTCCATCATTGTCTTTTTTTGTTTGGTTCTGGGGTTGAACTCAGGGGTGCTTAACCACTGAGCCACATCCCCAGCCCTTTTCATGTTTAATCTGAGACAGGGTCTTGCTAAGTTGTGCCGGGCCTTGCTTAATTGCTGAGGCTGGCTTCCAACCTGCGATCCTCCTGCCTCGGCCTCCATCCTTGTTTCTAGTGGCTGTGCCCAGTTCCACTATGTGGAGACGCCATCGTTTTTAATCCCCATTGGTAGCTATTTGAATTTCTGTCCAAGCCGCCACCACTGTCTCCTTGCTTGTTAATTGTTTGAGTTTTCTATTGTTGTTGTTTGTTTGTTTATTACTTTGGGGGGTTGTTTTCTTTTGTTCTGTTCTGTTTTTGCAGTGCTAGGGATTGAACCCATGCTAGACAAGCAGGCTACATGAGTAATTGTAAGCAGGTGGTTCTCTGTTCATGGCTGAGTGCATAGGTATGATCTATACACTCATTTGTCAGTGACCAGTGTTATTTCTACCTCATGAACTGCTAAGCAACAATATCCATCCTTCCTTGTTGTTTCTGTTTCAATTTTTCTCCTCCTCCTCTTACTCCAACTCTTCTTCCCCCCTCTCCTCCTCCTCTTCCTCCTCCTCCTCCTCCTCCTCCTCCTCCTCCTCCTCCTCCTCCTCCTCCTCCTCCAGTTTTACACCTTCCTTGCATGGATACTCTCTGCAATACACAAACAGGTCACTAAAAACAGCCAACAGAGCCAGGCGTGGTGGTGCACACCTGTAATCCCAGCAGCCTGGGAGGCTGAGGCAGGAAGATCTCGAGTTCAAAGCCAACCTCAGCATCAGCAAGGTGCTAAGCAACTCAGTGAGACAGTCTCTAAATAAAATACAAAATAGAGCTGGCAATGTAGCTCAGTGGTCAAGTGCCTCTGAGTTCACTCCCCAGTACCAAAAAAAAAAAAAAAAAATAGAACAGCAAAGTTTCCCCTTAGATTTTTCAAGACTTACTTATTCCTTGAAACTGGTTTCACCGTAGCCTCTCCTGGTGGCAGCTTTGGATTCCTCCCTTCTTCCCACAGGAGTGGGGGAGGTGAACCTGCTTCATTTGCACAAACAAATACCACTTTTTGCCTTCTATTTATCATCCTTGACATTTCCTTCACTTCTTCCAAGATACCCTGGCTTCCTCTGATGGCACTGCTTTGGGATGACCCCGAACTGTCTTCCACGTGTGGCTCTGTCCAAAAAGTGTTCTGAAAATCGACACCTCCCATAGGGAAGGACCTGGCTTCCATTCTGCCTGCTCAGGTTTGGATGTGATTTCACTCCCAAGGGCCCAGGTAATGGGAACCTGGTCCTCAGTGGGGCGACATGAGAGGAGGCAGACCTAGCAGGAGGCCCTAGGGTCATTGCAGTCTGTCCTTGGAAGAGAACACTGATCTTCTGGAGTGAGTTCTCAGGAGAGTGAGTTGCTTTAAAAGCCTGACCCCTGAGCCTCTCTCTGACTTCCAATTTCAAGATGTGATCTCTTACTTCTGCATGCACTCCCACCATTCCACCCGAGGGTCCCACCCAGAAGCCAAAGCAATGGGACAGCATGATGGTGCACTTTCAGCCTTCAAACTGTAAGCTAAATAAACCTCTTTTCTTCATAAGTACCTTGCCTCAGGTATTTCATTATAGCAATGAAAAATGGACTCATTCATTGCCTATTTCTAAACCCCTTCCTTGAAAGGGAGCAAATACACAGTACCTCATTCAGTCCCCCCAAAAAACCTCTGAGGGGCCCTCCTGAGAGCTGTCACAGCTGCACACAAACCTGCAGTCACTCTTGCACATCTGTGCTTATTTCTAGAAGCCAACCTCCCTGGGCTTTGACTCCTGCCTGGCCTCCTCTGCCCTGGCTTCCTTCCTGAGCCAGGTGGCTCTGTGCCTGGACACCCCCTCGTATTACCATGCCCAGTGTCTAAACTCTTTGTAGGGTGACTAGCCTTGTAGAGAGCAAACCCAGGACACAGACATGACGGACCAAAAAAGAAAACAATAATCATAATAGGAATACCCATGAATAGACATGGGCAAGACCTTAAAATGATATAAAATATAGGTATTTATTCAAAATAATATATTTTGCACTTACTTTCTTGTTACATAAAAGCTATTATTTAAATAAAACCATAATAGGATGAGTTAAGGTGGCAATGTGCAGTGCTTGTATTAGGACTAACTAAATAAAATACATGAGAAAGATAAAATGCTATTTCTATAATACTTCTTTCTATCTTTTGATATAGTAATTTATTTTAACTCCTTACTGAATATTTAAATTCTGTAGCCTATATTAGTGCATTATAATGATAAATAAAAGTGGGATTTGATTTGACATATTCATACATGCACATAATATAGCAATTCAATTTGTTCGATTTAGTTAAGACAATTAAATGCAAGACTTTTTTAAAAAAAAGATTGTAAATACAGTGGGACCAATTAAACTGATATTACCTACAATATAAATATTTTTAAAGTTTTTTTTCTTTCTGTCCCAGGATACAAAAGGGTACATTCCCTCTGTTTCCTTCTCTGGTAATATGTCTCTGAAATTCCTGCATCTTTAAGAACATCCCTTTTTCTTAAAATAAATACCTTCAAATATAAATTCCACTTGGACCTGCTGTTCTGCTCCTGTTGAGCCCACATTATAATGATTTCTGGTCTCTCTTTTCATTGTTACCATCAGGGCATAAAAATTTTTGATAATCGATGACTTCAAGAAACACCCCTTTATCATCTCGCAGTTCAGTAGGTCACAGCCTGACTGGCACAGCACAGATGTGTTCTGTTTAGGGTCTCAACAGACAAAAATCAAGAAACTGTTGGAGGCGGTGTCTCACTGGCTCAGGGTCCTCTTGCAAGCCTGCTGCTCATTGGAAGACTTCATTTCCTTTCCGCTCTTTCCACTGGGCTCCCTCCAACTGCAAGCCAGCTGTGGGACATGGAGTGTCTCAAGCTTCAGATCACCTTGTTCTCTTCTGCATCATCTCCTTCGCCTTGCAAGGTGGACAAGATTACACGGTGCCCTCCTGGACAACCCTGGCTATTCTGCTATCTCCAGATCAACTGGGTAGTAACCTCCATTCTATCAAAGTCTCTTTGGCCACAGAATATAGCTGGCTTAACACCAGAAAGAGAAGTTTACAGGGTCTGCCTACTTTCTAGGCCCTAATGTGCAAAATACATTCCTCATGTGCAAAATACATCCGTCCCATTGCATCACATCAAAGGCCTCATCCCTTTACAACTCCAAGTCTAGGTCCAAATCCCATCCTATCAATTACTTTGTGCAGACATGGATGAAGCTTTGCTGTGAGCCACCCAAGGCACAGTTCCTCTCCGTCTGTGACACTAGGAAACAAGCTATTCTCTCCCCAAACTCAGTGGGGAAAGAAGCATGAGAGAGCTATTACAGACACCTGTCCCTTCAAGCAGATGGCCTGTGCTAATTTGACACTGTTTTGAGCCAAGTCGTGCTGGCTGTGTGTGTGTGTGTGTGTGTGTGTGTGTGTGTGTGTGTGTGTGTGCGTGCGTGCACGCACTTGCACAAGCACACATACCTCTGTATGTTGCAATTGAACTTTCCAATGGGGGCAGCCAGAAACGATGCTCCAATCAGTCTCTTCCCCCTTCCTCCCTCCACTACCTTCTCAGGCCCAGGTCACACCTTAGATCTGTCTTTCTTTTTAGCCTTAAAGGAGGGAACCCCAGAATGTTCAGGTGAATCTCCAAGGAGGGTTCCAGGGGAGGCAGGGCCCTAACTGGTCTGCAAGGCTGGCCAACTGGCCCTGGTCCTTCCTGAGCTCCCCTCCCATCATTCCCCCATTGGCTGGAGGTGGTTTATCTCCGAGGCTGTCATCTGGTTGCCTGAACCTGTCGTTTTTCATTCCCTACCCCCCACTCTTGGCAGATTTCTTCAGATCCTGCAGATTTAAAACATTAAATTAAGAAGTGGAGCTTAATGGGAAATATTTAGGGTCTCAAGAACTCTACCCTCTGAACATTCTACAGGCAACACTCTTTCTTCCACCTCCAACACTTCAATAAAAATGACAAGTGACCAATCTATAAACATAGATAGTCCACACTCAAGAATCGAAACACTCAATATTATCATCAATTCTTTCCAACTGATTCAGAGACTCAATGTCATCTCCATTAAAATCCCAGAAAATGATTTTGTAGATATCCACAAACTGATAGTGAAGTTTACAAAGAAAGCGAAAGACCCAGGGAAGCCAACATAATACAAAGGAAGAATACAATTATAGCTCACAGTATTCAACTTTCAGGCTCAGCCATAAAGCTACAGTAATCAAGACAATGTGGAATTGGTGGAAAACAGACGCATAGATCAAGTAAATGGAACAGAAAGCTCAGAGATCAGACCACACCAAGGTAACTGATCTTCAATAGAGAAGCAAAGGCATTTGAATGAGAAAGATTGTTTTGTTTTGGAAAATGGTGTTGAAACATTAAAAAAATAAAAAATAACTACAATGAGATATCATTCCCAGCCCCTAGGACAGCTATATCAAATGATAGATATCAATGCACGGATAAATGAAATGAGCATATCCATAAAATGAAACTTCAGTCATGTTACAACCTGGAAGAAACCTGAAGACATTATGCTAAGTAAAAGAAGACTATGTATTCTATAATTCCATTTATGAAATGTCCAGATTGGGCAAATCTAGACAGAAAGGAAGTAATTGGTGGTTATATAGGGTAAGATGGCAGGGGGGAATCTTAGGGGGAAAAACAAGATATGGGCTTTGTCTGGAGTGATGCATATGTTCTGGAATTTGCTATTGGTCGTACAACCCTAAGATTATATAAAAAACCATTGAGTTGTACTCTATAAATGAATTAATGATTATTAATTATATATTAATAATGCTGTTAAAAGAAAGAAAGAAATAGTCATATTTAAAAAAAAATGAACTTAGCCCCTAGACTTTATTCCTTTTACAAAACTAAACTCAAAATAGACCATAGACTTAATTGCAAAATGCAAAGCTATGACACTTCCAGATGAAAACATAAGAAAAATATCTATAGAAAATTGGGTTTGGAGATGGGCTTTTAGAAAAACCACCAAGATCATTCTATTCATAAGAGAAAAAAATGATGAAATTTATTAAAGTTAAAATCTTCCTCTGTGAAAGTGCTATGGTTTGGCTGTGTTCCCCCCAAAATTCATGTATTGGAACTTTAAATAGAGAAAGAGAAGTGGAGCTTAGTGGGAAATATTTAGGGCCCCAAGAACTCTACCCTCATAGGTTAATGTCATTCTGAGGGGGAGTAGGTTAGTTCTAGAGGGTGGCTACCACTCTTCTCTTGACATCTGTGGGATCAGCTTTCTTAGGTTTCACCTACGAGCGAGGCCGGGTGGTCTTTCTGTGCCTGTCTTATTTCACTTAACACAATGATCTCCGTTCCATTCACATTGCTGCCAGTGTCAGGATTTCTGCCACTTTTACGGCTCAGTAGTATTCCATGGTGCCTATGGACCACATTTCCTTTATCCAATGGGTTGATGGACACTTAGGTTGCTTCATCTCTTTACTGTGGACAGTGCTGCCATGGACGTGGAATGCAGATGTCTCTTTGAGGTACTGATTTTATTTTCTTTGAATGTAGAGCCAATATTGAGCTTGTTGGATCTTAACAGTAGTTCTATATCTAATTTTTTGAAGAATCTCCATATTGTTTTCCACGGGACTGTGCTAATTAGCATTCCCCAAAACAGTGTACCGTCCCATAAATTTTATCATGGTTTATATTTATTTTAATTCAGATTCAAATACTTCCTAGTTTTCCTTTTGATTTCTTCTTTATCCAGGGGTTAGCTAGAAGTGTGCTGTCTTACATGTATTTGGAGGCTTCACATTTTATTGCTATCAATTTTTAATATAATTGCATAATGTTGAGAGAATCTTCATGTGATCTGATTTACAATTTGAAAGTTTTAAGGTTCAGAATATGATAAATTTTCCACATGCACTTGAAAGGTTGTAGAATCTACTATTTTTTAATTTAGTATTCTATATCTGTCCATTAAGTCAAAGTGATTGATGGTACTCTTCAGATCTCCTATATACTTAATAATTTTACGTCTACTTTCTCTAGCTATAATTGAGGGACAGGTGTTGAAATTATTGAATTTAGTCTGTATTTGTCTATTTTTCCTTTCAATTTTGTCAGTTTTACTTCATGTACTTTGAAATTCTGTTGTTAGATACGTAAACACAATTGATATGTTCTCCTGATGAACTGACTCATTTATGATTATGAAATGACCCTAATTATCACTGGTAATATTTTCTCTGAGATCTAGTTATTTTGATATCAACATAACACCTTCTGGTTTCTCTTAATATTTTGTCTTCTATGCCAATACTCCACCATTTTGATTGCTGTGACTTTGTAGTGAGTTATGAAATCAAGAAATATTAAAACTTTAACTTATTGCTTTTCAGAGTCCTTCAAGAATTCATCTAAATTTTAGGATGGATTTTGCTATTTGTGTAAAAAAAAATCATTGGGGCTTTGGGTGATTGCACCGTACACTCCTTTGAATACTATTGAATGCCTTAACAATATGTGATTCAGCTCAAGTTAATTTTTGTACAATGTGTGAGGTTTAAGTCAAAGTTACTATTTTTGCCTATGGATTCCCAACTGTTCCAGCACTATTTGTTGAAATGACAACCCTCCCCCTGCTGAGTTGATTTTGCAATTATGTTCCTAAGTAGCTGAATGTATTTGCATAGGTCTATTTCTTGGTTTCCTATTGAGTTCCACTAATCTACATATTTATACCTATGCCACAACATATTATCTTTAATTATTGTAGCTACAGAGCAAGACAA
The DNA here is from genome assembly GCF_052094955.1 of Ictidomys tridecemlineatus. Lineage (NCBI taxonomy): Eukaryota > Metazoa > Chordata > Mammalia > Rodentia > Sciuridae > Ictidomys > Ictidomys tridecemlineatus. The sequence goes on along the minus strand of NC_135485.1, from coordinate 74,303,734 downwards.
TATTGGATAGTATTCCTACTGCTTATTCCTCTTTCAGGATAGTTTTGGCTTATTCTAGGTCCTGTGGCTTTCCATATAAATTTGAGAATAAGTTTGTCTATGTCTAAAAAATCCTATTGTGATGGTCATAAGAACTGCATCAAACCTATGATTAACTTAAGGAAAACTAATATATTTACTATCCCAAAAAATTCATGAAAACAGCATTTTTTTCATTTATTAGAGCTTCTTGATTTCTCTCATCAGTGTTTTATAGCTTTCCGAACACAAGTTCTATAAGAATTCTGTTGGATTTATACCTTAGCAATTTAAGTTCTCAGTGATTATAAATGTTATTTCACTTTTAAATTGTGGCTTCTGTATCTTCACTGTTACCACCTAAAAAATTGCAATTGGTCTTTGCTTGTTGATCCTGTATCACACAACACTGAACGCTCATTGAGGCTGAGATTTGTTTCAGATTCCTTTGGATTATCCATAGTCATAGCACCTGCAAATAAAAATGGTTCATTTCTTCCTTTAAGATTGATATGACTTTTATTTCTTTTTCAAGCCCTATTGAGTATCTAGAATTCCCAATATTATATTGAATAAGAGTGAAAGTAGACCTTCTTGCTCCTCATCTCGGGAAGAAAGCAATTCATTTTGCATCATGAAGTAGGTTTGCCATATGTTCTTTGTAAATATCATACTGAATGCACATAAAATATTTAATAGAATTCTCCAATACTAATACCCTGGCCTGAAGGGTTCCTTTTCAGGGATTTTTTTGGATTGTGAATTCAATTAATTTCATCACTATAGGACTATTCAGATTAGTTCATGTTCTTTGACTTTTGGTAGCTTTAGGCTTTCAAGAAATTGATCCATTTCTTCTAATATTCAAACATTTCTCCAAATTTATGAACATTAATATTTAATCACAATCCCTTTACTTGTTGCAGATTTTCTTTAGTGTTATAATTTAATTGTTGACATTAATGAAACCTTTTGCAGGAGATTATTGATTTTGTTGAATTTTTTTAAGAACCAGCTTTTAGGTTTATTATATTTTTCTGCCATTTTTCTATTTCCAGTTTCACTGATTTCTTCTCTGATCTCTACTTTCTTCCTTCTTGCTTTCAGTTTTTTTCCTGCCTTTTCAGTTTCCTGAAGCAGAAACTTCAACTTATGAGATTTTTTTCACCCTTTTTATAAAAGCTGCATTTTACATAGTTTAATATGTTGGATTTTTGTTTCCTCAGTCAGGTATCCTTTTTCTCATTTCCTTTGTGAATTCCTCTTTCATCCATGGATTATTTACAAGCATGCTGTTTAATTTCCACATGTTCAGAGATTTTCCTTCTGCCTCTGTTATGCATTTATAGCTCAATCCCATTATGCTCAGAGAATACACTCTCTATGGTTTCAATTCTTTTACATTTGTTTTGGGTCCAAAATATCCTGATGAATGTTGATGAGCACTTGAAAAAAATCTGCTGTTGGATGGACCGTTTGTATAGGACCCTTAGATCATGTTGCTTGATTGTAGAGTTCAAATCTTCTCTGTCTTTGCTGATTTTTCTCTATAGTGGTTCTATGAGCTGAAAGGAGGGAAGCATTAAAACCCTCAACTGTAACTGTGGGTACATGTCTCTGTTTCTCTTTTTAGCTCAGCTTTTTCTTAAAGTATTTTAGACTCTTTTTTTTTGCATACACATTTAGAATCATTTTACCTTTCTGGTAGAGTGATCTTTTCCTCTTAAAATCTTTCTTCATCTTTTCTCATCATCTTGCTCTGAAGTCCACATTATTGGATTTTAGTCTTTTTTTTTTTAAATTGTTCTCATGTCTTTCTTCCATCTTTTACTTTTGACTGGATCTGTCATAGCCTTGGGACTGCAATTGTCACAAACAGCTCATAGTTGTGGTTTTTTTTTTTAATCCACTTTGCCAGTCTCAGTTCTTTTATTTTAGTTGCCCCCAATGGCAAGGTTTGCTGTGGTTCTTGGCAGTGGAATGCTGATGGCCCCCCTCCCCACCTTCAAGAGGCTGCATGGAGGTTTCAGGAAATACCAAAGCTACCTTGCGCTGATTAGGGCCATGTATAATTCCTCTCAGAAATGCAATATAACACTTTCCATCTGCTCTAAATTTGGAACTGCAGGTTTGAAATGTCACAGTGAGGGATTCCTAGCCCAGCCCCCATCCCTACCCCTGCCTGCTGGCCCCTCTCTGAAGGGCTTTCTGCCAGCACCACCATCTGGAATTCACCTTTTCCTCTTTATTTTCCCAGGGAGTAGAACCTGGGATCCATGAACTCCGTTTCTTCCTGAAACTCACAACACCAGATTGTGCTGTTCACTCCTTGACTGATACTCACACGACATTAATCCAGAGCTGATAGCAGGAAGAGGTCCCTGGAGATGTGTGAGGTGCAAAAGGAAAAGAGGGAAACAGACTTCATTGGTACACTCCCTTCAAGGCCCCATTTAAATGAGACTGACCTAGGACAGCTTCCAACTCAGAACCATCTCTCCCTCTCCTGAAGTGTCACAATATTTATTTACATCACTTGTTTGGAGATTATTTTTTAAAATTAAGAATCATTTGCAGAAAGTTTTCTGGGTTCTTGGGACTGTCAGAAGTTCAAGTTGTAGAGAAAGGAAGCAAGAAAGGAAGAGCCCATTGGCAGTATCTTGGTTTTCTTGGGGCTGCAGACACATCACAGGCACTGGGACTATTCCCCTGCGGCAGTGAGCCCTGGGATGTGAAGTTCATGTTCTTTCTTTAGTATTCCCCCAGTGTCTTTAGGACAAAATCTTACCAACTGGTTTGCCAAAAAGCAGCCACCATCAATACCCTTCAGAGGGTCCTGTCTCGGTGCATTTTACCCCTGCTGGCTCCCTGGGGCAGGGTGCCCCACGCCTCCCCAGTCTGCACAACCTGATGTGCCCTAAAGTGGGAATCAGGAGGAGTTGAAAGCTGGGCCCAGGTGCCTCCCAAGCAGCCACAGAGACCACGTTCTGCTACTCATTGTCTGCCTTAAATTTTGCTTAGTCCCCAAAGAAGATACCCTCCCCCCACCCAAAGGACAGAAAGGTGAAAACGAAAGGACTGGACAGAGTGATCACATCACACGACACCTGGAGTGGCTAACGTGTGAACAGAGCCTCAGTCTTCAGGTGTAGCCCCTGCAGAAAGTGACAGCACAAAAGTGCAATGGCCTCTCCTCTGGTTCCCACCTGGGACAAGCACCCAGGTGCCGATATTTCAGGACAGGAAGAGAAGAGCATTCTAGTGTAGAAGAGGAAAATTGAATTTATTAAGAATGCAATAAAATGTGCTGTGTTATAATCTCAAACCATATCCTGGAAAATGATCCAGACTGACAATGTTTTATGGACTTAATTACTATTTGTTTCTTCATTCAATGTGCTCATTTAATGATTTTTTTCCTCTAGCAGAACATGTCTGCAGTGCTTTAAATGGCCATCACGTGACCCTTAGTAGGTCCTACGTGCACCTTAGAGAGTTTCCAGCCCCTGAGGCTCCTGGAGAGCTGGGAGCAACAAACAAGGAGCCGACTTTGGTTTGGGCATCAACCAGTGGATGACCATGCCGTAAAAGTTAACCCAGAAGCCACCAGCGTAAGACCCCACCCTTAGGGAGAATCATGTACACGGGCACAGACAGAGCCTGGGGATCTCCATTCTGAGGTCCAAAGCCTTTCCCCAGGGGACGTTCACTGTCATTCTTGCCCTCAAAGAAATCAAATGTCACATGTATATTCACAAATAAAATAACATTTAAATAATCTTTTAAAAATCTTACTTCTCAATCTCACTAAATTGTACTGGGGCAATGAAATACCCATAGGCAAAAAAAAAAAAAAAAAAAAAAAAAAAAACTTGACCTAGAAACTCACATCTTACATAAAATCAACTCACAATGGGTCAAAGATTTAAATGTAAAATATAAAGCTGTAAAATTTTCAGAAAAAAAGAAGAGAAAATCTGAGGGATCTGGGTGTGATAAAAAAATATAATAGCAAAAACATCATCTACCCACACAAACAAAAAAAATAAATAATCAGTAAGTTGATCTCATCAATATTAAAGATCTCTGGTCTGCAAACGCCTAGGTGAAAAGATGAAAAGACAACCTGCAGCCCCCCTGCAATGAATAATTTCAAACCAAGGATCTGACCAATGATGGGCACATAGATCTCGAGAACTCCAAGTACTTAACCGCCTACGAAGGAATGATGTCATGGAGAACAGCAGCTAAGTGAAATAAGCCAGACCCAGAGAGTCAAGGGTCAAATGTTTTCTCTCATATGTGGAAAAAAAAGGGATATTGCAAAAATAGGAGGAAAAGAAAATTGACCGAAATATTCTATGTCCTTGCATCAATAGGTGGAATGAATCCCACCTTCATGTATAGTTATAAGGCACCAATAAAAAAAATTAACAGGAGGAAGACCAGGAGATGAGAGGAAGGGGGTCAGAGGGAGGGAGGAGAGGGAAGGGAAAGTACTTGCACTGAGATGGATCCCATGATAACATGTGCATACACAAATATGTCACAATAAATCCCACCTTTATGCATAATTATAATGCACCAGTAAAAACCATAAAAAGAAAAAGCAATCCAATTAGAATATGAGCAAATGACATGGATAGACATTTCGCTGAGCCAGGCACCGCCACAAAGCACATGAAAAGATGTTCAGCATCCTTAGTCGTGTAGGAGACACAAATTAAAACCATCAGGGGGTAACTCTCATACTTATTAGAACAACTAAAAAAACGTGATAAAACTAATGCTGGTGATGATGCACAGAAACTGCATCTCTCACTCGTTGCATGTGTGTGTGTGTGTGTGTGTGTGTGTGTGTGTGTGTGTAGAGCAGTACAGCCACCTGGAACACGGCATGCCAGTCTCTTCAAAGCTCAAATGCATACCTACCATCCAATCGGCAGTCACACCCCTGGGCACCGATCCCAGAGAGAGAGAGAGAAATGAACCTCCCCACAGAAGCCTCTACACAAATGTTCATTCCTAGCAGCTTCACTTGTCAGAACTGGTATCTGGAAGCAGCCTCAATAGATGCTACTCAGTGATAAAGAGAAAGGAGCTATCGATACACAACCTGGGTGGATCTCAAGGGCACCATGATGTGCAAACCATGCCCATCTCAGAAGATCCTATACTGAATCGTTCCACTGACAAACATCCCCAAAGTGACAAAATTTTAGTGAGAATGGATTAGCGGTGTAAGATTTTAGGGTTCCAGGGATGAAGGACCACGAGGTGTGGGCTGAAGAAATCTTTGAAGGGATGGAACAGTTCTGCATTTAAATGTTGGTGGTCACTGCAGGAGTCTGCCCAGGTGACAGAACCGTGTACAAGGACAGACACACCCTGTTCCAACATCAGTTTCCAGCTGTGACATTGTACCAGACTTTTATAAGCTGGGTCTTTCAGCAAGTGCTGTGGTTTGGATGTCGAGTGCCCCCAAAGGCTTGTGTGTCCAGGCTTGGTCCCCGGGGGGCGGTGTTATTGGGGGATGGTAAAACCTTTGGGAGGTGGAGCCTGCTGAGGGCCCTTAGGATATTAGGATGGACCATTAAAGGGAACTGTGGGACCCTGGTCTCTTCCTCTTCCTCTCTTCCTGGGCAGGAGGTGAGGGTCTGGCTTCACCACACCTGCCTGCCGTGATGCACGGCACCAGATTTTCTCATTTATTCATTCATCTGTTCATTCAGGAAGTATTTATCTAAGGCCACAGGCCAGATCTGTGGCAGGACTGAGCTCTTTCAGGGCTGCAGACATTGAAAACTTGTGTCCCTCACTTCAAAAGACCCACTGAGCTCAAAAATATCTTCAAAGAAAAGGCTCAGCATTGTTTTTCCAGGATGCCATGATGGCATCCATCATGAGTTTTCCAAATGACTCAGGTTTGTCACCTCCACAGACCTGGGGGATGTCCCTGATGGCCTGTCCCAGCAGGTATTGGGGGCACATCCCCAATCACTCGCAAGTCGTGGTCAGAGCTGTAGAGAAGGTTGGCTGGTGCTCCTTCCTGGCCTCCACTGGCATCATGGATGAACACTGGTCTCCTCTGCCTTGTCTTCTACAACCACAGCCTCCCGTTCTTTCTTTCTTTCTTTTCCTTTTTTGGTGCTGGGGATGGAACCCAGGCTCTATCACTGAGCCACATCTCTAGCCCTTTTTATTTTTTCATTCCAAGACACAGTCTCACTTAGTTACTGAGGCTGACCTCAAACTCGCAATCCTCCTGTTACGGCCTCCCGAGCCACTTGAATGATAGGCCTACACTACCACGCCCAGCCCATTATTTCTTTTCTTTCATTATTTTTATTTTTTAACTGACACATGATAATTGTACCTATTTACGGGGCACAGTGTCATACATTGTGTAATGATCCCATCAGGGTAATAAGCATATCATCTCGAACACTTATAATTTCTTTAAGAACATTCAAAACAAAACAAAAAAAAATGATTTTCCTGAAAAAAAGAAGATTAAAAATCTTCTAGCTACTTTTAAATCTGCAATTGATTTTGTTAACTCTAGTCACCAGTTATGCTGGCACTAGAATTTCTCCTCCTCTCTGACTGTACTTTTGTACTGGGTCCCCATTCCCTCTGAGGGAGGATCAACACACATTCCCTGTTCAGAGCTGGACAGAAGTCAAGGTGCTGCCTCTCTGGTCTTGCCCATTGCAGCTCACTCTCAGGGAGTACAGGTGACAGAGGGCAGGGAGCCTCAAGCATCTGGACCTTGCTGTCCAAAAGTAAAGCGTTGACATCACAGAATCCAAGGGCTCTCATGCTTGTGAAGGCTGCACTTTCTGGCTTCCTGGAGTGGGTATCAATAAGGACAATTCTGCACCTACCTGCCAGGCTCAAGGTCTAGAATGGCTTGCTGAGAGAGGCCTCCGGCTCTTACTTATATAGAGCAGAATAACTCCCTTGGCCCCGAGCTGGTTCAGGGGGCTTCCCTGTAAATGAGGATGGTTTCCTTTATCATTTATAGCAGACTGAGGAATAAGAAGAAGCTTCTAAGAATAGTCTCCGACTGGCAGATAAATAAAGAGCTGGAAATCATGTTTGGATTCCTGTTTGTTTATGCTGAGTCAGGTAATAGAGGTGTCAGAGCAGGGAGGTGCCAGGAGGGGAGAGAGGTAGCACTCACTGGGGATCTGCTGTGCCTGGTACCACGAGGCGCTTTGTGTGTGCATGTGTACAGTCCTTCCACAGCCGACCAGTCCGTGTCACCCACCAGTTTGCATACAGGAACCTGGCGCTCAGGCCCATGAACCACCCACTCAGCTCCTCCCAGCCACGAGGCCAGGCTGGCCCTGCTTCTAGCCATATGAACCTGCATAGACATGCAACGTGACAGCCGCTTGTCCAGTCTGGACGACCATGTCACAGTCAGAGGTTCAGTGCTGGCCCAGAGCCTGCTTCGGTGTCACTGAGACTCCGTGGGCCTTTCCCGGCACACACCTCCAGCAGCAGAACTGGACAGACACATCCAGTTCCCTTTGGTCATTAAGTCTTGGATCCCAGGCACCTCCAACATCCTTTTTTCATGTTTTTGATCTCAATCTCTGCATGGGAATCTTTCAACAGAATTTGCAAAGAAATGCTGACCTGTAATTAGGAAAACCAAGAATGGAAATGTTTCTATTAATATTGGTCCCTACTCTTGGAGACAAGCGTTATTGGGCCAAAGATGAGATGGTCTTCCCACACGAGCTCCAGAGATCCTCCCGTGCACTGCAGAGGTCTTGCCTGCTGAGCACCCCATGGTCCTCCTGCTCTGCAGGGTTGCAGAGCTCATGCCTCTTGGCCCAGTTCTTGCATTGGCTGAAGTCCCCCTCCAGCCCGTTCTCCCTCCACATCAAAGGTCTCCGCTACCATGCTCTGCTTTCAAACCACCAGTTAAAGAGAGTGTTTACTGAAGAGGAAGAGTAAATCCGGAAGCAGCTGTGCGAAGGGCCCAGGGCTCAGTCCCCGGGGGCTCACACTTGGCCATCTGTGTCTCCTCTTAGGGCTAATCTCTCTGGTTCTCAGAGAAGCAGCCCATTAACTCAGACAGCTGGGAAATGATGAAAACCATCTTTTTTTTCATCCAAACCATTCTTATGATGCAGTGTTTATGCTTCAGAATCCGGGGGACTTTCGAACGATGACCTTTCCTAGGCTGTCCAAGCCCGGAGGCATGGGTGCTGGGAACTCATGCCGAACCTCACGCTTCCTGCCAGATCCCCTTCAGGGCCCACACAGAGCTGCCTTACACATGGCTACATATGTGGACCAGTGGGCGGCTGGATGCAGATTTTTTTTTAATGCAATTTATCATTTTGAGAAGTGTGTGTCTGAGAGCCGGGGCCAGGTTTCTTGCAGAATGGGACAGAATCTACATTCTCTAGAGAAGGTTCATTCAAAGATTCTGTGAACAGTGCGCTTGGCAGTGAGCTCTAACCTCGGGTATTTCTTTATTTGCATCATTTACATCTATGAACAGGGACACACCTGGGACTCTGGTTATACAGAGGCATCAAAAATGTCTGTCACCTGAGGAATGCTTCTATTCTGTCTGAGTCTCCTTCATTCATCTCCTTCACTCTGAATTAATCGGGGTGTCTCTACAACAGGCATCACAAACCCTTCCATCAGTCTGTGTGCTTCTAGCCTGGGTCAGCTACTCCACTTTCATTCCCAGATGCGCTGAGCTCTCCCTTTAGAAAAATAAATGCAGAGCAGGATGTTGGGTCACGGGAACGCTGATTGAGTATGAAAAATAATAAGCCTGTAAGGAAAATTACATTCTCAGTTCAAAGAATGTGGGTTTCACACAAGCAGTTGCAACCAGACGTTCAGTTCAAACCTATTTCCAAAAGGTCAGCCCACAGTTTTTAATGTGATAAAAATTTAAAAACGGTATCCAAACCTTTTCATTTGTACTTCAGTTGTTACGTGAAAAGTTGGATATCTGTGAGCTGCTGGCTGTGTGGAAACACTTAACTCGGAAATGATTTTTCTATTCTTTTTGCATCAAATGAAATTTTTCAGATTTTAAATATTTTTTTAAAGTAGAGTTGATTTGTTGGAAAGCAGGCTTGATCTTTTATTTCTCAAAGATCAGATTTTCTCATGAATTTTGGCACACAGATGGATAAGGAGGACATGCAAGCAGAGACACACATCCGTTTCCCGGTCTGGGGTCTCAGTGAACTCTGGGTGCTGTGGTCTCCTCACCATGGAAACCTGCTTCCATTCGCCTCATCTCCTGCTGGTGGTTCCAAATCCACAAGAAGGGGTTGGAACCAACCAAATTTTTGCAATGGTGCAACTTTTCAGATTAAATGTCTTCATGGTTTCAGAGGTCACAGTCCATAGGGGCCTTTGGTGACATTTAAGATCCAAACCATAGCACCCACCTCACCCCATGGAATGAACTCTGCCCAACCTCAGAGCAGAAACAGATGCAAATGTTCACCAGAGGGTCTCAGTGGCCTGCTCACTATTAATTGTACAATGAAACTCTGGCCTATGCATTTTAAAGAAATACACAGAAGCAAAATTCTAAAAACGGATCTTTACAAGAGAGGGGCTTCATGTTCCAGTATAAAGAAATCAACAGCAAAAACAATACTTAATATTCTACTGTTTTGGATGCTCTAGGAAAAAAAAAGAGCCACAGAATTTTATAACTGGAAGAGAAAGAGAACATACAAGTTATCTTCTGTTTTATAGATGAAAAAAATAAGCCTTGGAGATACTAATAGGCTGAATATATATATATATATATATATATATATATATATATATATATATATATATATATATATACTCTTTTCTGGCTGGGACCATAGACTATGCCAAAGAAAAGAAAAACAAGGTCCCTGCTATGCCAGATATTCTCAAGAAAAATCAAAGTAATTTCACAGACCTGAAGATAAAGCACCTGAGAAAGAAATTTGCCCAACAGATGCTTCAGAAGAAAAGGAAAGCCAGGTATGGTGGCCCAAGCCTGTAATTCCAGAGACTCGGGAGGTTGAGGCAAGAGGATCACAGTTTGAGGTCAGCCTCAAAAACTTTGTGAAACCCTAAGCAACTTAGTGAAATCCTATCTCAAAATAAAAAATAAAAGGTCTGGGGATGTGACTTAGTGGTTAAATACTCTTGGGTTCAATCCCTGGTATGATGATGATGGTGATGATGATGATGATGATGATGATGATGATGATGATAATAATGATAATACAACGATGGTGACAGGGAGGAAGCTTTTCAATAGAAAAGCTAGGCAGTCTTACAAGGAATACAGGAAGATGTACATGTGTTAGTCAACTTTCATTGCTGTGACAAAATACCTGACTTAAACTCACTTAAGAAATGAAAGACTTATTGAGGCTCAAGGTTTCAGTCCATGGTCAGCTGCTCCATTGCTGTTAGGCCTGGGTGAGACAGAACACCATGGCAGGGAGCCCATGGTACAGCAAAGTTGCCCAGCTCATGGCAGCCAGGAAGTGGAGAGAGAGGACAGGGAAGGGGCCAGGGACAAGGTATCCTCTTCAAAGACACACCCCTGGTGACCTACTTCTCACAGGGAGGCCCATCTCTTCAAGTTTCCACCACCTCCCAATAGCATCACCAGCTGGGGACCCCGCCTTCTACCCCCAAGCCTCAGGGACATTCCAGATCCAGATCATAATAGGATAGAACTCAGAACTCAGTACAGTACAGAACTCAGATCAGAATGGCCAGGACGGCAAGAAAAGCTGGCCACTTCCACTTACCTGCAGAACCCAGGTTGGTGCTTGTCACCAGGATCCGAGGTGGAGGGGCTGCAGCCTCTTCACCTTCTCCAGACCTTGAGGGGCACCTTTGTTACGCTCAACAAGGTTTTGAGTAAGGGGCGGAGGACAGTGGAGCCCTAGGGGCCTGGGAGCACCCAAACCTGAAGTCACTAAATGAACAAATCTACACGTGTGATTGTGGCAAGGTCAACGGCCAGGAGCGAGAAGAGGTGACATGAGGTGCCCCCTCCCACGTCACCTGGCTCCGACTGCAGCACAAAGCCAGGTGATTGGAGGCAGATTCCACTTTTCAGAAATGGCCACGGTGTTTCCAGGCCTGTCACACGCATGACGGTGACCTTCTCCTCCCCTTGACCAGAGAGACCCCTGTCGAGGGACTCAGTGAGTGTCTCCTGGGGACAGTTCACTGTGGGAAGATAGAGATCCCTGGAGACGGAGGGCGGTGATGGCTACTCGGCACCATGGAACTGTCCCCGGGTGTCATTATTAGATTTCACTTACGGATGGCATGTGGATGAGCAGGTTTAACTAATAGGGCAGCCCAGGAGCTATTATCAACGTGGACTTCACCATTTTTAATTTTATTAAGAGTGAGTACACGCGTACTACTGATCCGTACACGTCAAAATACTGTTCTGCGCCATACGGTGATTTTAAAAGGGGGGGAAGGTGGGGTTTATTTTCTTTCTGAATCTTGAGTAGGAGTGGGTCTAGAATGCAGTAAAAGTGATGGAGTGTGACCCCCAAAGCTAGGTCACCAGGGGTTTGGTGCCCTTCTCCCTCTGTTTCCCTCTCCCTCTCTGACTCTCTCTCTCTCTCCATCTCTCTCCCTCTTTCTCTAACTCTCTATCTCCCATCCCCAACCTCTCCCTCTATGTCTCTGTGTCCCTAGCCACCTCTACTCTCTGGCCATTCCCTCCCTTTCTTTCTATCCATCTCTCTTTCTGTCTTCCCTCTCTCTCTCCTTCTCTCCCTCTTTCTCCCTCTCCCTCTCTCTGTCTCTCTCTCTCTCCCTCCCTTCTCCCCCACCCCCAGGGAGGCTCCTCTAGGTCAGTCCTGACCAGGGCTCTTCAGGCCCCTGGACTCCTCTCCTCCCATGTGTCCAGGGCACATTCTAGAGCTGATTGTTTTTTTACAGTAAACTCATAGATCCAACATTCATCTCTAAATGGTCATCTAAATGGTGATACCTGTGAAGTACAAGGTGCATACACCTGGAGTCCAGGGACTCTACCTGAAGTCACCAAAGACCTCTGTCCTCACCCCGAGGTGCAATCAGGAGTCAAGGGGAAGGAAGAGGGTCAGGGCGATGCAGTTCAGACCTGACGCTACCAGGAGGGCCTGTGGAGTTGCATGGGGACTGGGGACAAGGTGGAGGGTGTCCTGCCTGTCTAGCTGGGCTGCTAGGTCCTCATCTAGCCTGGGGCCAGAGGCTGTCCTGATAGGTCCTCACTGTGCCCTGTCCCTGACCTGCAGGCCTGCTGAGGAGGGGACAGCCCCTCACGGGCTCCTCCTGGGCTGTCACACACAGTGAAGGAATGCTGGGTGGCTCAGGCAGGTGAGTGACCCACGGTGGGCCTTGGGGCCAAAGAGAGAGGCTCTGGGGCCTATCTGGGGCTGGGAGACAGGAGCAGAAGCTCAGGCTTGGAAAGGGCAGGCAAGTCCAGCTCTACTGCGCATTTCCAGGTCTACATGTGAGGAGGTGCTTGTGGACTGAGCTCTTCCTTTTGCAGCCTGGCGGCCCTTCTTCTCTCAAGAAGACCCTAGGCAGGGGGTGGAGCCCAGCAGGAGGAAGTGGGCATCTCCCCAGACTCTTGGATCACCTCTTCACACCCAGAAACCTCCTTCTGAGGCCTTTGCCATCCAGGTGAGCCATTTGGGGGTCCTCAAAAGAGCCTCGTGACACTTTTCTCCCCACAGGCCACGGGACACTCGCTATGCCAAGCCACCCACCCCTGAGGCAGAGCAGGCTGCTCCCAGCCTCTGTACCCACACAGGGGCCCAGCTGGACCCCGTCCCCAGCACCTCCATCTGGCCCACTCAGCCTATCTCTAGCAAGGGCTCCACAGGCTGACCTCAGGCCTCAGCATCCCGTCTGCCCTCATGGGGCAGGTTTATGTCTGACCACGAGTCTCAGCCATTGGAGTGGTCAAAGCCTTGATTATCCTAACACAGATACCAACTTAACTGGACTCAGAAATGCAGCAGCTGCCACCTGTGCCCCGACCCCTTCCTCAGTCACACTATGAATCCCTGCAGACCAGGTTTCTAACAAAGGACCCAAACACTGGAACGGGCCCCTCGGTGTGTCTGGAAGTGCAGCCTGGGTTGGAGGAGCACTGCTGTCATGAACTGTGAGGTTCTCACACCCCACTTAACCACAGGCTAGATTCTTCGGGTGTAACCACTTTAGAAAGCAGAACAAGTTTGGAACTAACAACCTGTTACATAGAGGACATTGGTGACATGGTAAGGACCGGTCCTTAGTGGGGCAGGCAGTCTTGTGCCTGCAGTGAGCAGAGAGAGCAGTCCACGTTGCAGCTGATGCTTGCACTGCCTGAAGAGGGGGTAGAAGATTTGTTGTTATTGTTGTTGTTGTTATAGGTAGTATGATGGAAATATTTTTAATTTTTAATCTTTGTTGTTTGCTTCCATAGGAGATAAAAACACATTGTCGGATAAAGTGTCCTTGCCAAGAGAAAACCAGCTGTGAAGAGTTTAACCTGGAAGAAAACAAAATACATCAGGAGACACCTTCCCAGCAAGCAGGGCTCTGCATGTTCCTCCGTTCATTTTCCACATGAAGCACCTGTTTGGGTTGCCATGGTAACCTCGCACCTATTTTTCAGAGGATCTCACAGAAGTTGAACTCAACGTGGAGGTTTAGTGGAGTGTAACCTATTGAAATCAACAGGACCTTGGCTTTTTTTCATCAACTTAGGTAAGCCCCATTCGATCTTTCAGTTTGCAAATGAAAACATGAATCAATTAGCAGAAGAATAATTTAGTGGGTTTTTTAAAAAAATTAATTATCATTTCAGATGCTTCGGTTCAGAATATTTGCTGACACCTTTCCATCCTGTGATTGATCTGCTTCTCTTCTGCTGCCTAACAAACCACCCCCCAAATTAGTGATTGAAACAACGATGACATTTTTTTTTTCTCCACCCCCAAATCTGCAACAAGGGCATGGCTTGGCCAAAGCGAGCATCTGTGCTTCACATATTATCTGAAGCAGCTGGATGATGGCTGGTGGGATCATCTGCAGGCTGTGTACACGCTGGGCGGAGGATGCCGGCTGATTGTCTAGAACCTCAGCTGGAGCGCCTGGGTAGAAAACCCTCACTGCGGCTGCCTCACATGCCCTGGGCTTTCTCACATCATGGTGGACATGTTCCAGGTTTGGGGTTATTATTTTTTTTAATTTGCTGACATGATATTTGTACTTATTTATGGGGTACCATACTATAATTTGATACATGTATAAAAAGTATAATGATCAAACAAGGGAATTAGCATTTCCATCTTCTTGTCATTTCTTTGTGTTTGAAGGCTTTAAGCTATTCCCTTCTAGTTCTTCCTTACTGCACGATGCCATATGTATTCCTTCTAGGTAACTATTTGGGTACCCCTTATCCAACCTCCCTTTGTACCCTCTCCACCTGTACTTTCACAGCCTCTAGTGCTCCTACGTACTCTCTAGTTCTATGTGATCAACTTATTTAGCTTCCACAAATGATGAGACTCCTGGAGGAAAAAGGAAAAAATATTTCAAGACATTGATATAGGCAAAGATTTTTTTTTTAAGATCCCCAAAGCACAAGCAACAAAAGCCAAACTAGGCAAACTATATCAAGCTCAAAGCCTTCTTCACAGCAAAGAAAACAATAGAGTTAAGAGACCACCCACGGAACGGGTTCCATGCACGAGCATTCAAAGCCATATTCTATTTGTCAGAAGTAGGTCTCACTGAAGCTAATTCTTATCCTAAGGGAGGTGAATTAGGGTCCCCCTTTCAATGGGAGGAATGCAGAGAATTTGTGGCCATACTTCAAGATCCCATAACACCCCTGTCAGATGTATTAGTCCATTTTCTGCTGCTAATAACATAATACCACAAACCGGGTAAGTTATGAAGAAGAGATTCATTTTGGCGTTCAGTTCTAGTGCAATGCCCCATATTGGGATGGCCCTCTTGCTGGCAGAGTCCTAAGGTGGTGCAGGGCATCACATGGCAAGAAACACCACATGCACATGTGTGTCTCTGCTGGTCTCTCCCTCTTCTTACAAAGCCACTGGTGTTCAATCATGGGTCTCCACCCTAATCACTTTATCTAACCCTAAGCCAGCTCCCAAAGGCCTTGCCTTGAAACATCATGGCCAGATAATGTCTCCACTCCCATAATATCTCACAATGGGTCTGAAATTCCAACATGAGTTTCCAGGGAACAAACCATATTCAAACCGTAATGTTGCTTATGACTAATTGATGACTGGTCGACTTCAGAATCCTTCGCAGTACGGTGTTCTGCCCAGCAGCTGACCACCAACCTGAACTGGCCCTGAAGCTCAGACCTCTCTGATGTCCTTGCTCTGGGCTGGAGCAAGAATTGGACAGGACCAGAAGTCTCTGTCCCAAAGTTCCTACAAGTCCATAACAAAGCCCAGTAAATAGGGACAATGTAATCAGCTTTTCAGAAAGACAAACGCGCCCTAGGTAACGATTGCTCTATTATTTTGAGGTTGGATGCTTCCTATGTTTTGGAGGTGTTCAATGATCCTTTCTCTTATGAACTGTGCAGATAATGAAGTGCAGTTTTGTTGTTTGAATAGCCTTTTAAAACATTGCTGATTCATGCAATTTGAGTCATTTTCTCCTGACCCAGGCCATCTGTTGGTAATGGAAACATGATTGTTGCAAAAGCTGCTTAGAGAGGAGCTACTGAGAATAGAGTTGACACCACATGCCCTTCCCCACCAGGTTACCTGTGAAGACCTGTATGTTGTGGTTTTGCATTCTGTCCATCATCCCTCCCTGAACCTCTGTGTGGAGTCTAGACTGCTTTGTCTTTCCCTCCTGTTTTCCTCCTGGGCTACTCTGTCAGCTGGGCTCGTGGGAGAACACTGATCCTTGATGTGTGTGTGCTTCTGGTGCAATCCTCAAACGCTCTGCTTTCTGGAAAAGATGATCTAACTCTCAGAGCTAAGTGTCTCCCTCTCAGAAGTCCCCACGGGCTTGTCAACTCAAGAAACCAGGCCACAGAGCCTCTGTGTAATGAAGAATCATGGCAAATGAGTCACAGAGTTGCTCCACGAGATTTAGTGAGGCCATTAAATGTGGAAAGAAAACCAAAATGATACCTTGAAACAAAATTACAAAGTTGAGGACTTATAAAGTTGGCTGAGTTTGAAGTGGTTTCCTTTGTCCATCAGAGAAATAACTGACCATTTCACTCACAGCGATGGGGTCCGAGTTAATAAAGGTAATATGGTAGGTACTTTGAAGGCAGATCCTTGGAAACTGTAGATCAGTCTAGAGAATACACAGAATTTTCCAGATTATAGAACAGAGAAATACAGAAAGGGAAAAAGACAAAGGAAGAGTATAAAGGAAGATGAGAAGGTGGAAGAAAGAGTTCTGTGGATTAAGGGTAGTTTTACCAAGAGCTTCAGTTCCAGTGTAAGAGAAGACAAGAACTGCCATTTCCTTTACATGTTATGAAGGACTTTGGCAGAGGGGTCAGTCTGTCTCCCTTTCCTGGCAGGGTCTGGTCAGTCTCACTGGATTCCAGGCTACTGGTCTTCAACTCAAGGCATCACAGAATGGGGACTAAGAGAAGCACCAACCCTAATAATCACAGGGGTCTCGGCTTCCTGCCCCGGCCATTGCCTACACAACAAGCAAAACAAAACAAGCCCAAGTCCTGCAAACTGGACCCAAGAAGAAGACCATAATGACGGCCTTTCTCTCTAAGTGATCCCAACATGAGATGCGGTGCAGAGCGCGCTTTCCGTGTTCCTGGTTCAGGGACTTCTGAGAAGCACCACAATCAGAAGCACAGCCCCAGCAGAGATTGCTGGACTCTTTCTTTTTTTTCTGATTTTTTTTTGTTGTTGTTGAGTTTTTCTTTATGATTTGTTTTGTTTTGAGATGAGGTCTCAATCTGTTGCCCAGGCTGGTCTCAAACTTCCAGGCTCAAGAGATCCTCCTTTCTCAGCCTCCCATGTCGCTGTGATTCCAGGCACACACCACCACACCTGGCTCTTGAGTGTTTTAGACACACGGACAATGAATCTGTAAGGCAATGGGTGTGTTGATCACTTTTATCGTGGGGACCATTTCACAAAATACAGACATATTAAACATCACACTGTATGCCTTAAAATATATACAATCTTTATTTGTCAATTATCTCTCATAAAAGCTAGGGGAGGGGGAGCATCTCTCTAGCGCTTGGTTTCTGCCTTGTCTTACGAGGACTAGCTGAGCAATGGCTCCCTACCTAGCATAGCCATGTGCATGGGGCTTTGTTTTGAAAACTGGGTCATGCGTACTAGCCAGTGTCTAATCAGGATGCTTAGATGGAAATAATATTTTTTAAGTTTAGAAAGAAAGTCAGGATACAGCTTGTCCCAGGCTCCATCTGCAGACAGTTAGACCCAGGCCATTTGTTGGTGATTGAAACGTCCTCTCCTGTGGACAAATTCCAGCTTCCCCAACACTAGTCTTGGTGGAGATGCAGGGGCCTCTGTCCTTCATGTCTCTGCTTCTATTGGCCAACTGGCCCATCCTCTGGAGCAATTAAGACCCCTTTGAAACAGTAGCTGCTTCTCCTGCAGATACTCCTTGAATGACCCTGAGGCATTTATTTTAAGAGATGCTTTCAGAAGCAGAGGACAATTCTTCTATCTCACAAAATACATGTCACAGAGAAGAACAAACCCACCCACATCCCCTCCCCTGCGGCTGCATGATTGCTCTTCTATGCAACAGGAAATGAGTGGCCGCAGCCCAGGTAGTCAACTCAGGAGTGAGAGTCGCATAAAAACCCTGTCCCCTTGAAGGAATTATACCCTACCATAAAACCAGAGTCTCCCTTCCTTGAGATCTAGGCACAGCCAGAGAGAATGGAAACAAGACCAGTGTAATTACCTGGTGTGTAATTACCACCAAGCACCTGCCTGAGAACAGAGCCCTGTCCCGCGGGTCCCCACCAGAGGCCATCTGAAAGCAGGCAGCTGGTCTTGGGGTGTTTGTGTATGGAGAGCGGCTAGGCTCCCTGCAGCCAGAAGCAGGGATACTTTGTGTCTATGTGGGTCAGGGTCACCAAGCAGAAGCAACAACCAATTTGAAATGCAAGCCAGACTTATTCTGTGTGTGACTGTCCAGGAGGGCACCAGTCCAGATTTGTGTGGGTTGATCCCTTTCAAAAAGCAAATCACACACGATGCTGTGGTCAGAAGCCCCGTACCTAGGAAGGGACTGGTATCTGGCTGCCTTCAACAGAGCTGGGGCTGGAAGAGGAAAGAATTCTGCCATGACGTGATGGGCAGAAATCCCCAGGTTTGCCTTCCACCCTTCACGGTGGTGTTAGGACTTTTCTGAGATGTAATCCTTTAGCCAGGCTTCATACTAGGACATGTTGATGCTTTCACTGAGAGAAGGGATAGCCTTGTTTTGGAAGCTATGTCATGGGGAAAGAGTTAACAGTGAAACCCACAGGACTGAGAGAAAATAGAGTCCAGCTGCAGCAGCTGGAGCCGGGGCAGGGCTGCAGCCTGGCTCAAGGATGCTCTGCTATGGGCTCATGGAGGGCCTTCTGGCCTCCCATTTAGGAGGCATCTCCCATGACACACTCTCAGAGCACTTTGCAATACTTTCAGTGGTCACTATAATTGGGCAGTTACTTTATGCCAATCTCTCCCTCTGGAAGGGGCATAAGGGTCAGCCCCATGCCTGGTTTGCTTGCTGCTGGGTTCCCTGTGCCCAGACCAGTGCCTTGCACAGGCAAGAAGCTGGTATTCACCAGACAAGTGGATGCAGGAGGTGGACAGATGGATGATTCTGTGGGTAGATGGGTGGATGGGTGGATAGAGAGATGGTTCGATCCATCAATCAATGAAGCCCACAGGGTCACTGAAGCATTTTGTATCCTAACTTCTGAACGGAACTCCACCAGGCATCTGTAAGCATTGATTTTCCTGTTGGAAGGCTGAACCTCTAGGTGTGTGGAACCTGGGTGAGCGCAGCAGGAGTGGACAGGTAAGCATGGTGCTCCATCCCAGGACTGCACTTAGGGGAGCAGAAAGTTCTGTCCCTTGGCAGGGCCCAGCCCAGGGTTGTCAGGCAGCCTCCGGGGCCCCTTCTGCAGAGCTGAGACAGAACAAAGCCTGGTGTTTCTCAGTAGGCCCTCCACACTCTCTAAACTCTGCATGTATTTATGTAACACTTCGGGCCTGATGGAGACCAGATGTGACCAAATAGCGGTTTGTGTTGCCCAGGAATGCGGAAATACCAACCTAGACCTCTTTTATGACGGCTTATGCTGAGCGATCTCTCTTTAAATCTTTGGTTGGAGCCCTGATATACATCCATTAACTTCATTCTTCAGTGAAACGGAAACATCTGGCAACTTCCATCTGATTTGTTATGCTTATGAAAGAACTACGACTCTTATTATCAGTCAGCCTAGTGCAGTAAAAGGAATGTTGGCACGACACCAGAGACCCAGGTACCCACTCAGCCCTGCCCCTCGCTGGCTGGGTCACTTTGGGCCCACTGGATCCCTCCAGGACTTCCCAATTATAGTTTTAAGAGTTATCATTTATTAAACACCTCCTTTGTTCTACACACCCAACCGAGAGGGGGGTAAAAGTTATAGATGGCAACTCTCCCCTCCATCAGATGGGCCAATGGATACATGGGAATAGTTTTCCAACAGAACAGAGTTCCACCCCTAGCTTTCAGACTCTAAAACCTCACCTCTTCATGAAACCAAAGGGCCTCGTCACCTCTGAAATGAGGAGGCTCAGCTGGATTGTTCTCCCCCAATTTTGTGTTCCTGGGACACTCCTGCATTGAGGGTCCTCTGTCCCCTCCTCCAAAAAACCAGGTGGTGGGGAACACAGGAAGGGCCCGCAAGTCTCTATTTGGAACTTTGTGATACTCGCTAGCACTAGGGAGGCCTAGGACAGACGGAGCCTTGCTTAATTCTGTTTACTCCACTGTTTCCCAAATTAATAGGGCCTCCAGACCACCTTTTGTCCTATGAAATTCCTACTATTTTTACATTTGTACAAAAATGTTTATTGAGCACCTAATGTGGGCCTGGCAGGTAGGCCTCAGAGGGTGTGGCCCCATCTTGATATGTCCCCTTCTACACCTGCTTCTGTCCTGAAGAACTCTTTGCTTATCTCCCCTAAGGAGGAGAAGCAAACCTAAAGATACTTTTAGTTTTCTAGACCACTATGGCTGCTTAGGAATGCTCCCCCAAATCCCTCTGTCGGGGATGGGGCAGACATGAGCCATCCCCCTTTCACCACCCCGACAGGAGCACAGCCGGGTGCTGATGCATCAGTGTCAGTTCCTGAAAAGGCCAGACCTGGATTTTGAGCAGCATTTACTCAGTGAAACTTCCCCACTGAATACAAAGGAAGGTACAGAACATCATGATTCTGCCTGCATAGCAAATTTTAAGAAAAATCAAATTGCACAAATTCCAAAAAAAAAAAAATGTGCAAAACCTGGCCTATGTTCCTTACAGTTCAATAACCCTCCTGTTCCTTTGGACACCTCGGCCGTCTCCCACAGCCACAGAGGCTTCTGAAGCAGAGAATCGAGCTGCATGAGGGTGAGTGCCTGGCTCCCATCCCCAGCTGTGGCCTCTGGAAGGTCTTTTTATTCTGTCTCTGCTCCACCATAGGACAGCTACTCTCCAAGAGCTGCTCTGGAGGGTCTGTGCCCCACTAGAATGGATCACGCTGAATCCACAGCTAGGGAGGATCCCTGGTTAACAGGAGGCAGGCTGGACTGGAAATGTAACACCCACACACACCAGTGGGCATGTCCTCGGGTGGGTGTGTCCTTCAAAGCCCAAGATGCAGCCCTGCTTGGAAGCAATAGGCCTAATGTGTTATTCTTTGCAAGCTAGCACACCACCCACACCCATGGGGGAAAGCCATGTCATCAGTCATCAGCAGCGAAGCCCAGGCATGCACTTCTGCCCTCTTCCTGAGATACGTGCTTATTTGGAAAACCAAGAAGAGGGAGGCCCTCTGTCCTGGGTGGGTCTTCTGAACAAGGAAATCATTTTAGGGAGGGATCCTTAATCTGAATGCATGCAGCTCTGGAGATGGGTGCCAACCAGCAAGGCCCTAATTGATGGGTGGGCAAAGTCACTTCAGGCCACTGGGTTTTTGAAGGAAGGGTCTTTGGAGGCCCACATTTCTTCTTACCCTTTCTTAAAGAAAAAAAAAAGTGTTCCTTTTGGATATGGACTCAGAAGTGGGACAAGTGGATCATATGGTAAATCTATTTTTAGTTTTGTGAAGAAACTTTATACTGTTCTCCATAGTGACAGTACTAATTCACATTCCCAACAAGAGTGTATTAGAGTTCCTTTTTCTCCGCGTCCTGCTCAGCATTATTTTTTTTTTATTTTTTGATAATAGCCATCCTAACTGGAGTGACAGGGTATCTCATAGCTGTTTGTTTGGGGGGTTTGTTTTTGTTTTGTGGCATGGGGGATTGAACCCAGGACTTTGTACATGCAAGGCAAGCACTCTACCAACTGAGCTATATCCCCAGCCCTCAAAGTTGTTTTGACTTGAACTTCCTGGATGGCTAAAGATACT